>NC_140990.1:79629432-80229432 GCF_052327205.1 Somniosus microcephalus
GAGGGGGAAGAGGGGAGGGGGGAGGAGGGGAGGGGGTAAGAAGGAGGAGGGGGAGGGGGAAGAAGGAGGAAGGGGAGGGGGAAGAAGGAGGAGGGGAGGGGGGGAAGAAGGCAGGGAGGGGGGAAGAAGGGAGGGAGGGGGGAAGAAGGGAGGGAGGGGGGAAGAAGGGAGGGAGGGGGGAAGAAGGGAGGGAGGGGGGAAGAAGGGGGAGGGGGGAAGAAGAGGGAGGGGGGAAGAAGGGGGAGGGGGGAAGAAGGGGGAAAGGGAGGGGGGAAGAAGGGGGAAAGGGAGGGGGGGAAGAAGGGGGTAGGGGGAAGAAGGGGGAGGGGGTAGGGGGAAGAAGGGGGAGGGGGAGGAGGGGTAGGGGGAAGAAGGGGGAGGGGGAGGAGGGGAGGGGGGAAGAAGGAGAAGGGGGAGGGGGGAAGAAGGGAGTGGGGGAAGAAGGGGGTAGGGGAAGAAGGGAGTGGGGGAAGAAGGGGGTAGGGGAAGAAGGGGGTAGGGGGAAGAAGGGGGAGGGGAGGGGGAAGAAGGGGGAGGGGGAGGGGAGGGGGAAGAAGGGGGAGGGGAGGGGGAAGAAGGGGGAGGGGGGAGGGGAGGGGGAAGAAGGGGGAGGGAAGGGGGGGGGGAAGAAGGAGGAGGGGGTAGGGGGAGAGGGGAGGGGGAAGAAGGAGGAGGGGGAGGGGGAAGAAGGAGGAGGGGGGAGGGGGAAGAAGGAGGAGGGGGGAGGGGGAAGAAGGAGGAGGGGGGAGGGGGAAGAAGGAGGAGGGGGGAGGGGAAGAAGGGGAGGGGGAGAGGGGGAGGGTGGAAGGGGAGGGAGGGGAGGGGGAAGGGAGGAAGAAGGGGGAGGGGGGAGAGGGGAGGGGAAGGGAGGAAGAAGGGGGAAGAAGGGGGAGGGGGGAAGAAGGAGGAGGTGAGGGGGAAAGAAGAAGGGGAGGGGGAAAGAAGAAGGGGGAGGGGGGAAGAAGAAGGGGGAGGGGGGAAGAATGGGGAGGGGGAAGAAGAGGGGGGAGGGGGGAAGAAGGGGGAGGAGGGGGTAAGAAGGGGGAGGAGGGAGGGGGAGGGGGGAAGAAGGGGGAGGAGGGACCCCGCCCTCGCAAGCCCCGCCCTCCCGAGCCGCGACCTCCCGAGCCCCGCCCCCCGACCTCCCGAGCCCCGCCCCCCGACCTCGCGAGTCCCGACCTCGCGAGTCCCGCCCCCGACCTCCCGAGCCCCGATCTCCCGAGCCCCGCCCCCCCGATCTCCCGAGCCCCGCCCCCCCCGATCTCCGAGCCCCGCCCCCCCGATCTCCCGAGCCCCGCCTCCCCGATCTCCCGAGCCCCGCCTCCCCGATCTCCCGAGCCCCGCCCCCCCGATCTCCCGAGCCCCGATCTCCCGAGCCCCATCTCCCGAGCCCCGCCCCCCGATCTCCCGAGCCCCGCCCCCCGATCTCCCGAGCCCCGCCCCCCCGATCTCCCGAGCCCCGCCCCCCCGATCTCCCGAGCCCCGCCCCCCCGATCTCCCGAGCCCCGCCCCCCCGATCTCCGGAGCCCCCGCCCCCCCGATCTCCGGAGCCCCGCCCCCCGATCTTCCCGAGCCCCGCCCCCGAGCCCCGCCCCCCCGATCCCCGCCCCCCCCGATCTCCCGAGCCCCGCCCCCCCCGATCTCCCGAGCCCCGCCCCCCCGAGCTCCCCGAGCCCGGCCCGCCGATCTCCCGAGCCCCGCCCCCCCGATCTCCCGAGCCCCGCCCCCCCGAGCCCCTCCCCCCCCGATCTCCATGCCCCGCCCCCCCCCCCCGATCTCCATGCCCCGCCCCCCCGATCTCCCGAGCCCCGCCCCCCGATCTCCCGAGCCCCTCCCCCCGATCTCCCGAGCCCCTCCCCCCCGATCTCCATGCCCCGCCCCCCCGATCTCCCGAGCCCCGCCCCCCCGATCTCCCGAGCCCCGCCCTCCCGAGCCCCGCCCCCCCGATCTCCCGAGCCCCGCCCCCCCGATCTCCCGAGCCCCGCCCCCCCGATCTCCCGAGCCCCGCCCCCCCCGATCTCCCGAGCCCCGCCCCCCCGATCTCCCGAGCCCCGCCCCCCCGATCTCCCGAGCCCCGCCCCCCCCGATCTCCCGAGGCTTGCCCCCCCCCCCCCGATCTCCCGAGGCTTGCCCCCCCCGATCTCCCGAGGCTTGCCCCCCCGATCTCCCGAGCCCCGCCCCCCCCCGATTTCCCGAGCCCCGCCCCCCCGATTTCCCGAGCTCTGAGCCCCACCCCACCCCCCCCCCCCCCCGAGCTCCAAGCCCCGATCTGCCGAACCCTGATCGCCCGAGCCCCGCCCCCCACCCGAGCCGGCTTCAAGAGCAGAGAGAGAGACTCAAGTCACGCGCGTTGACTCCTGCCCCACCCGCCTTTACTAAGATGGCGGCAGTGGCGACGCTCGGCTCAGGCCCGCCCCCTCCAGCCTTCACAAAGATGGCGGCGATCGCAAGCCGCTTGTTGAGCGCGACGGGAGGTGCCTAGCTCGGGCGTGGCTGGGCAACAGAGCCCCAGGCTTCCAGACCTGGAAAAACGGTGAACGGTAGGAAAATTCTAGATGTTAGAGAAAAGATTTACAAATTAATTAACTTTTTAAAAACAATTTGTGTTTTAAAAGCAACTTTTTTTTTGCTGGAAATGTAGATTTGAAAAGAAACACGCCGAAAGTGGGAAAAAGAAATGAACAGTTTGGAATCAAGATTGCGGCCACTCACCTCGGTTCAGAATGATAAGGCCCGCCCACACACGCACCGATTGGTCAACCGTCAGGTCACTGAACTGTAGGATTGGTCAATCATCACGTCACTCAACTGTAGGATGGCCCGCCCGCACACACAATGAACCCGCCCCCACTCGATGCAAATGAGCGGATAATGAGCGAATTTTGAACGTCTTTTGGATACCGTCGGCACAATTTTGTCCGAGCAAAAAGTAAATACACCTACAAGAGTCCCCTAATGATGAGCTTTCTTTTGATATAACATATGTGTAGGTACGCTCTACAACTTTTGATTGTAGAGACAGACAGAGAGACATACCGTTTTATATATAGACTAGCTGGAGTGCCCGGCGGTGCCGAGGCTTTTTCGAGGGCATGTTGTTGTTGGAAGTGAGAGAGAGAGCGACTGGGGGGGGAAAGAGAGAGAGCGACCTGGGGGGGAAGGGAGAGAGCGACCGGGGGGGGAAGAGAGAGAGAGCGACCGGGGGGGGAAGAGAGAGAGCGACCGGGGGGGGAAGAGAGAGAGCGACCGGGGGGGGAAGAGATGAGAGCGACCGGAGGGGGGGGAAGAGAGAGAGCGACCGGGGGGGGGAAGAGAGAGAGCGACTGGGGGGAAGAGAGAGAGCGACGCGAGGGTGGGGAAGAGAGAGAGCGACCGGGTGGGGGGAAGAGAGAGAGCGACTGGGGGGGAAGAGAGAGAGCGACCGGAGGGGTGGGGGGGGAAGAGAGAGAGCGACTGGGGGGGAAGAGAGAGAGCGACCGGGGGGGGGGGAAGAGAGAGCGCGACTGGGGGGGAAGAGAGAGAGCGACTGGGGGGGAAAGAGAGAGCGACTGGGGGGGGAAGAGAGAGAGCGACTGGGGGGGAAGAGAGAGAGCGACTGGGGGGAAGAGAGAGCGACTGGGGGGAACAGAGAGAGACTGGGGGGGAAGAGAGAGCGACTGGGGGAAGAGAGAGAGACTGAGAGGGGAGGGGGAAGAGAGAGAGCGACTGGGGGGGGAAGAGAGAGAGCGACGGGGGGGGGAAGAGAGAGAGCGACTGGGGGGGAAGAGAGAGAGCGACGGGGGAAGAGAGAGCGACTGGGGGGGAAGAGAGAGCGACGGGGGGAAGAGAGAGAGCGACTGGGGGGAAGAGAGAGCGACTGGGGGGAAGAGAGAGAGCGACTGGGGGAAGAGAGAGCGACGGGGAAGTGAGAGAGCGACTTGGGGGGGAAGAGAGAGCGACTGGGGGGGGACACTGAAAAATTAACTAAGGGGGGAAGGAACAGCCCCAGAGTGGCCCGCACTCCCCCCAACATTGACAACTTACCAGGAGAAAATCTGCCTGGTCAGGAGGTGAACGAGCCACACAGTTCAAACCAGACACTAACCCCGGGGAACCACAGCCACACGATACAACTGACAAACCCCAGCATAACTACCAGGGAGGAAGCCACACATAGTCCCCCTACCATTCCCAGCTCACCAAGAGAAGAGCAGCATAGCCAGGAAGTGAGTGAGCCTTCCAGGGCCGACCAGACACATACCCCGGGATCACACAGCCAGATACAACCAAAAGATAAATTTAATCAATTAGAGATAGAGATGGTTAAACTTAGAGAGGACTTCCTCAAAATGAATGACGATCAAAATCAGGAGAGGGAGAGACACAAGAGAGAGCTGAAGCTACTTGAGAACCAGGTGAATCTACTTAGGAATCAGGTGAAAGAGCTGCAGGAAAAAGAAGAGAGCCATAGAGGAGAGATAACACCATTAGACCAGCAACCAGAGGCTAGAGATAAGACAAGACAGAGCCGGACGGAACGGCTGCACTCCCACACGGAACAAAAGCAACAGACACACAATACAAGGGGTGCCACACAGACCGACCAGCATACTGATTCGCAATCTTCCCCCACCATCGTGGAACCACAAGCGGGCCGCTCACAAGAGGTACGCACACACCAGACACCCCAGCCCAGCACACACACTATGAGTCCAAGCGAAAGCCACCAGACAGTAAACACAAACAAGGCTGACGTCGTAATACTCATAGACTCAAATGGGAAATTTCTATGGGAGAAAAAGCTATTCCCTAGAAGTAAAGTAGAAAAGATCTGGTGCCCAACAACAAACAGAGCCATGGGATGGCTGACCAAAGCCAGATTAGGCTCCCCCCAACACATAATAATACACACGGGCACAAATGACCTAAAGACCCAACAGAAAGAAGTAGCAACATCGCTCAGAGCAATGATTAGGAAAGCAAGCAGTACATTTCCAAACACTAGAATCACTGTTTCCACAATATTGCCGAGAACAGACTTCAACAACAACACAATTCATGAGATAAATGCCAGCATAGCAAGAGACTGCGAATCAAACCACAACGTACACCTGGCCCAACACCCCACCCTCGATGAGGAATGTCTTTACGACCACGTCCACATCCAAAGGCAAAGAATATCGATCTTTGCTAAAGCCCTGAAGGACGTCGCTTTTAACCGGGTCCATACCCAGACTCCAAGAGGACCCCCCCCGACCACCAGAGATCAGCGGGGTACATATCAGGAACACTACAAGGACCACCAACACACCAACCGAGACCAGAGAGGATCCCCATGCAAAACAACAATATCAGACCTGCACCACTCCTGTCCCACAGGGGAATAGGACTGCTCCCAGCCAGACAGAGGGAGAGATGCACAGGACGTACGCAATACCTCAGACAGAAACAATCCATTAAGAGACAATAAGCAGATGTGCAGCAGCATCTACTTCCGCCTTATGGATCAAGGACTAATTAATAGAAAGAACTGTAACCAAATTGTATTAACTTTTGTAGACAACTGATGTGATCTTTTTTTTCCCACACTTAGACACGACAAACACGTACCACTCTTTAACCTATCATAGTAAAAGATCAAACTTAACATGAAATCCTTATATATTTCGACCTGGAATATCCAAGGTCTATGCTCTTCACTGCGAGAAGTGAAAAGTAGGACCCCAGAGTTCATAGATGAAACTAAAGACCTAGATATTATCATTTTACAGGAAACTTGGTATAAAGGAAAAGGACACACTGGCTGTCCCCAAGGGTACACTGAGCTGGTGGTCCCCTCCAATAAATTACCAAGTGTAACCCAAGGCAGAGACTCCGGAGGCATACTGATCTGGTTTAAAACAGAACTTAAGAATTACATCAAATTTATAAAAAAGGGCGAAAACCATATGTGGCTCAAACTTGAGAGGGAGATTATCTCAAACACCCAAGATGTTTACATTTGCGCACTTTATATCCCTCCAATCGATTCCCCGTACTTTAAAGAGGACACCTTCTCCAACATGGAGGGGGAAATTATCCAATACCAGGCCCAGGGGAACGTGTTGATCTGTGGGGACCTCAATTCAAGAACGGGCGAAGAACCAGACTTCACCAATAATCAGGGAAACAATTACGTTTTCGGGAATAACCACTTTGACATCCCTTCCCTTCCATACAGGCATAACTGCGACAAGCAGTCAAATACCAACGGAAAACAGCTACTACAGCTCTGTCGAAACCTGGGTCTGTACATTGTCAATGGTAGGTTCATAGGAGACCTCCTAGGAAGATCGACCTATTGCTCACCTCTTGGCTGCAGCACAGTAGACTATATGATTACAGACTTAGACCCATCCTCTTTCAGAGCATTCACAGTCAAACCACAAACAACACTGTCAGATCACAGTCAAATTACTATGTTCCTCAAAAAGACAGAAACAAACAACATAGAAACACAACCCAGTAAACTGTACAACACCAAAAAATCGTACAGATGGGCCAAAAACAACACGGAAAAATACCAGAAAACAATTAGCAATGCATCAACTCAAGCTCTCTTAGACACCTTTCTGGATAACATATACACTCACAATAAAGAAGGCGTAAACCGGGCAGTTAGTAAACTAAACAATATTTTTGATAATTTGGCAACAAATGCAAACTTGAAAGCTCGCAAGAACAAACCCAAAACAAAAAACTATGAAAAATGGTTTGACCGAGATTGCCATAACATGAGGAAAAAACTTAGAAAAATATCAAACCAAAAACACAGACATCCAGAAAACGAGGAACTACGCCTTACTTATTGTCAGACACTAACACAATACAGAAACACACTCAGAACCAAAAAAGAGCAATATATTAAGAATACACTCAGCTCCATGGAGGAATCCATTGATTCCAATTGTTTCTGGGAAAACTTGAAAACACTACACAAAAAACAACACGACGATTTGGCCATTCAAAATGGGGACACATGGGTAAACCACTTTGAAAAATTATACCAGAAAAACACACTAAGACCAGAGCAACACCAAATATGCAAAAAACTGGAAAAGCTAGAAATGGCCATAAAAGATAACCAAAACCCGCTGGACGCCATAATAACAGAAAAAGAACTTCTTGAAAAACTCAAGGACCTGCGACCAGGAAAAGCCTGCGGGACAGACGGCATACTAAACGAGATGATTAAATACACAGACAACAAAATGAAACTGGCTATCCTAAAACTCTTCAACTTGGTTCTGAGTGTCGGTTATTTCCCTGATATCTGGAACAAAGGACTCATAACGCCCATATACAAAAGTGGGGACAAAATCGACCCAAACAACTATCGAGGCATCTGTGTAAACAGTAACCTGGGGAAGGTATTCTGTAGCATCATAAACAAAAGACTTATAAACTTCCTTGAGGAGCACAATGTCTTGAGTAAAAGCCAAATTGGATTCCTGCCAAACTATAGAACATCCGATTATATCTTCACCCTACAGACCCTAATTGACAAACACGTTCACCATAACAATTGCAAAATCTACGCATGCTTTGTAGATTTCCAGAAGGCTTTCGACTCCATCTGGCATGACGGTTTATTCCTGAAACTTATCGAAAGTGGGGTAGGAGGGAAAACATATGATGTAATTAAATCAATGTATACAAACAACAAATGTGCAGTTAAAATTGGAGACAAACAAACAAAATACTTCCCACAGGGGCGGGGGGTGACGCAGGGCTCGCCAATCTCACCGACACTCTTTAATATTTACATAAATGGATTGGCAAAACTACTTGAACAATCTACAGCACCCGGCCTCACCCTATATGAATCCAAGGTTAAATTCCTCCTCTATGCAGACGACCTGGTTCTGCTGTCACCTACGAAAGAGGGGCTACAGCAAAACCTGGACCTGCTGGAGTCGTACTGCCAGACTTGGGCCCTGACAATAAATCCCCAAAAAACCAAAGTCCTTGTGTTCCAGCAAAGATTCAAACATCAGGGACCCAAAATAAATTTCACAGTAGGAACAACCAAAATTGAACAAACCACTAACTACACATACTTGGGCTTAAAAATCAGTTCTACGGGAAACTTCAAACTGGCTGTGAATGAACTGAAAGAGAAAGCAAGAAGGGCTTTCTATGCCATCAAAAAATCAATCCAAATAGAAATCCCAATTGGCATTTGGCTCAAAATTTTCAAATCAGTAATTGAACCAATTGCACTCTATGGCAGTGAGGTATGGGGACCGCTAACTCAACAAGAATTTGCAAAATGGGACAAACACCCAATTGAGATCCTACATGCAGAATTCTGTAAAAGTATCCTCCGGACTCAAAGGAAAACAGTAAACAATGCATGCAGGGCGGAACTAGGCCAATATCCATTAATAATCACTATCCAAAAAAGAGCCACCAAATTTTGGAATCACCTACAAATGAGCAATCCCCAATGCTATCACTACGACGCCCTGAAATGCCAAGAGCTGACCATAAAGAAGAATACCCTCAGTCAACTAGTCCTGGGACTCAGTGAAGTAACTACTAACAATACATAGTGGTTAGCACTGTTGCCTCACAGCGCCAGGGACCCGGGTTCGAATCCGGCCTCGGGCGACTGTCTGTGTGGAGTTTGCACATTCTCCCCGTGTTTGCGTGGGTTTCCTCCGGGTGCTCCGGTTTCCTCCCACAGTCCAAAGATGTGCAGGTTAGGTTGATTGGTTATGATAAATTGACCCTTAGTGTTAGGGGGATTAAATACGTGGGGTTACGGGGATAGGGTGGGATATGTGTTGGTGTAGGGGTTACGGGGATCGGGTAGGATATGCGTCGGTGCAGGCTCGATGGGCCGAAATGGCCTCGATCTGCACTGTGGGGTTTCTGTGATTCTGTGAATACTAACAATAACCAGCCCCAGGACAGTGACAGGGTAACACAAAGAATTCGACCCAACACAATCGTCGCTAAGCAAAAGGAAAAATATCTGACATATTGGGCAGAAACAACAAAAACCCAAAGCAAACTCAATTGCTACTTGGCCCTAAACAGACAATACAACATAGCTGATTACCTGACCATGGTAAAGGATAACAAACTGAGAAGAACCTTGACAAGGTACAGACTTAGCGAACATAGCCGAGCGATCGAAAAAGGCAGACACAGGCAGACCAGGCTGCCAAGAGAGGACAGGATATGCTCTCACTGCAGTCAGGGAGTGGTGGAGACAGAGATGCACTTCCTCACAGCTTGTGGAAAATATCAGGGCATCAGGGAGAATTTCTACCAAAAATTCTCACAAATATGCCCTGATTTCAGAAATCTGAATGACAACCAAAAACTCCCATTCCTACTGGGAGAGGAGAGAAGCTGTATAACACTGGCGGCACACTATGTTACAGCTTGCCATGAACAGAGGGACAACCAGTAAACTAAGAAAATATATATAAACAATGCGAATGTATATTTATACACTCAGGGATATACCTGTTTATACACTGTATGAATAGAACTGCGTTTATGTGCTAAACCATAAATGTATTTTGATGCTTTGGCAACATAAGATGTAACTTATCATGCCAATAAAGCGATTTGAATTTGAATTTGAGAGCGACTGGGGGGGAAGAGAGAGCGACTGGGGGGGAAGAGAGAGCGACTGGGGGGGGAAGAGAGAGAGCGTCTCGGGGGGAAGAGAGAGAGCGACTCGGGGGAAGAGAGAGAGCGACTCGGGGGGAAGAGAGAGAGCGACTGGGGGGAAGGTGGCCTGATGGACCCCTGCGAAGGAAGGAAGAAGGTAAGCTCTCCCTCCCTGTCCCATCCCCTCACTCTTTCCCTCTCTCTCCCTCCCTCGTTTCTCCCTGCTTTACTCTCCCTCCCTCCCCCACCCTCTCTCTCTCCCCTCCCACCCTCTCTCTCCCCTCCCCCACCCTCTCTCTCTCCCTCCCCCACCCTCTCTCTCTTCCCTCCCCCACCCTCTCTCTCTCCCCTCCCCCACCCTCTCTCTCCCCCTCCCCACCCTCTCTCTCTCCCCTCCCCCACCCTCTCTCTCCCCCCTCCCCTCTCTCTCTCCCTCCCCCCACCCTCTCTCTCTCCCCTCCCCCCACCCTCTCTCTCCCCTCCCCCCACCCTCTCTCTCCCCTCCCTCTCTCCCCCACCCTCACTCTCCCCTCCCCCTCTCTCCCCTCCCCCCACCCTCTCTCTCCCCTCCCCCACCCTCTCTCTCCCCTCCCCCCCACCCTCTCTCACCCCTCCCCCCACCCTCTCCCTCCCCCACCCTCTCTCTCCCCTCCCCCCACCCTTCTCTCCCCTCCCCCCACCCTCTCTCTCCCCCCCACCCACCCTCTCTCTCCCCTCCCTCCCCCCCACCCACCCTCTCTCTCCCCTCCCTCCCCCCCACCCACACTCTCTCTCCCCTCCCTCCCCCCACCCACCCTCTCTCTCCCCACCCTCCCCCACCCACCCTCTCTCTCCCCTCCCTCCCCCCACCCACCCTCTCTCTCCCCTCCCCCCCCACCCACCCTCTCTCTCCCCTCCCTCCCCCCACCCACCCTCTCTCTCCCCTCCCCCCACCCCCTCCCTCCCCCCACCCACCCTCTCTCTCCCCCCCTCCCCCACCCACCCCCTCTCTCCCCCCACCCACCCTCTCTCTCCCCTCCCTCCCCCCACCCACCCTCTCTCTCCCCTCCCTCCCCCCACCCACCCTCTCTCTCCCCTCCCTCCCCCCACCCACCCTCTCCCTCCCCTCCCTCCCCCCACCCACCCTCTCTCTCCCCTCCCTCCCCCCACCCACCCTCTCTCTCCCCCCACCCACCCTCTCTCTCCCCTCCCCCACCCACCCTCTCTCTCCCCTCCCTCCCCCCACCCACCCTCTCTCTCCCCCCCACCCACCCTCTCTCTCCCCTCCCTCCTCCCACCCACCCTCTCTCTCCCCTCCCTCCCCCACCCACCCTCTCTCTCCCCTCCCTCCCCCCACCCACCCTCTCTCTCCCCTCCCTCCCCCCACCCACCCTCTCTCTCCCCTCCCTCCCCCCACCCTCTCTCTCCCCTCCCTCCCCCCACCCACCCTCTCTCTCCCCCCACCCACCCTCTCTCTCCCCTCCCTCCTCCCACCCACCCTCTCTCTCCCCTCCCTCCCCCCCACCCACCCTCTCTCTCCCCTCCCCCACCCTCTCTCTCTCCCCTCCCCCACCCTCTCTCTCTTCCCTCCCCCACCCTCTCTCTCTCCCCTCCCCCACCCTCTCTCTCTCCCCTCCCCACCCTCTCTCTCTCCCCTCCCCCACCCTCTCTCTCTCCCCTCCCCTCTCTCTCTCCCCTCCCCCCACCCTCTCTCTCTCCCCTCCCCCCACCCTCTCTCTCCCCTCCCCCCACCCTCTCTCTCCCCTCTCCCTCTCTCCCCACCCTCTCTCTCCCCCTCCCCCTCTCTCCCCTCCCCCCACCCTCTCTCTCCCCTCCCCCCACCCTCTCTCTCCCCTCCCCCACCCTCTCCCTCCCCCACCCTCTCTCTCCCCTCCCCCCACCCTCTCTCTCCCCTCCCCCCACCCTTTCTCTCCCCTCCCCCCACCCTCTCTCTCCCCCCCACCCACCCTCTCTCTCCCCTCCCCCCCACCCACCCTCTCTCTCCCCTCCCTCCCCCCCACCCACACTCTCTCTCCCCTCCCTCCCCCCACCCACCCTCTCTCTCCCCTCCCTCCCCCCACCCACCCTCTCTCTCCCCTCCCTCCCCCCACCCACCCTCTCTCTCCCCTCCCTCCCCCCACCCACCCTCTCTCTCCCCTCCCCCCACCCCCTCCCTCCCCCCACCCACCCTCTCTCTCCCCCCCTCCCCCACCCACCCTCTCTCTCCCCCCACCCACCCTCTCTCTCCCCTCCCTCCCCCCACCCACCCTCTCTCTCCCCTCCCTCCCCCCACCCACCCTCTCTCTCCCCTCCCTCCCCCCACCCACCCTCTCTCTCCCCCCACCCACCCTCTCTCTCCCCTCCCTCCCCCCACCCACCCTCTCTCTCCCCTCCCTCCCCCCACCCACCCTCTCTCTCCCCCCACCCACCCTCTCTCTCCCCTCCCCCCACCCACCCTCTCTCTCCCCTCCCTCCCCCCACCCACCCTCTCTCTCCCCCCACCCACCCTCTCTCTCCCCTCCCTCCTCCCACCCACCCTCTCTCTCCCCTCCCTCCCCCCACCCACCCTCTCTCTCCCCTCCTCCTCCCCCCACCCACCCTCTCTCTCCCCTCCCCCCACCCACCCTCTCTCTCCCCTCCCTCCCCCCACCCACCCTCTCTCTCCCCCCACCCCACCCTCTCTCCCCTCCCTCCCCCCACCCACCCTCTCTCTCCCCTCCCCCACCCTCTCTCTCCCCTCCCCCCACCCTCTCTCTCTCTCCCCTCCCCCCACCCTCTCTCTCTCTCCCCTCCCCCCACCCTCTCTCTCCCCCTCACCCTCTCTCTCTCTCTCTCTCTCTCTCCCCCTCACCCTCTCTCTCTCTCCCCTCCACCCTCTCTCTCTCTCTCCACTCTCTCTCTCTCTCTCTCCCCCCACTCTCTCTCTCTCTCTCTCCCCTCCCCCCACCCTCTCTCTCTCTCCCCTCCCCCTGTAGTGTATGTAACCTGTACCACCTTAAGAGGATACCTTAAGGTGATGGACTACTTTTTGATGGCTCCTGTACATTGCAGTACCGGTGGTGACCACACCGGTATATAAACCCTGTGGAGCAAAGTGTATTCCAGTTCAGCCCTGACCCTCAGTTACTAAAGACCTGTTTAAGTATTTCTGTAGTCTGTGTCCAGTTATTCAGCATAACTACATTTGAAAGCACAGACTCAACAGTGGCGACGAGTCTGATCTTACCTAGCGGCATTTGCATCAAAGGAAGCTTCGTCTCTGAAAAGGGCGTCGAACAAGGACATCCACCCTCAACATCCTGCTGGGCACTGCATAGCACGGGAGGCAATCGGGAACCCGGGTTGGGTTCTGGCCACAAAGTCTAACATCAGTGAACATCCCTTCGACGACAGCGGCGGGCAAGCCGATCGAGCGGCACGGGGGTGAAGTCGCCGAGTTGTCAGTAAGAGAAGGGGAGGGAAACGAATAGGGCGGAGAACACGACCGCAGCCAGTGTCAGGGGCCGGACTGCAATCGGGGCAGAGACGCGCAGCAGCCAGAAAAGCGTTTATGTCCACAAGGACCGCGGGAGCGGCGGGGAACAAGAGCAGCAGCGTCGGGGAAAATAAAGGACCGCTGGGAGGCGAGAACGGCAACAGCGCAGTAATCGCCATTTTTAGTCGGCGGGGGAAGAAGACAAGCGCGGAAAAGCCGCCAAGCGCGAGAAGCCGCCATTTTGAAAAATAAAATAAAATAATAATCATAATCCGAAGGAAAGGAAACTCAACAAGGATGCCAAAAACGGGTAACATCACTGCTTTTGATAGCGATGTGGAAGATTGGGCCACTTATGTGGAACGCGTTGAAGTTTATTGTACAGCGAATGAGGTACCGGTGGATAAGAAAGCACTAACCCTATTAAACTCGATGGGTGCGAAGACGTACGGGTTGTTAAGGAACCTTGTAACACCAGATAAACCGGTAGGAAAGAGTTTCGCGGATATTGTTACTATCCTGCAAGAGCATTTAAACCCCACGCCGCTGCTGATAGTGGAACGATTTAAATTCTACAAAAGAATTCAACTTAAAGAGGAAAGCAACGCTGAATTCTTAATCGAACTGCGCAAGTTATCAAAGTACTGTCAGTTCGGTACAGGACTAGCAGACGCACTGAGAGATAAGTTTGTGTGTGGGCTCCTAAGGGAAGGAACCCAGAAGCGACTGCTAGAGGAAAAGGATCTTACGCTGGACAAAGCTTTCAGCATTGCAGCATCGCACGAGGCAGCATCACGAGGCACTGCAGAAATGCAGCAAAGGCCATTGGAATTCAGCACCAATGAAATGGCATTGGGCGCAGTAAAGTGCTATCGTTGCGGAAGGACAACGCATGACCAGAACCAGTGCTGGTTCAAAGATAAAGAATGCAGGCAATGTGGCAAACTTGGTCACATAGCGAGAGTATGCCAGTCAGGAAAGAAGACCAGCAGCAAAAAGTCGCCGCAGGAGAAGTACAAAAAAGTACACAAGGTGACAGAGAACAGTTCGGATGAACAGAAGACGGATTCAGACTCCAGCAGTAAGGAACTGGGTTGTCTAAAATACATAATGTGGGTAACACAGCAGACCACCAAACTATCTGGGTCATGCTTCGGATAGCAGGAGTCCAAGTGAAGATGGAATTGGACACTGGATCAGCATTGACGGTCATGAATAAGCAAGATTACAAAAGGTTATTCTCACACATTCCCCTGAGGGATACGGAGATTGTATTGAAAACATACACGGGGCAAAGAGTGTACCCCATCGGAAAGATAAAGGTAAATGTGGTCTACAATGGTAAAGAAAGTCAGGAAATGGACTTGTATGTGTTACCTGATGGAGGTCCGCCACTACTGGGACGGGAATGGATCCGGAGAATAAATATGGACTGGCTTTCCATACAAGCACTAACTGTAGATTCCTGTAAAGAGGACGACGTCAAACCTAAACGACTGTCCAAAATATTGGACGATGCTAATGAGGTGTTCCAACAGGGACTGGGAACACTGAAAGGAATTACGGCAAACATCAAGGTTGAAGAACATGCAAACCAAAATTTTTCAAAACCAGACCGGTACCTTATGCGATACAACCTGCTGTGGAAGCAGAGCTGGAACGGCTAGAACGTTCAGGAGTACTGTCAAAGGTGGACTGGAGCGAATGGGCCACACCCATTGTTCCCGTCATGAAGCGTTCGTTGAGCAACAAGCCGGGGGAACCTGGGAAGGTTCGCATCTGTGGCGATTTCAAGATCACTGTTAATCCGGTTCTTCACACGGTGCAATATCCGCTTCCGCGGATTGAAGATATCTTCGCTTCGCTGTCTGGCGGGTAACACTTCACCAAGATAGACCTGGCGCAGGCGTACCTACAGATGGAAGTTGATGAAGCGTCATGCCAGTATCTCACGATCAACACACATAAGGGCTTATATCGGTATAATAGACTGGTTTTTGGAGTGGCATCGGCTCCAGCGATTTGGCAAAGGGCCATGGAGCAGGTATTGCAGGGAATTCCAGGCACACAATGCTACCTGGACGACATTCTGATTACAGGAGATGATGATAAGGAGCACCTCGCGAATTTGGAGCAGGTGCTCACCAGATTGAAAGAATATGGACTCAGAGTTAATCGCCAGCAATGTGAGTTCTTTCAAAAGCGAATCTCGTACTGCGGCCACGTCATTGACCAGGAGGGGCTCCATAAGTCACCTGACAAGATCGAAGCTGTTGTGAAAGCTCCCGCTCCGGAAAATGTATCCCAGTTGAGGTCGTTCCTTGGGTTGGTTAACTATTACCACAAGTTTCTTCCAAATTTATCCATGGTGTTATACCCGCTGAACACTCTTTTGCAAATGGGAGTACCATGGAAGTGGAGCGAGGATTGTAAGCGGGCTTTTCAAAAAGCAAGGCACTGATCACCTCTAAGGAAGTGTTGGCTCACTTTAACCCAACGCTGCCTATTCACTTAGCTTGTGATGCTTCTCCATATGGCATCGGGGCAGTGCTCTTACATAAGTTGCCAAATGGCTTGGAAAGGCCAGTCGTGTTCGCATCCAGATCATTGACCTCCGCAGAGCGCAACTATGCTCAGATAGATAGGGAGGCTCTCAGCCTCGTGTGGGGAGTTAAGAAATTTAACCATTACCTGCAAGGCCAAAAGTTTACGCTGCTGACAGATCACCAGCCGTTGGTTTCCATTTTTAACCCTAAGAAGGGTGTTCTGGTTATGCCGGCGCAGAGGCTTCCGAGATGGTCCCTTTTCCTAGGGGCACATCAATATGATATCGAATTCAAAGGTACAAAGCAACATGGTAATGCTGATGGACTGTCGCGCCTGCCACTACCTACAGTGGAAGAGGCACCAGCAGTTGACCCTGTCGAGATATTTCACTCGACCATCATCGAATGCTTACCAGTCACCAATGCGAGTATTGAGAGAGAGACCCGAAACGACCCGACACTGTCTCGGGTCTACGATTTGACAGTGAAGGATGGCCAGCACATGGCGACCCACTGTTACCAGCATTCTCAGCCAGACGAGAACAGCTGTCCGTCTGTCAAGGAACATTGATGTATGGAACAAGGGTGATTATTCCTCCTAAATTAAGGGAGAGAGTTCTGAAGGAACTGCATGAAGGTCATCTGGGGGGAGTCAAGATGAAAAGCCTTGCTAGGGCTCATGTGTGGTGGCCAGGTATCGACAAACAAATAGAGGATCTGACTAAAGCTGCTCAGGGTGCCAAAAAGTTCAAAACGCACCTCCAATTGCACCGCTGCATCCGTGGGAATGGCCTTCAACCCCATGGCAACGCGTGCATATCGACTTTGCAGGTCCATTCATGGATTCCATGTTTTTGATAGCGGTAGACGCACATTCTAAATGGCCAGAAGTGATTAAGATGTCGACCACTACCTCTGAAAAGACGATCGCAGTTCTAAGAACCATATTTGCAAGGAATGGGTTGCCGGAACAAATATGTTCAGACAACGGACCACAGTTCGTGTCAGAAGAATTCCAGAAATTCATGAAAAAGAATGGGGTGAAACACTATACATCTGCCCCATATCATCCGGCTACCAATGGGTTGGCCGAGTGATTTGTACAAACGTTCAAAAAGGCGATAAAGGCCATGAGCGAAGACTATATTCCACTACAACACAAGGTGGACAATTTCCTGATGGCATATCGAAACGCCACGCATGCAGTGACAAATCAAAGCCCTGCCATAATATTCTATAACAGGAGGTTGCGGTCCCGGTTGGATTTGTTAAAACCCAATGTGCGTAGGGAAGTTGAAAACAAGCAATTCCAGCACGTAAATAACAAGGCCACTCGGAGTTTCGAAATAGGACAACCAGTGTTGGCCAGGGACTATAGGAATGATAAATGGCAATCCGGAACAATTCGTGCCCGACAAGGACCCTTGATGTACACGGTAGACGTTGGAGAGAACGTAATACGACGTCATGCTGACCAACTTGTGAATCGAGAACAAGGGTCGACCCCATGTCTACGGCAGAGACACCAGTTGAAGAAGTTATTGAGCCTGTAGCATCTACCTCAGACTCGAACGTACATGATGATGTTCAATGCATAGGAGATCAAATGGATGAGTCACCCCAGCAACGAGAACCAGAGACCCCTGAAAGGCGTTATCCGGCCCGGATCAGGAGGCCTCCTCAGAGACTGAATCTTTGAACAGTTTGTGTGAAAGTTGTATATATGTTATCCATGTAATGTTTAAATTGGGGCGTACACTGTTAAGCTAAAAGGGGAGGAATTGTAGTGTATGTAACCTGTACCACCTTAAGAGGATACCTTAAGGTGATGGACTACTTTTTGATGGCTCCTGTACATTGTAGTACCGGTGGTGACCACACCGGTATATAAACCCTGTGGAGCAAAGTGTATTCCAGTTCAGCCCTGACCCTCAGTTACTAAAGACCTGTTTAAGTATTTCTGTAGTCTGTGTCCAGTTATTCAGCATAACTACATTTGAAAGCACAGACTCAACACCCCCCACCCTCTCTCTCTCTCCCCTCCCCCCCACCCTCTCTCTCTCCCCTCCCCCCACCCTCTCTCTCTCTCCCCTCCCCCCACCCTCCCTCTCTCTCCCCTCCCCCCACCCCCTCTCTCTCCTCTCCCCCCACCCCTCTCTCTCTCTCCCCTCCCCCCACCCTCTCTCTCTCCCCTCCCCCCACCCCCTCTCTCTCCCCTCCCCCCACCCTCTCTCTCTCTCTCTCCCCTCCCCCCACCTTCTCTCTCTCTCTCTCTCTCTCTCCCCCACCCTCTCTCTCTCCCCCCCACCCACTCTCTCTCACTCTGCCCCTCCCTCTCCCCTCCCCCCACCCTCTCTCTCTCCTCCCCCCACCCCCCTCTCTCTCCCCTCCCCCACCCTCTCTCTCTCCCCTCCCCCACCCTCTCTCTCTCCCCTCCCCCACCCTCTCTCTCTCCCCTCCCCCCACCCTCTCTCTCTCCCCCTCCCCCCACCCTCTCTCTCTCCCCTCCCCCACCCTCTCTCTCTCCCCTCCCCCCACCCTCTCTCTCTCCCCTCCCCCACCCTCTCTCTCTCCTCTCCCCTCCCCCACCCTCTCTCCCCTCACCCCACCCTCTCTCTCTCCCCTCCCCCCACCCTCTCTCCCCTCCCCCACCCTCTCTCCCCTCACCCCACCCTCTCTCTCTCCCCTCCCCCCACCCTCTCTCTCTCTCCCCTCCCCCCACCCTCTCCCCTCCCCCCACCCCCTCTCTCCCCTCCCCCCACCCTCTCTCTCCCCTCCCCCCACCCTCTCTCTCTCTCCCCTCCCCCCACCCTCTCTCGCTCCCCTCCCCCCACCCTCTCTCGCTCCCCTCCCCCCACCCTCTCTCTCCCCCCTCCCCCCCACCCTCTCTCTCTCCCCTCCCCCCACCCTCTCTCTCTCCCCTCCCCCCACCCTCTCTCTCTCCCCTCCCCCCACCCTCTCTCTCTCCCCCCTCCCCCCACCCTCTCTCTCCCCCCCACCCCCCATCCTCTCTCTCTCTCCCCCCTCCCCCCACCTTCTCTCTCTCCCCCCTCCCACCACCCTCTCTCTCCCCCCCCTCCCTCCACCCTTTCTCTCCCCTCCCCCACCCTCTCTCTCTCCCCTCCCCCCACCCTCTCTCTCTCCCCTCCTCCCTCTCCCTCTCTCTCTCCTCCTCCTCTCACCACCCCTTCCTCCCTCTCCCCTTCCTCCCTCTCCCCCTCCTCCCCTCTCCTCCCCCTCCCCCCCTCTCTCTCCCCCCTCTCCCCTGCCCGAGCCCTCATCCCCCGCTCCAATCCCTCTTTCCGCCCCGGGGCCCGGGCCTCGGCACCTGGATGAACGCGTTCCCTTGGACGCTTTTGGCGGCCTCGGCCGTCACCCTGATGCCGTTGGCCGAGGCGAACACCCGCAAAGACATGGCCCAGCCGAGTCCAGCGCCCTGGTCAACTCGAGGTCCGCAGCCGCTGTTTGGCCGCAGGCCACAAAGCACCCGAACCCAGCGCCGGTGATGGCTGCACGGAGCTCCGTGCCGCCCCACGCACTGACATGGCCCCGCCCTCCCGAGCTGGCTTGAAGAGCGCCGATTGCGGCTGTGAGAGACGGCCGGCGGGCCCAGTTGCCGGGGTAACCCTTCCCGCTCTCCAAGCCCTGCCCGCCCGAGCCGAGCCGAGAACAGAGAGAGACGCCGCGTCTCAGCTGCTCCTGCTCCGTGCGCATCCTTTACTAAGGTAGCGGCGCTCGGCTGAGGCCCGCCCCTCCAGCCTTCACAAAGATGGCGGCGATCGGGGGCCGCTTGTTGACTGGGGCCGGGAGGTGCCTAGCTCGGGCGTGGGTGCGGAGGAGAGGCCGAGGCTTCGAGGCCTACCTGGAAAAACGGGGAAAGGTAGGAAAATTAATGAGATTAGATAAAAGATTTAGAAAGTAATTAACTTTTTAAAAAAACAATATGGCCGAGAAATTCAGTATAGCCACTTTTGGGGCGCTAAAGTCGGGCGGCCGCTAAAGTTTGCGCCCGGCGCAAAGTCGCGCCACCTTTGCCGATATTCAGTCGCATCGCCCCAAGAGGTTGCTGCTGCGCTAAAACAGGCGATGCACGACTATCTTTAGGCGCTAAGCCGGCGGTGCTGAGCGATACCCCCGAGGCCGGCCGCAGCGCAGGTGCGGCGAGTTGTTGATTGACGGCAGACACTCTGGCGCCGGTCAGCTCTTAAAGGGGGAGGGTGGATTTGTTTGCCTGCCACGCCCTGCACACTGCAGCCCTCAACCTAGGCCTGACCACTTCAGTTTCATCTGCACAATGCCCAGGGCTATGGAGAAGGCCAGGGAGAGAGCGCAGCGCTTCAGCGACGGTGACCTGAGGGTGCTGGTTGGCGGAGTGGAGCGCAGGCGCCATGTTCTGTTCCCAGAAGGTGGCAAGAGGCCGCTGCCCAGCACCTACCGGAAAGCCTGGAGGGAGGTGTCCAACAGGGTGTCTTCCAACAGCGTGGTTGCCAGGACTCCTGTGCAATGCCGGAAAAAGTTCAACGACCTCACTCGGGTTGTCAGGGTGAGTACCCTTTCCAGTGTCCTCCTCATCCCTGCATGTGCACCTCACCTTATGGGCAAAAGGACCTGAAAGCCCTAATGGCCAGCCCTCATCCAGCAGCTATGGGACTGCCATGAAAATCACTTGCACATTCAGCACTTTACACACTGTACAAGCTATTCGACCATGGGAGGCAGTGCAGACAAGATCAGGGCTTCACACTGTCAGGGCCAGTCCACCATGGGAGGCATTGCAGACAAGTTCAGGGCTTCACACTGTCGGGGCCAGTCCACCATGGGAGGCATTGCAGACAAGATCAGGGCTTCACACTGTACAAGCTATTCGACCATGGGAGGCAGTGCAGACAAGATCAGGGCTTCACACTGTACTTAGAGGCCGTCCTTTCTCTTGCAGGCCAAGGTGGCGCACAACCGGCGGAAACGAACTGAGACCGGGGGAGGCCGTCCTGACGTCAAAGAGCTCTCCGACCTCGACCAGCGTGTGGAGCGCATTATGGCAGGCCGGCCGATTGGCCCCGTCGCCAGTGGAGATGCCGACCCTGTTCTGGCCACCAATGGTAAGGGCATCACCTTTTTGACCTCTCGTTCCACTTGCGCCTCAGATCAGCATCCTTTGCCACTGTCCGACCAATGCAGTGAATGGCAGCACTCATGCCTCCCTCGCTGCCACCCTGTCCTCACTCTAAAGCTACTCTTGTGCCTTCCTGCTTTCAGATGGTGAATCGCCAGGTGAGGAGGCGGGCCATCAGTGCCACCCTCAGCCGCGCCAGCCCATGGCGATGAAGGGGACACGTCTTCCCTGGAGGGGAGCCGGGGGGAAGGGTCGGAGGAGAGTGAAGCTCCGGGGCCCAGCGGCCTGCAGCAACGCGGGAGGGGTGGGGAAGCTCGGCGGACTTCTCCCCAGAGGGTGAGTGCGGCCTCCAGTCCTGCGACGGTCAGCGCAGAGGAGGTGCGGCTCCTGGAGGAAATGGCCGTCCAGGCTGAGCGCAGGCACAATGAGCTCATGGCTGCAGTGGCAAGGATGCCTGACTCCATTGAGTCTTTGTCAAGGAGTGTGCAGCAATTTGGAGCAGCACAGGCCAGGAGTCTGGATCAATTCAGTGCAGCACAGGCCAGGAGTCTACAGGACTTCGCGACAGCACAGGCGGCTTCGAGCCAAGTGCTCAGTCGTGCCGTCCATTCACTGGCTGTTGTCATGCGGACACAGACCAGGGCCACACGGGCACTAACTGCTGCCACCCTCGCTGGATCAGCCAGGCATCGCCAGGGCACTCGCCGCGCAGCAGCAGCCCAGCAGCAGCCCAGCAGTCTGTTCTTCAGCTGTTTGCTGCGCATGCTGCAGTGCTGGCCCGTGCGAGTGCCGCTGTATCAGGCGACCTGCGATCTGTCAGGTTGGCACCATTCCTGCAGCCGACACTGCCACTCCGCCATTGCAGCTGCCACGAGCCGCTGGACAGACTGCTGCCACCCAAGCAGAGTTGCAGCAGTCAGCAGCCGGCCCCTCGAGGGCCAGAGCTGGTGCAGGACGACCCCCAAGGGCATCTGCCGTCTCACCATCTGACCCTCAGCAGCCTTCCCCCAGCCTTGCTGCAGCCACTGGGCTCCCATTGAGAAGGAGCTGCAGGGCGGGCAGGGGCCAGTCAAGGATGCGAAAGGCATCGCCCTCGCAGGGCAAAAATTAGAAGGTCTGCACAAATGGTTTGTGGTTTTTGTAAGGCCGAGACTGGTGTCTTTCTTTGTTTTTGTAAGGCCGAGACTGGTGTCTTTCTTTGTTTTTGTAAGGCCGAGACTGGTGTCTTTCTTCGTTTCTGTAAGGCCGAGACTGGTAGTTTTGTGTTTTTGGAGGGGGCTTCTCCACATGAGGTTGTAATGTGGGAAGGGCAGAGGTTTGCAATAAATTAATGTTCTTAAATTGCACTGTGCATGGTTTTTTTGTCAAGTCCTGGTTGCCCTGCTCGGCTGAGGGCTTGTGGAGCGGCTACATTCATCTGCTGACATTGGCACAAGCCATTCCCTGAGAGGGGGCCTAGAACAGACGTTCAATAAGCCGGCGACGGGTGGCCCTTGCACTTTCTGCCTCCCTCCTGTGCTGGTCCTCCTCCTCCTCCTCCTCCTCCTCAGGTGGTCCTCCAATCTCTGGTGGCAGTGGCTGAGTCCTGCGGATAGCCAGGTTGTGCAGCATGCAGCAAACGACCACGAAATGGGAGACTCGCTCCGGCGAATATTGTAGGGCTCCACCGGAACAATCCAGACAGCGGAACCGTTGCTTCAGGACGCCGATTGTTTGCTCTATGATGTTCCTGGTCGCTTGATGGCTATCGTTGTATCCCTCTTCAGCAGGGGTGCTGGGCGCACGGAGCGGGGTCATCAGCCAGGTACAC
This sequence comes from Somniosus microcephalus, assembly GCF_052327205.1. Taxonomy (NCBI): domain Eukaryota; kingdom Metazoa; phylum Chordata; class Chondrichthyes; order Squaliformes; family Somniosidae; genus Somniosus; species Somniosus microcephalus. The sequence continues at coordinate 79,652,004 of NC_140990.1, forward strand.
AAAGGATAGCCTTTGTCCCTGAGAAGCCATCCTCGTGGGTGAGGCTGGGCCTGGAACATGTCTGCCACAGAAGTCTGGCGCAGGATGAAGGCATCGTGGCTGCTGCCTGGAAAGCGGGCATTGACAGCTAGGATGAGCTGCCTGTGGTCACACACCAGCTGGACGTTGAGCGAATGGTAGCCCTTCCGGTTGCGGTAATCCTCGGAATTCTCCAGAGGTGCCAGCAAAGCCACATGCGTGCAGTCAATGGCGCCCTGCACCATGGGGAAGCCCGCGAATGCTGCAAAGCCCATTGCACGCTGTTGCTGCTTGGCAAGGGCCATGGAGAAGGAGATGAACTGACGTCTCCTTTTGAAAAGGGCATTGGTCACCTGGCGGATGCAGCAATGCACGGCGAACTGGGAGATGTTGGAAATGTCCCCAGTAGCGGATTGGAAGGCGCCGGTGGCATAGAAGTTGAGAGCCACCGTCACCTTCACTGCCACCGACAGAGACGTCCTGCCCCTCAGCTGTAGCTGCAGATCACCGCCAAGCAGGTGGCAGATCTCTGTGACCACCTCCCTTCAGAATCGCAGCCTCCGAACACACTGCTCGTCAGACATGTTGAGATAGGAGAACTGCTGGCGGTATACCCTGGGTGGGTAAAGCCTCCTTTCCCGACGCCTGTTGCCCCCTCTCCGTCTAGCCAGGGCTGCCACTCTCACGGCGTCTGTGAGCCCTTTGGATGCAATGGAGAAAGCCAGCGTTTGCACCCATTGCAGCCCCCATAATATGTTAGCAAACAATGATATGTCAATGAAGGCAAAGACAAGTGGAAAGCTGTGGCCTGAAGCCACAAGTACCTGTCCGAGTGTTGAGCCAAAGCAGAAAGCTCTCTACCTTGGTCTCTCTGCAAAGATCCGTCTCTCAAGAAGGAGTGCTGCGAAATGGCAGCCTTTTCTAGTGCAGGAGGAGTGCCCTTTAATTTGCGCCCCCCCGCGCCCCGCATCGACTGAGCACCGTTCCACTCTACCAGTCGCTAGGGGCGCCAGGCGCACAATGGGGCGTCGCGACTGAATTTCCGGTTTGGGGCGCACAAAGGGCGTTGCACGAGGAAATGACGTCAGGATCTGCGTGCGCAGCTGAGCGCGCGCAAAGACTGCGCCACCGCTAAATCGTGAGTGAAGTTGGGGAGAGGCGCAGATTGCGCTGCGCCCGGCCGCTAGCCGCCTAGCGCCCGACATCTACTCCTCCTAAGGCGCTACCGGCTGGCGCAACCAACTGAATTTCTAGGCCTATGTGTTTTAAAAGCAACGTTTTTTTGAAAGACGCAGAAAGCGGGAAAAAGAAAGGAAAAGTTTGGAATCAAGATGGCGGCGACTCACCTCGGTTCAGAACGATAAGGCCCGCCCACACATGCACCGATTGGTCGACCGTCAGGTCACGAATGCGTAGGATTGGTCAATCGTCCTGTCACTCGACCGTAGGCGGGCCCGGCCGCACGCGCCAGCAACCCGGCGTACGATTGGTCGACCTCGAGGTCACTCTGTCGCTAATGAGCGGATAATGAGATGCTAATGAGCGGAATGTTGAATGTTTTTTGGATACCGCGGGCGCGATTTTTGTCCGGCCGAAACGTAAATACGCTTACGACCGTTTCGGAACGGTAAGCTTTCTTTCGACGTAACGCACGCGTAGGTACGCCCTATAACTTTCGAGCGCATAGCCGGACAAACGCACACGTGAGGACAGACAGATAGACAGACAGACAGAAAGAAGTGTCGAGCTTCTTGAGTGTTGTTGGAGCTGCACTCATCCAGGCAAGTGGAGAGTATTTGTTGTGTATTTGAACGTGTGTTAGAAATGTCCCCACATGGGATACCATAGTTGTGATTTGCAATGCACTGTGGGAAATGTAGTGCATTGAGTGAAGAAGCACATTGTAATGAAATGGCAGTTAACTGAACACTCCACCCTGGAGTCCTTCTTTAATTGTTATAAAGATCAGGGTATAAAACCCCTTGAGACATAACAAAACTGGTGACGAGGACGAAGGACTTGCGCATCACTTTGCACTGGAATCGGCGATGTTTAAAGTAAGAAGTTCCTGTCTTTTCTGAATGGCGCGCCCACAGTTTAGTGCTGATGCAATCACCTCGTAAAGGTAGCGGTTCGTGTGGTACACAAATAAGAAGGGGAGAGTAATGATACAGTGAAACAAAGTGGAGAAAAAGGACTGTGAAAAGGACTGGAAACAAAAAAAATATATAAAATAAAAAAAAAATAATAATTTTTAAAAATGGCAATGCTAACCGGAGCGTTTGGACCATTTGATGAAACCGCGGAGCAATGGAGTGCTTATACAGAGCGTTTCAGATTTTTTGTGACTGCAAATGGCATGAAAGATGACGTGAAAGTGGCGACGTTCCTCAGTGTGATCGGCGCAAAAACATTTGTCTTGTTACGGAGTTTGATGCACCCGGATAAGCCCGGCCCTAAGACATATGATCAGATTGTGGAAGTTTTGGAAACACATTTCACACCCAAGCCGCTGCTGATTGCCGAGAGGTTCAGGTTTCACAGATGAAACCAAGGGGAGGGTGAGTCCATAGCCGAATATGTTGCAGTGCTAAAGAAGCTAACTGAGCATTGTGAGTTCGGTGAAACCCTAAATGACACTGTCCGCGATAGGTTTGTGTGTGGATTAAGATGTGAAGCAACACAGAAGCGCTTGCTCACGACTGACAAACTGACGCTTAAATCAGCAGTGGAGCTCGCTGTGTCTATGGAGTTAGCAGCTAAAGATGCACAGCTGTTGGGGGCTGCAACAAGAGTGCACAGGGTAGCAGCTACACCGGATAAACATGCAAGGGGCGCCAGAGAGCGTTACAGATGTGGGAGGTCAGGTCATCAGCCATCTGACTGCTGGTGTAAAGACCTGACCTGTTGGAAATGTGAAAAGAAAGGACACATTGAACGTGTGTGTAAAGGGCAAAGCAAACAATCCTACACAGAGACACACAAAAACAAACAAGGAACCACATCCAACTGGCGTTCTAAAAAGAAAAACCTACACATGGTGAAACAAGAACAGGAAGACCGTGACACAGACTCTGATGGGGAGCTGAATCTCCATGTGTTAACGGTGAATGGAGGCTCATCAGGCTATAGAGTCACTCCACTACTAGAGGGAATACCGGTCAAAATGGAGCTGGATACGGGGGCCGCTGTCTCCTTGATCTCAGAGAAGCTATTCAAAGAAAAACTGAACCACCTATCACTGACGCCGGCCAAGCTCATCTTAAAGACCTACACTGGGGAAACAGTCCCCATGCTGGGTAAGACAGAGGTCAAGGTGGAGCTTCATGGACAAACCGTGATGCTGCCAGTTTACGTGGTCAAGGGTGACTATCCATCGCTGATGGGCAGGCCATGGTTGGAGAAAATCCATCTGGATTGGGAAAAAGTGAATGCGGTGTCAGTCGAAGAGGCGGGGCTAGCGGCAGTGTTGACAAAGCACGCGGCTGTCTTCGACGGAGAATTGGGGAGCATGAAGGGGATTACAGTCAAACTCAACATAGAAACATAGAAGATAGGAGCAGGAGCAGGAGTCGGCCATTTGGCCCTTCGAGCCTGCTCCGCCATTCAATGAGATCATGGCTGATCATCCAAATTCAGGACCCTGTCCCTGCCTTCTCCCCATATCCCTTGATCCCTTTAGCCTTAAGAAATATATCCAACTCTTTCTTGAATATATTTAATGAACTGGCCTCCACCACCCTCTGTGGCAGAGAATTCCACAGGTTCATCACTCTCTGGGTGAAGAAATTCCTCCTCATTTCAGTCCTAAATGGCTTACCCCTTATCCTTAGACTAAGACCCCTGGTTCTGGACTCCCCGGCCATCAGAAACATCCTTCATGCATCTAGTCTGTCCAGGCCTGACAGAATTTTATAGGTTTCGATGAGATCCCCTCTCAATCTTCTAAACTCCAGTGAGTATAAGCCCAATCAACACAATCTCTCCTCATACGTCATTCCTGCCATCCCAGGTATCAGCCTGGTGAATCTTCGCTGCACTCCTTCCATGGCAAGAACGTCCTTCCTCAGGTAAGGCGACAAAAACTGCACACAATACTCAAGGTGTGGTCTCACCAAGGCCCTGTACAACTGTAGCAAGACATCCTTGTTCTTGTACTCGAACCCTCTCGCTACGAAGGCCAACATACCATTTGCCTTCTTAACCGCCTGCTGCACCTGCATGCTTACCTTCAGCGACTGGTGCACAAGAACACCCAGGTCTCTTTGCACTTCCCCTTCTCCCAATCTATTGCCATTCAAATAATAATCTGCCTTCCTGTTTTTGCCACCAAAGTGGATAACCTCACATTTATCCACATTATAGTGCATTTGCCATGTTTCTGCCCAATCACCCAACCTGTCCAAATCGTACTGGAGTTTCACGACATCCTCCTCACAAGGTGAAGCCTGACAGCCAGCCACGATTCCTGAAGGCCAGGAACGTTCTCTACGCCCTCAGACCAAAGGTGGAGGCTGACCTGGAGCGCCTGGTCAAGATAGGGGTCCTGGTGCCAGTTTCGCACAGTGAGTGGGCCACGCCCATGGTACCAGTGATGAAGAGAGATGGCATGGTTCGCTTATGTGGAGATTTCAAAGTAACAGTGAATCCGGTGCTCTCAGCTGAACAGTACCCCCTCCCCATCATTGAAGATCTTTTCGCGAGTCTAGCAGGCGGTCAGAAGTTTAGCAAGATTGATCTATGCCAAGCCTACTTGCAGATGCATGTAGACGAGGACTCACAGAAGTACCTCACCATCACCACCCACAAGGGCCTCTACAGGTACTGCCGCCTACCCTTTGGTATAACGTCAGCACCAGCTTTGTTTCAGCGGGCTATGGACCAGATTTTAAGCGGCAGTCCAGGGGTACAATGTTATCTCGACGATATCCTTGTCACAGGAAAGGACGACAACGAGCATCTGCAGAACCTGATGAAGACATTGGGAAGACTTGAAGAATATGGCTTACGTGTTCGCAAGGACAAATGCAAATTTTTCAAGCCATCAGTGGAGTACTTAGGCCATGTCATCGACGCAGATGGCCTACACACAGCTCCGTCGAAAGTAAAAGCCATTGCCGATGCTCCTGCACCTACAAATGTCGGCCAGCTGCGGTCATTCTTAGGTCTCCTGAACTATTACGGAAAGTTTATTCCACAGCTGGCATCACTGTTGAAGCCATTACATGAGTTGCTGTGTCAGGGCAAGGCCTGGCCGTGGACGAAGGAGTGCGAAGCTGCATTCAAGAAAGCCAAAGCAGCTTTGACTGACCCCAGAGTGTTGATGCACTTTGACCCGTCGTTGCAGATTCAGCTGGCCTGTGACACGTCGCCTTATGGCGTCGGCACGGTCGTGTCCCACATCTTTCCCTCAGGCGAAGAGAAGCCGATTGCATTCGCGTCAAGGTCCCTGAGCAAGGCAGAGGTGAAATACCCGCAGATCGAAAAAGAGGCTTTGGGCATCATCTTTGGAATCAAAAAGTTCCATCACTACTTGTTCGGAAGGAAATTCACCTTGCTGACGGATCATCGTCCTCTGACATCGATCTTTGGTCCACACACAGGAATACCCTCCCTGGCAGCGTGCAGGATGCAACGCTGGGCGCTGATGTTAAGCGCTCACAATTACAACATCAAATACCGGAGGTCAGCAGCACATGGCAATGCGGACGGATTGTCAAGACTTCCGCTACCTGTGCCCTCTGAAGGCTGTGAGCAGAAGATTTTCTACTTTGACATGGTGAGCAATGCCCCTGTCACAGCCCGGCAGGTCAAGAAAGAGATCAGAGTGGACCCTACGCTATCCAAGGTGCTGGATCGGGTGATGCGAGGAGACGGATCACGGGTGTCAGACGCACCACCTGAGCTCCTACCTTTCCTGTCGAGAGGGAAGGAGTTATCTGTCACGTCAGGATGCCTCCTTTGGGGCATGCAAGTGATCATACCACCAAAGCTGCGGAAACATGTCCTCAACGAGCTACACTCAGGACATTGTGGTATTGTCCGGATGAAGGAGCTGGCATGAAGCTACTTCTGGTGGCCCGGTCTGGATCATGAAATTGAAGTTGAAGCGAAATCATGCCCATCATGCGAGACAACCAGGGATACGCCAAGAGCAGCACCACTGCATCCATGGGAATGGCCAGCGACACCGTGGCAACGGATCCATCTGGACTTCGCAGGACCAGTGGAAGGAGCGATGTTCCTGGTCGCGGTGGACTCCCATTCCAAATGGCCGGAGGTTACAGTGATGTCCACTACCACTACGGAGAAAACCATCGAGACTCTGAGAGAGATGTTTGGGCGATTTGGTCTGCCGGAGCAGATCGTAACCGACAATGGAACACAGTTCACATCCCAGGAGATGGAGGAGTTCCTCAAGAGCAATGGAATCCAGCACACGTTCTCCGCGCCTTATCATCCATCCACGAATGGATTGGCGGAGAGATTTGTCAGAATGCTGAAACGCGCGTTGAAAGCTGCATGAAGTGATGCTCCTCTAAAGCAGCGCCTGAATGCTTTCTTGCTGAAATACTAAAACACGCCTTATGCTACGACAGGAGCATCTCCTGCTTACCTACTCATGGGAAGGCAGCTACGGACACGCCTTGACCTGCTGAGGCCAACGTCCACAGAAGCAGTGGTGCACGCCAATCAGCAGGATCAAGTCAGCGGACGAGCTCAGAGGTCCAAAGAACGACACTTTGTGGTGGGGGGCAATGTCCTCGCGCGTAACTACACCACCCTGGAGCAGTGGGTCCCAGCTACAGTCATTCAAAAGACGGGCCCCGTTTCATACCGAGTCCGCACCGGAGACGACCGAACATGGAGACGGCATGTCGACCAGTTACTGCCAAGACAGTCACCACAGGTAACCCAAGAAACAGAGGATCAAGGACCTGCTGGGGGCTCCAGCAGGGACTGGTCGTCCGACCCTGAGACGGTGGCACCATCCACTCTTGTGCCATCGAGGGAGGAAGCCACGCCTGCAGGGTCACTGGAGAGCCAGCCAGAGCCTGCTCCTGACACTAGGCGTTACCCCCAAAGAGAAAGGCAGCCTCCAGAGCGCCTTAGTTACAGTTAGTGCTAACCTGTGTGCATGGGGCAGAATTATCCCCAGGGTTAGCGGAATGTAGAGGCAGTCCACCCTCTCTTCCAAAGTTATAGTCATTTTCAGTTATTCTGTTTTGTGGACATTCTATTTTAAGGGGGAGGAATATGTTGTGTATTTGAATGTGTTAGAAATGTCCCCACATGGGATACCGTAGTTGTGATTTGCAATGCACTATGGGAAATGTAGTGCATTGAGTGAAGAAGCACATTGTAATAAAATGGCCATTAACTGAACACTCCACCCCGGAGTCCTTCTTTAATTGTTATAAAGATCAGGGTATAAAACCCCTTGAGACACAACAGTATTCCATCACCCTCCTGACTGAGGAGGAGCTGAAGAAGTTGATCGCCGAGAAGGGTTACCTGCCGGAGCAGGTATTTAATGCAGATGAGACTTGGCTCTTCTGGAAGCGGATGCCTTCCCGAACTTTCATCGCAGAGGCTGAGAAGCATGCTTCGGGATTCAAGGTGGCTGAGGATAGGGTGACCCTTCTCCTTTGTGCTCACCCCGAGGGAGACTGTTTAGTGAAGCAGATGCTGCTCTACCGCTCTCTGAATCCCCGCGCTCTGAAGGGCAAAAACAAAAACTATCTCCGTCTTTTGGCGTTCTAACTGCAAGGTGTGGGTTACTGCTGCAGTCTTCATGGACTGGTTTCATAACTGTTTTGTGCATGACGTGGAGCGGTACCTTGCGAGAGAAAACCTGGCCTTCAAGGTCCCGCTCATCCTCGACAATGCCCCCGGCCACCCGCCGGCACTCCGATTCACCGACCCTAATCGAAGTCGTCTTCCTGCCTCCCAACACGACTTCACTCCTTCAACCCATGGACCAAGGTGTGATAGCCACCTTCAAGGTATACTACATACGACGCAGCTTTGACCGCATGATGGAGGCTATGGAGGATGATGCAACACTGATGGTGAAACCCTGTTGGAAGGATTACACCATCGCTGACTGCATCACCAACATAAAAGAATCGATGGATGAACTGAAGAGGACGACAATCAACGCCTGCTGGGGTAAACTTTGGAAGGAGGCAATGAATGACTTCCGAGGCTTCCCTCCAGTTGACGCTGAAGTTGATCGAATTGTGAAGGTTGCGCGACATTTGGGAGGTGAGGGGCTGGCCGACATAGAGCCTGATGACATCGAGGAGCTCCTTGAGTCTCACGGCGAGGAATTGACGGAGGAGGACCTTGCTGAGCTGATACAGCATTCTAGTGAGGCAGAGGACGAAGACATAGAAACATAGAAGATAGGAGCAGGAGTAGGCCATTTGGCCCCTCGAGCCTGCTCCGCCATTTAATGAGATCATGGCTGATCATCTAAACTCAGTACCCTGTTCCTGCTTTCTCCCCATATCCCTTGATCCCTTTAGCTTTAAGAAATATATCCAACTCCTTCTTGAATATAGTTAATGAATTGGCCTCCACCGCCTGTGGTAGAGAATTCCACAGGTTCATCACTCTCTGGGTGAAGAAATTCCTCCTCATCTCTGTCCTAAATGGCTTACCCCTTATCCTTAGACTATGACCCCTAGTTCTGGACTCCCCGGCCATCGGGAACATCCTTCCTGCATCTAGTCTGTCCAGGCCTGACAGAGTTTTATAGGTTTCGATGAAATCCCCTCTCGATCTTCTAAACTCCAGTGAGTACAAGCCCAATCGACCCAATCTCTCCTCATGCGTCATTCCTGCCATCCCAGGTATCAGCCTGGTGAATCTTCGCTGCACTCCTTCCATGGCAAGAACATCCTTCCTCAGATAAGGTGACCAAAACTGCACACAATACTCAAGGTGCGGTCTCACCAAGGCCCTGTACAACTGCAGCAAGACATCCTTGTTCCTGTACTCGAACCCTCTTGCTACGAAGGCCAACATACCATTTGCCTTCTTAACCTGCATGCTTACCTTCAGCGACTGGTGCACAAGTGCACCCAGGTCTCATTGCACTTCCCCTTCTCCCAATCTATTGGCATTCAAATAATAATCTGCCTTCCTGTTTTTGCCACCAAAGTGTAACCTCACATTTATCCACATTATAGTGCTTTTGCCATGTTTCTGCCCAATCACCCAACCTGCCCAAATCGTACTGGAGTTTCACGACATCCTCCTCACAGCATACCCTCCCACCCAGCTTTGTGTCGTCTGCAAATTTGGAGATACTACATCCAATTCCCTCGTCCAGATCATTAACATATATTGTGAACAGCTGGGGTCCTAGGACTGATCCTTGTGGTACCCCACTTGTCACTGTCTGCCACTCAGAAAACGATCCGTTTATTCCAACTCTTTGCTTTCTATCTGCCAACCAGTTCTCTATCCAAGTCAATACCTTGCCCCCAATCCCATGTGCCTTAATTTTACATGCTAATCTCTTATGTGGGACCTTATCGAAAACCTTCTGAAAGTCCAAATACACCACATCCACTGGTTCTCCCTTATCTATTTTACCAGTTACATCCTCAAAAAATTCCAATAGATTAGTCAAGCACGATTTACCTTTTGTAAATCCATGTTAACGAGGATATGGTGGAGAAGTCGAAGATGAAAAGTGCCAACCGTAGCAAGGCAATGCTCCTTGCCAATAATCTCTGGGACCTCTTTATGGAGATTGACCCATTCTTGGAGCGTAGTTTAAAATTCAAGTGAGGTTTGGAGGATTTAATGAGACCATACAAGCAGGTCCAGAAAGATATTCAGAAAAAGGAGAGTCATCGCAGAATTCTTTAAGATCTTTTTTATCGTGTTATTTGAATATTTATTGTTTTTGTTTGGTTATTGTGTATTTTATTTGTGTTTATTAAAAGAACAAGCAACTTACACAGGCTCTGACGAGTGTTAATGCAGCCGCGTTCCCCCTAACCCCATTTTTCCCATAGGGTGTTATATATTGGCCAACCGCGGTTTTACCAACCACGGGGATTTTCAAGGAAGTATCCCCCGCGGTTGGGGAGGGATTCCTGTATTAAACTCCAGCCCAGTTATAGGGGTTATTAACATCAGCAGAAACAAACCCAACTGTCAGAATGAACATGGTTCAGTCCTGGATGTGATTAACAGCAATAACAGCAGAATCCAACCCCTGCAGTCACTTGTGAACTCGCTGGTGTCTCAGCAGGTTGGATGACCGAGTGAATCCCTTCCCACACACGGAGCAGGTGAATGGCCTCTCCCCAGTGTGAACTCGCTGGTGTGTCAGCAGATCATTTGTGCTTTTAAAGCTCTTCTCACAGTCAGAACATTTAAAAGGTCTCTTATTGGTGTGAATAAGTTGGTGTCCAGTGAGGCTCGATGATTGAGTGAATCCCTTCCCACACACGGAGCAGGTGAAAGGCCTCTCCCCAGAGTGAATGCGCTGGTGTACAGTGAGGTCAAATGATCGGCTGAACCCAGTCCCGCAGTGAGAGCACCTGAATGGCCTCTCGTCAGTGTGAACAGTTTGATGGCATGTAAGGTCCGCGGAACTTTTATAGCACTTCCCATAGTCCGGGCATTTAAATGGTCTCTAGTCGGTGTGAACTCGACCGTGCTTCAGCAGATTGGATGAATGAATAAATCCTTTCCCACACTCGGAGCAGGTGAACGTGCTCTCCCCAGTGTGAACTCGCTGGTGTCTCAGCAGATCATTTCTGCTTTTAAATCTCTTCTCACAATCAGAACATTGAAAAGGTCTCTTATCAGTGTGAACAAGTTGGTGTGTCAGCAGGTGGGATGAATGAGTGAATCCCTTCCCACACTCAGAACAGGTGAACGGCCTCTCACTGGTGTGAACTCATGCGATGATGCCCTGAACCTCTTCCCACAGTGAGAGCAGCTGAACAATGTGTAAGCGCTGTGAATGTGCTGGTGCTCTCTGTGTCTCAGGGCGTTTAAAGCTCTTCTCCCACTCGATGCATTTAAACTCACTCTCGTTAGTGTGAACCCACTGATGTATCAGCAGGGCAGAGAAATAAGTGCATCTCTTGCCACAGACAGAAGAGCAGGTGAACAGTCTGTCCTCGGTGTGATTGCGCCGTTGAGTTTCCAGCTCAAATGGATATTTGAATCCCTTCTCACAATCCCCACATTTACTCCGTTTCTCCCCGGCATGACTGCGCTTGTGTCTCGACAGGCCACAGGATTGGCTGAAGCCTCGTCCACACAGAGAACACGTGTACGGTTTCTCCCCACTGTGAATGGTGCTTTTTGCTTACGCGTTCAAAGGCTGATGATATTCAGGTCCGATGAATCGCGTGGCTTTGTCAGATCTTAATGTGATGTTTGGTTTGAGTTTCCCGTCTGCTAATCCTCCTCTTCTAATACCCTGTAAAATGAATTTAAAACAGGAAAAAGGGAGTGTGAGAGAGAACCCACAAAGAAACAAAGGCAGGCTGTGAAATTGAGCTCAATGAAACTGGTCATTTGTGGGGCCGGCACTAGAAAAAAGTGACCGTGAAAGCTGCTGGATTATCATAAAAACCCAACCGATTCACTAATGTCATAGAAACTTGGAAGATAAGAGCAGGAGTAGGCCATTCGGCCCCTCGAGTCTGTTCGGCCATTTAATGAGATCATGGCTGATCATCCAAACTCAGTACCCTGTCCCTGCCTTCTCCCCATATTCCTTGATCCCTATAGCCTTAAGAAATATATTTAACTCCTTCTTGAATATATTTAATAAGTTAGCCTCAACTGCCTTCTGTGGTAGAGAATTCCACAGGTTCACCACTCTCTGGGTGAAGAAATTCCTCCTCATCTAGACTGTGACCGTTGGTTCTGGACTCCCCGGCCATCGGGAACATCCTTCCTGCATCTAGTCTGTCTAGGCCTGTTAGAATTTTATTAGTTTCAATGAGATCCCCTCTCATTCTTCTAAACTCCAGCGAATATAAGCCTAATTGACCCAATCTCTCTTCATATGTCATTCCTGCCATCCCAGGTATCAGTCTGGTGAATCTTCCCTCCATGGCAAGAACATCCTTCCTCAGATAAGGCGACCAAAACTGCACACAATACTCAAGGTGTGGTCTCACCAAGGCCCTGTACAACTGTAGCAAGACATCCTTGCTCCTGTACTCGAATCGTCTCGCTATGAAGGCCAACATACCATTTGCCTTCTTCACCGCCTGCTGCACCTGCATGCTTACCTTCAACGACTGGTGCACAAGAACACCCAGGTCTCATTCCACTTCCCCTTTTCCCAATCTATTGCCGTTCAGATAATAATCTGTCTTCCTGTTTTTGCCACCAAAGTGGATAACCTCGCATTTATCCACATTTTACTGCATTTGCCATGCATCTGTCCAATTACCCAACCTGTCCAAATCACACTGGAGTTTCTCGGCATCCTCCTCATAGCACACACGCCCACCTTCAGGGTAGCGAATCCGCCACCTGGTCTGGGCCTATACAAGACTCTGGCCTCTATGGGAGGAGAGAGAGGTGGGAGTGGGAGGGGGGCGAAGGAGGGGAACTTTATACATCTGCAATTCGACCAGAACTTTGACAGAACCTCCAAAACCCGCAACCTTCAGCACCTAGAAGGACCAGGGCAGCAGGTGTATGGGAACAACATCACCTCCAAGTTCCCCTCCAAGTCACACACCATCCTGACAGCACTGTGGGAGCACCTTCACCACGCGGACTGCAGCGGTTCAAGAAAACGGCTCACTGTCACCTTCCCAACGGGCAACTGGGGATTGGCAACATATGCTGCTCTTGCGAGCGACGCCCACATCCCAAGAATGAAACAAATCTGTATGTAAAATGGACTAAAAGCCTTTACAGAAATGCTTGTTCCTAAAACAATAATCTTTTACATTGTAGGGACAGTGTCTGTTTAACAACCTAACCTCCCCCAGAATCCATCTCCCTTGACAGTCCCACATTGGAAATTGTTGGGTCCTCCTGGGCTCAGAAGTACTGGGGGTTAAACATAGAAACATAGAAGATAGGAGCAGGAGTAGGCCATTCAGCCCTTCGAGCCTGCTCCGCCATTCAACGAGATCATGGCTGATCATCCAAACCCTAGTACCCGGTCCCTACACCAACAGCCATCCCACCCAAGCCCTATCCCCGTAACCCCACGTATTTAAGCCCCCCTAACACTAAGGGCCAATTTTTATCATGGCCAATCAACCTAACCCGCACATCTTTGGACTGTGGGAGGAAACCGGAGCACCCGGAGGAAACCCAAGCAAACACAGGGAGAATGTCTGTGTGGAGTTTGCACAGTCACCCGAGGCTGGATTTGAACCCGGGTCCCTGGCGCTGTGAAGCAACAGTGCTAACCACTATGCCACCCAGCAGCTTCTCCTCCATCTCCACTCCAGCTCAAACTGAAGCAACAAAAACACCTACACAGGTGGCCAGGGACCAACTTCCGCATCCAGCGCCCGCCCTGATACAAGCCGGCTCTGGATTGGCGGCTCTGCTGTGTCGATCCAGTTGTGGTTTCTCCTGTCTGGGGGAGGCGCTGCACCCTGGGTTTCCTGGTGCCAGGGCCCTGGCCGCATGTCCGCCGGGCCCGGCCGCTCTGATTTGGGGCCTGAGATGCGCACTCGCTGTTGCTGAGGCCACGCTCGCTCCCGCTCAGTGTCCTGGAGCCGCACCGCGCATGCTCTGCGCAGGAAGGCGGTCTCCGGGGATCAGCCCTTCCCGCGCCTGCGCGCTGTGCCCCTGCTGATGGAGATAGGCCGTATTCACCCGCGCGGGGCACTCTGGGTAGGAGCATCCGCCATAATCATCGAATGGTACATTAGAGGAGGAGGCCATTCAGCCCATGGTGCCTGCGTCAGTTCTTTGGTGGAGCTGTCCAATGAGTCTCACTCCCTGCTCTTTACCCACAGCTCTGTATAGTTTTCCCTTCAAGTATTTATCCAATTCCCTTTTGAAAGTTACCATTGACTCTGCCTCCACCACACTTTCAGGCAGTGAATTCCAGATCACAACAACTCACTACATTAAAAAATGATTCCACTTGTCGCCTCTGGTTCTTTTGCTAATCATCTTAATTCTGTCTCCTCTGGTTACCAACCCGTCTGCCACTGGAAACACTTTCTCCTTATTTACTCTATCAAAACTGTTCATGATTCAGAACACCTCTATCAAATCTCCTCTTAACCTTTTCTGCTCTAAGGAGAACAACCCCAGCTTCTCCAGTTTATCCACATAACTGAAGTCCTTCATCCCTGGAACCATTCCAGTAAATCTCTTCTGCACCCTCTCCAAGGCTTTGACACTCTTCCTAAAGTTTGGTGCCCAGAATTGAACACTCCTGCACAGCCCAGACAGCACTCGTTTCCCACATGGCACAAAAGGAATATATTAATTGCCAAGATTGATTTGATTTGAAATAGTTTAGTTTAGAAATTGAATCATGTTTCTCTAATTGTATTTCCCAACTCACATTCTTGCCCTCAATTTTTTTCTTCCTCCGTCTACAGTCCCAAGAGTCCAGCCCCGGGACCGTACAGGGGGAGAGAGTCCAGCCCCGGGACCATACAGGGGGAGAGAGTCCAGCCCCGGGACCGTACAGGGGGAGAGAGTCCAGCCCCGGGACCGTACAGGGGGAGAGAGTCCAGCCCCGGGACCGTACAGGGGGAGAGAGTCCAGCCCCGGGACCGTACAGGGGGAGAGAGTCCAGCCCCGGGACCGTACAGGGGGAGAGAGTCCAGCCCCGGGACCGTACAGGGGGAGAGAGTCCAGCCCCGGGACCGTACAGGGGGAGAGAGTCCAGCCCCGGGACCGTACAGGGGGAGAGTCCAGCCCCGGGACCGTACAGGGGGAGAGAGTCCAGCCCCGGGACCGTACAGGGGGAGAGAGTCCAGCCCCGGGACCGGACAGGGGGAGAGAGTCCAGCCCCGGGACCGGACAGGGGGAGAGAGTCCAGCCCCGGGACCGTACAGGGGGAGAGAGTCCAGCCCCGGGACCGTACAGGGGCGGGTGGGGGGAGTCCAGCCCCGGGACCGTACAGGGGCGGGTGGGGGGAGTCCAGCCCCAGGACCGTACAGGGGGGCGCAGCTCTGAAAGAATGAAAGATTTGCATTTCTATAGCGCCTTTCACGACCTTGGACGTCCCAAAGCGATTTACAGCCAATGAAGTACTTTTTGAAGTGTAGTCACTGTTCAGTGTAAGACAGGCGGCAGCCGGTGTGCGCACAGCAAGCTCCCGCAAACAGCAATGTGATAATTACCAGATAATCTGGGGTTTTTAGTGATGTTGATTGCGGGATAAATATTGGCCAGGACATCGGGGATAACTCCCCTGCTCTTCTTCAAAATAGTGTCCTGGGCTATTTTACGCCCATCTGAGAGAACAGACAGGGCCTCGGTTTAACATCTCATCCGAAAAACGGCACCTCTGACAGTGCAGCACTCCCTCAGCACTGCACTGGAGCGTCAGCCTAGATTTTTGCGCTCGGGTCTCTGGAGTGGGACTTGGACCCACAACCTTCTGGGGCTCTTCTCTTACAATTCTATGACATGTAAACTCTAAGCTTGGCACTTACCAACGCCTTCAGGAGAGATGGTGAGAAATCCCCTGTGTGGAGAGTGAGAATAAATTAACTGAGACATTGATTGGCTCTCCCGGGCACTGGGACCCGGATGGAAGCAGACACTGAAGCCCCGCCCACTTTAACTTCCTGTACTAAGATGGCCGCGCTTGCATTCTGTTATACACTGAATCAAAATGGCGTCACACTGGAACTTTCCGCACTCCTTTACAAAGATGGCCACAGTTAACGTGGGCCTGCTCGCGGAAGAAATCCCCGCACATGCAAACACGGTATCTTCAGGTTATTATTCGGGGCTTGCAGACTATCCCAGTTGTTTATAAAGCCTCCCCACCCACTTACCGGTTCACTGCTCCCCTGCGCAGCCGATTCTCTTACCCGGTTCGGAAGCGCGCTCCCGGTTTCTGTTCCTCTCCGTCTGTCCGTCTCCAGTACCGCACTGCACATGCTCAATATACCCTCCCGCGCCTGCGCGCTGGGCTCCTGCAGACTGGGTGCGGCACATTCTCCACCGCCCGGAATGCTGGGTAAAAGCCCAGCTCATTGAAAGACCAGATTAGTGAATTAACATGATTTACTGTGATTGCATTGAGGACTGAACCATGTTCATGCTAGCAGTTATGGTTTGTTTCTTCTGATCTTAATAACCCCTGTACCTGTGCTGGAGATTAATACTCTGCATAAATTGTGAATTGTTATTTGTAATTTATTTCTTGAGTGCTTTGTTTCAAACATACAAATATTTGATGTCTCCATGATAAGAGAAGACTAATTGATGTTCCGATACCGAATGTTTAATTTTTGGGCCTTTTCTTACTCTAGATTATTTCCGTTCTCTTCTAGTTCACCTTCTACCACATCAAACCCCAAGCTTGCTCCGTTTGAGTACACGACTTGTGGGTGTCATAGACTGAACTGTAGTGTCTCACTTACACTCATCTGCACACCGCAGGGACTGGAGTGCACTATCACCACAGGTAATGAAATGTTAATTAAATTATTAAGTTTCCTTTAATGTTTTGTTAAGTTACAGTTTATTTGTTAGCACAAAAGAGTACACTCAGCTGCAATTCCTTTGAACCATAGTTTTATAGAATTATCTTGCATAATTTTTGAAATGTGTTATCTGTATCTGTATTACCCTTTGTAGATTCGATTTAGTAAAACTCCTCCACACGTACTGCACGTGATAACCTTTGAAAGGTTCTGATCTTTGTAATAGTAATTTCTGAGCTTGATGGTCTCGATGATTTAATCTCTTGTTACTAACATACCTTGCACTCTTTCTTTCATCGAGATAATTGTTTCAAATACTTCCATTATCCGGTTTTTACCTCCTCCATTGATCCCTGTCAATGATCCTTTGTTAGGGGCTGGGGTTAGGATGTAGGCTTAGGAGTTAGTGGTTGGGGCTCGTGGTTATTGGTTAGGATTTTGGTTAGTGGTTGGGGTTAGTGGTTATTGGTTCGGATTGGGTTATTGGTTGGGGCTAGTGGTTATTGGTTAGGATTGGGGTTAGTGGTTGGGGCTAGTGGTTATTGGTTAGGATTGGGGTTAGTGGTTGGGGCTAGTGGTTATTGGTTAGGATTGGGGTTAGCGGTTGGGACTAGTGGTTATTGGTTAGGATTGGGGTTAGCGGTAGGAGCTAGTGGTTATTGGTTAGGATTGGGTTATTGGTTGGGGCTAGTGGTTATTGGTTAGGATTGGGGTTAGCGGTAGGGGCTAGTGGTTATTGGTTAGGATTGGGGTTAGTGGTTGGGGCTCGTGGTTATTGGTTAGGATTGGGGTTAGTGGTTGGGGCTAGTGGTTATTGGTTAGGATTGGGGTTAGTGGTTGGGGGTAGTCAATTGGAGGTTAGATTTAGGCATTAGTGATTAGGGTTCGAAACCACTATTAACAACACAAGTGTCACTGGACGCATCTTTTTTCATTTCATGCTTTTTAACCTCCCACAGACGAGTCACGGAACAGCCTCGTGAATTGTTCATTCAAGGAACCTTCTTTCTGGCTGGAGCCTGATTTTTTCTCTTCTTTCACATCTCGACATTTCTCACAGAAAAATACATCAGGGACATTAGACTTTGGGATTTGGGGACAAGAACAGGCGGATCCAGGTGTTGGGCTGGTTACATCCAATCATCAGCCTGCCTGAAAAGTGCTTCTGAAAATAATCTGTCACCATCTGATTCCACCGTCATATCTTCATCCATTACCCGCCTTTCACCCTCACTGGAGCACTTTTCACCACCATGACCATTCTCCATACTGAGGCTCTCTGATTTCCATTTATTGTCTCAGTGAAAGTGGTCCCTGGATTTGGTGTCACAATGTAAGTGGTCCCTGGATTTGGTGTCACAATGTAAGGGGTCCCTGGATTTGGTGTCACAATGTAAGTTGTCCCTGGATTTGGTGTCATAATGTAAGTGGTCCCTGGATTTGGTGTCACAATGTAAGTGGTCCCTGGATTTGGTGTCACAATGTAAGAGGTCCCTGGATTTGGTGTCACAATGTAAGTGGTCCCTGGATTTGGTGTCCAGATTCATTTCCAGCCATTTTGAGATGTCCCTTACCCTGGCACCAGAAAGACAACACACCCTTCGGGACTCTTGATCCTGACTGTAAAGAAACATAGAAACATAGAGATAGGAACAGGAGTAGGCCATTCGGCCCTTCGAGCCTGCTCCGCCATTCAATGAGATCATGGCTGATCTTCGTCTGAGATCATAGCTGATCTTACCAGTTCAGTACCCCGTCCCCGCCTTTTCTCCGTAACCCTTAATCCCCTTAGCCTTCAGAAATATATCCAATTCTCTCTTGAAAATATTTATTGAATTAGCCTTCACAGCCCTCTGTGGCAGGGAATTCCACAGGCTCACCACTCTTTGAGTGAAGAAATTCTTCCTCATCTCTGTTTTAAATGATTTGCCCGCTATTTTTAGACTGTGGCCCCTGGTTCTGTGCTCCCCGGCCATTGGAAACATTCTCTCTGAATTCAGCCTGTCCAGGCCTGCCATAATTTTATATGTTTCGATGAGATCCCCTCTCAATCTTCTAAACTCCAGTGAGTACAAGCCCAAACTATTCAATCTCTCCTCGTAGGTCATTCCCGCCATTCCAGGTATCAGCCTGGTGAATCGCCGCTGCACTCTTTCCATGGCAAGAACATCCTTCCGCAGATGGGGCGACCAAAACTGTACACAATACTCCAGATGCGGTCTCACCAGCACCTTGTACAGCTGTAGTAAGCTATCCCTATTCCTATACTCGAACCCCCTTGATATGAAGGCCAACATACCATTTGCCTTCTTAATCGCCTGTTGCACCTGCATGCTCTCCTTCAGTGACTGGTGCACAAGAACACCCAGGTCCCTCTGCACTTCCCCATCTCCCAATCTATTGCCATTTAGATAATAATCTACCCTCCTGTTTTTACCCCCAAAGTGGATAACCTCGCATTTATCCACATTATAGTGCATCTGCCACGTATCCGCCCATTCCCCCAACCTGTCCAAATCGCACTGTAGCCTCCTGACATCCTCATCAGAGCCCACCCCTCCTCCTAGTTTAGTGTCGTCAGCGAATTTGGAAATATTGCATCCAATTCCCTGATCCAGATCATTTATATATATTGTGAACAGCTGGGGTCCCAGGACAGATCCTTGCGGCACCCCGCTGGTCACTGCCTGCCACTCCGAAAATGAGCCGTTTATTCCAACTCTCTGTTTTCTATCCGCCAGCCAGTTCTCTATCCACGTTAATACTTTGCCCCCAATCCCATGAGCCTTAATTTTGCATGATAATCTTTTGTGTGGAACCTTATCGAAGGCTTTCTGGAAGTCAAGGTACACCACATCCACTGGCTCTCCCCCATCTATTTTACCAGTTACTTCCTCAAAAAATTCCAGCAGATTAGTCAAACACGATTTACCCTTTGTAAATCCATGTTGACTCTGTCCGATCCTTTCCCCATTTGTCAAGTGCTCCGCTATTTTATCCTTAATAATGGACTCTAGCATTTTGCCCACAACCGATGTAAGGCTTACTGGTCTATAATTCCCTGCTTTCTCTCTACCCCCCTTTTTAAATATTGGGGTAACATTAGCTACCCTCCAATCCACGGGTACTGTTCCCGAGTCAATGGAGTTCCGGAAGATGATCCTTAGAGCATCTGCTATCTCCAGGGCCACCTCCTTAAGTACCCTAGGATGTAGTTTATCAGGCCCCGGGGATTTGTCGGCCTTCAGTCCCCTCAACTTACCCAACACCATATCCCTAGAGATACTAATTTCTGTCAGCTCCTCCCTCTCATTAGTCCCTATGTTTGCCGATATTCCTGGGAGGTTATTTGTGTCCTCCTTTGTGAATACAGAACCAAAGTATGAGTTTAATTGGTCTGCCATTTCCTTATTCTCCATTATATATTCTCCCGAATCGGACTGCAAGGGACCGACTTGGGATTTTACCAGTCTTTTCCTCCTGATATACCGATAAAAGCTTTTGCAGTCTGTCTTTATGTTTGCTGCAAGTTTACTTTCGTATTCTATTTTCCCCTTCCTGATTAATCCCTTTGTCCTCTTTTGCTGTATCCTGTACTGCCCCCAATCTTCCGGTCTGGTGCTTTTTTTTGCCAGTTGATATGCCCTTTTTTTTGATTTTATGCTGTCCCTAATTTCCCTCGTTATCCACGGTTGAGTCACCTTTTTAGGTTTATTTTTATGCCAAACCGGTATAAACATGTTCTGGAATTCTTCCATTCTATCTTTGAATGCTTGCCATTGTCTATCCACTGTCAATCCCCCCAGAAACACCACCCAATCAATCTTACCCAATTCCCGTCTCATACCCTCGTAATTCCCTTTATTTAAGTTCTGGACCTTAGTCTCTGATTCAATTTCCTCACTCTCCATCTCGACTGAGAGCTCGATCATATTATGATCGCTCTGACCCAAGGGGCCTCGTACAAGAAGATTGCTGATAAGTCCCTTCTCATTGCACAATACCCAGTCTAAAATGGCCTGATCTCGAGTCGGCTCCTCGACATATTGGTCCAGATAACCGTCCCGAAAACATTCCAGGAATTCCTCCTCCTCAGAATTTTTACTAATTTGGGTAGTCCAATCAATATGTAAATTAAAGTCACCCATGATGACAGCTGTGCTCTTATCGCACGCTTCTCTAATTTCCCTTTTTATGCCTTCCCTCACCTCCATATTACTATTTGGAGGCCTATATATCACACCCACTAACGTTTTCCTCCCCTTGCTATTTCTCATTTCTACCCATACAGATTCTGTTTCATCCGAGTTAATATCCTTCCTTTCCATTGCATTAATCCCCTCCTTTACCAGCAATGCTACCCCACCTCCCCTACCTTTTTGCCGATCCTTCCTAAATATTGTATATCCCTGGATGTTAAGTTCCCAGCCTTGCCCACCCTGCAGCCACGTTTCTGTAATCCCAATCAAATCATACTTGTTTACCTCTATTTCCACAACTAATTCATCCACCTTGTTCCTAATGCTTCTAGCATTAAGATACAAAGCCTTCAGGCTTGCTTTTTTCACACTCTCATTATCAATTAGTTTGGCCCTTTGTGTTTCTCTCCTTTGCTTATTGCTTCTCACCTTTCTACCATCTATTTCTGACTTCATATGACTTCCCTCTTTTCCACTACCTAGGTTCCCATCCCCCTGCCAAATTAGTTTAAATCCTCCCGAACCGCCCTAGAAAATATTACCCCGAGGACATCGGCTCCCTCACAGTTCAGGTGTAGACCGTCCCCTTGGTACAGGTCACTCCTCCCCAAGAACTGGTTCCAATGCCTCAAGAATTTAAATCCCTCTCCCTTGCACCACTGCTCAAGCCACGTATTTAGCTTATCTATCTTACTCTCTCTAAACTTATTAGCTCGTGGCACTGGTAGCAATCCAGAGATTACTACCTTTGAGGTCCTACTTTTCACTTTAGCTCCTAACTCCCTAAATTCAGCTTGTAGGACCTCCTCCCTCTTTTTACCTACATCGTTGGTACCTACATGTACCACGACAACTGGCTGATCCCCCTCCCCCTTCAGAATGCTCTGCACCCGCTCCGAGACATCCTTGACCCTTGCACCAGGGAGGCAACATACCATCTTGGAGTCTCGGTCTCGGCCACAGAAACTCCTATCTATCCCCCTTACAATTGAATCCCCTATCACTATAGCCCTATCCCTCTTTTTCCCGCCCTTCTGTGCAGCAGAGCCAGTCATGGTGCCCTGAACCTGGCTGCTGGTGCCTTCCCCTGATAAGTCATCTCCCCCAACAGTACCCAAAACGGTAAACCTGTTTTGGAGGGAGATGACCGCAGGTGACTCCTGCACTACCTTCCTGCCTTTACCCTGCCTTTTGGTCACCCATTTACTGTCTGAGCTAGCCTTTACCTGCGGTGTGACCAACTCACTGAATGTGCTATCCACAACATCCTCAGCATCGCGTATGCTCCAGAGTGAGTCCATTCGCAGCTCCAGCGCCGCCATGCGGTCTGCTAGGAGCTGCAGCTGGACACACTTCCTGCACACATAGTTGTCAGGGACAGTGTCCCTGATTTCCCACATGGCACAGGAGAAGCATGACACGGGTCCGAGCTGCCCTTCCATGACTTAACCCTTACAATACCCTTTTATTTACTACGATTTAGCTTAATTATTGAATTCTACTTAGAATAAGTTTGTGAAAGTACTCACCAACCAGTCACCTACCTGTTTTCTGGTGTTGTATTTTCACTGCCGCCTCCTGTCCTGGAACCTTTTCCACCTAGGTTAGGCTCCTGAAATAAAATAAATTGAACCTACCTTTTCAACTTCCCCTAACCCCTAAAAGGTTAGAGGAGGTGGAAGGGTGGGAGACACTATACTGTAGTGTTTCGGGTTTAGCAACAGCTCCACCTATATAAGAGTTACTGGCCTCCTGCTCTCCCGACTGCACCAGCTGTGAAAGAAAAAGCCCGCGAAAGGTGAGCTTTTAAACTCACCAGTTACTGGCCTCCTGCTCTCCCGACTGCCCCAGCTGTGGTCTCGGGCCTCGCCTCTCTCCGGTTTTTATACCGGGCTCCGACTCACTGCTCCCGACTGGTCTCGGGCCTCGCTGGTCGCCGGGTTTTCTCCCGAGCTCCTCCTCGCTGCTCCCGCTGGTCCCGACTGGTCTCGGGCCTCGCCTCTCTCCGGTTTTTATACCGGGCTCCGACTCACTGCTCCCGACTGGTCTCGGGCCTCGCTGGTCGCCGGGTTTTCTCCCGAGCTCCTCCTCGCTGCTCCCGACTGGTCTCGGGCCTCGCCTCTCTCCGGTTTTTATACCGGGCTCCGACTCACTGCTCCCGACTGGTCTCGGGCCTCGCTGGTCGCCGGGTTTTCTCCCGAGCTCCTCCTCGCTGCTCCCGCTGGTCCCGACTGGTCTCGGGCCTCGCCTCTCTCCGGTTTTTATACCGGGCTCCGACTCACTGCTCCCGACTGGTCTCGGGCCTCGCTGGTCGCCGGGTTTTCTCCCGAGCTCCTCCTCGCTGCTCCCGACTGGTCTCGGGCCTCGCCTCTCTCCGGTTTTTATACCGGGCTCCGACTCACTGCTCCCGACTGGTCTCGGGCCTCGCTGGTCGCCGGGTTTTCTCCCGAGCTCCTCCTCGCTGCTCCCGCTGGTCCCGACTGGTCTCGGGCCTCGCCTCTCTCCGGTTTTTATACCGGGCTCCGACTCACTGCTCCCGACTGGTCTCGGGCCTTGCTGGTCGCCGGGTTTTCTCCCGAGCTCCTCCTCGCTGCTCCCGCTGGTCCCGACTGGTCTCGGGCCTCGCCTCTCTCCGGTTTTTATACCGGGCTCCGACTCACTGCTCCCGACTGGTCTCGGGCCTCGCTGGTCGCCGGGTTTTCTCCCGAGCTCCTCCTCGCTGCTCCCGCTGGTCCCGACTGGTCTCGGGCCTCGCCTCTCTCCGGTTTTTATACCGGGCTCCGACTCACTGCTCCCGACTGGTCTCGGGCCTCGCTGGTCGCCGGGTTTTCTCCCGAGCTCCTCCTCGCTGCTCCCGCTGGTCCCGACTACTATCTATCCTTCTAATTATAGAATCCCCTATACGACAATGTTTCCACTCTGCTCCTCCACCCCTTGGACAGCCTCCTGTTCCATGGTGCTTTGGGCAGCATTCTAGCTGTCCTTCCCAGTCTTTCTCCTTATCCTCACAGGTATGGAGTACTTTGTACCTGTTGGACAGGAGCAGTGTCTGCTGGACTTCCTTCACTACTTCTCCTACATTCCCCTTACCCGGCTGACTGACAGTCACACTCTCCCCTTCCTGCACCTGTGCTTTCTTCTGGTGTGTGACTGTACTCGAGTAAATTATCCAGTAATTTCTGCTCCTCCCTTATATGTCAGAGTGTCTCTAGCTCGGACTCCAGCTCACTGACTCTGAGCTGGAATGTCATGAGGCAGAGACATTTGCTGCAGATGTGGCAGTCTGGGACAGTCTCGTTGTTCACAAACTCCCACATACTACAATCCCCACACACTGCCTGGTCTTTATTAATGAATGAATGAATTTATTTTTTGTTATCTGTAGTTTATTTCTTGAACATGTGATTAATTACTTCGTTATTTCTCAGTTATGAGCGTCTTTAAAAGTAGTTAGAATTTAATCACTTACCTCGTTTTCCTTTGACTTACATTTACTTGCGCTAATAAATTCTTACTAAGTCAAGCTTAACACTAACTGCTAAAGAGACTAAACACACAAAGGGATATCGATATTCTTACTGATATACTTTTGTTAATTTGCTCTGCTGTGTGTTGATTATAACGTCACTTTTTCTGTGTCCTCCGGTGCGATTATTTATTATTTACTGTTGCTCCTTGGTTTAAATTACTGAGCACCTCCTTCCCCTTCAGCATCCAATTCCCATTCTCACCAAATTCCCCTTACCACTCTGTTTAGCAAGCCACTCCGTTTAGTAGATTCTCGAGCTCTGTGCCACACCGCTCATCCTCCTCCTATTCCCTACTCCAAAGGTATCTCTGTCCTCAGTTATTCCACTCACTTTTCCTCCATACCCAGAACACTCCGCGGGATAGAATAGGCCCTATCAATGCTGCAGGGCCTGGTGTGCGCAGGCGCGGGGACGGCTCAGTGCGGGGCGGGTCCCGCGCGTGCGCAGTGCCGTCAGTCGGGTGATGGCGACGGAAGGCGGAGAGAAGATTCTGGAGCGGGGAGGAGGTGGCGGAGCGCAGGGGAGCAATAGAACTGACGGGGAGGCTTTATAAACACCTGGGGTGGGCCTCAGGCCCCGAACAAGAGCTTCCGGGCCGGGCGTTTGCCCTGAGCGGGGCGGCAGCTGCGGGGCTTTCTCCCGGTGACAGGCCCGGGTTAACAGCTGCCATCTTGAGAGGCTCGGGGGGCAGCAGGGCGCATGCGCGGCCCCTTTGGCCAGGAACCAGGAGGAGAGAATCTTGTCAATTTCTATCCTGGACTCACAGTGATGGCTTTTGTAAACTCCTTTTACAGGCTGTGAGAAGGGCAGCATTTACACACCGCAAACACAGACCAAACATCACATCAAGATCTGACAGAGTCACTCCATTCATCAGGACCTGAATATCATCGGCCTCTGAATATAGAAGGAGAAATGTTTGCCTGTTCTATCTGTGGGAAAAGATTTCAAACATCAGTGTGACTGGAAAAGCACCGAGACACACACACCGAGTGAGAGTGTTCCAGTGCACTGACTGTGGAAAGAGCTTTAACCAGTTACACAGCCTGAAAAAACATCGCACCGTTCACAGTGAGGAGAAACCATACACGTGTTCTGTGTGTGGATGAGACTTCCACCGATCGTCCAACCTGGAGAGACACAAGGACACCCGCACCATGGAGAAACCGTGGAAATGTACGGACTGTGGGAAGGGATTCAGTTCCCCATCACAGCTAGAAGCTCATCGACGCATTCATACCGGGGAGAGGCCGTTCACCTGCTCCGTGTGCGGGATGGGATTCACTCTACTGTCCAGCCTCCAGTTACACCACCGAGTTCACACTGACGAGAGACCTTTTAAATGTTCTGAGTGTGGGAACTGCTTTAAACTCTCTGCAGATCTAATTAAACATCAGCTTGTTCACACAGATGAGAGACCGTTCAGTTGCACTCACTGCGAGAAGAGCTTCAGGCAGTCATCTCACCTTATTCAACACCAGCGAGTTCACACTGGGGAGAGGCCATTTACCTGTTCTGTATGTGGGAAGGGATTCACTTCTGCATCCAATCTCCAGACACACCAGCGTGTTCACACTGGGGAGAGGATATTCACCTGCTCCGTGTGTGGGAAGGGATTTACTCAGTCATCCAACCTGTTGAGACACCAGCGAGTTCACACTGGGGAGAGGGCGTTCACCTGCTCAGTGTGTGGGAAGGGATTCAGTCGATCATCTCACCTACTAAGACACCAACAAGTTCACAAGTGACTGCAGGGGGTTGGATTCTGGCATTAATCACATCCTTTGTTTGTTTGTGCTGATGTTAATAACCCCTTTAACTGGTCTAGAGTTGAAGTTTCTGGATATCTGGATAGTGGGGGGAGGGTTCAGGTGAGGGGAAACTTAGAAAGTTAAAGAGAAAGGACAAGGCAATAGTGCAGGGTAGCGATAGGGGTAATGATAACTGTTGTGTCCGTGTATAATAAGACACAGACTGCAGGAGAATGGTACAACAGGTGTTTACTCAACGTGGCTCACACTGGAACTGATCTGTACAGATTACTACTCAGGGCTATATACAGGTGTGGTCACTGCTGGTACTGCAGTATACATGAGCTGTAAAAGATAGTTCCCCCCTTAAAGGTATATACATTACAATTCCTCCCCTTTTAGATTAACAGTACCATAACACTCATTTAACAATTAAATATCAAACTAATTACAATTAACACTTTTAACATGCAACATTAGCTGAAAATAGTCTATTTATATATTCAGTCTTTGGGGAGGCTTCCTGATCCTTTCTGGATAGCGCCTTTCCCGAGTGTCTTGCTCTTGGTGCGGAGGCGATTCTGGCCCCCTGTTGTCGGTTGGTTCATCAGCTTCCGATGCTACTGTTTCTGGGGTAGATGCTACCTGTACGTCGGGTTCATCACCAGGTACGTATGGGCGAGGCATGGGGTTGACTTGTTCCTGTGACTCTAGGATCTGGTCAGCATGGCGTCTCACAGTGCTCTCCCCAACGTCCACTGTGTACATTAGTGGGCCCTGCTGTGTGCATATCGTTCCTGGCTGCCATTTTTCTGTTCGGTAGTCGCGGGCCAAGACTGGTTGCCCTACACTGAAGCTCCTTGTTGGCTTCTCATGGATGTGCTGGAATTGCTTACTCTCAACATCTCTTCGTATGTTTGGTCTGAGCAAATCCAGGCGAGATCTTAACCTTCGGTTAAAGAACATCATGGCTGGGGCCTGGTTGGTGACTGCATGTATTGCATTCCGGTAGGCGAACAGGAAATTGTCCACCTTGTGCTGCAGCGGAATGTTGTCATTGTACATAGCCTTTATTGCCTTCTTAAAGGTTTGTACGAACCTCTCAGCCAGTCCATTTGTGGCTGGATGATACGGGGCGGATGTGTAATGCCTTACCCCATTCTTTTTCAAGAACCTCCGGAACTCTTCGGATACAAACTGTGGTCCGTTGTCGGAGCAAATCTGTTCTGGCAAGCCATTCCTGGCAAAAATGGTCCATAGGACTGCAATAGTTTTCTCTGTGGTGGTGGAGGACATTTTGATGACCTCAGGCCATTTCGAGTGCGCATCCATGGCTATTAAAAACATTGGCCTAGAAATTCAGTTGGGCGCGGCAGCCGTTAGCGCCTTAGGAGGAGTAGATTTCGAGCGCTAGGCGCTTAGCGGCCGGGCGCAGCGCGATCTGCGCCTCGCCCCAACTTCAGTACACATTTAGCGCCGGCGCAAAGTCTTAGCGCGCGCCCTGCTGCGCGCGCACATCATGACGTCATTTGCTAGTGCAACGCCTTTTGTGCGCCCCGAACCGGAACTTCACTCGCGCCGGCCCATTGTGCGCCGGGTGGCCCGAGCGACTGTGAAGTGGAACGGTACACAGCCCAGCCGGGCCGCGGGGAGCGCAAATTAAAGGGCACTTACCCAGCAGTATAAAGGCCAGCCATTTTGCAGCATTCACTCTTGTGCAACGGTTTTTTGGAAAGAGACCAAGGAGGAGAGTTTACTGGTTTGGACCAACACTTGGACAGGTATTTTTGGCTCAGGCCAGAGCTTACCAATTATCTTTGCGTTCATTGAGAGCTCAGTGTTTGCCAGCATATAATGGGGGCTGCATTGGGTGGCAACGCTGAATTTCAGCCTTATGCCAGAAGGGCTTACAGACGCCGTGAGAGAGTGGCAGCCCTGGCTAGACGCAGAGGGGGCAACAGGTGTCGCCAACTGAGGCCTTACCCACGCAGGGTATACCGCCAGCAGACCTCCTATCTGACCATGTCTGCCGCGATGTGTGTTAGGAGGCTGCGATTCCGAAGGGAGGTGGTTGCAGACATCTGCCGGCTGCTTCAGAGAGATCTGCAGCCACAGCTGATGCGCAGGACGTCTCTGTCGGTGGCAGTGAAGGTGACGGTGGCTCTCAACTTCTATGCCTCCGGCTCCTTCCAATCCGCTACTGGGGACATCGCTAACATCTCCCAGTTCGCCGTGCATTGCTGCATCCGCCAGGTGACCGAAGCCCTTTTCAGAAGGAGACATCAATTCATCTCCTTCCCCATGACCCTGGACAAGCAGCAGCAGCGTGCAGTGGGGTTTGCAAGAATAGCGGGCTTCCCCATGGTGCAGGGCGCCATTGACTGCACGCATGTGGCTTTGCGGGCACCTCTTGAGCATGCCGAGGATTACCGCAACCGGAAGGGCTACCATTCCCTCAATGTACATTTGGTGTGTGACCACAGGCAGCGCATCCTAGCTGTCAATGCCCGCTTTCCAGGCAGCAGCCACGATGCCTTTATCCTGCGACAGACAACTGTGGCTGACATGTTCCAGGCACAGCCTCCCCCAAGAGGATGGCTTATCGGGGACAAAGGCTATCCTTTGTGTACCTGGCTCATGACCCCGCTCCGCGCGCCCACGACCCCTGCTGAAGAGGCATACAACGAGAGCCATCAAGCGACGAGGAACCTCATAGAACAAACAATCGGCGTGCTCAAGCAACGGTTCCGCTGTCTCGATCGCTCCGGGGGAGCCCTCCAGTATTCGCAGGATCGAGTCTCCCAATTCGTCGTCGTTTGCTGCATGCTGCACAACCTGGCTATCCGCAGGACTCAGGCACTGCCACCTCACATTGGACCACCACCTCAGGAGGAGGAGCAGGAGGAGCATGAGGACGACGAGGACGAGGAGTACCAGCCCAGGAGGGAGGCACAAGGTCCAAGGGCCGCCCGTCGGCGGCTTATTGAACGTCACTTCTAGGCCCCCTGTCAGGGAATGGCTTGTGCCAATGAAAGAACATAATTGCAGCCGCTCCGCAAGCCCTCAGCCGGTTAAGGCAACAAACACTTCAAAGATCAAACATGGACAATGTGAATAAATAAAATGGTTTATTGTACAAACTCTGGGCCCTTCCCACATGAAAACCAAAAACAGACGAAACCCCCAAAAAACACTCAAACACATTACTCGCTCCCATAACCTGGAGAGGATTAACAAAATAGGGCAACTAAAATGGCTGTCATTCTCGGCCTTCGTCAAAAACAAACATCACATCATCGGCCTTCAAAAAACAAACATCCAATTCTCGGCCTCAAGAAACAAACACAAATGGCCACACATTCGACTATTTGGCCCGCTAGGGCGATGCCTTGGCCATCTTTGTGTGGCCCCTGCCTGCCCTGCTGCTCTGCCTCAAAGTAAGGCCATTGGCTGCTGCAAGGCTGGGGGCAGGCTCCTGAGGGGCACATGTCGTGACAGCAGATGCCCTTGGGGGTCGGTCTAGTCGAGGTCTGGCCGTCGAGCGGGCGGCTGTTGATTGCTGCAGCTGTGGCTGGCCAGCATCAGTCGCTGCAGCAGCTCCTGGCAGCTCCACTGGGGGACTGGCAGTGGCGGCTGGAGGAATGGCGGCAAGCTGGCGGATGGCAGGCGCTCGCTGGTCACCTGAGACACTGGCACTCGCCCGGGCCAGCCCTGCAGCATGCGCACCAATCTGCCGAGGGACAGACCACTGTGCTGCTGCAGCGCGCCGGGTGCCCTGGCGATGCCTGGCTGACACAGCGAGTGTGGCAGCAGTGAGTGCCCGTGTTGACCTGTTCACTGACCGCATCAGAGCAGCCAGTGACTGGACGGCACCACTGATCACCTGGCCAGTCGCTGACAGAGCTGCCCCGAATTCCGCCCGACTCACTGCCTGATCTGCCCGGTATTCCGCCCGACTGGTGGCCTCTGAGGGCCCGAACTCGGCCACACTCCGAGAGAGGGAATCGATGGACTCAGGCAACCGTGCCACTGCCGCCATGAGCTCCGTGTGCCGGCGCTCCGAGTCCACGGACAAGTCTTCGAGGCGTTCCATCTCCTCGGCGAAGAGCATCTCCTGACTGGAGGCCGGACTCTCCCTCTGGGGAGAAGGCCGCCGAGCTGGCCGACCCTTCCTGCGTTGCTGGAGGCCGCTGGGCCCAGCAATTGGACTCCCCTCCGACGCATCCCCCCTCTGGGGAGAAGGCCGCCGAGCTTCCACCCCCCTCCCACCTTTCTGCAGCCCGCAGGTCCCAGGAGCTCCCCTCCCCTTTGACACTTCCGCCATGCTGCCCTCCAGGGAAGACGTGTCCCCTACATTGGCCTGGGTGGCCGCGGCTGAGGGTTCCCCTGATGGGCCGCCTTCCTCTTGCTCCTCCTCCTGCTCCTCTTCAGAGGGTCTGTCACTGGCAAGTTCAGGGACCTCCTCTTCACCATCTGAAAGCAGGAAGGCACAAGAGTAGCTTTAGAGTGAGGAGAGGGCGTCACTGCGGGATGCATGAGTGGTGGCATTCAGCGCATTGGTCGGACAGTGTCAAAGGATGTAGATCTGATGCGCAAGTGGGACGAGAGAGGTGCAAAAGGTGATGTCCTTACCATTGGTGCCCAGAACAGGGTCGGCATCTCCACATGCAACGGGCCCAATCACCCGGCCACCCATGAGGCGCTCCACGCGATGTTGCAGGTCGGTGAGTGGCTGGATATGGGGTCGGCCTCCCCCGGTCGCAGTCCGGCTCTTGCGATTATTCGCCAGCTTGGCCTGCAAGAGAAAGGACGGCCTCTAAGTACAGTGTGTCGCCGTGATCTTGTGTGCACTGCCTCCCATGGTGGAATAGCTTGGCCAGTGTGTCGCCATGATCTGGTGTGCACTGCCTCCCATGGTGGAATAGCCTGGCCAGTGTGTCGCCATGATCTGGTGTGCAATGCCTCCCATGGTGGAATAGCTTGGCCAGTGTGTTCAGTGCAGAATGTGCAATTGATGCTCATGCCTGTGCCATAGCTGCTGGATGAAGGCTGGCCATTAGAGCTTTCAGGTCCCTTTGCCCATAATGTGAGGTGCACATGCAAGGATGAGGAGGTCACTGGAAAGGGTACTCACCCTGACAATGCGTGTGAGGTCATTTAACTTTTTGCGGCATTGGGCACCGCTCCTGGGGACGTCGCTGTTGGCTGACAGCTTGGTGGCGACATGCCTCCAGGCTCTCCTGTAGACGCGGACCGTCGCCTTCTTGCCATTGTCCGGGTACAAAACATGGCGCCTCTTCTCCACAGCAGCAATCAGCACACTCAGATCACGCTCTGAGAAGCGCTGCGCACGTTCACGGGCCTTCTCCATGTCTTCAGGCACTATTTGGGTCCAGCAGCAGTGTTCAGGCCTAGCTGGAGGGCTCCACTATCCAGGGCGTGGCAGCAGACACAGTCGACCCTTCCCCCTTAAGAGCTGGCCGGCGCCAGGGTGTCTGCTGTCAATCACGAGATGGCCGCACCTGCGCTGCGCCCGGCCTCGGCGCTATCGATCACCACCTCCGGCTTAGCGCCCAAAGAGAGGCGTCCAGCAGCAGTTTTAGCGCTCGCCCGAACTCCTAGGGCGAAGCTAATGAATATCGGAGAAGTGGCATCGATTTGGCGGCGGCCGCAAACTTTAGCGGACGCCCCACTTTAGCGCCCCAAAAGTGGCGTCAATGAATTTCTGGGCCATTGAGTCCATGAATGGACCAGCAAAATCAATATGCACCCGTTGCCATGGAGATGAGGGCCACTCCCATGGGTGTAGAGGGGCCTGTGGTGGTGCATTTTTGACTTTCTGGCATCCTGAGCAGCTCTTGGTCAGGTCCTCGATTTGTTTATTGATTCCCGGCCACCACACATAAGCCCTGGCTAGACTTTTCATTTTTACCCCTCCCAGATGACCCTCATGAAGCTCATTGAGCACTCTATCCCTTAACTTGGGTGGAATTACCACTCGGGATCCACACATCAAGGTCCCCCGGCACACTGACAGCTGTTCTCTCCTTGTCGAGAATGCTGGCAACAGTGAGTCGCCATGTGCTGGCCATCCCTTCACCGTCAAATCATATACCCGAGACAGTGTCGGGTCATTTCGGGTTTCCTTTTCGATACAAGCGTTAGTTACCGGTAGGTATTCAACTATAGTCGAATGGAATATTTCGACAGGATCCACTGCTGGTGCTTCCTCCGCAGTAGGCAGTGGCAGGCGTGATAGCCCATCAGCATTTCCATGCTGTTTCGTGCCCTTATATTCAATCTCATAGTGGTGCACCCCTAGAAAAAGTGACCATCTTTGTAGTCGTTGCACTGTCATCACTGGAACGACCTTCTTCAGATTAAAAATGGAGACAAGAGGCTGGTGATCAGTCAGCAAGGTGAATTTCTGCCCGTGCAGATAGTGATTGAACTTTTTCACTCCCCACACTAGGCTGAGGGCCTCCCTGTCAATCTGGGCGTAGTTACACTCGGCTGAGGTTAGTGATCGTGACGCAAAGGCTATTGGCCTCACTGAGCTGTCCGAGAATTTGTGTGACAGCACCGCTCCAATGCCGTAGGGTGACGCATCACATGCCAACCGAATTGGTAATGCTGGGTTGTAATGGGCCAATACCTCTTTCGATGTGATTAGTGTTTTGCTCTTCTGGAAAGCTCGTCTACATTTGTCACTCCACTTCCATGGCACCCCAGTTTGCAGTAGGGTGTTCAGTGGGTGTAGTATTGTAGACAAATTTGGCAAGAACTTATGGTAGTAGTTTACCAGCCCGAGGAACGACCTCAGTTGTGAC
Source organism: Somniosus microcephalus (assembly GCF_052327205.1). Classification (NCBI taxonomy): domain Eukaryota; kingdom Metazoa; phylum Chordata; class Chondrichthyes; order Squaliformes; family Somniosidae; genus Somniosus; species Somniosus microcephalus. Next base: position 79,684,978 of record NC_140990.1, read on the forward strand.
ACATTTTCCGGTGCTGGAGCCTTGACTACAGCCTCAATCTTCTCTGGGGACTTATGTAACCCCTCTTTATCGATAACGTGGCCACAATACGAGATCTGTTTTCTAAAAAACTTGCATTTGGGCCGGTTAGCTCGGAGCCCATATTCCTGCAATCTAGTGAGCACCTGCTCCAGGTTGGCAAGGTGATCACTGTCATTTTCGCCCGTGACCAGGATGTCGTCCAAATAACACTGGGTCGCTGGGATCCCTTGCAGGACTTGTTCCATTGCCCTCTGCCAAATAGCCGGAGCTGATGCTACCCCGAATACCAGCCGGTTGTATTGGTAGAGACCTTTGTGGGTGTTGATTGTGAGGTATTTTTTTGATGCTTCTTCTACTTCCATTTGCAGATACGCCTGGGCCAGATCAATCTTAGTGAAGCGTTTCCCTCCAGATAGCGAGGCGAAAATATCTTCAATCCGCGGAAGTGGATATTGTACGGTGTGAAGGATCGGGTTCACTGTTACCTTAAAGTGCCCACAGATGCGAACCTTCCTTGGTTCCTCAGGCGTGCTGCTCAACGACTTTTTCATCACAGGGACGATGGGTGTAGCCCACTTGCTCCAGTCTACCTTGGACAGTACACCTGAACGTTCCAGACTCTCCAGCTCTGCTTTGATGGCTGGGCGGATCGCATAAGGTACCGGTCTGGCCTTAAAAAAATTTTGGGCTTGCGTTTTCTTCAATTTTAGTCGTCGCTGTCATGCCTTTTAGTGTTCCGAGTCCTTGCTGGAACACTTCTTTCGCGTCAGTTAGGATCTTTGACAGTCGCCCAGGTGTGACGTCGTCATCCTTTTTGTCAGCCACAGTCAGTGCCTGTATGGAATGCCAATCCAGTTGTATTTTCCGGATCCATTCACGTCCCAGTAATGGTGGTCCTCCATCTTGCAATACATACAGGTCTAGTTTTGATGTTTCCTTACCGTTATATATAACGGTCACCCTTATTTTTCCTTTGGGGTAGACTTTTTGCCCCGTGTACGTCTTCAAAATAATTTTTGTGTCTCTCAAGGGTATGTGTGAGAATAGCTGCTCGTAGTCCTGTCGGTTTATGACTGTTAGGGCTGATCCTGTGTCCAATTCCATCTTTACCTGGACTCCTGCTATCTTGAGAGTGACCCAAATGGTTCGGTGATCCTCCGTTGTGATCACATTATGTAGTTTCAGACAACTCAGTTCCCTGCTTTCGGAGTCGTTATCACTCTTTTGTTCGTCTGAACTATTCTCCGTCATCTTATGTACCTTCTTGTACTTTCCTTTGGTAGGTTTCTTATTGCTGGTTTTCTTTCCCGACCTGCAGACTCGTGCTATGTGTCCTACTTTTCCACACTGTCTGCACACTTTGTCTTTGAACCAGCAATCATTCTGGTTGTGTGTTGTTCTGCCGCAGCGATAGCACTTCTCTGTTCCATATGACATTTCGTTTGTGCCATATTCTTGCGGTCTCTGTTGTATCTCTGCAGCACCCTGTGCTGCTGCTTCATATGATACCGCAATGCTGAAAGCCTTTTCCAGTGTAAGGTCCTATTCAGATAAAAGCCGTTTCTGGGTTCCTTCACTTTGAAGTCCACACACAAACTTGTCCCTTAAGGTATCTGCCAGTCCCACTCCAAACTGGCAGTGTTTTGATAGTTTGCGCAGTTCTGTTAAATAATCAGCATTGCTTTCATCCTTATGCTGGTTCCATTTGTGAAATTTGAATCTTTCTGCTATCAGCAGCGGTGTGGGGTTTAAATGTTCCTGTAGTATCGTTACTATGTCTTCAAAACTCTTTTCCATTGGCTTCGTTGGGGTTACTAGATTTCGTAATAAACCATATGTTTTTGCACCCATTAAATTTAACTATACCGACGCTTTCTTGTCATCTGACACCTCATTTGCCTTGCAGTATATCTCTATTCGTTCGACATATGTAGTCCAATCTTCGACTTCATTGTCAAATGCGGTGATACTGCCACTCTTCGGCATTTTGGGTGTGGTTTAAAATGGCCTCTCCCAATGGCTTAAAATGGCGTCTCCCGCGCTTTCCTTCCTCCCCCGCTGCTGCCAACGCTGCTCCCGGCGGTTCTCGTGGCAATGGCGGCGCCCTGTAGGTTTCACTTGCTTCTCCTGCGCTGCTGCCAACGCCGCTCTCGGCGGTCCTCGTGGCAATGGCGGCGCCTCGCGGGTTTCTGTGCATCTCTCTCTCCCTCTCTTCGATGCTGCTCGGCCCCTGAACACCGGCTGCGCCCTGTGCGCTCTGCCCTCTCTCCCTCTCCCCCGTCGACGCTGCTCGGCCCTTTGCTGTGCCGCTCGGTCGGGCTCTAGCCCGCCGCTGTCCGGGAAGGGTCTGCGCACTACCTGTTGCCAGCCCGTTTTGCTGGACCACCTCGACTGGAAAGCCAAGCCTGGCTCTCGACAGCCTCCCCCGCAATTCTCGAGTCTCTGCTGGATGACTGGACGGTTGCCCGTGGTCGACGCCCGAGTCTCTGGCCTTGACCTCCAATCCACTGATCTCCAGGAACGAATCCCCGGGAGGTGATGCAGAGTTGCAGGTAGGTTCGAACTTGCCTTGTCGCCAATGTTGTGTCCATGTATAATAGGACACAGACAGCAGGAGAACGGTACAACAGGTGTTTACTCAACGTAGCTCACACTGGAACTGATCTGTACAGATTACTACTCAGGGCTATATACAGGTGTGGTCACTGCCGGTACTGCAGTATACATGAGCTGTAAAAGATAGTTCCCCCCTTAAAGGTATATACATTACAATAACCAAAGTGGAAGGGACAGCGTTTGCAAGCATAAGAGTGCACCAGCAAATAGGTCAAAGCAGGGAAAAATGGTATAAAGACAACATTAAAGGCTCTTTATCTGAATGCATGCAGCATTCCTAACAAAATAGATGAATTAATGGCAGAAATAGAAATAAATGGGAATGATCTGATAGCCATTACAGAGACGTGCTTGCAAGGTGACCAAGGCTGGGAACTGAATATTCAGGGCTATTTGACATTTCGGAAGGATAAGCAGAAAGGAAAAGGAGGTGGCGTAACTCTGTTAATAAAGGATGAGCTCAGTACAATAGTGAGAAATGATCTTGGCTCGGAAGATCAAGCTGTAGAATCAGATAAGAAATAATAAGGGAAAGAAGTCACTGGTGGGAGTAGTCTATAGGCTCCCTAACAGTAGCTACACTGTAGGACAGAGTATAAATCAAGAAATAATGGGGGCTTGTAAGAAAAGTACTGCAATAATCGTGGGCAATTTTAATCTTCATATAGATTGGACAAATCAAATCGGCAAAGGTAGCCTTAAGGACGAGTTCATAATGCGTATTCAGGACAGTTTCTTAGAACAATACGTTGTGGAATCTACCAGGGAGCAGGCTATTTTAGATCTGGTAATGTGTAATGAGACAGGATTAATTAATGATCTCATAGTAAAGGATCCTCTAGCGAAAAGTGATCATAACATGTTAGAATTTCACATTCAGTTTGAGGGTGAGAAACTTGGGTCTGAAACTAGTGTCTTAAACTTAAATAAAGGCAATTCCAAAGGTATGAAGACAGAGTTGGCTAAAGTGCACCTGGAAATTAGATTAAAAGATAAGATGGTAGATAAGCAGCAGCAGACTTTTAAGGAGATATTTCACAACTCTCAACAAAGATATATTCCAGTGAGAAAGAAAGACTCTATGAGAAGGATGAACCATCCGTGGCTAACTAAGGAAGATAAGGAGGGTATCAAATTGAAAGAAAAAGCATATAATGATGCGAACAGTAGTGGTAGGCCAGAAGATCGGGAAATTTTTAGAAAGTTGCAAAGGATGACTAAAAAAATAAAAAAAGAGGGAGAACATTGATTATGAGAGTAAACTAGCAAGAAATATAAAAACTGACAGTAAGAGCTTCTACAAGTATATAAAGAAGAGAGTAACTAAAGTAAACATTGGTCTCAGGTAAACACAGGTGACTAAAGTAAACAGCAGTCATCATGGGTGACTTTAATCTACATATAGATTGGGCCAACCAAATTAGTAACAATACTGTGGAGGAGGAATTCCTGGAGTGTTTACGGGATGGTTTCCTGGACCAATATGTCGAGGAACCAACCAGAGATCAGGCCATCTTAGACTGGGTATTATGTAATGAGAAAGGATTAATTAGCAATCTTGTTGTACGAGGCCCCTTGGTTCAGAGCAATCATAATATGATAGAATTCTTCATTAAGATGGAGAATGAAGTAGTTGACTCAGAGACTAGGGTCCTGAATTTAAATAAAGGAAACTACGATGGTCTGAGGCACGAGTTGGGTAGGATTGATTGGGGGAATGTCACTCAAAGGGTTGACGGTGGATAGGCAATGGCAAACATTCAAAACTACAGAATTTGTTCATCCCAGTTTGGCATAAAAATAAAACAAAAAAGGTGACGCAACCGTAGCTAACAAGGGAAATTAGGGATAGCATAAGATCCAAGGAGAGGACATATAAATTGGCCAGAAAAAGCAGTAAACCTGAGGATTGGGAGCAGTTTAGGATTCAACAAAGGAGGACAAAGGAATTAATTAAGAAAGGGAAAATAGAATATGAGAGTAAGCTTACAGGGAACATAAAAACTGACTGTAAAAGCTTTTATAGATATGTGAAGAGAAAAAGATTGGTGAAGTCAAGCGTAGGTCCCTTGCAGTCAGAATCAGGGGAATTTATTATGGGGAACAAAGAAATGGACCAATTAAATACATATTTTGGTTCTGTCTTCACAAAGGAGGACACAAATAACCTCCCAGAAATGTCGGGGAACATAGGGCCTGATGAAAGGGAGGAACTGAAAGAAATCAGTATTTGTAGGGAAATGGTGTTAGGGAAATTGACGGGATTGAAGGCCGATAAATCCCCAGGGCCTGATAATCTACATCCTAGGGTACTTAAGGAAGTGGCCCTAGAAATAGTAGATGCATTGCTGATCATCTTCCAGATTCCATCGAATGTTGGATAAAGTACCCATGGATTGGAGGGTAGCTAATGTTACCCCACTATTCAAAAAGGGTGGTAGAGAGAAAACGGGGAATTACAGACCGATAAGCCTGACATTGATAGAGGGGAAAATGCTAGAGTCCATTATAAAAGATGTAATAGCGGAGCACTTGGAAAACAGTGACAGGATCGGACAAAGTCAACATGGATTTACAAAAGGTAAATCGTGCTTGACTAATCTACTGGAATTTTTTGAGGATGTAACTTGTAAAATAGATAAGGGAGAATCAGTGGATGTGGTGTATTTGGACTTTCAGAAGGCTTTCGATAAGGTCCCGCATAAGAGATTAGCGTGTAAAGTTAAGGCACATGGGATTGGGGGCAAGGTATTGACTTGGATAGAGAACTGGTTGGCAGACAGAAAGCAAAGAGTTGGAATAAACGGGTCTTTTTCCGAGTGGCAGGCAGTGACTAGTGGGGTACCGCAGGGATCGGTCCTTGGACCACAGCTATTCACAATATATATGAATGATCTAGACAAGGGAACTAGATGTAATATCTCCAAATTTGCAGACGACACAAAGCTGGGTGGGCGTGTGTGCTGCGAGGAGGATGCCAAGAAACTCCAGGATGATTTGGACAGGTTGGGTGATTGGGCAGAAGCATGGCAGATGCAATATAACTTGGATAAATGTGAGGTTATCGACTTTGGTGGCAAAAACAGGAAGGCAGATTATTATCTGAATGGCAATAGATTGGGAGAAGGGGAAGTGCAACGAGACCTGGGTGTCCTTGTGCACCAGTCGCTGAAGGTAAGCATGCAGGTGCAGCAGGCGGTTAAGAAGGCAAAGGGTATGTTGGCCTTCGTAGCGAGAGGGTTTGAGTACAGGAACAAGGATGTCTTGCTGCAGTTGTACAGGGCCTTGGTGAGACCACATCTTGAGTATTGTGTGCAGTTTTGGTCGCCTTATCTGAGGAAGGATGTTCTTGCCATGGAAGGAGTTCAGCGAAGATTCACCAGGCTGATACCTGGGATGGCAGGAATGACGTATGAGGAGAGATTGGGTCGATTGGGCTTATACTCGCTGGAGTTTAGAAGAATGAGAGGGGATCTCATTGAAACTTATAAAATTCTGACAGGACTGGACAGACTAGATGCAGGAAGGATGTTCCCGATGGTCGGGGAGTCCAGAACCAGGGGTCACAGTCTAAGGATAAGGGGTAAGCCATTTAGGACAGAAATGAGGAGGAATTTCTTCACCCAGAGAGTGGTGAACCTGTGGAATTCTCCACCACAGAAGGCAGTAGAGGCCAATTCATTGACTATATTCAAGAAGGAGTTCGATATATTTCTTAAGGCTAAAGGGATCAAGGGGTATGGGGAGAAAGCAGGGACAGGGTACTGAATTTGGATGATCAGCCATGATCTCATTGAATGGCGGAGCAGGCTCGAGGGGCCGAATGGCCTACTCCTGCTCCTATCTTCTATGTTTCTATGTCTCTTAGAGGATGAGACTGGGGAATTAATAATGGGAAACAAGGAAATTGCAGAGACTTTGAACAAATATTTTGTATCAGTCTTCATGGTAGAAGACACTAAAAGCATCCCAATAATAATAGATAATCGAGGGGCTATAGGAAGGGAGGAACTTAAAACAATCACCATCACTAAAGAAAAAGTACCAGGCAAACTAATGAGACTAAAGGCTGACAAGTCCCCTGGACCTGATGGCCTGCATCCTAGGGTCTTAAAAGAAGTGGCTGCAGAGATAGTGGATGCGTTGGTTGTAATCTTCCAAAATTCCCTAGACTCTGGAAAGAAGCCAGCGGACTGAAAAACCGCAAATGTAACGCCCCCATTCAAGAAAGGAGGAAGACAGAAAGCAGGAAACTACAGGCCAGTTAGCCTAACATCTGTCATTGGGAAAATGCTGGAATCCATTATTAAGGAACTAGTAGCAGGACATTTAGAAAATCATAATGCAATCAAGTGGAGTCAACATGGTTTAATGAAATGGAAATCGTGTTTGACAAATTTATTAAAGTTCTTTGAGGATGTAACGAGCAGGGTGGATAAAGGGAAACCAGTGGATGTGGTGAATTTGGATTTCCAGAAGGCATTCGATAAGGTGCCACATAAAAAATCATTGCACAAGATAAGAGCTCACGGGGTTGGGGGTAATATAGTGGCATGGATAGAGGACTGGCTAACTAACAAAAAACAAAGTGTCGGGATAAATGGGTCATTTTCAGGTTGACAATCAGTAACTAGTGGGGTGCCACAGGGATCAGTGCTGGGGCCTCAACTATTTACAATCAACATTAATGACTTGGATGAAGGGACCGAGTGTAATGTAGCCAAATTTGCTGATGATTCAAAGATAGGTGGGTTAGCAAGTTGTGAAGAGGGCACAAAGAATCTGCAAAGGGATAGAGACAGGCTAGGTGAGTGGGCAAACATTTGGCAGATGGAGTATAATGTGGGAAAATGTGAGATCCATTTTGGTAGGAAAAATAGAAAAGCAAAATATTATTTAAATGGAGAGAGATTACAAAATGCTGCGGTACAGAGGGATCTAGTGGTCCTCGTACATGAAACTCAAAAAGTTAGCATGCAGGTACAGCAAGTAATTAGGAAGGCAAATTGAATGTTGGCCTTTATTGCAAAGGGGGATGAAGTATAAAAGTAGGGAAGTCTTGCTACAACTGTGCAGGGCGTTGGTGAGACCACACCTGGAGTACTGCGTACAGTTTTGGTCTCCTTATTTAAGGAGAGATATACTTGCATTGGAGGCAGTTCAGAGAAGGTTCACGAGGTTGGTTCCTGGGATGAAGGGGTTGTCTTATGAGGAAAGGTTGGGTCTATACTCATTGGAGTTTAGAAGAATGAGAGGTGATCTTATTGAAATATATAAGATTCTGAGGGGCTCGACAAGGTAGATACAGAGAGGATGTTTCCCCTCGTGGGGGTATCAAGAACTCGGGGGCACAGTTTCAGAATAAAGGGTCGCCCTTTTAAAACTGAGATGAGGAGGAATTTCTTCTCTCAGAGGGTCGTAAATCTGTGGAGTTCTCTGCCCCAGAGAGCTGTGGAGGCTGGGTCATTAAATATATTTAAGGTGGAGATAGACAGATTTTTGAACTACAGGGGAGTCAAGGGTTATGGGGAGCGGGCAGGGAAGCGGAGTTGAGGCCACGATCAGATCATCCATTAACTTATTGAATGGTGGCGCAGGCTCGAGGGGCCGAATGGCCTACTCCTGCTCCTATTTCTTATGTTCTTATCTGTCAAGCCAGTTTTGGTGTAAACACACACCGTGTTGTGTTCTTTATTTCTGTAAGATAAGAGGAGACTAATTGATGTCCTGTTACCGACTGCTCCATTTTTGGGCCTTTTCTCCTTTCTAACTTTAGATTATTTCAGTTCTCATACCTTCGGTTACTCTCATGGACAAGTCCCAACTCCCCATACCTTCCAGAGTGCCTCTCCTAGCCTTGGTATCCAGAGAAGGTATCGGTAACACGCCTGGGATCACTAAACACAAAACCCAGTCTGTTAATGACTTTCAGCTACTGGACTTAACGTGTGACCCACAGCATCTCTCTCACCTTCGATGTGTGAATAGAGCATCACACCTGCAAACCTGGTTTTAAATTTAAATGCACTCAGCAAATGTATTGAACAAGAGATGAACAAGTAAACAGATCACGGCCCATTCTCCAGCTCTATATTGTAGGCCGATGAGACTCTGTTAAGGTGCCATGTGCTGCTGTACTGCACTGCATTTTGCCTGTAATGGAAAATAACTGAAGATTTGTCCCAGTGTAACCTTTGCTGTCATGAAATGAGTGTGTATTTTAATGAGCCTCACGTTGGCTGCAATTGTGTAGAAAGGGGATGTGTAAACAGCAGAACCAGCAACAGCAGCAGGAGCACCAGGCTGCTGCTCACCCACCTGAAGCTGCACAGGTCAGAAGGGGCCAGCGCCTGGCAGTGGCTGGAGAGCACCTTGCTGCACATCAGGGGGGCCATGGGGACCAGTATCTGCAATGGCAGTCCTACTCAGAAGGACTTCCATGAAGGTCTGGTTTCTCTGTTCAATAGATGCCCATCGCTCCTCAAGAGATGTCATTCTATTATGAACACTCACCATGTTTTCCATACCCTGGCAACTAAGCTCCTCTCCTCTACCATAGCCATCCTCTCTACAGTAGCCAGCCTTACCACGGAAGTAGCCAGCCTTTCCCCGGAGGTTGCCATCCTTTCCGTGGTGATGCGTTCATGCGCCAATGACTCCACAAAGGGTCTGCGCATGTTCGCTATGGACTCCTCCATTCGCTCCACACTCGCAGCGACCCTAGGGACAAAACCTGCCAGAGACTCCTGCATCTGTGCCTGGAGTTCCATCACCTCTGATCTTATGGATGGACCCAGAGGCAGAGGGTCGACATGCTGCTGAACCGAGCTGGCAGAGTCCTGCGCCCTCCGACTAGGACTCTCCACTACTGTCCCTGTCTCCACAATCTGCTGATGCTCACGTGTGAGATGTGATACACCAGGTGACAACACTACTCTATGTCTCGAAGGTCCCACTGAGGTGTGAGTGTCTGCGCTGGTGCTGGGTACGCTGAATTCTGCTGACGCTGCGCCCCCAGAGGTTGCAGCTTCCTCTGAGGAGTCTGGCTGCTCAGCCTCTTCTTCCTGGCTAGGGGGGACGGATGCTTGTGATGGTCCTGTGGGGGAGTAAAGGAAAGAGTCAGAGATGTGATGCAAAGGCTACATACACATAGCTTTTTGCAGATGCTCATAAGTCCACCTGTTACAGCTTCACAATCATTATCAGCGACTCATGCAATGTCAAACAGAGAGATAGGAAACTTTTCTGTCACCAGCTTGCTGTGTTGCACCCATCTGTCCGTCCCCCATGCGCGAATCATCCTATATTCCCATAATTTCCAGGACGGCCTCCTCCCAGGGGGTCAGGTGGGCTATTGAGGCTGTCCCTCCTCCTGTCCTGGCTTGCTCTCTTTTGTTGTGAGCTCTCTTTTCCTGCAATGAGGGAGACAAGTGGAGGTTGAGTGAGAATGAAGGAGTGAGTGTAGAAATTGCATAGCATAGATACTTAGAAGGAAACAAAGATGGAGTGAGGTTGCAAGACCAAGGGCCCTCCATGTGTGTTGTCAGTTGTGTTCAGAGCATCAGAGTGATGGGGAGTGTGGGGGCTGCATGGTGGAATAGTTATGTGAATGTGAGCTCAGAGAGAGAGGGAATGGGTAAGGGTGCATGGATGTCAGTGTCAAGTGGGATGTGAAGGAAGAGATTGCTAAAGCTGAGTGCTGGTGAGGAAAGGCAATGGGGATCAGATTGAGGGTGATGGGAAATTCATACTCACTTTTCCAGTGCGCTGAAGGTCATGAAATCTTTTCCTGCACTGTATCCAGGTTCTGCGGGTAACTCCCAAGGAGTTGACCTCCTCAGCCACCTGCATCCACACTGCCTTGGTCTGAATGGGAGGCCTCTTCCTCCCTGATGAAGGGAAGAGCACCTCCCTGTTGGCCCTAGCCCCATCCACTAATGCCTGCAGTGCCACCTCGTCAAAGCGAGGAGCTGATCTGGCCCTCCCACTTGTCACATTTGCTGCAGCTCCCTCACACTGCACAGTCAAGAAGCTTGGCAGTCTGCAGAAGAAGCAAGGTTTGCTGTGGACCTTAAATGCAGCAGCAATGATGATGTCATCGGAGGGGACTTTCAGTCATGAAAAACCCCTTTGCAAAGGCTTCCCACATGTTGGAAATCAATTGGCCAATTGAGTTAAAATTGCATCAATCTCCCACATCCATTTAGATTCGTGTGGGAAACACGAAATTCGGATAACACGACATCATCCCGCACCTGAGTTAAAATCACCCCCATAGACTTTACTCTGTATCTAACCTGTGCTGTACCTGCCCTGGGAGTGTTTGATGGGACAGTGCAGAGGGAGCTTTACTCTGTATCTAACCCGTGCTGTACCTGCCCTGGGAGTGTTTGATGGGACAGTGCAGAGGGAGCTTTACTCTGTATCTAACCTGTGCTGTACCTGCCCTGGGAGTGTTTGATGGGACAGTGTAGAGGGAGCTTTACTCTGTATCTAACCCGTGCTGTACCTGCACTGGGAGTGTTTGATGGGACAGTGTAGAGGGAGCTTTACTCTGTATCTAACCCGTGCTGTACCTGCCCTGGGAGTATTTGATGGGACACTGTAGCGGGAGCTTTACTCTGTATCTAACCTGTGCTGTACCTGCCCTGGGAGTGTTTGATGGGGCAGTGTAGAGGGGGCTTTACTCTGTATCTAACCCGTGCTGTACCTGCCCTGGGAGTGTTTGATGGGACACTGTAGCGGGAGCTTTACTCTGTATCTAACCTGTGCTGTACCTGCCCTGGGAGTGTTTGATGGGACAGTGTAGAGGGAGCTTTACTCTGTATCTAACCCGTGCTGTACCTGCCCTGGGAGTGTTTGATGGGGCAGTGTAGAGGGGGCTTTACTCTGTATCTAACTCGTGCATGAAATATATTCCATTCATCACTGCCTGTGACTGTGGTCGGTTTCAGTGTCATTTCCCTTCCCCCAGTCCTCATTGTATTATGTATTGGAATGTGCTGGAATGTGCTGTGTGTAGGGCTCCGCCCATACCTGGCCCCTTTTGTAAGCTGGCTCAGTCTGGCCTCAGCCTCCAGAAGGAAGACATCTCTCTCTTTTACGTGTTACTTTCTAAGTTAATAAAAGCCTTGTTTTGTTTCACTAACATCGAGTCTCGGAACTTATTGAGGCACATCAATTTTATTAACTTATTTTTCAACACTATGGACCAACTCCTGAAACCCGAACGTTTGGATTTGGATCAACATGCTCCGGACGCATCAGCACGCTTCGGACACTGGTTTGAGTGTATGGAATTCTTCCTGGACAATTCCGCAGCCGTCAAAGACGCTACGGACGCTGCGAGGATGAGACTCGGAATTCTGCGGAATTGGGTAAGCCACCGGGTTTACCCCCTCATCCAAGACGCCGATACGTACCTGGCCGCCTGCGACATCTTAAAGGCGCATTACCAGCAGCCTACGAATGAGGTGTATGCTAGGCATCTACTCGCTACTCGCGCACAGCGACCTGGGGAATCGGTGGAGGAGTTCCTAAGCATCCTGAAAATGCTTGGCAAAGACTGTAAGTGCCGAGATGTAAAAGCCGCAGTGTACACCGACGAGCTTGTTCGCGATGCCTTTATCACAGGCCTCAGCTCCACTTACATCCGGCAAAGACTGCTGGAAAAAACGGGGTTGGACCTGAAACAGGCTGCGGACACCGCGCGGTCCCTGGATGTGGCCCAGAGAAACTCGGACGCCTACTCTTCAGCCCGCGCCGTCCACGCCGCCACGTGCGCGCCGAGGGCGCCGCCATCTTGGAAGGCATCTTCCCCGCCCGGCAGCCCGACACCGGCGGGGCCCAGCTCTCCCCCCAGAAGCCCTACGACAGCCGCGACGCGTCAGGGACCCAACTGCTACTTCTGCGGGCAGCCAAAGCACACCAGAAACCTGTGCCCGGCGAAAGGCACCACCTGCTTTAAGTGCGGTAAGAAGGGGCACTTCGGGAAGGTGTGCAGAGGGAACCCCGCCGGAAAACCAACCGCCGGAAAACCCGCAACCGCCGCGTGTGCGCCGTGGGAGCGGCCATCTTGGACGCCATCTTGCCCGACCTCGTGGGGTCCGCCATCTTATGAGCAGACAGCGTGGATGCCACCTTGTATCGATCAGGGCCCTACAGTGGCATCAGTCACAGTGGACCAGACCAGGCCGCACCCGCTATCCAAATCAATGGTGGACATCGAGGTAAACGGGTGCCGGGTTAAATGCTTAATTGACAGTGGAAGCACGGAGAGTTTTATCCACCCTGAACTGGCACAGCAACTCTCCCTAAAGGTGGTCCCTACTCAGGGTACCATCTCTATGGCTGATAAAACCCAGACATCGACCATTCTGGGTTACTGCACGGTACAATTGGGCGTTAACGGAACTGTATACGATAATTTTAAAGTGTTAATCATGAAGAACCTATGTGCGAGCGTGATCTTGGGCCTGGATTTCCAGTGCAACCACCAAAGCATCACGCTCAAGTACGGTGGGTCCCAGCCGCCCCTCACAGTGTGCGGTCTGGCTACCCTGAAGGTAAAGCCACCTTTGCTATTCGCGAACCTTACCCCTAACTGCCGGCCAATAGCGACCAAAAGCAGGAGGTACAGCTGGGAGGACAGGCGGTTTATCGCGACCGAGGTAGACAGGCTCCTGAAAGAGCGCATTATTGAACGCAGCAACAGCCCGTGGCGCGCCCAAGTGGTAGTGGTAAGGGGTAGCGAGAAGAAACGGATGGTGATCGACTATAGTCAAACGATCAACAGGTACACCCAACTAGACGCCTACCCGCTACCCCGCATATCAGAAATGGTGAACCAAATCGCCCAATACCGGGTGTTCTCCACCATCGACCTCAAGTCAGCGTACCACCAGCTCCCTATCAGACCAGAGGACCGCCCGTACACCGCCTTCGAGGCGAACGGACGCCTCTACCAATTCCTCAGAGTCCCCTTTGGGGTGCCGAATGGGGTCTCGGTCTTTCAGAGGGAGATGGACCGCATGGTCGATGACCACCACTTGCAGGCAACCTTCCCCTACCTCGACAACGTCACCATCTGCGGCCACAATCAGCAGGATCACGACTCGAACCTCGAGAGGTTCCTGGAAACTGCACAAAAACTCAACCTCACCTACAACGAGGACAAGTGCGTTTTCAACACCACGCGCCTCTGCATACTAGGCAGCGTGGTGGAGAATGGGGAAATCAGACCAGACCCCGACCGATTGCGCCCCCTACGGGAGCTGCCCCTGCCCAACACTCCCAAAGCCCTGAAAAGGTGCCTGGGGTTATTTTCTTATTATTCCCAATGGGTCCCCAACTACTCCGACAAAGCCCGCCCCCTCTTGAAAGCATCCTCTTTTCCGCTCTCTGCTGAGGCCCACGCCGCCTTCAAAAGCATTAAGCAGGATATTGAGCGGGCCACGCTACAGGCAGTGGACGAGAACACTCCATTTCAAGTGGAAAGTGATGCGTCTGACTTCGCCTTGGCGGCCACCCTCAACCAGGCGGGGCGGCCCGTAGCTTTCTTCTCGAGGACCCTCCAAGGCCCCGAGATCAGACACTCCTCCGTGGAAAAGGAGGCCCAAGCCATCGTGGAGGCAGTGCGCCACTGGCGCCACTACCTAGCCGGCAAACGCTTCACCCTACTTACCGACCAGCGGTCGGTAGCGTTTATGTTCAACAATAAACAGAGGGGGAAGATTAAAAATGATAAGATTCTCAGGTGGCGGATCGAGCTCTCCACCTTCGAGTACGACATCATTTACCGGCCAGGGGCCCTTAATGAATCCCCTGACGCCCTCTCACGAGGGATGTGTGCCAGCGCCACCGGGGATCGGCTACAGACCCTCCACAACGACCTCTGCCACCCAGGGGTCACGCGGCTGTTCCACTTCATAAAGTCCCGTAACTTACCCTACTCGATTGAGGAAGTTCGGTCTCTGACCAGGAACTGCCGCACTTGCGCTGAGTGTAAGCCTCGGTTCTACCGCCCAGATAGAGCCCACTTAATCAAAGCTACACGGCCCTTTGAGCGGCTCAGCTTAGATTTCAAGGGCCCCCTCCCGTCCGTCGACCGCAATGTTTACTTCCTGAACATTGTGGACGAATACTCCCGGTTCCCATTCGCCTTCCCCTGCCCAGACATGACCAGCGCCACGGTCATTAAATGCCTCAACAGCCTGTTCTGCCTGTTCGGTATGCCGAGCTACATCCATACGGATAGGGGGGCGTCCTTCATGAGTGAAGAGCTACGCCAGTACATGCTGTCCAAGGGGATCGCCACGAGCCGTACCACCAGCTACAACCACCGGGGTAACGGCCGGGTGGAGCGAGAGAACGGGACAGTGTGGAAAGCAGTCACTCTAGCTCTAAGGACCAAGGGCCTCCCTATCTCCCGCTGGCAGGAAGTCCTCTCGGATGTGCTCCATTCGATACGGTCGCTATTGTGTACGGCCACTAATGCCACGCCTCATGAACGTATGTTTGTCTTTCCCCGGAAATCCACCTCAGGCGTATCCATGCCGTCATGGCTCTCCACCCCAGGTCTGGTACTCGTGCGAAGGCATGTGAGGGGCCACAAGACGGACCCTCTCGTGGAGCCAGTACATCTACTCCACGCCAACCCCCAATACGCATATGTCCGGCACGCCGACGGAAGGGAGGACACTGTGTCCATAAAAGACGTCGCCCCAGCCGGCATCGACAACAACCATGGCAATAGCAGCGACAACGATCACAGCAATTCTTACCCACCCACTACTCCTTTCAACGATCACAGCAACCCTTACCCACCCACTACTCTTTCAACACCCCCGGAAGAACATCGACCAACGGCACCCCCACCAACTACCCCTTCAACAACCCTGGCGGCAGCCCCGGCAGAGACCCAGGAGGCTACCGGGGACACCCAGCCGACACCCGCGGCACCACGTCGGTCGCAGAGGATTATCAAACCCCCGAACAGACTAAATCTATAGAAGGGGTGAATGTGATGAAATATATTCCATTCATCACTGCCTGTGACTGTGGTCGGTTTCAGTGTCATTTCCCTTCCCCCAGTCCTCATTGTATTATGTATTGGAATGTGCTGGAATGTGCTGTGTGTAGGGCTCCGCCCATACCTGGCCCCTTTTGTAAGCTGGCTCAGTCTGGCCTCAGCCTCCAGAAGGAAGACATCTCTCTCTTTTATGTGTTACTTTCTAAGTTAATAAAAGCCTTGTTTTGTTTCGCTAATATCGAGTCTCGGAACTTATTGAGGCACATCACCTGCCCTGGGAGTATTTAATGGGAGTGTTTGATGGGGCAGTGTAGAGGGAGCTTTACTCTGTATCTAACTCGTGCTGTACCTGCCCTGAGAGTGTTTGATGGGACAGTGTAGAGGGAGCTTTACTCTGTATCTAACCCATGCTGTACCTGCCCTGGGAGTGTTTGATGGGACAGTGTAGAAGGAGCTTTACTCTGTATCTAACCCATGCTGTACCTGCCCTGGGAGTGTTTAATGGACAGTGTAGAGGGAGCTTTACTCTGTATCTAACCCATGCTGTACCTGCCCTGGAAGTGTTTGATGAGACAGTGTAGCGGGAGCTTTACTCTGTCTCTAAAACATGCTGTACCTGCCCTGGGAGTGTTTGATGGGAAAGTGTAGAGGGAGCTTTACTCTGTATCTAAAACGTGCTGTACCTATCCTGGGAGTGTTTGATGGGACAGTGTAGAGAGAGCTTTACTCTGTATCTAACTCGTGCTGTACCTGCCCTGGGAATGTTTGATGGGACAGTGTAGAGAGAGTTTTACTCTGTATCCAATCCGTGCTGTACCTGTCCTGGAAATGTTTGATGGGACAGTGTAGAGGGAGCTTTACTCTGTATCTAACCCACGTTGTACCTGCCCTGGGAGTGTTTGATGGGACAGTGTAGAGGGAGCTTTACTCTGTATCTAACCCATGCTGTACCTGCCCTGGGAGTGTTTGATGGGACAGTGTAGAAGGAGATTTACTCTGTATCTAACCCATGCTGTACCTGCCCTGGAAGTGTTTGATGAGACAGTGTAGAGGGAGCTTTACTCTGTATCTAAAACGTGCTGTACCTGTCCTGGGAGTGTTTGATGGGACAGTGTAGAGGGAGCTTTACTCTGTATCTAAAATGTGCTGTACCTATCCTGGGAGTGTTTGATAGGACAGTGTAGAGAGAGCTTTACTCTGTATCTAACCCGTGCTGTACCTGTCCTGGGAATGTTTGAGGGGGCAGTGTAGAGGGAGCTTTACTCTGTATCCAATCCGTGCTGTACCTGTCCTGGGAGTGTTTGATGGGACAGTGTAGAGAGAGCTTTACACTGTATCTAACCCGTGCTGTACCTGTACTGGGAATGTTTGATGGGACAGTGTAGAGGGAGCTTTACTCTGTATCTAAAACGTGCTGTACCTATCCTGGGAGTGTTTGATGGGACAGTGTAGAGGGAGCTTTACTCTGTATCTAAAACGTGCTGTACCTATCCTGGGAGTGTTTGATGGGACAGTGTAGAGAGAGCTTTACTCTGTATCTAACCCGTGCTGTACCTGCCCTGGGAGTGTTTGATGGGACAGTGTAGAGAGAGTTTTACTCTGTATCTAAAGTTATCCACCGCTTACCTGCCAGTTCCCAGTTTCTCCTATTTCGCTCTGGCCCGACGCTCGACAAAGGGGCCCTGCGGCAAACTCCGGGAGAGGAAGTGAGTCAGGAAGCATGTGTAAATGAAGGAGAAATGGTGGCTGGTCAAGGAGAAACCCTCACCCAGCCAGAGCCAGCACCTTCTGTGAGGAGAGGGAGGGGAACCAGTGAGTGTAGAACTGAACCCAGCCAGAGTCAGCACCTTCAGGGGAGGAGAGGGAGAGGAACCAATGAGTGTGGAACTGAACCCAGCCAGAGACAGCACCTTCAGGGGAGGAGAGAGAGGGGAACCAGTGAGTGTAGAACTGAACCCAGCCAGAGTCAGCACCTTCAGGGGGGGAGAGGGAGGGGAACCAGTGAGTGTAGAACTGAACCCAGCCAGAGTCAGCACCTTCAGGGGAGGAGAGGGAGGGGAACCAGTGAGTGTAGAACTGAACCCAGCCAGAGTCAGCACCTTCAGGGGAGGAGAGGGAGAGGAACCAGTGAGTGTAGAACTGAACCCAGCCAGAGTCAGCACCTTCAGGGGAGGAGAGGGAGAGGAACCAGTGAGTGTAGAACTGAACCCAGCCAGAGTCAGCACCTTCAGGGGAGGAGAGGGAGAGGAACCAGTCAGTGTAGAACTGAACCCAGCCAAAGTCAGCATCTTCAGGGGAGGGAGAAAGCTGAGCCAGAAGGAAAAAAACTTTGGAGATGGTGCGATGAGTTTGGATTTCAGCGCAGAGGGACGTAGAGCGAGTGAGATGAGAATTCACAGTTCTGGGGAACAGGACAGGGAAGAATGTTCTGAATTTCTATCCTGTACTTACAGGGCTGACTTTTGTAAACTCCTTTTGCAGGGAAAATGTGCAAACTGGAAACGTTAGCCTTTATTACAGGAGTATAAGAGTAAAGACGTCTTACTGCAATTATATGAGACCACACTTGGAGAATTGTGTACAGTTTTGGTCTCCTTACCTAAGGAAGGATATACTTGCCACAGAGGGAGTGCAAAGAAGGTTCACCAGGACTGGTTCCTGGGATGGGGATATTGTCCTATGAGAAAAGATTGAGTAGGCTAGGTCTATATTCTCTAGAGTTTAGAAGAATGAGAGGTGATCTTATTGAAACACACAAAACTCTCACAGGGCTTGACAAGGTAGATGCAGGGAGGATGTTTCCCCTGGTTGGGGGTTCTAGAACAAGGGGTCACAGTCTCAGAATAAGGGCTCAACCATTTAGGGCTGAGATGAGGAGAAATTTCTTCTCTCAGAGGGCGGTGAATCTTTGGAATTCTCTACCCCAGAGGGCTGTGGAGGCTCAGTCATTGGGTATATTCACAACAGAGATCAATAGATTTTTGAATATTAAGGGCATCAAGGGATATGGGGATAGTGCAGGAAAGTGGAGATGAGGTAGAAGATCAGCCATGATCTTATTGAATGGTGGAGCAGGCTCGAGGGGCCGAATGGCCTATTCTTGCTCTTATTTCTTATGTTCTTATGAAACTCAAACCAAATATCACGTCAAGATCTGACAGTCACTCGATTCATCAGGACCTGAATATCCTCAGCCTTTGAATGTGGAAGGAGAAATGTTTGTCTGATCTGTCTGTGGGAAAAGATTTCAAACATGAATGTGACTGGAAAAGCACCGAGACACACACACCCGAGTGAGAGTGTTTTAGTGCACTGACTGTGGAAAGAGCTTTAACCAGTTACACAGCCTGAAAAAACATTGCAGCATTCACAGCGGGGAGAAACCGTACACGTGTTCTGTGTGTGGACGAGGCTTCAACTGATCGTCCAACCTGGAGAGACACAAGGCCACCCGCACCATCGAGAAACCATGGGAATGTGGGGACTGTGGGAAGGGATTCAATTACCCATCCAAACTGGTAATTGAATGCAGTCACACTGGGAGAGGCCGTTCACCTGCTCTGTGTGTGGGAAGGGATTCACTTGTTCATCCACCAGCTGAGACACCAGCGAGTTCACAAGTGACTGCAGGGGTTGGATTCTGCTGTCATTGCTGCTGTTAATCACATTCAGGACTGAACCATGTTAATTCTGATACTTGGGGTTTGTTTCTGCTGATGTTAATAACCATATAACTGGGCTGGAGTTTGATATTTTGATATGTCAAATAAATCAGCTTTTTTTCCAAACACACAGTGTGTCGATTCCTTGATTTATCCAAGGTAAGAGGAGACTAATTGATGTCCTGTTACTGACTGCTCCATTTTTGGGCCTTTTCTCCTTTCTACCTCGAGATTATTTCAGTTCTGATACCTTCGGTTACTCTCATGGACAAGTCCCAGCTCCCCATACCTTCCAGAGTGCCTCTCCTAGCCTTGGTATCCAGGGAAGGTATCGGTAACATGCCCGGGATCACTAAACACAAAACCCAGTCTGTTAATCACTTTCAGCTACTGGACTAAGCGTGTGACCCACAGCATCTCTCTCACCTTCGATGTGTGAATAGAGCGTCACGCCTCAGAACCTGGTTTTAAATTTAATTCCACTCAGAAAATATATTTCACAAGTAAACACGTCTCATCAAATAATGGACAAAAAGCTACAGGGGAGATGAGACATTTTTCACTCAGTGAGTTGTTGTGATCTGGAATGCACTGTCTGAAAGGGGGTGGACGCAGATTCAATAGTAACTTTCAAAAGGGAATTGGATCTACTTAAAGGAAAAGTTTGCAGGGCTCTGGGGAAAGGGCCGGGGAGTGGGATTAATTGGCAGCTCTTTCAAAGATGATCACGGCCCTATAAGGCAGCTCTATATTCACAGGAGAAAGGCTGATATCTAACTCCCCGAGAATAGAGAAAGATCCCAACTCTCTGAAAACACCTTGAATTCTTTCTAAAAGTCTTTCAAATGCTGACAGATTCCTTCCATCTTTTGAAATTCCACTGCCGTGTGCCGGGGGTGCAGGCAGTGCTGGGCACAGAGGACGCAGCAAACCGGGTTCAGAGTGGGCTCGCTGGGTGTACCTTACCCGGGGTTTTCCGATGA
This sequence comes from Somniosus microcephalus, assembly GCF_052327205.1. Taxonomy (NCBI): domain Eukaryota; kingdom Metazoa; phylum Chordata; class Chondrichthyes; order Squaliformes; family Somniosidae; genus Somniosus; species Somniosus microcephalus. Next base: position 79,705,290 of record NC_140990.1, read on the forward strand.
GCAAACCGGGTTCAGAGTGGGCTCGCTGGGTATACCTTACCTGGGGTTTTCCGATGAGCAAACCGGGTTCAGAGTGGGCTCGCTGGGTGTACCTTACCCGGGGTTTTCCGATGAGCAAACCGGGTTCAGAGTGGGCTCGCTGGGTGTACCTTACCCGGGGTTTTCCGATGAGCAAACCGGGTTCAGAGTGGGCTCGCTGGGTGTACCTTACCCGGGGTTTTCCGATGAGCAGCAAACCGGGTTCAGAGTGGGCTCGCTGGGTGTACCTTACCCGGGGTTTTCCGATGAGCAAACCGGGTTCAGAGTGGGCTCGCTGGGTGTACCTTACCCGGGGTTTTCCGATGAGCAGCAAGCCGGGTTCAGAGTGGGCTCGCTGGGTGTACCTTACCCGGGGTTTTCCGATGAGCAGTAAACCGGGTTCAGAGTGGGCTCGCTGGGTGTACCTTACCCGGGGTTTTCCGATGAGCAAACCGGGTTCAGAGTGGGCTCGCTGGGTGTACCTTACCCGGGGTTTTCCGATGAGCAGCAAGCCGGGTTCAGAGTGGGCTCGCTGGGTGTACCTTACCCGGGGTTTTCCGATGAGCAGTAAACCGGGTTCAGAGTGGGCTCGCTGGGTGTACCTTACCCGGGGTTTTCCGATGAGCAAACCGGGTTCAGAGTGGGCTCGCTGGGTGTACCTTACCCGGGGTTTTCCGATGAGCAAACCGGGTTCAGAGTGGGCTCGCTGGGTGTACCTTACCCGGGGTTTTCCGATGAGCAAACCGGGTTCAGAGTGGGCTCGCTGGGTGTACCTTACCCGGGGTTTTCCGATGAGCAGCAAACCGGGTTCAGAGTGGGCTCGCTGGGTGTACCTTACCCGGGGTTTTCCGATGAGCAAACCGGGTTCAGAGTGGGCTCGCTGGGTGTACCTTACCCGGGGTTTTCCGATGAGCAGCAAGCCGGGTTCAGAGTGGGCTCGCTGGGTGTACCTTACCCGGGGTTTTCCGATGAGCAGTAAACCGGGTTCAGAGTGGGCTCGCTGGGTGTACCTTACCCGGGGTTTTCCGATGAGCAAACCGGGTTCAGAGTGGGCTCGCTGGGTGTACCTTACCCGGGGTTTTCCGATGAGCAGCAAGCCGGGTTCAGAGTGGGCTCGCTGGGTGTACCTTACCCGGGGTTTTCCGATGAGCAGTAAACCGGGTTCAGAGTGGGCTCGCTGGGTGTACCTTACCCGGGGTTTTCCGATGAGCAAACCGGGTTCAGAGTGGGCTCGCTGGGTGTACCTTACCCGGGGTTTTCCGATGAGCAGCAAGCCGGGTTCAGAGTGGGCTCGCTGGGTGTACCTTACCCGGGGTTTTCCGATGAGCAGTAAACCGGGTTCAGAGTGGGCTCGCTGGGTGTACCTTACCCGGGGTTTTCCGATGAGCAAACCGGGTTCAGAGTGGGCTCGCTGGGTGTACCTTACCCAGGGTTTTCCGATGAGCAACAAACCGGGTTCAGAGTGGGCTCGCTGGGTGTACCTTACCCGGGGTTTTCCGATGAGCAACAAACCGGGTTCAGAGTGGGCTCGCTGGGTGTACCATACCCGGGGTTTTCCGATGAGCAGTAAACCGGGTTCAGAGTGGGCTCGCTGGGTGTACCTTACCCGGGGTTTTCCGATGAGCAGTAAACCGGGTTCAGAGTGGGCTCGCTGGGTGTACCTTACCCGGGGTTTTCCGATGAGCAGTAAACCAGGTTCAGAGTGGGCTCGCTGGGTGTACCTTACCCGGGGTTTTCCGATGAGCAGTAAACCGGGTTCAGAGTGGGCTCGCTGGGCGTACCTTACCCGGGGTTTTCCGATGAGCAAACCGGGTTCAGAGTGGGCTCGCTGGGTGTACCTTACCCGGGGTTTTCCGATGAGCAAACCGGGTTCAGAGTGGGCTCGCTGGGTGTACCTTACCCGGGGTTTTCCGATGAGCAGTAAACCGGGTTCAGAGTGGGCTCGCTGGGTGTACCTTACCCGGGGTTTTCCAATGAGCAACAAACCGGGTTCAGAGTGGGCTCGCTGGGTGTACCTTACCTGGGGTTTTCCGATGAGCAGTAAACTGGGTTCAGAGTGGGCTCGCTGGGTGTACCTTACCCGGGGTTTTCCGATGAGCAGTAAACTGGGTTCAGAGTGGGCTCGCTGGGTGTACCTTACCCGGGGTTTTCCGATGTGCAGTAAACCGGGTTCAGAGTGGGCTCGCTGGGTGTACCTTACCCGGGGTTTTCCGATGAGCAGCAAACCGGGTTCAGAGTGGACTCGCTGGGTGTACCTTACCCGGGGCTTTCCGATGAGCAAACCGGGTTCAGATTGGGCTCGCTGGGTGTACCTTACCCGGGGTTTTCCGATGAGCTGTAAACCGGGTTCAGAGTGGGCTCGCTGCGTGTACCTTACCCGGGGTTTTCCGATGAGCAAACCGGGTTCAGAGTGGGGTCGCTGGTTGCACCTTACCCGGGGTTTTCCGATGAGCAAACCGGGTTCAGAGTGGGCTCGCTGGGTGTACCTTACCCGGGGTTTTCTGATGAGCAAACCGGGTTCAGAGTGGGCTCACTGGGTGTACCTTACCCGGGGTTTTCTGATGAGCAGTAAACCGGGTTCAGAGTGGGCTCGCTGGGTGTACCTTACCCGGGGTTTTCCGATGAGCAAACCGGGTTCAGAGTGGGCTCGCTGGGTGTACCTTACCCGGGGTTTTCCGATGAGCAGTAAACCGGGTTCAGAGTGGGCTCGCTGGGTGTACCTTACCCGGGGTTTTCCGATGAGCAGTAAACCGGGTTCAGAGTGGGCTTGCTGGGTGTACCTTACCCGGGGTTTTCCGATGAGCAGTAAACCGGGTTCAGAGTGGGCTCGCTGGGTGCACCTTACCCGGGGTTTTCCGATGAGCAGTAAACTGGGTTCAGAGTGGGCTCGCTGGGTGTACCTTACCCGGGGTTTTCCGATGAGCAAACCGGGTTCAGAGTGGGCTCGCTGGGTGTACCTTACCCGGGGTTTTCCGATGAGTAAACCGGGTTCAGAGTGGGCTCGCTGGGTGTACCTTACCCGGGGTTTTCCGATGGGCAGCAAACCGGGTTCAGAGTGGACTCGCTGGGTGTACCTTACCCGGGGTTTTCCGATGAGCAAACCGGGTTCAGATTGGGCTCGCTGGGTGTACCTTACCCGGGGTTTTCCGATGAGCTGTAAACCGGGTTCAGAGTGGGCTCGCTGGGTGTACCTTACCCGGGGTTTTCCGATGAGCAAACCGGGTTCAGAGTGGGGTCGCTGGTTGCACCTTACCCGGGGTTTTCCGATGAGCAAACCGGGTTCAGAGTGGGCTCGCTGGGTGTACCTTACCCGGGGTTTTCCGATGAGCAGCAAACCGGGTTCAGAGTGGGCTCGCTGGGTGTACCTTACCCGGGGTTTTCCGATGAGCAAACCGGGTTCAGAGTGGGCTCGCTGGGTGTACCTTACCCGGGGTTTTCCGATGAGCAGTAAACCGGGTTCAGAGTGGGCTCGCTGGGTGTACCTTACCCGGGGTTTTCCGATGAGCAGTAAACCGGGTTCAGAGTGGGCTCGCTGGGTGTACCTTACCCGGGGTTTTCCGATGAGCAGTAAACCGGGTTCAGAGTGGGCTCGCTGGGTGTACCTTACCCGGGGTTTTCCGATGAGCAGTGAACCGGGTTCAGAGTGGGCTCGCTGGGTGTACCTTACCCGGGGTTTTCCGATGTGCAGCAAACCGGGTTCAGAGTGGGCTCGCTGGGTGCACCTTACCCGGGGTTTTCCGATGAGCAGCAAACCGGGTTCAGAGTGGGCTCGCTGGGTGTACCTTACCCGGGGTTTTCCGATGAGCATTAAACCGGGTTCAGAGTGGGCTCGCTGGGTGTACCTTACCCGGGGTTTTCCGATGAGCACAAACCGGGTTCAGAGTGGGCTCGCTGGATGTACCTTACCCGGGGTTTTCCGATGAGCAAACCGCGTTCAGAGTGGGCTCGCTGGGTGTACCTTACCCGGGGTTTTCCGATGAGCAGTAAACCGGGTTCAGAGTGGGCTCGCTGGATGTACCTTACCCGGGGTTTTCCGATGAGCAAACCGCGTTCAGAGTGGGCTCGCTGGGTGTACCTTACCCGGGGTTTTCCGATGAGCAACAAACTGGGTTCAGAGTGGGCTCGCTGGGTGCACCTTACCCGGGGTTTTCCGATGAGCAAACCGCGTTCAGAGTGGGCTCGCTGGGTGTACCTTACCCGGGGTTTTCCGATGAGCAACAAACCGGGTTCAGAGTGGGCTCGCTGGGTGTACCTTACCCGGGGTTTTCCAATGAGCAAACTGGGTTCAGAGTGGGCTCGCTGGGTGTACCTTACCCGGGGTTTTCCGATGAGCAACAAACCGGGTTCAGAGTGGGCTCGCTGGGTGTACCTTACCCGGGGTTTTCCGATCAGCAGCAAACCGGGTTCAGAGTGGGCTCGCTGGGTGTACCTTACCCGGGGTTTTCCGATGAGCAGCAAACCGGGTTCAGAGTGGGCTCGCTGGGTGTCCCTTACCCGGGGTTTTCCGATGAGCAAACCGGGTTCAGAGTGGTCTCGCTGGGTGTACCTTACCCGGGGTTTTCCGATGAGCAGTAAACCGGGTTCAGAGTGGGCTCGCTGGGTGTACCTTTCCCGGGATTTTCCGACGAGCAAACCGGGTTCTGAGTGGGCTCGCTGGGTGCACCTTACCCGGGGTTTTCCGACGAGCAGTAAACCGGGTTCAGAGTGGGCTCGCTGGGTGTACCTTACCCGGGGTTTTCCGATGAGCAAACCGGGTTCAGAGTGGGCTCGCTGGGTGCACCTTACCCGGGGTTTTCCCATGAGCAGATTAATAAGGCCGTTAAAAATAGCAAACCAAGCACTGGGCTTCATTTCTGGAGGGATAGAATTGAAAGTCGAGAAGTTCTGTTAAACTTGTGTCGAACCTTGGTTAGACCACACTTGGAGAACTCTGCACACTTCTGGTCTCCATATTATAAAGAGGATATAAAGGCACTGGAGTCGGTGCAAAAAAGATTCACAGGGTTGATCCCAGAACTGAGAGGATGTACTTATCAGGAAAGACTGGACAGGCCGGGGCTCTTTTCTCTCGACCTGATAGAGGTCTTTAAAACTGTGAAGAGGTTTGATAGGGTGGACATAGAGAAGATGTTTCCTTCTGTGGGGGAATCCAAAACTAGGGGCCATAAATATCAGACAGTCACCAGTAAATCCAATGTGGAATTCTTTACCCAGAGAGTGGTGAGAATGTGGGACTCACTACCACATGGAGTGGTTGAGGTGAATAGCACGGATACATTTCAGGGGAAGCTCGATAAGTACACAAGGGAGAAAGGAATAGAAGGATCTGCTGATAGGTTTGGATGAAGAGGAGCAGGAGGAGGCTCATGTGGAGCAGAAACACCGGCACGGACCAGTTGGGCCGAATGGCCTGTTTCTGTGCTGCAGACTCTCTGTAACTCTGTGAATTCCTCATCCCTGTGGGAGCCGATATTAGTCAAAAACTGCTTCTTGGGCATTTCTGACAGTCAATATTTTTTTTATTTTTTTTATTTAAATTTTGAACATTTTACAGTTAATGACATTTACAGAGCTCAGGTCTCAGTTCTTTGTACAAAGTCACAAGCCATCATTGCCTACAAGGCAGGGGTCCCAGTCTCTTCAAGTTAATGATGTGATCTCCAAGCTTCTTGGTCGTCTTCACTTGTTCATCCGGATAGTGGGTCTCCAGGAATTTACACAGTTGAGGGTCGGCGCTCCCAGTGGAGAGTTTGTGCAGATCCAGCAGACTCTGGTCTACATTCTTCTCCATCTGCAGGGCTCTCTGCATCGCTGATCGGAGCCTCCTGCTCTCCCGGCCGAATAAATGGACTGTAAGGGAACTTAAAATACTGAAATTAATTTTAAGACATATCAAATTAAATTAAAATCACCCCGGCCGGGGTGACAATGCACTCCAGTCCCCGCGGTGCCCACCGGTCTCGGAAGGCCTCAAGTGTGCCGGCGGACACCGCGTGCTCCATCTCCAGGGCAACTCAGGCGCGAACATAGCTGCAGAAGAGAGGCAGGCAATCGGGCCGAACGACCCCCTCGACCGCCCGCTGCCTAGACCTGTTTATGGCCACTTTGGCCAGGCCCAGGGACAGTCCTACGAGGAGGTCCTCCGACCTGCCCACTCCCCTCCGCACCGGGTGACCGAAGATCAGGAGTGTGGGACTGAAGTGCAGCCAAAAATCGAGGAGCAGCTCCTTCAAATGATGGAACAGGGGCTGCAATCTCTTACATTCCACATAAACGTGGAACACGGACTCCTCTAGGCCACAAAAATGGCAAGCAGCCTGGGAGTCCATGAACTTACTTAAAACCTTATTGCACGGGACTGCTCCGTGCAGCACCCTCCAGGCCATGTCCCCAATAGATAAAGGGGAGGACTCCCGCATAGAGCCCCCCCCATTGGGGACCTCCGCCTCCGCTGGACGGCAAGATGGCACGCCAAGGCGTGTCCGGACCGCAGGCGAAGATGTCAAAGTGGAGAGTGTGCAGGAGCAGCCCGTACAGGAAACCCCTCCGCACAGAACTAAAAGGCACGGAGGGCATTTCCCCGAGACAGCTCAAGCTGTGAGGCACCGGTTCCCGAGAGGAGTTTCGGGGCCGCGCGCTGATGAGAAATTCCGTCCGAATGGGGGTCAGTTCAGATGGGATCGCCCCACGTGCCTGAGCCTCCTCGATACACCTAGTGGAGTCGGGGCCCAGTGCCGCTTTCAGCGTCTCGATGGTTTTGGCCGCGAGCCGGACGCTGGCCCAGGACAGGCGCTGCATCAGCTCCTCCAGCACCATCCAACCCGCTCCTCCGCCATCAAGCAGGTCCCCAACCCTGGTCACCTTACCAGGCACAGCCCTGCCCTCCGCCAGCCGCCCGATCCAGCGGTCACGGAGGTGCGGATTCCTGAGCAGCGGCTCCTGAAGGAGAGCCGCCACTCCTGACGGGGGGAGAACTCCGCCTGGAGGCGACGCTGTTCCAGACCCATAGCAGTTCCTGGTAGAAGACAGGCAGCTCCCGTAGGCACGCGTACGGCCCAATTCCACAAACAGGAGCTGCGTGTCATAGTTGAGGCCGTGCAGCTGGCGGAAGAAATACGTCGCCAGCGCACACCATCGAGGAGGATTCTCGACGTACAGGTATCTCTGCAGGGTCCGAAGACGGAAAGTCGCCACCCGGGTGCGAAGGCACACCAGCGTCTGACCGCCCTCCCTAAGCGGGAGACTCAGAACCGCGGCAGAGACCCAGTGCTTCCCTTTGTCCCAGAAGAAGTCGATGAGCTTCTTCTGCATCTTGGTGACAAATGCAGGGGGCGGGTTTAAAAGTGACCAACCGGTACCACAACATGGCGGCCACCAGCTGGTTTATGACCAGCGCTCGACCCCTGTAGGACAACACTCGGAGCAGTCCTGTCCAGCGTCCTAGGCGAGCGGTGACTTTGGCCTCCAGCGCCTGCCAGTTTGCCGGCCAGGTGTCCTCGGCGGGGCTGAGGTAGACTCCCAAGTAGAGGAGGTGCGTGGTGCTCCAGGCGAAGGGCCTGAACTCATCCGGCAGGGAGTCCACCTGCCACTGGCCCACCAGGAGTCCAGAACATTTCTCCCAGTTAATCCTAGCGGAGGATGCGTCCGAGTAAATCTGCTGGCATTCTCGCATCCTCCGCAAGTCAGCGGGATCCGTGACCGTGAGGAGCACGTCATCGGCGTAAGCCAAGAGGACGACTTCCACGCCCGGCCCTTGCAGAGCCAGTCCCGTCAACCTCTTCCGCAAGAGGCGCAGGAAAGGCTCCACGCAGACGGCATATAACTGACCGGACATGGGGCATCCCTGACGCACCCCACCTCCCGAAGCGAAGGGGCGCCGTCAAAGACCCGTTAACTTTTATCAGACACTCCGCGGCGGCGTACAGAAGTCGGATCCGGGCGATGAAATGCGTCCCGAACCCGAATGCGCGCAGAGTTCCGAGAGATACTCGTGATCCACCCTGTCGAACGCCTTCTCCTGGTCCAGGGAAAGGAAGGCGACCGATAGACCAGCCCTCTGGGAATGGTGGACCAGGTCCTGGACCAGATGGATGTTATTGTGGATAGTCCAGCCCGGGACCGTGTAGGAATGGTCGGGCTGGATCATGTGGGCCAGCACGGTGCCAAGGCGGGTAGGCATGGCTCTGGCAAAAATTTTATAATCCGTGCTGAGGAGGGAGACCGGGCACCAGTTTTTTAAAAGGCGGAGATCGCCTCTCTTAGGCAGCAGGACAATGACCGCCCTGTGCCAAGAGAGGGGCATCTCCCCGGTCGCCAGACTTTCCCCCAGGACCCGCGCGTAGTCGCCCCCAGGACGTCCCAGAACACCCTGTGGAACTCCACGGTCAGCCCGTCCAGCCCGGGGACTTTTGCCTCGAGAGCTGGCCGAGGGCACCGGTCAGCTCCGCCAAGCTTAGCGGAGTGTCCAATTTTTCGGCGCCCTCCGGGCCGACCTTCAGCAGGTCCTCCCACAAAACTCTGCGCGCATCCTTGCTGGATGGATCCGGAGAGAACAGAGCCCCATAATAGGCCCGGGTTTCCGCTCTGATCCCCTCTGGATCCGAGACCAGAGATCTGTCATCGGCCAGCAGCCCCAAGAGCTGCTTACGGACCCCCCGTCTTTTTTCCAGCGAGTAGAAGAAGGGGGAGCCGTGGTACAGGTCCCGGAGGATCTGGATCCGCGACCTCACGTACACGCCTCGGGACCCGACGAGCTGCAGGTCCTTCAGTGCGCCCTACTTCTCTTCGTACACCTCCCGCAGGGCCGGGTCATCGACGACTTGACCGAGATGGGACTCCAGGTCGAGCACCTCTCTCGCCAACCGCCCGACTTGGGCCTCCTGCCTCTTGGTTGACCCCCTCGCGTACTCCTGACAGAAGAGACGGACGTGAGCCTTACCCACGTCCCACCATAGCCTCAAGGAGGGGAAGCCCCCCCGCTTCCTTCTCCAGTCGGCCCAGAACCGACGAAACGAATCCCGGAACTGCTCGTCCTCCAGCAGCAGGTTGTTAAAATGCCAGTACGCGGACGCACCACCGTGCGCGTAATGGAACGAGCTCCGCCCACACCAGGTGGTGGTCCGTGCATGGCACCGGCCGCATGGAAGCCGCCGGAACGCAGGAGACGTATGCCCGGGAAATGTAAAGGCGGTCGATTCTGGACCTTCCTCCTCCAGACCTCACGTAAGTGAAGGCGCTGGAGTCGGGATGGCGATTTCGCCAGACTTCCACCGAGTCGAAGGACCCGACCAGGTCCCTCAACTTCTCCATCGCCGCCAGGCTGTACGGGGGACCCGAACGGTCCCTCGCCTCGAGGGTACAATTAAAATCCCCCCCGAGGATGACGCACTCGCCGACGTCGATGGAGCCCAGAAGAGCGGACACTTCCTCAAAGAAGCGCACTTGCTGCATACCGGCCGCGGGGGCGTACACGTTCACTAGATGGAACAGCACACCCCCCAGGCGAACAGTGGCCTGGAGCAAGCGGCCCGGCACGTGCTCCTTGACCCCCAAGATTTCAGGCTGAAAATGTGGGGCCAGCAAGATAGCCACCCCGCTGGAATAGTTGGAGAGGTGACTCATGCTGACCCCTCCTTACCACTCCAGGAGCCACGTGGCCTCGTCCTCCGGAACGGTGTGGGTTTCTTGCAGGAAGCACACCGCATACCTCCCGTCCCGGAGGACCGAGAAGTTATTAAATCTACGGCGTGCATCTCTGCTGCCATTGATGTTGAGGCTGGCTTTGGTTATCTTCATGACAAGAGCATAGTGCAACCTCTACTTAACCTAACGGGAGGAGGGAGAGCGGCCGCTTGTCGACCGCCACTCCCTCAGCAGCCCAGCGAGGAACTTGTTGATCCGACGCTGCTCGCGCGGCCCCGCGCCCTCGTCCGCGGCCATGGATTTGACAGCGGCACGGACGGAGCCGACGAGCAGCGCCAGATCTGACCATCTGTCTAGGGCCAGCCGGATTTTGCCAGGGCGACCACGGCACACAGCCAGAAAGTCCCGGAGTTCCACAACGGAGATGAGGGGGGACCCGGAGGGGGGCACGAGGGTATCCGCCGCCTCACTGGCGACGGAGTCTAACTCGTCCTCGGTGCTCTCCGCCGGGTCCCCGTCCTCATCTGGGAGGTCGTCATCAGCCGGCCCCGCCTCTGTCCCGATCCCACCCCCAGGATCGGCGGCAGAGGATTCCTCGCTGGGCTCCTCCGGAGGTGCTGGGTCAGGAGGCGGCGGCGGTTCGGGGCCCCCCTCCGCCCCAGGCACCGGGGTACACAGGGAAACCGGGGAGTACACTATCCCCAGTTCCCCCAACACCCCCAGCGCCAGCGTCAGAGACGGAGTCAGGGGGCCTTCCCCCTCACTGCCATCAGCCACCGACCCAGCGGACTGGGGAGCTTGAATACGCTCTCCTTCCCCCCCGCCGGAGGCCGTGATGGTGTTGGCCTCTGACGTTGACCGTGCATCAGGTGTTGAGGAGGCGTGGACAGGATCGGGGGGAGGAGCGGCGGCGGCGTCAGCCTTGGCCGCCTCAGATGTTCTGGTGGCCTTGGAGGCAGGGCAGTTCTTTCGTACGTGCCCCACGTCCTTACAGGCGTGGCACCGCACACTGTCCGATGTCCAAAAGACGCGGTGGGCAGCCCCCTCGTGGCACATGATAAAAGTGCCCTCGGTGTCCTCCTCCCACGCCAGCTGAACAAAAAGCTGGCGCCGGAAGGAGATGATGTGCCGGAGGCTGGCCTCCCTGCATCCGAGCGGGATGGGTGTGATCCCCGACCTCACCTCCCCCAGTTGACGTAGGTGGGGGAGGAGGAGCTCAGCCGAAACAAAGGGCGGGACGTTTGATAAGAGGATCCTCTGCGCGGTGGCCTCGAGAGGATCCACCGGCAGGAAGGTCCCGCCCATGGTGAGCCCCTTGGTTACGGCCAGGGACACCGCCCGCTCCGACCCCAGGAAGAACACAGCCTTGCCGTACATTTTCGAGGCGGCAACGATGGCTGAAGGGCCGACAACCCCAGCCATGGCCTTCACGCACGCCTCGATAGTCCTGTTGGGGTGAGTGTAGCTCTTCAGCCCGTGTTTTTTAGTGAGAAGGCAGAAAGGTGACGGGGCAGCAGAAGCAGCGGGAGCAGCCGTGGCCGTGGCTGCCACACTTGCATATGACCTTGCTGGCCCCGTCACCGGCGATGATGTGGTCGCCATCGTGGGGTGCTTATTATAAAGGGCTACACCCACCCCAAGTCACAGGCCTGGTGATCTTAATGGCCTCAGTGGTTGTTTTCCCTGAGCAGAGGAAGCTTGTTAAAAGTGAAGGCACACCTTGGGAGAGGGGCCTTCTCCCCTCTGCTCAACGGGCAATTAATGGATATGAGGTGCCTCTTAGAGAGAGGTAAAGAGAGAGAGAAAGGGGTGTGGGAAGGAGGGAGGCTGCAGGGGCTGGGTCTCCACTCAAGATGGTGGGTGGGTGCTCGCAGGGGTGCACTCTCTGATAAATAAGCCTCCATTGATGGTCTTCTTGTGGGGGGAGAAGATGTCTTCACCTGGGAAAATAAAGCTGGAGATGCCCAGGCTCAGTCCACCGCCAGGTCTCAACGATGAGATAATTAAATGATGACTTCGCCTGGGCAGCTCCAGCTGTCCCAGGTCAAGCAATAGGGAGGGGTGTTTGCTAGTGGTGTGTGTGGCCTAGTTTATACAAGAGCAACACACACTTAGACACACCCCTAGATGTTTTCTTCTTCTTCTTTCCTCCCCCCACTTAAATACAAAGGGCTAGAAATTCAGTTAGGGGCGCCCAGCTCGCCTGGGCGCCGGAATTACCGCTGCGCGCGGAGCCACTTGCACCATCGGGATATTCAGTTTCTGCGCCCCAAATGGAAGCCGGCCGCTAAACGAGGCTTCCCGCGCCCCGCTTGGGGCGCTGAAACTGAATATCGGCGCGCAAACTGCCGCAGCGCCACCCGCTGCGGCACGGCAGCCTGCGGTACTGCAGGCCTTCCTCCCACTGTTAAGGGGGAGGTGCCTGCAACAGCGCGATCCCCGCTCGCGAGTGCCGGCAAATGAGCCCGGCACCAAGGAGAAGTGCCGGGCTCTCGGGAAACAGTCGGCAATGCCGCGGGGTGGGGGGGGCGTGTAGGAGGCCGGGGACGGAGTTGCGGGCAGGCGGCCGCCGAAAAAGCGGCCGGCCGCACCGCCACCTTAACTAGCGCCACTACCGCCACAGGTTGGCCCCTGTGTTCCGGTCGCTATTTGCGGCCGGCGCGGAAGAGGCGGGCGCGACCTAATATGGCGTTCGAGGCGGTAGCGGGGCGCTGCGCACACCGATGACGTCATCGGTGTGCGCAGCGCTACAGGCTAACGCCGCCATTAGCGCCCCGCTAAATATCGCGGTGGTTGTGGCCAGTGGCGCTAAAGCCTCTGAGTGGCCTCTTTGGGCGCAAACTGGTGGCGCAAGCAACTGAATTTCTAGGCCAAAGTCTTTATGAGAGTGCACCATGAAACACCCACCTGTAGAAGTTTTCCAATGGCTCTCCCTCCTTCTGAACAGGTGTAGGATGTTTGTTTTTCTCCCCTCTCTCCCTCTCCTGTAAGGGAGACCAGTTGGGGAAGCAGTGATGGAATGGCTTCCCTTTGTTGTTAGCTCTGGTCTGGTCTCCTGGTCTCTTCTCTCTCTCCTCTGGCACCCCAATAGTAGCTGCAGCAGCAACAGATGTGGTCTCTCCTCCTGGACACAGAGAGAGAGAGAGAGAGACCTCCCCTCTCCTCTGGCACAGCAACAGCACAAGATTCCTGGCTGGCTATCAGGGATCCCGGGGTTCATGAGCTCTCTCACCTGATGTGTCAGCGGCTGCTGCCAAGGCCCGCGCATGCTCGGCTCACACTGCCCGGGTGATTGACGGGAGCTCTGGACCAATAGGAAGAGCGGGGTGGGGCTGGAGGAGCGAGCCGGCGGTGGGTCCTCCAACCAATCGGGGAGCCCGAGGGGCGGGACTAGCGCCGGCTGATTGTCTGATCCACAGGGCAGCGAGTTTCTCCAGTCCCTTGTTCAGGGCCCGGGGCCAGGGGAGGCTGTGGGCCTTTATTCCCCTTATTGGACACAAGGCTCTTTGTCTCACAACACACTGGCTCAGGTTTTAACAGAGACTTTTTAAATTCATCAATAAAAGCAGTTAAACTTCGTGGAACAAAATATTTAATATTTGGGAGTAAAAATACTGTTATTTTCCTCTGTGGAATTTGTTAGTTTCAGACAATAACAACAACTTGTATTCATATAACATCTTTAATGTCGTAAAATGTCCCAACGTGCTTCACGTTATAAAACAAAATTTGACACCGGGGACAAACCAAGCATATTCCCATAAGGAGGAAAGATGGGGCGTCCAAAGCTCGAGCTCCCGATGACAAAGGATATCGAGGTTAGAATAAAACAGAAAAAGGAGGTTTATGACAAATGTCAGGTACAGAATATGGTCAAAAACCAGGAGAATACAGAGAGTGGGGGGAAATTGAAAAAGGATATATGAAAGAAAGACTTGTAATTATATAGCGCCTTTCACAACCACCGGACATCTCAAAGCTCGATACAGCCAATGAAGTAATTTTGAAGTGGAGTCACTGTTGTAATGTGGGAAACACGGCAGCCAATTTGTGCTCAGCAAGCTCCCACAAACAGCAATGTGATAATAACCAGATAATCTGTTTTTGTTATGTTGGTTGAGAGATAAATATTGGCCCGGACAGCGGGGATAACTCCCCTACTCTTCTTCAAAATAGTGCCATGGGATCTTTCACATCCACCTGAGAGAGCAGATGGGGCCTCAGTTTAAAGTCTCATCAGAAAGATGGCACCTCCAACAGTGCTGCACTCCCTCAGCACTGCACTGGAGTGTCAGCCTAGCTTTATGTGCTCAAGTCCCTAGAGTGGGACTAGAACCCACAACCTTCTGACTCAGAGGCGAGTGTGCTACCCACTGAGCCACAGCTGACACAAGGGAGAGAGTACAAGAAAAGATTAGTGGGTAACGTAAAAGGGAACCCAAAAATCTTTCATAAACGTATCAAAAGTAAAAGGATAGTTAAAGGAATGGTGGGGCCGATTAGGGACCAAATAGGAGCTCATCATACGGAGGCAGAGGGCGTGGCTGAGGTACTGAATGAGTACTTAACATCTGTCTTCACAAAAGAAGAGGATGAAGTTAATGTCGCAGTAGAGGAGGGGGGAGCAGAGAAATTGGATAAAAATGGATAGAAAGGAGGTGCTAAATAGGTTGTCATCACTGAAAGTTAACAAGTCACCCGGTCCAGATGCGATGCATCCTAGATTGCTGAGGGAAGCTAGGGTGGAGATAGCAGAAGCTCCGACCACAATCTTTCAATCTCCCTCAGATATATGGGAGTGGTGCCAGAGGACTGGAGGTTTGAAAATGTTACACCCCTGTTTAAAAAAGGGGAGAGGGATAAACCTGGTAACTACAGGCCAATCAGTCTAATGTCAGTGATAGGTGAACGACTAGAGACCATTGACAAAGGCAAAATTAATTCTCACTTGGAGAAGCATGGGTTAATAAGGGGCAGCCAGTATGGATTTGTTAAAGGTAAATCGTGTCTGACTAAACTGATTGAGTTCTTTGATGAAGTAACAGAGGGTTGATGAAGGTAGTGCAGCAGATGTTGTATATATGGACTTTCAAAAGGCATTTGATAAAGTACCACATAAGAGACTTACTTGGAAAATAGAAGCACAGGGAATTAAAGGGCTGATGGTAATTTGGGTATAATTGGCTAAGGGAGAGGAGACAGTGAGTAGTGCTGAGGGATGTTTTTCTGACTGGAGGGAAGTATGCATTGGGTTCCCCCAGGGGTCGGGATTAGGACCATTGTTTTTCTTGTTATATATAAATGACCTGGACTTGGGTATAGGTGTACAAGTTCGAAGTTTACAGATGATACAAAACTTGGCAACGTAGTAAATAGTGAGCATAGTAGTAGCAGACTTCAGACGGACAGAGACAGACTGTGAAATGAGCAGACACAAAGCAGATGAAATTAAATGAGGAAAAGTGTGAAGTGATGCACTTTGGGAGAAACAACAGGGAGAGGCCGTATAATCTAAATGGGACTATTTTGAGGGGGTGCAAGAGCAGAGGGACCTGGGGGTCCATATTCACAAATCTTTGAAAGTGCCATGGCAAGTTGGTGAGGCGGTTCAGAAAGTGTATGGGATACTTGGCTTTGTAAATAGGGCCATTGAATACAAAAACAAGGAAGTTACACTAAACCTTTACAAATCACTAGTTAGGAACATAGGACAGGAGGAGGCCATTCAGCCCCTCGAGCCTGTTCCGCCATTCAATGAGATCATGGCTGATCTGCGACCTAACTCCATACACCCGCCTTTGGCCAATATTCCTTAATACCTTTGGGTAACAGAAACCTATCAATCTCAGATTTAAAATTAACAATTGATCTCGCATCAGTTGCCGTTTACAGAAGAGAGTTCCAAACTTCTACCACCCTTTGTGTGTAGAAGTGTTTCCTAATTTCACTCCTGAAAGGTCTGGCTCTAATTTTTAGACTATGTCCCCAGTCCTAGAATCCCCAACCAGCGGAAATAGTTTCTCTCTATCTACCCTATCTGTTCCCCTTAATATCCTGAAAACTTTGAGCAGATCACACCTTAACCTTCTAAATTCCAGGGAATACAACCCTAATTTGTGTAATCTCTCCCCGTAACTTAACCCTTGAAGTCCAGGTATCATTCTGGTAAACCTACGCTGCACTCCCTCCAAGGCCAATATATCCTTCCTAAGGTGTGGTGCCCAGAACTGCTCACAGTACTCCAGGTGTGGCCTAACCAGGGTTTTGTACAGCTGCAGGGTTTTGGCCTCAGCTGGAGTCTTGTGTACAGTTCTGGGCACCACACTTTAGGAAGGATGTCAAGGCCTTGGAGAGGGTGCAGAGGAGGTTGACCAGGCTGGTACCAGGGATGAGGGACTTCAGTTATGTGGAGAGATTGGAGAAGCTGGGATTGTTCCCCTTAGAGCAGAGAAGGTTAAGAGGAGACCTAATAGAGATATTCAAAATGATGAGGGGTTTTGATCGAGCAAGCAGGGAGAAACTGTTCACTCTGGCAAGTGGGTCGGTAACCAAAGGTCACAGATTTAAAATAGTTGCTAAAAGAACTAGAGGGAAATGAGGAGAATTATTTTCACACAGAGGGTTGTTAAGATCTGGAACGCACCATCTGAAAGGATGCTGGAATCAGGTTCCACAGGAACTTTCAAACGGTAATTGGACATGTACTTGAAGAGGACTAGTTTGCAGAGTTCTGGGGATAAAGCTGGGGTTTGGGACTAAATTGGTCAGCTCTTTCAAAGAGCCGGCACAGACACGATGGGCCGAATCACCTCCTTCTGTGCTGTTAGATTCTATGATCAGTGTGAACACGCTGGTGACTCTTAAGGCTCTTAGAGCTTTTAAAGCTCTTCCCACAGTCAGAACATTTAAAGGGTCTCTCGTCAGTGTGAACTCGCTGGTGTGACAGGAGGGTGGATGACTGAGTGAATCCCTTCCCACACACAGAGCAGGTGAACGGTCTCTCACCAGTGTGGACAAGCTGGTCTCTCTTCAGCTCCTGGGGGCTTTTAAATCTCTTCCCACATTCAGGACAGTTAAAGGGTCTCTCGTCAGTGTGAACAAGCTGGTGTGACAGCAGGTGGGATGACCGAGCGAATCCCTTCCCACACACAGAGCAGGTGAACGGTCTCTCCCCAGTGTGTAGGTGTTGGTGTTGCTTCAGCTGGGATGACTGAGTGAATCCCTTCCCACACACGGAGCAGGTGAGCCGCCTCTCCCCAGTGTGTAGGTGTTGGTGTTGCTTCAGCTCCCTGGAGCTTTTAAAGCTCTTCCCACAGTCATTTAAAGGGTCTCTCGTCAGTGTGAACTCACTGATGTACCAGCAGGTGGGATAACACAGTGAATCCCTTCCCACATTCAGAGCAGATGAATATCCTCTCCCCAGTGTGGAGGCGCTGGTGTTGGTTGAGCTCCCGGGGGATTTTAAAACTCTTCCCACACTCAGAAACATAGAAACATAGAAGATAGGAGCAGGAGTAGGCCATTCGGCCCTTCGAGCCTGCTCCGCCATTCAATGAGATCATGGCTGATCATCCAAATTCAGTACCCTGTCCCTGCCTTCTCCCCATATCCCTTGATCCCTTTAGCCTCAAGAAATATATCCAACTCTTTCTTGAATATATTTAATGAACTGGCCTCCACCGCCCTCTGTGGCAGAGAATTCCACAGGTTCACCACTCTCTGGGTGAAGAAATTCCTCCTCATTTCAGTCCTAAATGGCTTACCCCTTATCCTTAGACTATGACCCCTGGTTCTGGACTCCCCGGCCATCAGAAACATCCTTCCTGCATCTAGTCTGTCCAGACCTCACAGAATTTTATAGGTTTCGATGAGATCCCCTCTCAATCTTCTAAACTCCAGTGAGTCTAAGCCCAATCGACACAATCTCTCCTCATACGTCATTCCTGCCATCCCAGGTATCAACCTGGTGAATCTTCGCTGCACTCCCTCCATGGCAAGAACGTTCTTCCTCAGGTAAGGTGACCAAAACTGCACACAATACTCAAGGTGCGGTCTCACCAAGGCCCTGTACAACTGTAGCAAGACATCCTTGTTCCTGTACTCGAACCCTCTTGCTACGAAGGCCAACATACCATTTCCCTTCTTCACCGCCTGCTGCACCTGCATGCTTACCTTCAGCGACTGGTGCACAAGAACACCCAGGTCTCTTTGCACTTCCCCTTCTCCCAATCTATTGCCATTCAAATAATAATCTGCCTTCCTGTTTTTGCCACCAAAGTGGATAACCTCACATTTATCCACATTATAGTGCATTTGCCATGTTTCTGCCCAATCACCCAACCTGTCCAAATCGTACTGGAGTTTCACGACATCCTCCTCACAGCTTACCCTCCCACCCAGCTTTGTGTCGTCTGCAAATTTGGAGATATTACATCCAATTCCCTCGTCCAGATCATTAATATATATTGTGAACAGCTGGGGTCCTAGGACCGATCCTTGCGGTACCCCACTAGTCACTGCCTGCCACTCGGAAAACGACCCGTTTATTCCAACTCTTTGCTTTCTGTCCGCCAACCAGTTCTCTATCCAAGTCAATACCTTGCCCCCAATCCCATGTGCCTTAATTTTGCACGGTAATCTCTTATGTGGGACCTTATCGAAAGCCTTCTGAAAGTCCAAATACACCACATCCACTGGTTCTCCCTTATCTATTTTACCAGTTACATCCTCAAAAAATTCCAGTACATTAGTCAAGCATGATTTACCTTTTGTAAATCCATGTTGACTTTGTCCGATCCTGTCACTGCTTTCCAAGTGCTCTGCTATTACATCTTTTATAATGGAGCCTAGCATTTTCCCCACTACCGATGTCAGGCTTACCGGTCTATAATTCCCCGCTTTTTCTCTACCACCTTTTTTGAATAGTGGGGTAACATTAGCTACCCTCCAATCCATGGGTACCGTTCCAGAGTCTATCGAGTTCTGGAAGATGACCAGCAATGCATCTACTATCTCTAGGGCCACTTCCTTAAGTACCCTGGGATGTAGACCATCAGGCCTTGGGGATTTATCGGCCTTCAGTCCCATCAATTTTCCTAACACCATTTCCCTACAAATACTGATTTCTTTCAGTTCCTCCCTTTCATCAGACCCCATGTTCCCCGGCATCTCTGGGCGGTTATTTGTGTCCTCCTTTGTGAAGACAGAACCAAAGTATGTATTTAGTTTGTCTGCCATTTCCTTGTTTCCCATTATAAATTCCCCTGATTCTGACTGTAAGGGACCTAATCTTGACTTCACCAATCTTTTTCTCTTCACATATCTATAAAAGCTTTTACAGTCAGTTTTTATGTTCCCAGCTAGCTTACTCTCATATTCTATTTTCCCTTTCTTAATTAATCCCTTTGTCCTCCTTTGTTGACTCCTAAACTGCTCCCAATCCTCAGGATTATTGCTTCTTCTAGCCAATTTACATGTCCTCTCCTTGGATCTTATGCTATCCCTAATTTCCCTTGTTAGCCATTTAAAGGGTCTCACGTCAGTGTGAACTCGCTGGTGTGCCAGCAGGTTGGATGTGTTGTCTATGTACCTTTAAGGGAATAACTGGTCTCAGACTGCAGTACTGGCAGTGACCACCCCTGTATAAAAGGCCCTAGCAGGCTTCTGTAGTTTCAGTTTCCAGGCTGTCTCCATTCAGTAAAGACTTGTTATAATCAACTCCTGCATTCCGTGTCTCAATTATACACGGACATAATACTGGCGACGAGTAAGAAACGAACTTACCTGTAACTCGGCAGCACCTCAGACGACGTTATTGAAGGTCGAAGCCAGAAGAAAGAAAAAAAAATAATCCAAAGAAACTCGAGAAACGGGCGTCGACCGTGGGCAACCGCCCTCCAAATCATCGAATTGAAAAGTGCAGGAGAGACTGTCGAGAGCCAGGCTTGGTCTCCAGTCTTTGGTTTCCCAGCTAATCGGGCTGGTGGCAGGTAGTGCACTGATCCTTCCTAGGCTGCGGCGGGCTAGAGCTCGATCGGGTGGCTCTGCAACGGGGCCGGGCAGCGAGTCGGGAAGCAAAGAGAGAGAGAGGGTGGAGCACACAGCCGGGCAGCGTTCGGACCTAAGAAGAGGGAGGGAAGTGTCCCAGAGGGTCCGCTCCATGACGGGAACGGTTCTTCAATTAACGGAGCAAATATTGAAGCGCGATAGAAAAATAAAAATACCGCGGAGAGCGGCGTTGGCAGCAGCGATCGGGGAGGCGCGAAGACCATAGGGTGTCGCCATTACAGGATAGTAAAATAAATATAATCGCCAGCAGCAGCGGCAGCGGCGGGAAGGCGCGGGAGGCGCCATCTTAACTCGGCGGGGAAGAAGGAAAAGTGCGGGAGGTGCCATTTTGATCCATCGGGGACGAAGGCAAAGCGCGGGAGGCGCCATCTTAGATTTTCAAGATGCCAAAGACTGGCGATATCACTGCCTTCGATAATGCAATAGAAGACTGGACCACGTATGTGGAAAGAGTCGAGGTATATTGCGAGGCAAACGAAATAGCCGATGAGAAAAAGGCATCGGTATTGCAAAATTTAATGGGCGCAAGAACGTACGGCCTATTGCGGGACCTGATTACTCCAGCCAAACCGAAGGCGAAGAGTTTTAACGAAATTGTTGCTATCCTACAGGAACACCTAAATCCTACACCGCTGCTGATAGCAGAAAGATTTAAATTTCACAGGAGAAATCAGCATAAAAATGAAAGCAATGCTGATTACCTTACGGAACTACGCAAGCTATCAAAGCACTGCCAGTTCGGAGCAGGACTGGCAGATACCTTACGGGACAAATTTGTCTGTGGACTCCTGAGTGAAGGAACCCAGAAGAGGTTACTCTCAGAGAAAGAGCTGACGCTAGATAAGGCTTTCAGCGTGGCAGTATCGTACAAAGCAGCAGCAAGGGGAGCTGTGGAAATACAACAAAAGCCACAGGAATACGGCACCCACGAAATGACACGGGGATTTGCAAAATGTTATCGCTGCAGCAGAACAAACCATGACCAGAAGGACTGCTGGTCCAAGGACAAAATATGCAGGCAATGCGGAAAGATGGGACACATTGCACGAGTTTGCAGTTCTGGGAAGAAGACCAACGGCAACAAAAAGGCTACTAAGGAACCGTACAGGAAAATACAAAAGATGACGGACAGTAGTTCCGAAGACCAGATGAGCGATAGTGAATCCGGGAACAAAAGGCTAAGCTGTCTCAAACTTCACAACGTAATCGCAAAAGAGGATCACCGAACCATTTGGGTCACCCTCATGATAGCAGGGTCCCAAGTCAAAATGGAACTGGATACAGGATCAACTCTAACCGTCATGAATCGACGAGACTACGAGCGGCTATTCTCACACATACCCTTGAGAGAGACATCCATTGTCTTGAGGACGTATACGGGGCAAAAAGTATACCCCAGAGGAAAAATAAGGGTGCCTGTCAAATACAACGGCAAGAAAATACGGAAATTGTATCTCTACATTCTGCAAGATGGTGGACCACCGTTATTGGGACGTGAATGGATCAGAAAGATAAATTTAGACTGGCACTCCATTCAGGCACTGACGGTGGCTGGTAAAAAGGATGACGACGTCACTCCTGGACGATTGTCAACAGTCTTAGCTGACGCCAAAGAGGTATTTCAACAAGAACTGGGCACTCTTAAAGGCGTAACCGCCTCGATAAAAATAGAGGAGAATGCAATTCCCAAGTTTTTCAAAGCAAGACCGGTACCATATGCAATTTGCCCAGCCGTCGAGGCAGAGCTGGAGAATCTGGAGAAGGCAGGCGTGTTATCTAAGGTAGACTGGAGCAAGTGGGCGACACCCATCGTTCCTGTCATGAACAAAACGTTAAACAATAAGTCTGAGGAGCCAAGGAAGGTTCGCATCTGTGGGGACTTCAAGGTGATGGTGAACCCAGTCCTTCACACAGTACAATATCCTCTTCCAAGGATAGAAGATATCTTCGCCTCACTATCTGGAGGGAAGCGTTTTACAAAAATTGACCTAGCACAAGCATATTTGCAGATGGAGGTTGAAGAATCCTCAAGGAAGTATCTCACGATAAACACTCACAAAGGTCTTTACCAGTATAATCAACTGGTATTCGGAGTAGCATCAGCTCCGGCGATATGGCAAAGAGCGATGGAACAAGTCCTGCAAGGGATTCCGGGGACTCAGTGTTACTTGGACGACATCCTAGTGACAGGTGAAGATGACAGTGAACACCTTGCCAACCTAGAGCAGGTGCTCACTAGACTACGTGAACATGGGCTACGAGCCAATCGCCCTAAGTGCGAGTTTTTTAAGAAACAGATATCGTATTGTGGTCACGTGATTGATGAAGAGGGGTTGCATAAGTCCCCTGACAAAATTGAAGCGGTAGTTAAGGCTCCAGCGCCTGAAAATGTGTCGCAACTGAGGTAATTCCTCGGATTGGTGAATTACTACCATAAGTTTTTGCCGAATTTGTCCACAATTCTGCATCCACTGAACACCCTACTATGAACGGGAGTAGCATGGAAATGGAGCGATGAATGTAAGCGGGCCTTTCAGAAGAGTAAGGACCTAATCACTTCAAGAGAAGTATTGGCTCACTACAACCCATCACTACTGATAAGACTGGCGTGTGATGCGTCTCCCTACGGTGTTGGGGCGGTACTGTCACATAAATTCCTTGATGGTTCAGAGAGGCCGATAGCTTTTGCGTCACGCTCGTTAACTTCAGCCGAGCGTAACTACGCCCAGATTGACAGAGAGGCCCTCAGCCTGGTGTGGGGGGTGAAGAAGTTCAATCACTACCTGCACGGTCAGAAATTTACTCTACTAACTGATCATCAACCTCTCGTCTCCATTTTCAACCCTCAGAAGGGCATACCGATAATGACGGCACAACGGCTACAGAGGTGGTCCCTTTTCCTAGGGGCACACCAATATGACATCGAGTACAAAGGAACTAAACAGCATGGGAATGCTGATGGATTGTCGCGCCTACCGTTGCCGATGGTGGAAGAAGAACTGGCAGTGGATCCAGTGGAGTTATTCCACTCGACTGTAGTCGAATGTCTCCCTGTGACGAATGCAAACATAGAAAAGGAAACACGAAATAACCCGACACTCTCCTGGGTCTATGATTTAACGGTGAAGGGATGGCCAGCACATGGCGAACCACTGCTGCCAGCATTCTCGTCGAGAAGAGAACAGCTGTCAGTGTGCAGAGGAACCTTGATGTGTGGATCCAGAGTAGTAATTCCACCCAAATTGAAGGATAGAGTGCTCAATGAGCTTCATGAGGGTCATCTGGGAGGGGTAAAAATGAAGAACTTAGCCAGAGCATTTGTGTGGTGGCCGGGAGTCGATAGAGAAATCGAAGAGATGACCAAGAGCTGTACAGGATGCCAGAAGGTCCAAAACGCCCCACCACAAGCCCCTCTACATCCATGGGAGTGGCCCTCATCTCCATGGCAAAGGGTGCACATTGATTTTGCTGGTCCCTTTATGGACTCGATGTTTTTAATTGCGGTGGATGCACATTCAAAGTGGCCAGAGGTAATAAAAATGTCCTCAACCACCACAGAAAAATCTATCACAGTCTTACGAACCATATTCGCCAGGAATGGGCTGCCTGAACAGATTTGCTCTGACAATGGACCACAGTTTGTGTCTGAAGAGTTCCAGAGGTTCTTAAAGAACAATGGTGTTAAGCATTACACATCCGCCCCATATCATCCAGCCACTAATGGATTGGCCGAGAGGTTTGTTCAAACATTCAAGAAGGCTATCAAGGCAATGTGTAATGAAGATATACCCCTGCAACACAAGGTGGATAACTTCTTGTTTGCCTACCGGAATGCGATACATGCGGTTACCAACCAAACTCCAGCCATGATGTTCTTCAATCGAAGACTACGATGCCGCTTGGATTTGGTTAAGCCAAACGTCAGAAGAGATGTGGAGAACAGGCAGTTTCAGAATATGAATGAAAGGCCGACCAGGAGTTTTAAGATAGGTCAACCAGTTTTGGCCCGGGACTACCGCACAGAGAAATGGCAGCCAGGAACGATCTGTTCACGGCAAGGACCTCTAATGTATACCGTGGACGTTGGAGAGAGCATTGTAAGACGCCATGCTGACCAGATTCTAGAGTCACTGGAAAACGTCAACTCCACACCACGATCTGATACACCTGGTGATGAAACCGAAGTACCAATTGCATCTACCGCAGAATCGGTGATATTGGAAGCAGACGAACCAAACAACGACATTGATCCCAATGCAACCTTGCCAGAAGAACCTGATACCCCAAAGAGGCGTTATCCAGACAGAATCAGGAAGCCTCCTCAAAGACTGAACTTATAATTGCTTAACTTCAACCAATGTATCTAGCAACCATAATTGTAATTGTAATTAGTCATTATTTATGTTGTTAAATGAATGTTATGTACTGTTTATCTAAAAGGGGAGGAATTGTTGTGTATGTACCTTTAAGGGAATAACTGGTCTCAGACTGCAGTACCGGCAGTGACCACCCCTGTATAAAAGGCCCTAGCAGGCTTCTGTAGTTTCAGTTTCCAGGTTGTCTCCATTCAGTAAAGACTTGTTATAATCAACTCCTGCAGTCCGTGTCTCAATTATACACGGACATAATAGGATGACTGAGTGAATCCCTTCCCACACGCAGAGCAGGTGAATGGCCTCTCCGCAGTGTGAACTCGCTGGTGTTGCTTCAGCTCCCCAGGGCTTTTAAAGCTCTTCCCACAGTCAGAACATTGAAATGGTCTCTCATCAGTGTGTACAAGCTGGCGTTGCTTCAGATCACCGGTGCTTTTAAAGCTCTTCCCACAGTTAGGACACTGAAATGGTCTTTCCCCAGTGTGAACAAGCTGGTGCTGCTTCAGATCCCTGGGGCTTTTAAAGCTCTTCCCACAGTTAGGACACTGAA
The DNA here is from genome assembly GCF_052327205.1 of Somniosus microcephalus. Taxonomy (NCBI): domain Eukaryota; kingdom Metazoa; phylum Chordata; class Chondrichthyes; order Squaliformes; family Somniosidae; genus Somniosus; species Somniosus microcephalus. The sequence continues at coordinate 79,729,941 of NC_140990.1, forward strand.
ATGGTCTCTCCCCAGTGTGAACAAGCTGGTGTCCCTTCAGATCCTGGGGGCTTTTAAAGCTCTTCCCACAGTTAGGACACTGAAACGGTCTCTCCCCAGTGTGAACTCGCTGGTGTGTTTGCAGGTGGGATGAACAAACAAATCCCTTTCCACACTCGGAGCAGGTGAACAGACTGTCCCTGGTGCGACTGCGCCGTTGAACATCCAATGCAGACGGGGAACTGAATCCCTTCCCGCCGTCCCCACCTTTACCCAGTTTTTCCCCGGTGTGACGGTGCACGTGTCTCAGCAGGTCAGGCGATCGGCTGAATCCGCGTCCACACACTGAACATGTGTATGGTTTGTCATCGCTGCGATCACTGCTTTCTCCTTCCATGTGCAAAGGCCGATGATATTCAGGTCCTGATGAATCGAGCGACTCTGTCAGATCTTGACGTCATGTTTGGTCTGAGCTTCCCGCCTGTAACTGCTCCACTTCTATAACCCTGTAAATTGTGATCAGAAAAGGATCAGAGACAAACTGTTGTTTAATTTTCCCCTTTCTGAACCTAGGGGCAGTGAAGCTGATTTTCAGGCCCCAGCTGCTGCACAGGTTGGTTGAAAGGATCAGCAGTAATGGCGGCTGTAATACCCATAAGCCCCGGCGCTCCAGAAAGCGCTGTGTTGACGCTGAGTCCCGGGCATGCACCTCATGGCCCCCGCGCACTCTCTCCTGCTCCACAATCGCCCGTCCCGATCGGTCCGCAACGCGCATGCTCAGCACACAAAACCCCGTGGTTGGAACATCGGGCGTGCATGTGGAGCCGCAACATCTGGTACGCGTGCGCGGCTCAGGTGGGGGCAAGTTGGTATTTCGCCTCAGCCGCCAGGGAGGTGCGCATGCACAGGATGACCCAACATTCTTCCTGTCAGCAATCACTCCCTCGTTTCTTTAATAAAAACAGAAAATGCTGGAAATACTCAGCAGGTCAGGCAGCATCTGTGGAGACAGAAACAGAGTTAATGTTTCAGGTCGATGGCCTTTCGTCAGAACCGCTTGTTCTTTAGTGTCAGCCAGTAGCTCTGTTGGTAGCACTCTCGCCTCTGAGTCAGAAAGTTGTGGGTTCAAGTCCCACTCCAGAGACTTGAGCACCGAAATCCAGGCTGGCACTGCAGTGCAGTGCTGAGGGAGGGCAGCATTGTCGGAGGTGCTGTCTTTTGGATGAGACGTTAAACTGAGGCCCCGTCTGCTCTCTCAGGTGGATGTAAAAGATCCCATGGCATTATTTCAAGAAAGAAAGACTTGCGTTTATACAGTGCTTTCATGACCAGCAGATGTCTTGAAGTGCTTTACAGCCAATGAAATACTACAATGAAGTAGTCACTGTTGTAATGTGGGAACGAGCAGGGCAGTTATCCCCAGTCTCCGAGCCAATGTTTATCTCTCAATCAACATAAAAAGATAGATTATCTGGTCATTATCACATTGCTGTTTGTGGGAGCTTGCTGTGCACTAATTGACTGTCGTGTTTCTTACATTACAACAATGACTACACTTCAAAAGTATTTCATTGGCTATAAAGCGCTTTGGGTCGTCCAGTGGTGGTGAAAGGCGCTATATAAATGCAAGTCTTTCTTTCTTCACTGGTCTCACCAGCGACCTCTTCTGGCTGATGGTTGATTGACATTACAAGAGGATTTGAGTACAGGAGTAAAGAAGTCTTACTCCAATTATATAGGGCCTTGGTGAGACCACACCTGGAGTATTGTGTACAGTTTTGGTCTCCTTACCTAAGGAAGGATATACTTGCCATAGAGGGAGTGCAACAAAGGTTCAACGAGATCAATTCCTGGGATGGCGGGACTGTCAGGTGGTAGAGAGAAAACAGGGAATTATAGACCGGTAAGCCTGACATCGGTAGTGGGGAAAATGCTAGAGTCCATTATAAAAGGTGTATGTTCCCCGGCATCTCTGGGAGGTTATTTGTGTCCTCCTTTGTGAAGACAGAACCAAAGTATGAATTTAGTTGGTCTGCCATTTCTTTGTTTCCCATTATAAATTCCCCTGATTCTGACTGCAAGGGACCTACGCTTGACTTCACCAATCTTTTTCTCTTCACATATCTATAAAAGCTTTTACACTCAGTTTTTATGTTCCCTGCTAGCTTACTTTCATATTCTATTTTCCCTTTCTTAAGTAATCCCTTTGTCCTCCTTTGTTGAATCCTAAACTGCTCCCAATCCTCAGGATTATTGCTTTTTCTGGCCAATTTATATGCCGTCTCCTTGGATCTTATACTATCCCTAATTTCCCTTGTTAGCCACGGTTGAGTCACCTTTTTTGTTTTATTTTAATGCCAAACTAGGATGAACAAATTCTGTAGCTCATCCATTCGGTCTTTGAATGTTTGCCATTGCCTATCCACCGTCAACCCTTTGAGTGCCATTCCCCAATCAATCCTACCCAACTCGCTCCTCAGACCATCGTAGTTTCCCTTATTTAAATTGAGGACCCTAGTCTCTGAGTCAACTACTTCATTCTCCATCTTAATGAAGAATTCGATCATATTATGATCGCTCCGACCCAAGGGGCCTCGTACAACAAGATTGCTAATTAATCCTTTCTCGTTACATAATACCCAGTCTAAGATGGCCTGATCTCTGGTTGGTTCCTCGACATATTGGTCCAGGAAACCATCCCGTAAACACTCCAGGAATTCCTCCTCCACAGTATTGTTACTAATTTGGTTGGCCCAATCTATATGTAGATGAAATTCACTCATGATGACTGCTGTGCTCTTATTGCACGCTTCTGTAATTTCCCTTTTAATGCCATCCCCAACCTCCGCCTTACTGTTGGGAGGTCTATATACCACTCCCACTAATGTTTTTTTCCCCTTAGTATTCCTCAATTCTACCCATACAGATTCCACATCATCAGAGCTAATATCCTTCATTACAATTGTATTAATCCCTTCTTTAACCAGTAATGCTACCCCATCTCCCTTTCCTTTTTGCCTATCTTTCCTGAATATTGAATACCCCTGGATGTTGAGTTCCCAGTCTTGGCCATCCTTGAGCCACGTTTCCGTAATCCCAACCAAATCATATTCGTTTACCTCTATTTGCGCAGCCAATTCGTCCACCTTATTACAAATGCTCCTCGCATTAAGACACAAAGCCTTCAGGCTTGTTTTTTTAACGCTCTTAGACCTATTAGAATTGTTATTTACTGTGGCCACGTTTGATTTAAACTGTTGATTTCTCTGACTGCCACTTTTGTTTTTCTTCTTCCTATCTTTTGCTTTTATCCCTGTTTCCCTTTCCTCTGTCTCCCTGCTCAGGTTCCCAACCCCCTGCCATTTTAGCTTAAACCCCCCCGAACAGTGCTGGCAAAGCTCCCCGCAAGGATATTTGTCCCGTTCTGGTTCAGGTGCAACCCGTCCGACTTGTACAAGTCCCACCTTCCCCAGAAGCAGGCCCAGTGATCCCGGAAACTAAAGCCCTCCCTCCTGCACCAACTCTTTAGCCATGCATTCATCTGCTCTATCCTCCTATTCCTGTACTCACTAGCACGTGGCACCGGGAGTAATCCAGAGATTACAACCTTTGAGGTCCTGCTCTTTAATCTGCTACCTAGCTCCCTAAATTCTTGCTGCAGGACCTCATCCCTCTTCCTACCCATGTCATTGGTCCCAATGTGAACCACGACCTCTGACTGTTCACCCTCCCCCTTCAGAATGCCCTGCAGCCATTCAGTGACATCCTTGACCCTGGCACCAGGGAGGCAACAAACCATCCTGGAGTCACGCCTATGGCCACAGAAATGCCTATCTGTTCCCCTTACAATGGAATCCCCTACCACTATTGCTCTCCCACTCTTTTTCCTCCCTTCCTGAGCAGCAGAAGCACCCCTGGTGCCAGGAAGTTAGCTGCTGCTGCCTTTCTCTGGTAAGTCATCCCCCTCAACAGTATCCAAATCGGTATACCTGTTTGAGAGGGGGATGGCCACAGGGGTCCCCTGCACTACCTGCCTGCATCTACTGCTCTGCCTGATGGTCACCCATTTCCCTTCTGCCTGTGCAGCCTTTACCTGCGGTGTGACCAACTCACTAAACGTGTTCTCCACGACCCTCTCAGCATCGTGAATGCTCCAAAGCCCATCCATCCACAGCTCCAGCGCCGCAATGCGGTCTGCTAGTAGCTGCAGCTGGATGCATTTCTGGCACACATGGTCGATAGGGACACCGGCAGTGTCCCAGAATTCCCGCACAGAGCAAGAGGAGCATAACACGGGGCTGGGCTGTCCTGACATGACTTACCCTTTAACGAATTTAAATTAAATCAATACCACCAATTTAATGATATACTCAAGGGCGCTTGCCTGCCAGCAGTCCCCGCTACACCACAGAGACCCTAGAAACTATAAACCACAGATTTTAAGTTTTGTAAAGAATGAGAAACAGTAAATACTTACCAACCAATCACTTACCCGCTTTCTGGTGACGTCACACTTGGATTACTTTTTACCTCTCTCCTTCCCTCGGACTTCGGAGATTGGAGATTGGTAAACCTTACCTGGTCTCGGAGCTGTTTTTGAACTCGCCGCCGCTCAGCCTCGTTCCCTCGCAGGTCCGCCTACCTGCCTCCGCTGCTCTGAGGCCTTACCTGGTCTCCCAGCTGTTTTTGAACTCGCCGCCACTCAGCCTTGTTCCCTCGCAGGTCCGCCCGCCTACCTCCGCTGCTCTGAGGCCTTACCTGGTCTCGGAGCTGTTTTTGAACTCGCCGCCGCTTAGCCTCGTTCCCTCGCAGGTCCGCCGGCCTGCCTCCGCAGGTGCAGCAGGCGGTTAAGAAGGCAAATGGTATGTTGGCCTTCATAGCGAGACGGTTTGCGTACAGGAACAAGGATGTCTTGCTGCAGTTGTACAGGGGCTTGGTGAGTCCACACCTTGAGTATTGTGTGCAGTTTTGGTCGCCTTATCTGAGGAAGGATGTTCTTGCCATGGAGGGAGTGCAGCGAAGATTCACCAGGCTGATACCTGGGATGGCAGGAATGACGTATGAGGAGAGATTGGGTCGATTGGGCTTATACTCGCTGGAGTTTAAAAGAATGAGAGGGGATCTCATTGAAACTTAGAAAATTCTAGCAGGACTAGACAGACTAGATGCAGGAAGGATGTTCCTGATGGTGGGGGAGTCCAGAACCAGGGGTCACAGTCTAAGGATAAGGGGTAAGCCATTTAGGACAGAGATGAGGAAGAATTTCTTCATCCAGAGAGTGGTGAACCTGTGGACTTCTCTACCACAGAAGGCAGTTGAGGCCAATTCATTAAATATATTCAAGAAGGAGTTGGATATATTTCTTAAGGCTAAAGGAATCAAGGGATATGGGGAGAAGGCAGGGACAGGGTACTGAGTTTGGATGATCAGCCATGATCTCATTGAATGGCGGAGCAGGCTCGAGGGGCTGAATGGCCGACTCCTGCTCCTATCTTCTATGTTTCTATGTCGTATGAGAAGAGATTGAGTAAACTAGGCCTGTATTCGCTTGAATTCAGAAGAATGAGAGGGGATCTCATTGAAGCATACAAAATTATTACAGGGCTTGATCGGGTGGATGCTGGGAGAATGTTTCCCTTGGCTGGGGAGTCTAGAACCAGGGGCCACAGCCTCAGGATAAAGGGTCGGCCATTCAGGACTGAGATGAGAAGAAATTTCTTCACACAGAGGGCGGCGAATCTTTGGAATTCTCTACCCCAGAGGGCTGTGGAGGCTCAGTCATTGGGTATATTCACAACAGAAGTCGATAGATTTCTGACCAGTAAAGGCATCAAGGGATGTGGGGATAGGGCCGGTGAATGGAGTTGAGGTCGATGATCAGCCATGATCTCATTGAATGGTGAAGCAGGCTCGAGGGGCCGAATGGCCACTCCTGCTCCTACTGGGGACAGCGAGAATTCGTGCATGGGCACTCGGGATGACGGTTTGGGCCGAGTCCGGTACAGCGACCCCTCCCGGTCACCAAGGGTAATAACCACGCATGCCCAGCGGAGACCAAACCCCCTCCTCTACTCGGAGCTACGCCTGCGCACTCGGATCCTGTCGGATGGAGTCGGCGCGGGGCATTCCGGGAAAGGCCTTGGTGTCGGTTACAGTGTCGCGATCGGTGACGCAAAGTGAGTTTTCTCCGCTCCGATTGGGTGGAGAATCGCGCGGGGTGGTGGGGGAGGGGTGGATCGGGAGAGAATAAAGAGAAATAGAAAAGCCTGAGAGTCCGCGAGGCCCCGGACCAAGCGGTGTCAGTTGGACGGTGCACATGATCTCTTCGGGGACACGTGATCCGGGCCCGCGGCCTGATTGACGGGAGCTTCTGACCAATAGGGAGTGAGCGGGGCGGGGCTGGAGGAGTGAGCCGGCGGCGGGTCCTCCAACCAATCGGGGAGCCTGAGGGGTGGGACTAGCGCCGGCTGATTGTCTGATCCGCAGGGCAGCGAGTTTCTCCAGTCCCTTGTTCAGGGCCCGGGGCCAGGGGAGGCTGTGGGCCTTTATTCCCCTTATTGGACACAAGGCTCTTTGTCTCAGGCATAGGGTGGCCAACTAAATTTTAATTTAAGTTGTTAAGTTTCATTTAATGGTTTTTTAAGTTACAGTTTATTTGTTTATGGTCCCGACAAAAGAGTAAACTCATCTGCACACCACAGGGACTGGAGTGCTTATCACCTCAGGTAATGAAATGTTAATTTAATGATTAAGTTTCCTTTAATGTTTTAAGTTAAGTTACAGTTTATTTGTTAGCACAAAAGAGTACACTCAGCTGCAATTCCTTTGAACCATAGCTTTATAGAACTACTTGCATAAGTTTTGAAATCTGTTACCTGTATAATTTAACCCTTTGTGGATTCGAGTTAGTAAAACTCCTCCACACGTACTGCACGTGATAACCTTTGAAAGGTTCTGATCTTTGTAATAGTAATTTCTGAGCTTGATGGTCTCATTGATTTAATCTCTTGTTACTAACATACCTTGCACTATTTCTTTCATCGAGATAATTGTTTCAAATACTTGCATTATCAGGTCTTTCTGCTCCATTGATCCCCGTCAATGATCCTTTGTTAGGTGAAGTAAGATTTAAAAATGAGCGTAACAGGGCACGTTTAGTAGAACGCAATTGCGGCAGCAAAATGTTTAAAGATGAAATGTACTAATTATTCATATGTTTAATTGCAGAAATGACCATACCAGTTTAGAGAGGTGAAACTTACAAAAAGAGACACTGACATAACCCTTTTCTGGAAAAACAAAACTTAGTAGTGGTCAAAAGAGAGAATGACGCGTTTCTCAGAAATCACATGTCCTGATGACTCATTTCCAAGAAATCAGAGGGTCCACAGGCCCCTGCAGTGAAAAGTGAAACTTATGTTATAGGCTACCTTGTATAAGTTGGACACACCTAGTTAGTGATTAATGTATAGACTTTTAAATCGATTGGACCTCTTGTCGTAGGAGGTCTCGGAATATGTGTATAACTGTGTAAACCTCAAGAGATTCGGTGGAGTCGGAGCCTTGTGTTGGGACGCAAGAGCCACAGCTCCCCAGGCCTGAATAAACCGTTTTTACTTCAATTATTGGGTCTGTCTTTCTTACAACAAGCCAGTGTCGTCGACTTTGTATATCACTTAGTCCGCACTTTGGGGGCTTACATCAATTGGCGACGAGGATGGGATACGCGATCTGAACAAGACTCTCGGACAGCGTTAACCTAAGACGGGTGAGTATGTTTTAATTACCACCTGTAAAATTAGGGGTTAATCGCTGGCGAGACGTTGAGTCAGAATCGACGTATAAAAGAACTATTAAAAGAAAGACACTTTTAATTGAAGGCGGTTAAAAGGTAAACTGCAGTTAGGGGCAGGTAGTTCCCTAAAAGCCGTGAGGCGGCGAAACCTCCATTAGGGGCAGGTAGTTCCCTAAAAACCGTGAGGTGGCGAAACCTCAGTTAGGGGCAGGTAGTTCCCTAAAAACCGTGAGGCGGTGAAACCTCAGTTAGGGGCAGGTAGTTCCCTAAAAACCGTGAGGCGGTGAAACCTCCGTATGGGGCAGGTAGTTCCCTAAAAGCCGTGAGACGGCAAAATCTCAACAATTGAATGAATGGGTGCACCGTGGTGAGTGAATGAAATAAAACCCCTACAGTCACAAAGAGGTTAAAACTCAAAACCTCGGGACTAAAGGGTTGGTGTGTTTAACGAAACAGAGTGATTGACAGGAAGTGAGCAATTAATCAGAGTAACGCTATAGGGGTGAGCAACGTAGTGTATAAACCTAATTCACCAATACCGTGAATTAAGCATTAAACATAGCAGTTAGTTATGACTAAGAGGGTGGAAGAAGAATCCTCAAGGGACCTGGATTCTATAACCCGACTCCTGGAAAAAAAAAACAGCGCAGAGAGCCAAAGGCTTGGTGGGGAGGAGCTAAAGATAAAGAGGCAACAGATAATGTATGGAATTGAAACAGAAGGGAGAGATAAAGAAGGAAAAAGATCTAATTTGCAGGTGAACTAATTTGAAACCCCAGCAAGGAAAAAAAAAGAAACAAACAGGGATTTGGAAACTAGGGATAGCTGTTGAGTCACAGATTTAAAAAGGAAGGAAAAGATAAACTTAAAGCTTTACCAACATGGAAGTTATTAGCATCTGTACCAAGACAAGTAAAACAAGAGATTTGCTGAATGAAAGGAACCTTAGACATATGCTGGAATTACAGTTTGTATAAAAATGTGTGAGTGTGGATGTTTTCCTGATTAGGAATGTTTAAGAGGATACAATATTCCTTTGTCTGAAAATCTGTCCGTTAGGAAAAAGAAATGTCTGCTGTGTGTTGTAGCTCCACCCACTTCTCTGTGTTAAAGAAAAAGCATTTAACCCTTTTGTCTTGTCTGGGATTTTGGAAGTTTAAGAATCTGCAAATAAGATTGTGCCCTCAGAATGAAAAAACCTATTACAATTTAAGTTAAGCTGAAGTGTAAAAACTGAGAAGAGCAACAAAAAGTGTGTTTAATGAAAGATTAAGTTTCAGTCTAAGATCTAACCTTGGAGTTATGAGGTAAATTAACCTATTAAAACCAGACTTTCATTGTGGCCACAGTGAAATTCTGGTTGATGTAAATTGGTGTTGTCCAAATTGAATAAGATAACTCCACTCCGCAAGAATATCCGATAGTGGCAGGTCCCTCTACAATATTTAATTGACTATGGTACTGGAAGCCTTAATAGAAGGCGGGACTAGAGTTAAACCTTAGAAAGGGATAGGCAGGGAAGGATGAAGTAGTCTACCTAGGATACATAGTGACACAAGGGAAGAGACAAATGCCCCAAAACAGATGGGAGGGGCATTAGGACTGGCTGCGTGCTTTGATTGCTCGCAAGCTTCTTGGGATGGCAGCAGGAAGGGACCGCGCCAGAGAGGGGAGGGGGATCCGAGGATGTTTGTTGACGCATTGGTAGGGGGCCGACCGTGAAAAATGTTAATAGACACAGGAGCCACAATCTCATTGACAGACTTACCCTTGCCCCGAACGAAACTTTCAGTTAGTATAGCAGGAATTGGTGGACGAAGAATCAGGACTTATAAGAGCAAAACAGTCTTACTAGAAATTGGATGTATAATAATACCTACACAGTTGTGGGTATGCGACAATACTGAAGGAACAATCCTAGGGATAGATATACTGCGAGAAGTAGGAGCTTTAGTCGACCCTAAAGCGAATGAAGTGTACTGGCCCCCAGATTATAAGTTAAACAAACAGACAGACCCGGGAAACAAAGTAGAAATGGCCCAGCCTATACAGGATTTGATCAAAGGGGGGTAGCCAAAGGAAAATGTGTAAACCTATATAGATAGTCGGAATGCCTTTGGGGTGGTGTCTGATTACATGATAGCGGGAGTAGGCAGGGATATATGACACCAGGAGGAGGACCCGTAAGAGACAAGAATATAACCAAGGAATTAGTAGGAACCTCTCTCCTACCCAAAGAGTGCATAATAATAAATTAAAGCACACAAGAGGATGGGCAGCTAAACGAGCAACTGAGAGAGGGAATCTGACCAATGAAGCCCAAATGTTCATGTTGAATCAAAGTGTGAAACCACAACTGTCTCTCAGTCAGGGATGTTTTTGGGTTGCGTGAAGTGACGCAATAATGTTTAGCTCCACCTTCAAAAGCCTGCGAAGGAGTTAACCCTTTCCACTGACAGCTGTTTGAGTTCACCAAGCAACACCTTCAGTATTACTGAATAGAATTTAAAGATATTGGACATTATTAAATTTAAGTTTCTTAATGTTGAGTTACTATTACCCCACAGTGATAGAAGGAGAATTAGGATTTGATAAATGGAAGTTATCTTATAAACTAATGGCAGCACCGTCTCAAACGGCCGGGAGACTGCTTGGGAAGCTGTCCTGTTACCCAAAGATAAATCTGGACAGATAGTTAGAGACATGAGGCCAAAGACCAACAGATTATACGGGATGGAGAACAGGATACACGGGACGACCAGAAGGAGGTCTTAGCAATAGATAGCAAAGTGATAGCAGAAATAATACCAGCCAAACCAGGGCTAGCACCCAGATGGTCAGGTACTTATGAAGTATTAATGAATAGTGACACATGTGCTCATGTAGATGGGTCTGGAACGGGTAAAGGAAGGTGGAAACACTGGACTCAGTTAAAAATATATAAGAAAGACAATGAGTAAACCAGAGATGGTGCCCTTTTTGACAGAGTGAGGAGTATACTAGAAGATATAAAGAATGGGAAGGGGGAGTTACTACATATATCAATGATAGGGCTGTGTATGATGATAATATTATATGCCATAGTTTGCATCTTTAGGTATGCCTGGGGACAGAGCCACAGAACAAGAAATGAACCAGATGTACAGCATTTTGAACTGATAAAATGGATAAGAGCAGAATAATTCTAACTGGCTGGTGACGACCAGCCCCCTTTTTGTAATTACAGGAACATTGGACGTCTGGAATGAGATGGAACGTCCTCGCCTTGATCCTAGGGATGAACATAAGTATTGCCATTATCGAGGGGGATTAGTAATAAGGACAACACAGGATGAGGTGTATTTTAGTGTAGCACATAGAGTTACTAAGCTTGCCATTAATATGAGTACTTTTGAGATACAAAACAAACCTGGAACTCCCTGTGGGTAAAACAATTAGAGGATCCACAAAAAAAAAAATCTATCTTACAAAGATGTAAGAAACGGGGAGTATTGGAAACGACTGGAGCAGGGTATGCGGCCGGGTTAGCAACAGTTAATAGCTTGGACATAGAAGGAGTAAACGAAGGAGTAGAAGAATTACAAGCAAAAATAGAGAAGTTACTAAAACAAGCTACTGGAAATAGCCAGCAATTGACACTGGCAGGGAAACCAAACAATAATGCAATTGTCGGGGGTGGAAGAGATAGTAGCCCCCCATGCAGAAACAATCAATACAATTATTGATAGACTTAATAATGCTTCTCGCCAAAACAATAAGGAACTAATATGTGCCACGTAGGGCTCATGGCTATTGTCGAATGCTCAGCATAACATGAGGCAAATAAATAATGGACAGATCCCTGATTGGATTACTAATAAGGATCTGGAACCTTGGATTGACACAAATAAAAGCCTATGTAAGGAATGTAAAATGGGACAAGTATACCGGGCAGGTGATTGTCTGACCCCATGGACTAAGATGATTGGCTTTGTACTGGCCATCCCACAATCCCCAGAAGGGGGACAACCCCGATACGATGTGATTAATATAGGAGAGGTACAAAGAGAAAGTGGGTTAAATATCATGATGTCCCCACCAAGGTGCTTTGGGAAAGGGATGAAGATAATAAACAGAAGAATGAAACCTAAAGGGGGGTGGTAGTGGACGGGTGCCACCACAAGGGAAGGACATGGGTGTGCACACACCCCCCCACCGAGGGAGACACTTCCGAGTGCGGATTTACGAAAATTACCAATTGCACCCTCGAGGTACACCCAAGGGGGATACACCGGACATGGGTAGCACCAATGAACAACGGGACATGTTGTGTCACCACAATTGAACAGAAATATGAATATCAAGATATGGCTTGTCCCATTCCCCAACCAAACCTTTGTTTGGTCTAAAGATACCTATACAGATAGGAAAACCTGGTCATTTGATAATATGGGACTTACTAAAAAGGGTTGAAACTTATGTCATACCAGAGCCCAAGGCAATTCCTAAGTTAGAGGAAGCTTGGCAGAAGTTATGGCAGGAAACGAAGGAAATTTTAAAGTATTATCATAAAATAGAAGAAGGCTTAAAGAAACAACAAAAAGACATTAGTACAACATTAGAGGAAACTCACCCACTTCCTCATATTTTGATAATTGGGGATCAGGATGGTCGGGGACTTTGGGCGCCTCAGTGATACAAGGCATAATGATATTCCTCATGATTGTTATTACGATATATTGTGTATTTTATTTCTCCAGTGCCTCTGTACCAGAATGAGTAAGGCCGATATTGGTGCAGTGAAAGAAGTCGAGCCTGAGGAGGGGCAGGTAGCGAAGTTAAGAATGTACAACTCCCCCGCCTCTCCAAGGCAAATGGTGTAAGACGCGATGGGAAGCCCTGAAATTATATGGGATTAATTGGGCATGGTAATTAAAGACCGGGCCGGCCAACCGTAAGATGGAGGTGGCAGAAGGAGGGTGGCAGAAGGAGGGTGGTGAATGAGGATTGGTGTGTGATGACAGTCTCGAATTGGCACGTCACACACCCCACGTGGGAATGAGGGACAGGCTTGAGCAGAAAGCCTCAACCATTAGTGCAGGGTCTAAGGGGCCCCGGGAATGGTTACAACGGAAGGAGTGCATAAAGGAAAGCCCACCCTAAAGGAAAGCCCACCGTAAAGGAAAGACCACCATACCCCAGGGGGGGAAGTCGGCCTCCAAATTGATAGGATATATACATGTATAACCTAGACTGGTAGAAGGCCAGGGAGTGCACGCTTTGGCAGACACCACGCAGTGGAAATACATGTTGACCTGTTTTGGAACAATTGTCCAAAAGGTCAAAAGGAAGGACTGAAGTAAGATTTAAAAATGAGCGTAACAGGGCACGTTTAGTAGAACGCAATTGCGGCAGCAAAATGTTTAAAGATGAAATGTACTAATTATTCATATGTTTAATTGCAGAAATGACCATACCAGTTTAGAGAGGTGAAACTTACAAAAAGAGACACTGACATAACCCTTTTCTGGAAAAACAAAACTTAGTAGTGGTCAAGAGAGGGACTCGTTTCTCAGAAATCACATGTCCTGATGACTCATTTCCAAGAAATCAGAGGGTCCACAGGCCCCTGCAGTGAAAAGTGAAACTTATGTTATAGGCTACCTTGTATAAGTTGGACACACCTAGTTAGTGATTAATGTATAGATTTTTAAATCGATTGGACCTCTTGTCGTAGGAGGTCTCGGAATATGTGTATAACTGTGTAAACCTCAAGAGGTTCGGTGGAGTCGGAGCCTTCTGTTGGGACGCAAGAGCCACAGCTCCCCAGGCCTGAATAAACCGTTTTTGCTTCAATTATTGGGTCTGTCTTTCTTACAACAAGCCAGTGTCGTCGACTTTGTATATCACTTAGTCCGCACTTTGGGGGCTTACATCATATGGGGCTGGGGTTAGGGTGTAGGTTTAGGGGTTAGTGGTTGTGGCTCATGGTTATTGGTTAGGATTGGGGTTAGTGGTTGGGGCTAGTGGTTATTGGTTAGGATTGGGGTTAGTGGTTGGGGCTAGTGGTTATTGGTCAGGATTGGGGTTAGTGGTTGTGGGCTCGTGGTTATTGGTTAGGATTGGGGTTAGTGGTTGGGGCTCGTGGTTATTGGTTAGGATTGGGGTTAGCGGTTGGGGCTAGTGGTTATTGGTTAGGATTGGGGTTAGTGGTTGGGGCTAGTGGTTATTGGTTAGGATTGGGGTTAGTGGTTATTGGTTAGGATTGGGGTTAGTGGTTGGGGCTCGTGGTTATTGGTTAGGATTGGGGTTAGTGGTTGGGGCTCGTGGTTATTGGTTAGGATTGGGGTTAGTGGTTGGGGCTAGTGGTTATTGGTTAGGATTGGGGTTAGTGGTTGGGACTAGTGGTTATTGGTTAGGATTGGGGTTAGTGGTTGGGGCTAGTGGTTATTGGTTAGGATTGGGGTTAATGGTTGGGGCTAGTGGTTATTGGTTCGGATTGGGGTTAGTGGTTGGGACTAGTGGTTATTGGTTAGGATTGGGGTCAGTGGTTGGGACTAGTGGTTATTGGTTAGAATTGGGGTTAGTGGTTGGGGCTAGTGGTTATTGGTTAGGATTGGGGTTAATGGTTGGGGCTAGTGGTTATTGGTTAGGATTGGGGTTAATGGTTGGGGCTAGTGGTTATTGGTTAGGATTGGGGTTAGCGGTTGGGGCTAGTGGTTATTGGTTAGGATTGGGGTCAGTGGTTGGGGCTAGTGGTTATTGGTTAGGATTGGGGTTAGTGGTTGGAGGTAGTCAATTGGAGGTTAGACTTAGGCATTAGTGATTAGGGTTCGAAACCACTATTAACAACACCAGTGTCACTGGACGCATCTTTTTTCATTTCATGTTTTTTAACCTCCCACAGACGAGCCACGGAACAGCCTCATGAATTGTTCATTCAAGGAACATTCTTTCTGGCTGGAGCCTGGTTTTTTCCCTTCTTTCACATCTCGACAGTTCTCACAGAAAAAGACATCAGGGACATTAGACTTTGGGATTTGGGGACAAGAACAGGCGGATCCAGGTGTTGGGCTGGTTACATCCAATCATCAGCCTGCCTGAAAAGGGGTTCTGAAAATAACCTGTCACCATCTGATTTCACCGTCATATCTTCCTCCATTACCCGCCTTTCGCCCTCACTAGAGCTGGTTTCACCACCATGACCATTCCCCATACTGAGGCTCTCTGATTTCTGTTTATAGACTCAGTGAAAGTGGCCCCTGGATTTGGTGTCACAATGTAAGTGGTCCCTGGATTTGGTGTCACAGTGTAAGTTGTCCCTGGATTTGCTGTCACAGTGAAAGTGGGCCCTGGATTTGGTGTCACAATGTAAGTGGTCCCTGGATTTGGTGTCCAGATTCATTTCCAGCCATTTTGAGATGTCCCTTACCCTGACAACAGAAAGGCAACACACCCTCGATCCTGACTGTAAAGACTACAACCTATCCTTCTAATTATAGAATCCCCTATACGACAATGTTCCCACTCTGCTCCTCCTCCTCCTTCTTAGGCAGTCCCTCGGAACCGAGGATGACTTGCTTCCACATTAAAAATGAGTTCTCAGGTGACTGATGAGTCCAATGCGGGACCTACAGTCTCTGTCACAGGTGGGGCAGACGGTGGTTGAAGGGGAGGGTGGGTGGGGTGCTTGGGTTGACGTGCGCTTCTTGCGCTGCCTGCGCTTGGCTTCCGCTTGCTCCAGGCGAAGAGACTCGAGGTGTTCGGCACTTTCCCGGATGCTTCTCCTCCACTTTGTGCGGTCTTGGGCCAGGGATTCCCAGGTGTCGGTGGGGATCTTACACTTTTTCAAGGAGGCTTTGAGGGTGTCCTTGAAGCGTTTCCTCTGCCCACCTGGGGCTCTCTTGCCGTGCCGGAGCTCCGAGTGGAGCGCTTGTTTTGGGAGTCTCGTATCGGGCATGTGGACGATGTGACCCGTCCATCGGAGCTGATCGAGCGTGGTCGAAGCTTCGATGCTGGGGATGTTGGCCTGAGCAACAACACTGACGTTGGTGTGCCTATCCTGCCAATGGATTTGCAGGATCTTGCGGAGGCAGCATTGGTGGCTTTGAGGAGCCTGCTGTACATGGTCCATGTCTCTGAGGCATACAGCAGGGCGAGTATCACTGCTGCTCTGTAGACCATGAGCTTAGTGCTGGGTTTGAGATCCTGGTCTTCAAACACTCTTCCTCAGGCGACCGAAGGCTGCACTGGCACACTAAGGCGGTGTTGGACTTCGTTGTCGACGTCTGCCCTTGTTGACAGTAGGCTCCCGAGGTATGGAAAGTGGTCCACGTTGTCCAAGGCCTTGTCGTGGATTTTGATAATCGGGGGGCAGCACTGTGTGGAGGGGGCAGGTTGGTAGAGGACCTTTGTCTTACGGATGTTTAGTGTAAGGCCCATGTTCTCATATACTTCGGTGCAGGTGTTTACAATGGTTTGGAGTTCGACCTCCGTGTGCACAGACGCAAGCGTCGTCTGCATACTGTAATTCGACGACAACCTTGGATCTGGACTGGAGGCGACGGAGGTTGAACAGTTTCCCGTTTGTTCTGTAAATTAGCTCCACTCCAGCGGGGAGCTTACTGAGGGTGAGATGGAGCATTGCAGCAAGGAAGATCAAGAAGAGCGTTGGTGTGATGACACAGCCTTGCTTGACCCCGGTTCTTACGTGAATTGGGTCTGTGGTGGAACTGTTTGTCAAGATCACGCTTGCATGTCGTCATGAAGCAGGCGGAGGATGGTGACAAACTTTTGAGGGCAGCCGAATTTGAGGAGGACACTCCATAATCCCTCATGGTTGACAGTGTTGAAGGCCTTTGTGAGATCAAAGAAGGCCATGTACAGTGGTTGGTGCTGTTCCTGCATTTCTCTTGTAATTGACGTGCGGTGAAGATCATGTCCATTGTGCCCCTTAGTGGGCGGAATCCGCATTGCGACTCTGGGAGGAGCTCTTTGGCCACTGGGAGCAGGCGATTGAGGAGGATTCTTGCAATGACTTTCCTGTGGCAGACAGCAGGGAAACTCCTCTGTAGTTACCGCAATCGGACTTGTCACCTTTCTTGAAGATGGTCACAATTACGGCGTCTCTGAGATCCCCTGGCATGCTCTCCTCCTTCCAGATAAGAGAAATTAGTTCATGAATTTGCACCAGTTGTGCTTCTCCGCCATGCTTTAGTGCCTCGGCGGGGATTCCATCTGCTCCTGAGGCCTTGTTGTTCTTCAGTTGTCGGATAGCCTTTTCAACCTCATGCCGGGCTGGGGTTGTGCTGAGATGGTGGCGTGTAGCATGCTGCGGGATGGAGTTGAGGACACTTGCGTCGAAGACAGAGGCGCGGTGTAATGAAATCTGTTTGTCTTGATCCTGTATTCGTTTTGCACTCATGTATATTACCCTCCCCCACTGTGTATGTAGTTTCACTTCCTCTTTCCCGACTAACCTGGGAGGTTCCAGGTCTTGGCTCTTGGCTCCGCCCCTGACTTCTCTTACATAAAGATCCCAGGATCTGTATGACTCATTCCTGTGAACCAGTTGGCGTGTTGAGATGTTAGCTCTGATCTTAGTGATTAAAAGCCAACTTGTTTAAGTCTATAACTTCTAGTTTTGTGGTTATTGAAGGCCCATCAATTTTAATCACTAAAGAATACTAGGATGGATCCACTTCTAAAACCAAAGCGTCTGGACTTGGATCCACATTCTGCTGAAGCATCAAATCAAATTGGACACTGGCTCAAATGCTTCGAACTCTTCACGGGGGCCTCATCCGCTAGCGAGGTAGATAAACTGAGTCTACTGACTACTCGCGTAAGTCATCGGATTTATTCGTTCATCCGGGACGCCACCTCTTACACGGAGGCCATCACTATCCTGCAGGCCCAATACCAGAGGCCGGTAAACGAAGTGTACGCCAGACATCTGCTGGCTACACGCAGGCAGTGACCAGAGGAATCAATGGACGATTTATTACAGGGCCTAAAGGACCTGGTCCAGGACTGTAACTGCAAGGCCGTGACGGCCAACGCGTACTCTGACGAATTGGTCCGCGATTCCTTCATCACGGGCCTCAAATCGAATTATATCCGGCAGAGACTGCTGGGGAAGGAGGTCCTGGACTTAAAAAAGGCAGTGGCCACTGCGCGATCGCTGGACGTGGGCCAGAAAAACTCTGACTCTTATTCTTTTGGCCATGCGGCCCTCACCGCCTCGTGCGCGCCGAGGGGGCCGCCATCTTGGAATCAGCCATCTTCCCCATCCAGGTCTCAGACCAGCTTTACGCCGCCGGAGTCCCCACACAGAAGTTCACCCAGGAGTCCTACTACAGCGGCAATGTCTCGAGGCCCGAAATGCTACTTCTGCGGCCAGGCCAAGCACCCCAGACAACGATGCCCAGCGAAGGACGCTACATGCATCAAATGTAAGAAAAAGGGGCATTTTAGCAAAGTCTGCAGGGGGAATCCGATTTCCAACTCCGTCACCGCCTCGTGCGTGCCATGCGGGCCGCCATCTTGGGATCCGCCATCTTTTCCTGACTCAACGGCCGCCCAGGGCCCAACAGTGGCTTCGATCACGGTGGATCAATCCAGGCCACACCCGTTGACAAAATCCATGATGGACATACAGGTAAACGGGAATTTAACGAAATGTTTAATTGACTGTGGGAGTACTGAGAGTTTTATCCACCCTAGCCTGGTACGGCGGCACTCATTAACGGTAACCCCTACACGTAGCAGAATTGCTATGGCTGCTAAGCCCCACACTTCGGACATTTTGGGCTACTGTGTGGTAACACAGACTGTAAAAGGCACGGACTACAAGGATTTAAAAATCCTCGTGATGCCAGAACTCTGTGTTAATGTAATCTTGGGCCTGGACTTCCAGTGCCACCACGAAATTGTCACGCTAGCATATGGCGGGTCCCAGCCGCCACTCACACTCTGTGGCCTATCAACCTTAAAAATCAGCCCGCCCTCTTTATTCGCTAATCTCGCTCCGAACTGTAGGCCCATAGCGACCAAAAGTAGACGGTACAGTCTGGAAGACAGACACTTTATCAAGGCGGAAGTGGACAGACTCCTGCGGGAAGGCATTATTGAATGCAGTACCAGCCCGTGGCGTGCCCAAGTAGTCATAGTTAAAAATAGCGAAAAGAAACGGATGGTAATTGACTACAGCCAGACTGTTAATATTTATACGCAGCTGGACGCCTACCCTTGACCCCGCATATCAGAAATGGTCAACCAGATTGCGCAATACCGAGTCTTCTCGACTATCGACCTCAAATCCGCGTATCACCAGCTCCCCATTAGAACGGAGGACCGCCCATACACCGCCTTCGAGGCGAACGGGCGCCTCTACCATTTTCTTAGAGTGCCCTTCGGGGTAACAAATGGGGTCTCGGTCTTCCAACGTGAGATGGACCGCATGGTTGACGAGAATAAACTACAAGCTACCTACCCCTATCTGGACAATGTCACTATCTGCGGGCACAACCAGCAAGACCACGATCTAAATCTTGCGAGATTTTTAAAAACTGCCCTAAAGCTGAATCTAACCTACAACGAAGGCAAATGTGTCTTCAACACAACCCGTCTCTGTATCCTCGGCTGTGTGGTGGAAGATGGGGTAATTGGACCGGACCCTGACCGATTACACCCCCTAAAGGAACTGTCCCTGCCACACAATCCCAAAGCTTTAAAAAGGTGCTTGGGATTTTTTTCGTATTATGCCCAATGGGTGCCCAATTACTCTGATAAGGCCCGACCCCTCATTAAATCGACGTCCTTCCCACTATCAGCTGAAGCTCGGGAGGCTTTCACCAGTATTAAACAGGACATTGAAAGGGCTGCAGTGTGTGCAGTGGACGAATGCATTCCCTTTCAAGTCGAAAGCGATGCGTCAGACTTTGCCTTAGCTGCGACCCTCATTCAGGCTGGGAGACCTGTGGCCTTCTTCTCCCGAACCCTTCAGGGACCTGAAATCAGGCACTCTTCTGTCGAGAAGGAGGCACAGGCTATAGTGGAGGCAGTGCGGCACTGGAGACACTACCTAGCCGGCAAACGTTTCACCCTGCTCACCGACCAGCGGTCGGTGGCTTTCATGTTTAATAACAAACAAAGGGGGAAAATCAAGAATGACAAAATACTCAGGTGGAGGATCGAACTATCCACGTTCGACTATGATATTATGTACAGGCCGGGAGCCCTTAATGAACCCCCAGACGCCCTAGCGCGGGGAATGTGTGCCAGCATTCATACAGACAAATTACAGGGTCTCCACAATGACCTCTGTCACCCAGGGGTCACCGACTATACCATTTTATAAAGTCCCGCAATCTGCCCCACTCCATCGAGGAGGTCAGGGCAATGACCAGAGCCTGCCGCATCTGTGCGGAATGCAAGCCTCGTTTCTACAGGCCTGACCGTGCACACCTTATCAAAGCCACACGGCCATTCGAGCACCTAAGTCTGGACTTCAAGGGACCCCTTCCCTCTGCCGACCGTAATGTATACTTCCTCAATTTCATTGATGAATATTCCTGCTTCCCCTTCGCCATTCCCTGCCCAGACATGACCAGTGCCACGGTCATCAAGTGTCTCTGTAGTCTATTCTGCATGTTTGGCATGCCGAACTACATACACAGCGATAGGGGGACGTCATTCATGAGTGACGAGCTGCGCCAGTTCTTGCTCTCGAAGGGGATAGCCACTAGCAGAACCACTAGCTACAACCCCCGGGGTAATGGGCAAGTGGAAAGGGAGAATGCTACTGTTTGGAAGGCTGTCACGTTAGCCTTAAAGTCAAAAGGCCTTCCGACCTCCCGCTGGCTGGAAGTCCTCCCAGATGTGCTCCACTCCATAAGGTCTCTGTTATGTACTGCCACTAACGCTACCCCTCATGAAAAGATGTTCGTTTTCCCCCGGAAATCCACCTCGGGCATATCTCTACCCGCGTGGCTGACATCTCCGGGGACAGTACTATTGCGGAAGCACGTGAGAGGCCATAAAATGGACCCCCTTGTGGAAAAGGTACAGCTCCTCCATGCAAACCCTCAGTACGCCTATATCGAATAATCTGACGGGCGAGAGGACACTGTTTCCATAAAAGACCTCGCTCCCTCGGGGAGCGGAGAGAACGATGGGAGACTACCCGATGAAGACCTACACTACAAAGAGACAGGACGCCCAGAGGTATCAATACCCAACTTTAACCTGGAGGACACTGCAGATAACCTGGAAGACACTGCGGAGGCCCGGACAGCGGAGGAACCAGAATCCACTCCCCTAGAGGCACCCCAACTGGCTTTGCGCCGATCACTGAGAACTGCAAAACCTCCTGACAGACTCACTTATACCAACTTTTAAGAAACATCACCCCGATGGACTAAATCTATAGAAGGGGTGAATGTAATGAAATCTGTTTGTCTTGATCCTGTATTCGTTTTGCACTCATGTATATTAC
This sequence comes from Somniosus microcephalus, assembly GCF_052327205.1. Classification (NCBI taxonomy): domain Eukaryota; kingdom Metazoa; phylum Chordata; class Chondrichthyes; order Squaliformes; family Somniosidae; genus Somniosus; species Somniosus microcephalus. Next base: position 79,751,192 of record NC_140990.1, read on the forward strand.
CCTCCCCCACTGTGTATAGTTTCACTTCCTCTTTCCCGACTAACCTGGGAGGTTCCAGGTCTTGGCTCTTGGCTCCGCCCCTGACTTCTGTTACATAAAGATCCCAGGATCTGTATGACACATTCCTGTGAACCAGTCGGCGTGTTGAGATGTTAGCTCTGATCTTAGTGATTAAAAGCCAACTTGTTTAAGTCTATAACTTCTAGTTTTGTGGTTTTGGAAGGCCCATCAAGCGGTTAAGGAGATCTTCAAAGTGCTCCTTCCAGCGGGCACTGACTGCCTCTCTGTCCTTGATGAGTACCTCTCCGTTCTTGGCCTGCAGAGGGGTAGGGCCTTCGGTGCTTGGGCTGTAGATGGTCTTGACTGCGCTAAAGAATCCACGCATGTCATGGTTGTCGGCTAGCTGCTGGATCTCCTGCGCTTTCTCCAGCCACCATCTGTTCTTTAGGTCGCAAGTTTTTTGTTGGACCTCAGCCTTCAGGCGTCTGTAGAGCTGCTTTCTTACTCTCGAGTTGTGTTGCTGTTTCCAGATCAGGAATGCCTTGCGCTTGCGGCTTATTAGCTCCTGGATCTCCTGGTTGTTCTCTTCGAACCAGTCTTGGTGTTTCCTGGTCGAGTGACTGAGCGTCTCTTCACAGGTGCTGATTATGGAGGCCTTGAGTGCAGACCAGGCGCTGTGGGCACTCTGTGTCTCTGCATCACTGGGCGTCGTCAGGTTGTTTGTGAGGCACAGGCTGAATAGGGCTTTCTTAGCGGGGTCTTTGAGTGCTCCAGCGTTAATTTTCCTGCGGCATTGTTTCTGGTGCCGCCGCTGTTTTGGGGCTACATTGATGGAGATGACAGAGCGGATTAGGCAGTGGTCTGTCCAGCAGTCGTCAGCTCCTGTCATGGCGCGGGTGATGCGGACGCCCTTGCGGTCCCTCGCTCGGACGATGACATATTCCAGCAGATGCCAGTGCTTGGAGCGAGGGTGCTGCCATGAAGCCTTGTACTTGTCTCTCTGATGGAACAAGGTGTTGGTTATGACAAGGCCATGTTCTAAGCATTTCGACAGGAGGAGGGTACCATTGGAGTTAGCTTTCCCTACCCCCTCTCTGCCGATCACACCTCCCCAGAGGTCTGTGTCCTTTCCAACTCTGGCGTTAAAGTCGCCAAGGAGGATCAGCTTGTCGCCCTTTGGGACTCGGGTCAGGGATTGTTCAAGGCTGGAGTAGAATTCCGCTTTGGTCCCGTCTGGGGCTTCCAATGTTGGGGCATACGCACTGATGACTGTAGCTTACTGTTTCCGGGCTAGGGTGAGCTGAAGAGTCATGAGGCGCATGTTTATACCGCTAGGAGAGTTTCTGAGATGCCCAACTAGTTCATTTTTTATGGCGAAGCCTACCCCAGGAAGGCGGCGTTCTTCTTCAGGTTTGCCTTTCCAGAAGAAGGTGTAGCCACCACCTTGCTCCTTGAGCTGACCTTCCCCTGCCCGCCGGGTCTCACTTAGGGTGGTGATGTCAATGTTGAAATGACTGAGTTCCCGGGCAACGATAGCAGTACGGTGTTCCGGTCTGTCACTGTTGGGGTTGTCCATGAGGCTCCTGACGTTCCAGGTCCCGAACTTCATTTTAAAGGGTGGGAGATGCCTGTGCGTGAATTCTTTTAATGTGGGTCCCTGGATTTGGTGTCACAATGTAAGTTCCCTGGATTTGGTGTCCAGATTCATTTCCAGCCATTTTGAGATGTCCCTTATCCTGACAACAGAAAGGCAACACACCCTTCGGGACTCTCAATCCTGACTGTAAAGACAACTATCTATCCTTCTAATTATAGAATCCCCTATACTACAATGTTTCCACTCTGCTCCTCCACCCCTTGGACAGCCTCCTGTTCCATGGTGCTTTGGGCAGCATTCTCGCTGTCCTTCCCAATCTTTCTCCTTATCCTCACTGGTATGGAGCACTTTGTACCTGTTGGACAGGAGCAGTGTCTGCTGGACTTCCTTCACTACTTCTCCTACCCGGCTGACTGACAGTCACATTCTCCCCTTCCTGCACCTGTGCTTTCTTCTGGTGTGTGACTGTACTCAAGTAAATTATCCAGTAATTCCTGCTCCTCCCTTATATGTCGGAGTGTCTCTAGCTCGGACTCCAGCTCACTGACTCTGAGCTGGAATGTCATGAGGCAGAGACGTTTGCTGCAGATGTGGCAGTCTGGGACAGTCTCGTTGTTCACAAACTCCCACATACTACAACCCCCACACACTGCCTGGTCTTTATTAATGAATGAATGAATTTATTTTTTGTTATCTGTAGTTTACTTCTTGAACTGTGATTAATTACTTCGCTATTTATCAGTTATGAGCATCTTTAAAAGTAGTTAGAATTTAATCACTTACATCGTTTTCCTTTGACTTACACTTACTTGCACCAATAAATCCTTACTAAGTCACGCTTAACACTAACCACTAAAGAGACTAAACACACAAAGGGATATCGATATTCTTACTGATATACTCATGTTAATTTGCTCTGCTGTGTGTTGATTGTAACATCACTTTTTTCTGTGTCCTCCGGTGAGATTATTTATTATTTACTGTTGCTCCATGGTTTAAATTACTGAGCACCTCCTTCCCCCTCAGCATCCAATTCCCATTCTCAGCAAATTCCCCTTACCACTCTGTTTAGCAAGCCACCCCGTTTAGTAGATTCTCGAGCTCTGTGTCACACCGCTTATCCTCCTCCTAGTCCCTCCTCCAAAGGTATCTCTGACCTCAGTTATTCCATTCACTTTTCCTCCACATTCTTTGACTAAAATGGCGATGATTGTTACCCAGAACACTCCGCGCACCAGAATAGGCCCTATCAATGCTGCAGGGGCTGGTGTGCACAGGCGCGGGGAGGGCTCGGTGTGGGGTGGGTCCCGCGCGTGTGCAGTGCCGTCAGTCGGGTGATGGCGACGGAAGGCGGAGAGAAGATTCCGAAGCGGGGAGGAGGTGGCGGAGTGCAGGGGAGCAATAGAACTGACGGGGAGGCTTTATAAACACCCGAGATGGGTCTCAGGCCCCAAACAAGAGCCTCCGGGCCGGGCGTTTGCCCCGAGCGGGGCAGCAGCTGCGGTGCGTTCTCCTGGTGACAGGCCTGGGTTAACGGCTGCCATCTTGAGAGGCTCGGGGGGCAGCAGGGCGCATGCGCGGCCCCCTTGGCCAGGAACCAGGAGGAGAGAATCTTGTCAATTTCTATCCTGGACTCACAGTGATGGCTTTTGTAAACTCCTTTTACAGGCTGTGAGAAGGGCAGCATTTACACACCGTAAACTCAAACCAAACATCACATCAAGATCTGACAGAGTCACTCCATTCATCAGGACCCGAATATCATCAGCCTTTGAATGTGGAAGGAGAAATGTTTGTCTGTTCTGTCTGTGGGAAAATATTTCAAACATCAGCGTGACTGGAAAAGCACCGAGACACACACACCCGAGTGAGAGTGTGCCAGTGCACTGACTGTGGAAAGAGCTTTAATCAGTTACACAGCCTGAAAAATATCACCCCATTCACAGTGAGGAGAAACCGTACATGTGTTGTGTGTGTGGATGAGGCTTCAACTGATCATCCAACCTGGAGAGACACAAGGACACCTGCACCATGGAGAAACCCTGGAAATGTGGGGACTGTGGGAAGGGATTCAATTACCCATCTGAGCTGGAAACACATCGACGCAGTCACACTGGGGAGAGGCCATTTACCTGCACTGTGTGTGGGAAGGGATTCACTCAGTCATCCAGCCTCTATGCACACCAGCGAGTTCATACTGGAGAGCGACCGTTCACCTGCATTGAATGTGGGAAGGGATTTACTGCTTTATCAACCCTCCTGACACACCAGCGAGTTCACACTGATAAGAGACCTTTTAAATGTTCTGACTGTGAGAAGAGCTTTAAAAGCACAAAGGATCTGTTGACACACCAACAAGTTCACACTGGGGAGAGGCCGTTCACCTGCTCAGTGTGTGGGAAGAGATTCACTCAGTCATCCCACCTTCTGACACATCAACTTGTTCACTCTGATAACAAACCTTTTAATTGTTCTGACTGTGAGTAGTGCTTTAAAAGTAAAAAGGATTTATTGGCACACCTACGCACTCACACTGGGGAGAGGCCCTTCACCTGCTCCGTGTGTGGGAAGGGATTCACTTGTTCGTCCCACCTTCTGACACACCAACTTGTTCACTCTGATAAGAGGCCGTTTCAATGTTCTGACTGTGTGAAGAGCTTTAAAAGCAAACAGCACCTGCTGAAACACCAACACACCCCCACTGGGGAGAGGCCGTTCACCTGCTCCATGTGTGGGAAGGGATTCACCCGATAATCCCACCTGTTCAGACACCAGCGAGTTCACAATGGGGAGAGGCTGTTCATGTGCACTGAGTGCAGGAAGGGATTCACTGATTTAGCCGACCTTCTGACACACCAGCGAGTTCACACCGGGCAGAGACCATTCACCTGCTCTGTGTGTGGGAAGGGATTCACTCAGTCATCCCACCTCACCGAACACCGACATGTTCACACTGATGAGAGACCTTTTGAATGTTCTGACTGTGAGAAGAGCTTTAAACGTACAAGTGGTCTGCTGAAACACCAACGGACTCACACTGGGGAGAGGACATTCACCTGCTCCGTATGTGGGAAAAGATTTACTGATTCATCCTACCTGCTGACACACCAGCAAGTTCACACTGGAGAGAGTCAGTTCACCTGCTCCACGTGTGGGACGGGATTCACGGATTCCTACAACCTGCTGGCACACCAACCTGTTCACATGGGGGAGTGGCCATTCACCTGCTCCATGTGTGGGAAGGGATTCACTGATTCATCCAATCTGCTGACACACCAGCGAGTTCACACCGGGGAGAGGTCGTTCACCTGCTCCGTGTGTGGGAAGGGATTCACTCAGTCATCCTCCTTACTGAGACACCAGCGAGTTCACAAGTGACTGCAGAGGTCGGATTCTGCTGTTATTGCTGCTGTTAATCACATCCAGGACTGAACCATGTTGATTCTGACAGTTGGGGTTTGTTTCTGCTGATGTTAATAACCCCTATAACTGGGCTGGAGATTAATATTCTGGATAAATGTCAAATAAATCGGCTTTGTTTCAAACACACTTTGTGTCAAGTCTGTGATTTCTCAATGATAAGAGGAGACTAATTGATGTCTTGTTACTGACTGCTCCATTTTTGGGCCATTTTTCCTTTCTTACTCTGGATTATTTCAGTTCTGATCTAATTGGCCTTCTACCATCCTGGGAGTCCCATGACACAATGATAATGGAGTTGTTGACTAATCACAGTGATCAATCTCTATCAATGAGTCTACGACAGACCCAGACATGAGGTGAGGAGAACCCCATTGGTGGAGAGCTTTAGGAGCCATCGGACCAAAGTCACCTCTTCCTCCCGAGCATTCTACAATGACCACACGTCATGTCTCAAATTACTCACACACTGTGTCCCAAAATCTTATTCTATGAATGAAATTGGTCCAATTTACATTTGAATGAATCAACACTAACTGCCTCCACCGTCTCCGTAGGGAGCCTGTCCCAGAGATTGACCACTCACTCACAGAAATATTGTTTCCACAGATTGGATTTGAATTTACCCCCTTCAAGCACAGGCCGTGTCCTCTGGTTCTACTATTCTGGACAGGGTGAAATAACTTGTCGTGCTCTACATTATCCAGTCCCTTTAGAATCCTAAAAACAGCAATCCTATCACCTCTCGACCTTCTCTTTCCAGTGTGAACAGGCCCAGTTTACATAACCTGGACATGTTGGCTCGATATTCAGTTAAATTCTGACACAAACCCTTTGATGCTTCTTAAATTGCATTAACCGACACTTCACAGAATCCTAGAATGATACAGCACAGAAGGAGGCCATTCGGCCCATCGTGCCTGTGCGGCTCTCTGAAAGATACATCCAATTACAAAAGCAAAATACTGCGGATGCTGGAAATCTGAAATAAAGAGAGAAAATGCTGGAAATCCTCAGCAGGTCAGGCAGCGTCTGTGGAGAGAGAAACAGAGTTAACGGTTCAGGTCACTGACCTTCCGTCAGAACCTTTCATCACACATTATAATCTAATGTATTACTCACTCTGGTTTAAGCTTTATTGTGGTTAATAACGGCAAACTCTGTTGTTTCTCCTGATCTGATTACAGTATCCAACCAGTCGATTCAGTGGAATGTCCTATCAGTGTTGCCATGGCGACCTGTCTGCAGTGAAATGCCCGTTTCACTTCTTGAAAGTGCAAAGTAACTGCGGACACACCAACACACTCACACTGGGGAGAGACCGTTCACCTGCTCCGTGTGTGGGAAGGCATTCAGTCTATCATCCAACCTGCGGACACACCAGCGAGTTCACACAGGGGAGAGACTGCTCACTTGCTCCGTGTGTGGGGAGGGATTCAGTCTATCATCCAACCTGCAGACACACCAACACACTCACACTGGGGAGAGGCCGTTCACCTGCTCCGTGTGTGGGAAGGGATTCAGCCTATCCAACCTGCGGACACACCAGCGAGTTCACACTGGGGAGAGGCAGTTCACCTGCTCCGTGTGTGGGAAGGGGTTCAGTCTATCATCCAACCTGCGGACACACCAGCGAGTTCACACTGGGGAGAGGCCATTCACCTGCTCCGTGTGTGAGAAGGGATTCAGTCTATCATCCAACCTGCAGACACACCAACACACTCACACTGGGGAGAGGCCGTTCACCTGCTCCATGTGCGGGAAGAGAGTCAGTCTATCATCCAACCTACTGAGACACCAGCGAGTTCACACTGGGGAGAGGCAGTTCACCTGCTCCGTGTGTGGGAAGAGATTCAGTCTATCATCCAACCTGCAGACACACCAACACACTCACACTGGGGAGAGGCCGTTCACCTGCTCCATGTGTGGGAAGAGATTCAGTCTATCATCCAACCTACTGAGACACCAGCGAGTTCACACTGGGGAGAGGCCGTTCACCTGCTCCGTGTGTGGGAAGAGATTCAGTCTATCATCCAACCTGCAGACACACCAACACACTCACACTGGGGAGAGGCCGTTCACTTGCTCCGTGTGTGGGAAGGGATTCAGTCTATCATCCAACCTGCTGACACACCAGCGAGTTCACAAGTGACTGCAGGGGTTGGATTCTGCTGTTGTTGCTGCTGTTAATCACATCGAGGACTGAACCATGTTCATTCTGACAGTTGGGGTTTGTTTCAGCTGATGTTAGTAACCCCTATAACTGGGCTGGAGTTTATTCTGTATCAATGTCAAATAAATGAGCTTTGTTTCACATACACGCAGTGTGTCGGGTCCTTGATGTCTCGACAATAAGACGAGCTGATTGAGGACTTGTTACAAACTGAGTGGAATCCATCTGAGAACTGAGAGCCCACAGCTTGTTAAAAGATGGATCTACAAGATGTCCAAGTTTGACAGGACAGAAAATTCTATTATATCACAGGGTCCACTTCAGCCATCCAGGGCAGTGAGCCCCTGTAATATTGGATTTTAACCTATGGGAAATATTCTGATAATCTGTTATTGTCACGGGGCAAAGCAGCCTTGTTACTTTAACATCAATTTAATCAAACTCAATGGACAACCCGATCTCCAAAGGGAAACGTCTCCTTAAAGCTGACGGTGTCGGCAGTTCTGCAGCTCATTTCTCAGTGTGAGTGTGTCAGAATGAAAAGCTTTAACAACAGCCGATGTTTCACAAAGGGAGACCTCACCAGACCAAAGGCCATTGGTGGAATTTAATGGGCTGTTTGTGTCACTGGGCTACAGGAGGCCATTTTTAACTGAAGGAAAACTGGTCACAGCAAACAGAGAGTTTAACAGACTGTCCCTGGTCCACTCGAACCCCCACCTTCTCTCTCTCTCACTATTTATGGGCACTGCTGCAGTAATTGCTCCTCTGACCTTTCCTCCCTTGTCCCTCCTACACCCCTAATACATGGCCCGATACAATCTCCCTCCCCCTACATCCTCACTGTGCTGGAATCCACACCAGTCTCCCCATCTGCTCCTTGTTCTCTCCCTGGATCCTAAAACTACTGAACTCAGTCTTCCTCTCCTGAAGTCTACAGGCTCTAAAACTGAAGCTTGGTGTCCCTCAGTCCCGACTCCTTGATTTACCTCCCCTTCTCTCCTCCTCTTTCCCCCTCGGTTGTGTTCCACACTCTGGGCCTTGGGCCTTCCCCGGGGATTCTCAGTATGAACAGGTGGGATGTGTTTGGAGACAGGGTGTCCCGGCTCTCCACCTTTAAAGGGACAAGGAGACGACCAGCTGGGCTGAATGGCCCTGCTTTATGACATCACTGCAGTGCCTAGCAACCAACCTCCCTGAGCCCTGCTCATTATGGGCTGGGTTTAGCTCAGTGCTGTTACAGGAAGGGAAACAGGAGCAGGATTCGCCCCGTGTGGAGCCCAGGATTAATGGGGAGAGGTACAGGATCAATTTACACCTTATTGAGTGAGAAATGTCATTGTCCCGGATGTAGTGTATGTGCCCATGGGTGCAAAAACGTATGGGTTACTGCGAAATCTAATAACCCCAGAGAAGCCGGTAAACAAGAATTTTGAAAGCATAGTAGAAATCCTACAGGACCACTTAAACCCCACACCGCTGCTGATAGCAGAACGATTTAAGTTCCATAAAAGGAACCAACACAAAGACGAAAGCAATGCTGAGTACCTAACGGAACTGCGGAAGCTATCGAAATACTGCCAGTTTGGAGCGGGACTAGCAGACACGTTAAGGGACAAGTTTGTGTGTGGGCTACAAAGTGAAGGAACCCAGAAACGGCTTCTATCAGAAAAGGACCTTACGCTGGACAAAGCTTTCAGTATGGCAGTATCACATGAAGCAGCCGCAAGGGGCGCTGCAGAGATACAACGGAGACCGCAAGAATATGGCACCAAGGAAATGACCTATGGAACAGGGAAGTGCTATCGCTGCGGCAGAACAACACATGACCAGAAAGATTGTTGGTTCAAGGACCAAGTGTGCAGACAGTGTGGGAAAGCAGGACACATAGCAAGAGTCTGCAGGTCTGGGAAGAAAACCAACAGTAAGAAATCTCCACAGGAGAAGTACAAAAAGGTACACCAGGTGATGGACAGTGGTTCAGACGAACAGAAAAGTGACACAGACTCCGGAAGCAAGGAGCTGGGTTGTCTGAAACTACATAATGTAACTGAAATGGAGGATCACCAGACTATCTGTGTTACACTCAAGATAGATGGAGTCCAAGTGGAAATGGAATTGGACACAGGGTCAGCTCTAACAGTCATAAATCAAAGAGACTACAAGCGGCTATTTTCACACATACCCTTGAAAGCTACAGAGATTGTCTTGAAGACGTATATGGGGCAAAAAGTCTACCTCAAGGGAAAAATAAGGGTAAAAGTGACATATAAAGGTCAGGAAATACCTAAAATGGATATATATGTATTGCCAAATGGAGGACCACCACTGCTAGGACGTGAATGGATCCGGAAGATACATTCAGATTGGCATTCCATACAGGCACTGAAGGTGGAGGCCAAAAAGGATGACGACGTCACACCTGGACGACTGTCAAAAATGCTAACTGATGCAAAAGAAGTGTTCCAGGAGGGACTAGGAACACTAAAAGGAATAACAGCAACAATTAAAATAGAGGATAATGCAAGCCCAAAGTTTCTGAAGGCCAGACCAGTGCCTTATGCGATCAGACCAGCCGTCGAAGCAGAGCTGGAAGGGTTGGAACGTTCAGGAGTACTGTCTAAAGTAGACTGGAGTGAGTGGGCTACACCCATCATTCCTGTAATGAAGAGGTCGTTGAGTAATACGCCTGGGGAACCAAAGAAGGTCCGCATCTGTGGGGATTTTAAGGTGACAGTGAACCCAGTCCTTCACACGGTGCAATATCCGCTTCCACGAATTGAGGATATTTTCGCCTCGCCATCTGGTGGTAAACGCTTCACCAAAATTGATCTAGCCCAGGTGTACTTGCAAATGGAGGTAGAAGAAGCTTCAAAACATTACCTTACAATCAACACCCATAAAGGTCTCTATCAATACAACTGGCTGGTGTTTGGAGTAGCCTCGGCTCCGGCTATCTGGCAAAGGGCGATGGAGCAGGTCCTGCAAGGGATTCCAGGGACCCAGTGTTATTTGGATGACATCTTGGTCACGGGCGAAAATGACGGTGATCACCTCGCTAACTTGGAGAAGGTGCTCGCCAGATTAAAGGAATATGGGCTACGAGCTAATCACCACAAGTGCGAGTTTTTCCAAAAACAGATCTCGTATTGCGGCCACGTCATCGATGAAGAGATGTTACATAAGTCCCCTGACAAGATAGAGGCAGTAGTCAAGGCTCCAGCACCGGAAAATGTGTCACAACTGAGGTCGTTCCTCGGGCTGGTAAACTATTACCACAAGTTCTTACCAAATTTGTCTACGGTATTACACCCGCTGAACACCCTACTTCAAACAGGGGTACCATGGAAGTGGGATGACGAACGTAGATGAGCTTTCCAGAAGTGTAAAGAATTGATCACATCAAAAGAGATGTTGGCCCATTTCAACCCAGCACTACCAATTCGTTTGGCATGTGATGCATCACCCTATGGTATTGGAGCGGTGCTGTCGCACAAATTGCCAGACGGGTTGGAGAGGCCAGTAGCCTTTGCGTCTCGGTCACTAACCTCAGCCGAGCGTAACTACGCCCAGATTGACAGGGAGGCCCTCAGCCTAGTATGGGGAGTAAAAAAATTCAACCACTATCTGCATGGACAGAAGTTCACCTTGCTGACTGCCCACCAACCACTTGTCTCCATCTTTAATCCTAAGAAGGGCGTGCCAGTAATGACTGCACAGCGGTTACAAAGATGGTCCCTGTTTCTAGGGGCGAATCAATATGAAATAGAATATAAAGGCACGAAACAGCATGGAAACGCTGATGGGCTATCACGCCTGCCACTGCCTACTGTGGAGGAAGCACCAACAGTGGACCCTATCGAGATATTTTATTCGTCGATAATTGAACGATTGCCAGTAACAAACGCGGATATAGAGAAGGAGGCCCGCAATGATCCGACGCTGTCATGGGTATATGAATTGACGGTGAGGGGATGGCCAACACATGGCGACTCACTGTTGCCAGCATTCTCATCCAGAAGAGAACAGCTGTCAGTATGCCAGGGGACAGTGATGTGTGGATCCAGAGTGGTGATTCCACCCAAGTTAAGGGAGAGAGTGCTAAATGAGCTACATGAAGGTCATCTGGGGGGAGTGAAAATGAAAAGCCTAGCTAGTGCTTATGTGTGGTGGCTGGGAATCAATCAACAAATCAAAGACCTAACTAAGAGCTGCTTAGGATGCCAGAAGGTCCAAAATGCACCACCACATGCCCCTCTACACCCATGGGAGTGGCCCTCCTCTCCATGGCAACAGGTGCACATTGATTTCGCTGGTCCATTCATGGACTCAATGTTCTTAATAGCAGTGGATGCTCACTCAAAGTGGCCTGAGGTGATAAAGATGTCTTCAACCACTACAGAGAAAACGATTGCAGTCCTACGGACCATATTTGCCAGAAACGGGTTGCCAGAGCAGATCTGCTCTGATAATGGACCACAGTTTGTGTCCGACGAGTTCCAAAAATTCATGAAAAGGAATGGGGTAAGGCATTACACATCCGCCCCATATCATCCAGCCACCAATGGATTGGCTGAGAGGTTCGTACAAACCTTTAAGAAGGCGATAAAGGCCATGTGCGACGAGGAAATTCCACTACAGCATAAGATGGACAATTTCTTATTAGCCTACTGAAACGCGACACATGCAGTTACCAACCAGACCCCGGCCATGATGTTCTTTAACCGAAGGTTGAGATCTCGTCTGGACTTGCTCAGACCAAATGTGTGAAGAAATGTTGAGGACAAACAATTCCAGCACATCAACGAGAAGCCGACAAGGAGCTTCAATGTAGGGCAACCAGTCTTGTCCCGGGACTATCGAACAGAGAAGTGGCAACCCGGAACGATATGTACAAGGCAGGCGCCATTAATGTACACAGTGGATGTCGGGGAGAACATTGTGAGATGTCACGTCGATCAGATCTTAGCATCACAGGAATGCGTCAACCCCATGTCTCGAGTACCTGGGGATGAACCCGACATACCGGTAGTATCTACTTCAGACCCAGTAGCAGTGGAACCCGATGAACTACCCGATGAAAGGGGGTCAGAATCGCCTCTGCACCAAGAACAAGAACCTCCGGAAAGGCGCTATCCCGAAAGGGTCAGGAAGCCACCCCAAAGACTGAATCTATAAATGGACTTTTGTTATTTGAATATTAAGGGGGTATTATTAATCTAAAAAGGGAGGAATTGTAGTGTATGTGCTTTAATTCGGAACTACTTTTTACAGCTCCTGTATACTGTAGTACCGGCAGTGACCACACCGGTATATAAGCTGTGCGCATGCCTCTGTACCCCAGTCTAGAGATTACCCTCCTCCAGTAAAGACCTGTTATTTGTTTATGTACAGCATCCGTGTAATTATTTATCCACTGAACCACGGATCTAACACCGGACACTCCCTGTCCCTCGGTATCTGTGTCGGGGAGTGGCTGATGGGTTTACTCTGTATCTAACCCATGCTGTACCCGACTGGAGAGTGTTTGATGCTGACACTAGGGGCTCAGCTCCACGAGCACAACATTTAACCCAAAGATGATCTGATAAACCCATCAGCTTCTCCCCTGGACACAGGTCCTGAAGGACAGGGAGTGTCTCTGATATTTTGGTCGGTGCCGTTGATCAAGTTTAAACACCTCGCTCACATCTCCTCTCACCCTGCTTTGTTCTAATGAGAAGTGCCCCAGTTTCTCTCGTCTCTCCTCCTGGGAAAGAGAAGTTCACCTCAGTTAGAAACTCAAACAGGTGCTTCACTGCAGACAGGTCATCATGAGGAAACATTTCTTTACCCAGCAAGTTATTATGATCTGAAATGCACTGCCTGAAAGGGTGGAGGAAGCAGATTCAAGAGTAACTTTCAAAATGGAATTGGATAAATATTTGAAGGGAAAACATTTACCGGGATATGGGGAAAGAGCAAGGGAGTGGGACTAATTGGATAGCTCTCTGAAAGAGTTGGCACAAGCATGATGGGCCGAATGGCCGCCTTTTGTGCTGTTTCATTCTCTGATTCCCTGATAACTAAAGCCTCTCATCCGTGGTATAACCTCAGTGAATTTATTCTGCAGCCTCTCTGTGGCCCCGACATCCTTCCCAGTGTAAGATACCCAAAACTTATTCTAACTGCAGCCAAACCGATGATTTTGTTTTCTACGCCCCATTTATAAAAAACCTCGGTTAACATTTTTAAACCACTTTATAAACTTGTCCTCCCACTTTTAAAGATTTGTGTATCTGACCGCCCTGTAGATTTTAGAGATATTAACATAACGTGGCTGAAATACATTGACATCAAATGTCTGATATAATGTGTATTATGGGAAAGAGAAGTTTAGTCTGAGTTAGAAACTCAAACAGGCATTTCACTGCAGACAGGTCACCATGGCAACACTGATAAGACATTCCATTCACTGAATCGACTGGTTGGAATCTGTAATCAGATCAGGGGAAAGAACAGGGTTTGTCTGTTATTAACCACAATATAAGCTTAGAATCATAGAATGGTTACAGCACAGAAGGAGGCCATTCGGCCTGTCGAGTCCATGCCGGCTCTCTGCAAGACCACTTCAGCTAGTCCCACTCCCCCGCCCTTTCCCTGTAACCCTGCAAATTTCTTTACTTCAGGTACTTATCCAATTCCCTTTTGAAAGCCGTGATTGAATCTGCCTCCACCACCCTTTCAGGCAGTGCATTCCAGATCCTAACCACTCGCTGCGTAAAAAAGTTTTTCCTCATGTCGCCTTTGGTTCTTCTGCCAATCCCCTTAAATCTGTGTCCTCTGGTTCTTGACCCTTCCGCCAATGGGAACAGTTTCTCTCTATCTACTCTGTCTAGACCCCTCATGATTTTGAATATCTCTATCAAATCTCCTCTCAACCTTCTCTGCTCTAAGGCGAACAACCCCAGCTTCTCCAGTCTATCCACGTAACTGAAGTCCCTCATCCCTGGAACCATTCTTGTAAATCTTTTCTGCACACTCTCTAAGGCCTTCACATCTTTCATAAAGTGCGGGGCCCAGAATTGGACACAAGACTCCAGTTGAGGCCGAGCCAATGTTTTATGAAGGTTCATCGTAACTTCTTTGCTTTTGTTGCCTATTGTTGCTGGCTCCAGGCACTGGAGCGGTTCCTGTGTGTTCAGCTCTCAGCTGCAGTCAGTACCTGGGCCGGGTCAGCACTTAACCCAGCACATCTCTGTCCACATTGTCATACTTGACACGGAGGGGCAGCGCAAGCTTCTTGTCCACCTCGGTCAGGGCGAGAGGTCCCGACCACTCGTGCAAGTCTACGGGCATGTTGCGGCCGCACTGCGGATAGCCCGGGCTTAGGCTGTGTGAGCTGGAGCTGCGTGAGCTACACTGGAGAAGGTTGAGATTCCAGAAATAGTGGGGAACCAAGGGGCTAATGAGAGTGAGGAACTTAAAGTAATTTATATCTGTCGAGAAAAAGTACTTGAGAAACTAAAGGGACTAAAAGCCGACAAATCCCCTGGAGCTGACGGCCTACATCCTAGGGTTCTAAAAGAGGTGGCTGCAGAGATAGTGGATGCATTGGTCGTGATCTTCCAAAATTCCCTAGATTCTGGAAAGGTCCTCGTGGAATATAAGGTAGCAAATGTAACCCCGCTATTCAAGAAAGGAGGGAGAGAGAAAACAGGGATCTACAGGCCAGTTAGCCTGACATCAGTCCTCGGGAAAATGCTGGAATCCATTATTAAGGAAGTGGAACAGGGCACTTAGAAAATGATTATATGATTAGGCAGAGTCAACATGGTTTTATAAAAGGGAAATTGTGTTTGTATAAAGCTCCAAAGTGGGTTCCAAATCATTAATGCTCCAGATTCTAAGATTGGGAAGTGAAAGCTGTGAAATGGTAGGTTTTAGACCACTTCTGCAGCTTTCACCTATTCACAGCAATCCAGTCATTGAGAACCCGACACACTTACCTGACGTGATAGCCGCCCTCCGGGACCCTCGTTAAAAACTGGGGAAATGGTAAGTACTTGGGAAAATGGTGCTTAACTACCTTTTAACAAGCTTAAAGTATCTAAATTGACTGACCTGCCGCTTGGTGTTGGATCTGTTCAGGGATGACAGACCCAACACTTAGGAAACTCACAAGGAGGCGGTTCAGAGCGGGATACCGACCCGCTGTCAGTTTTTGTGGTTTTGACAGCGGACTCGCCTCCAAACCCGCACTCTGAGCACCAGCAAAATTCAGCCCTTAGAGAACTGCGTACAGTTCTGGTCGCCATATTATAAATAGGATATAGAGGCACTGGAGAGGGAGGAGAGAAGATTTAGAAGGATGATACCAGAAATACGAGGGTATACATATCAGGAAAGGATGAATAGGCTGGGTCTCTTTCCTCTTGAAAAAATGCTGAGGGGTGACCTAATAGAGGTCCTTAAAATTATGAAAATTTTTTGATAGAGTGGATACAGAGAGAATGTTTCCACTTGTGGGAAAGAGCATAACTAGAGGCCATCAATATAAGATAGTCACCAAGAAATCCAACAGGGAATTCAGAAGAAACTTCTTTACCCAGAGAGTGGTGAGAATGTGGAACTCGCTACCACAGGGAGTGGTTGAAGCAAATAGTATCGATGCATTTAAGGGGCGGTTAGATAAGCGCATGAGGGAGAAGGGAATAGAGGATTATGGTGATAGAGTTAGATGAGGAAAGATAGGAGGAGGCTCGTGTGGAGCATAAATGCAGGCATGGACTGCTTGGACCGAATGGCCTGTTTCTGTACCATATATCCTGTGTACTCCTGTGTAATTCTAACAATCTCAGTTTTGCCATTTTCAATTCACTATTCCCTGTAAACCGATTTTTAAAACCTGAGCCAGTGTGTTGTGAGACAAAGAGCCTTGTGCCCAATAAGGGGAATAAAGGCCCACTGCCTCCCCTGGCTCCGGGCCCTGAACAAGGGACTGGAGAAACTCGCTGCCCTGTGGATCAGACAATCAGCCAGCGCTAGTCCCGCCCCTCGGGCTCCCCGATTGGTTGGAAGAACCCGCCGCCGGCTCGCTCATCCAGCCCCGCCCCGCTCGCTCCCTATTGGTCGGAAGCTTCCGTCAATCAGGACATGGGGCCGGGTCACGTGTCCCTGGAGAGAAATTAGAGTCGACGTTTCGGGTCAAGACCCTTTATCAAGACTTGATAAAGGGTCTTGACCCGAAACGTTGACTCTAATTTCTCTCCACGGATGTTGCCTGGCCTGCTGAGTTTTTCCAGCATTTTCTGTTGTTATTTCGGATTTCCAGCATCTGCAGTATTCTGCTATCATCGCGTGTCCCTCTCCGACTTTACAAAGAAAGCCTCACGCGGTCGACAGGCGCAGCTGCAGGTCGGCGGGAGCGGGGTCGGGAGATTAATAAACTGTGGGTAGGCCGCGCCACAGGGTTTATAAAGTTGGAGAATGGCCTCAGGCCCGAATGAGGTCCAGCGGCCGAATGTGTTCTGCCGGACGGCAGCGGTGAGGCTTTTTCTCGGTGACAGGCGCAGCCATCTTGGTGGAGGAAAGACAGACTGGTTCCACCTGCAGCACGGCGCATGCACGGCCATCTTGGGCAGGACCAGAGAGTGGGCGGGGCTTCAGGGTTCCAGTGACCAGGAGAGACAATCATTGACTCATTGATTTTATTCTCACTCTGCACACAGCGGGTGTAGAACTGAACCCAACCAGAGTAGAGGGAGGGGGAAAACTGGGAGTGGAGGAAAGAAATGTTGGAGATGGTGCGATGGGTTTGGATTTCAGCACAGGCAGGAGGAAGAGTGTGTGGGACGGGGATTTACAGCTTTGGGGAAAAAGAGAGGAAAGAATGTTCCATTGGAACTAGAATAGTCTGTTCTGAATTTCTATCCTGCACTTACAGTGATGGCTTTTGTAAACTCCTTTTACAGGGTATTAGAAGGGGAGGATTTACAGACAGGAAACTCAAACCAAACATCACGTCAAGATCTGACAGAGCCATTCCATTCATCAGGACCTGAATATCATTGGCCTTTGAATGTGGAAGGAGAAATGTTTCTCTCTTCTGTCTGTGGGAAAAGATTTCAAATATAAGTGTGACTGGAAAAGCACCGAGACACACACACCCGAGTGAGAGTGTTCCAGTGCACTAACTGTGGAAAGAGCTTTAACCGGTTACACAGCCTGAAAAAACATTGCACCATTCACAGCGGGGAGAAACCATACATGTGTTCTGTGTGTGGCCGAGGCTTCAACTGATTGTCCAACCTGGAGAGACACAAGGACACCCGCACCACGGAGAAACCGTGGAAATGCGGAGACTGTGGGAAGGGAGTAAAATACCCATCAGATCTGGAAAAACATGGACGCACTCACACTGGGGAGAGGCCGTTCACCTGCTCCGTGTGCGGGGAGGGATTCACTCAGTCATCCAACCTTCTCAGACACCAGTGAGTTCATACTGGGGAGAGGCCATTCACCTGCTCCGTGTGTGGGGAGGGATTCACTCAGTCATCCAACCTTCTGAAACACCAGCAAGTTCACACTGGGGAAAGGCCGTTCACCTGCTCCGTGTGTGGGAAGGGATTCACTGGGAGATCCAGCCTTCGAACACACCAGCGAGTTCACACTGGGGAGAGACCGTTCACCTGCTCTGAATGTGGGGAGGGATTCACTCGTTCATCCACCCTGCTGACACACCAGCGAGTTCACACCAGAGAGAAGCCGTTCCTCTGCCCCATGTGTGGAAAGGGATTTGCTCAGTCATCCCACCTGCTGACACACCAGCAGATTCACACTGGGGAGAGATCTTTTGAATGCTCTGACTGTAAAAAGAGCTTTAAAAGCACAGAGCAACTGGTGACCCATCAGCGCACTCACACTGGGGAGAAGCCATTCACCTGCTCAGTGTGTGGGAAGGGATTTACTCGGTCTTCTACCCTGCTGACATACCAGCGAGTTCACTCTGAGGAGAGGCCTTTCACCTGCTCTGAGTGTGGAAAGGGATTCACTGCGTCATCCCACCTGCTGACTCACCAGCGAGTTCACACTGGGGAGAGGCTGTTCAACTGCTCCGTGTGTGGGAAGAGATTCACTCAGTCATCCAACCTGCTGAAACACCAGCGAGTTCACAAGTGCCTGCAGGTGTTGGATTCTGCTGTTTTTGCTGCTGTTAATCGCATCCAGGACTGAACCATGTTCATTCTGACAGTTGGGGTTTGTTTCTGCTGATGTTAGTAACCCCTATAACTGTCTGGAGCTTAATATTCTGAATATATAGCTGATTGACTTGTTGGGGCTGCAGTGTCCCTTTAAGAACCGTTCCCCTTAATTCAGGGATTGTCATCAGAAATTTGTTTGCAATAAAATTATGAACTTTTACTTCAAACCTAAATTGATCTTTGGTATAAAATCTACAATTCAGTGTCTGAAAAGTTCCACTGATTAACATCTCCAAATAGAAAGTGCTGATTAATCCTCACTGACAATTCTTACTGACTTGCACATTACACACAGTGGCACCTCCATTATCCACCAGAAAGAAGGGGAATGGGAATTGGTGGAGAATCGAGAATCCCCAAATGTTGCCCCTCCCGTCTGGTACAGCAATCCCCTCAGCATGGGAATGGAAACAAGTCCAATCAAAGCAATGGGCTGAGTTTAACCTTTCTGGGCCTGTGGGGTTGGTTTATATCAGACAGGAGGAGATTGGTGTCAGTGACTGTGGGGTTGGTTTATATCAGACAGGAGGAGATTGGTGTCAGTGACTGTGGGGCTGGTTTATATCAGACAGGAGGAGATTGGTGTCAGTGACTGTGGGGTTGGTTTATATCAGACAGGAGGAGATTGGTGTCAGTGACTGTGGGGTTGGTTTATATCAGACAGGAGGAGATTGGTGTCAGTGACTGTGGGGTTGGTTTATATCAGACAGGAGGAGATTGGTGTCAGTGACTGTGGGGTTGGTTTATATCAGACAGGAGGAGATTGGTGTCAGTGTCTGTGGGGCTGGTTTATATCAGACAGGAGGAGATTGGTGTCAGCGTCTGTTGGGTTGGTTTATATCAGACAGGAGGAGATTGGTGTCAGTGACTGGGGTCAGTTTATATCAGACAGGAGGAGGTTGGTGTCAGTGACTGTGGGGTTGGTTTATATCAGACAGGAGATTGGTGTCAGTGACTGTGGGGCTGGTTAATATCAGACAGGAGGAGATTGGTGTCAGTGACTGGGGTTGGTTTATATCAGACAGGAGGAGATTGGTATCAGTGACTGTGGGGTTGGTTTATATCAGACAGGATAAAATAGTGAAAGTTGGAGAAGATATGTTATTCCTATAGTTAACCACTGTGTTAGGAAAGACTTATATATTCATTCATGGGATGTGGATGTCCCATCCCTAGTTGCCCTTGAGAAGGGGGTGGTGAGCCGCCACCTTGAACTGCTGCAGTCCGTGTGGTGAAGGTTAGGGAGGGAGACCTTGTTAAGACCTTGAATTGCCTGCAAAGAACATCCTTTAACTCCAGAGTAGAACGAAATAGGGAGAATAGCAGAAATCAGGAGAATGAAGCCGAGAGGTACAAATGTGCTGTTAGGGATGGAGCTCCAGGATTTTGACCCAGCGACGATGAAGGAACAGCGATAATTTCCATGTCCGGGTGTTGTGTGACTTGGAGGTGATGACGTTCCCATGCGCCTGCTGCCCTTGTCCTTCTAGGTGGCAGGTTTGGGAGGTGCTGCCAAAGAAGCCTTGGCCAGTTGCTGCAGCGCATCTCATCGATCAGAGGGTTGCAACCGGGAGTCCTTGAGAAGGTTTCAAGAGGTCTGCCCTGAAATTCTCTCCTGCGAGGCTGAGAGTTACGTGGATAGCACGTTTCTAGAGGTGGTCACCCCACAGCTTAAGAGTATGCAGGCAGAGAGGGAATGGGTGACCGCCAGACAGAAGAGGAGGACCAGGCAGGTAGTGCAGGAGTCCCCAGAGTGCATTGCACTCTCCAACCAGTATTCTGTTCTGAGTACTGGTGAGGGTGATGGTTCCTCTGGGTAATGCAGCCAGAGTCAAGTCCACGGCACCACGGGTAGCTCAGCTGCACAGGGCGGGAGGAAAAAGAGTGGAAGAGCAATAGTGGTAGGGGATTCAATAGTTAGGGGAGCAGACCAGTGTGTCTGCGGCCGTAGACGTGACTCCAGAATGGTATGTTACCTCCCTGGTGCCAGGCTGAAGTATGTCACTGAGCAGCTGCAGGACACTCTGAGGGGGGAGGGTGAACAGCTGGAGGTTGTTGTCCATATCGGTACCAACGACAGGCAGAAAGAGGGATGAGGTCCTGCAGGCAGAGTTTAGGGAGCTAGGAGAGAGATTAAAAAGCAGGACCTCAACGGTAGTAATCTCTGGATTACTCCTGGAGCCATGTGCTAGTGAGTTCAGGAACAGGAGGATAGAACAGATGAATGTGTGGCTGGAGAGATGGTGCAGGAGGGAGGGCTTTAGATTCCTGAGGCATTGGGACCGTTTCTGGGGAAGGTGGGACCTGTACAAGCCGGATGGGTTACACCTCAACAGAGCCGGGACCAATATTCTCATGGGGAGGTTTGCTCGTGCTGTTGGGAAGGGTTTAAACTAGCTTGGCAGTGTAATGATATCAGCAAATAGTGATGTTATTTGCCTGTTTGATTATCATGTCTTACCAGCATAGTTGCCTGATTGATTACTTATGCCTGACCAGCAGAGGTCATGTGAGAGACAAGCAGTTTGGTTTTAGTTTCAGTTTCATCTAGATGGATCTCTAGATGGTGTCTCCTGTAAATGCTGTTAAAAAGAGTTGAACAGACTTTAGATTAAACTCATTCTCTTTCATAAATGTCTCGTCATTGAACCCACAAAGAAATCAATACATGGTGTCAGAAGTGATTGAAAGAGATGAAGAGAAAAAATCTGAAGTTAAATCAGCTCTCCACAAATTAGCAAGCCAAAAGAGAACATCGTTGCTTACCATTGGAGAATAGCTAACGAAGTGAAAAAATGGAAGGTTTACACCCACCGGCGATGCTTCAGTTGACAGGTAATGTGGCTGAAAATTGGAGGAGATGCAAACAACGTGTAGAGTTGTATTTAGCGGCAATCGGAGCTGACGAGAAAAGTGATAATAAGAAATCGTCAGTGTTCTTACATGTCGTGGGTGATGAAGCGCTGGAGGTGTATAATAATTTCACATTCGCTGTTGATGGAGACAAAATGAAACTAGATAAAATAATGGAACAGTTTGAGGCCTACTGCATACCTAAATGTAACGTGACATTTGAGAGGCAAAGATTTTTCACATGTGTACAGAAAACGGGTGAGACTATTGATCAGTATGTGACTGAACTGAGAAACCGAAGCAAAACATGTGAATTTGGGGGACTGACAGACTCGCTGATAAAAGACAGACTGGTGTGTGGTATTCCAGATAATGGTCTAAGGGAAAGACTGCTAAGAGAGCAAGATCTAGACCTGGGAAAAGCCATAGCACTGTGTAGGGCTACAGAGACTGTGAAGTCGCAGGCAAAGGAGCCGTTCAGTGATAGTAGCTGCAACGTGGATGCAGTGAGTAAGAACGGACACAAACCGTTTAACAAAAAGAGCGCCAATGTGAAAAAAGAGGCGTGGCCAGTGAACAAAAATGAAAGGGGCAATCGAAAGTCATGTAGTCGATGCGGTACACAGCATCCACCAAGAAAGTGTCCAGCATATGGTAAAACATGCAATAGTTGCAACAAGAACAACCATTATGCCCGTTGCTGTAAGAACCAAATGCAACAAAGCAAGGTCCATACAGTAGATGAAAGCGAGATAGAGGAGTTCTATGTAGATGTTGTGTCTGAAAACAAAAAAGAAGAAAGAGACTGGATGTTGACACTAAAAGTGAATGACATACACATTCCATTTAAATTGGATACTGGAGCACAAGTTAATGTGATATCAGAGACTGATTTTAAGAAAATTAGACCCAGACCAAAGATACATGGAATAAAAGTGAAAGTGACAGGATACTCAGGTACTGATATACCAGTGAAAGGAAGATGCATTGTCAAAGTAACACACAAGGACAGAGAGCACACGTTAGCATTAATTGTGGTGCCAAAGGATGTGCAAGCCATACTAGGTTTAAAAGCCTGTGAGAGACTGAACCTGGTAAAGAGAGTCCTCGTTGTGGAAAGCGAAGGAGAGACAGTCTATGATGAACTCATGAAAGAGTACAACGACCTATTTAAGGGTCTAAGCTGCATTCCAGGAGAACACACAATCAGAGTAGATAAAAGTATGACACCGGTCATACATCTATGCAGATAAGTTCCGTTTGCTTTTCAAAAGCAACTGAAGGCAGAGTTGGACAGGATGGAAAGCCTGAACGTGATTCGGAAGATAGATGAGCCAACTGAGTGGGTGAGTTCCCTCGTCGTAGTGGACAAAAAGAATGGAAAGCTCAGAATTTGCCTGGCTCCAAGAGATCTAAACAGAGCAATAAAGAGAGAGCACTTCAAGCTTCCTACATGTGAGGAAATCATGGCACAGTTTGCAAATGCAAAGTACTTCAGCAAGTTAGATGCATCATCAGGATTTTGGCAGATGAAATTGGACAAAGCAAGTTCAAGACTGTGCACGTTCAACAGTCCATTTGGCAGATACAGATTCCTAAGGTTACCATTTGGCATTGCCTCAGCTCCTGAAGTGTATCACAAAACTATCCATATGATCTATGAGCACCTGGAGGGAGTTGATACATCAATGGATGACATCATAGTATGGGGAACCACGAGAACTGAGCATGACGAGAGACTGAAAAAAGTGCTGGAAGCAACAAGGAAAACAAACCTGAAGCTGAATAGAGAGAAATGCCAGCTCGGGGTGACAGAACTGACATTCGTGGGAGATATCCTTAGCGGTGAGGGCGTCAGACCAGATCCCAGAAAGGTGTCCGCCATTGAGAATATGCCAAAGCCACAATGCAAAAAGGACATGCAGAGGTTTAATGGAATGATCAACTACATGGGGAAATTCATATCCAACCTCTCAGAAAAGATGGCGCCACTGAGAAGACTAACTGAAAAGAACATAGAATGGGAATGGAATCATGAGCATGAGAAGTCATGGGGCGATCTAAAGAAACTGCTCACAGAGGAACCAGTTCTGAGGTTTTATGACCCAGCGAGACCCATCAAGATATCATCAGATGCATCACAGAGTGGGCTCGGTGCCGTTCTTCTGCAACAATATGACTACTGGCAACCTATTGCATATGCATCGTGCTCAATGACAGACGCGGAGACGCGATATGCTCAAATAGAAAAGGAGCTGCTCAGCATCACATACGCCTGTGAAAGATTTCACCAGTTTGTGGCAGGACAAGCAATCAGTGTAGAGACTGACCATAAGCCCTTGATTGCATTGTTCCAAAAGCCACTAAATAGCTGTCCGCTTAGAATACAAAGAATGATGATCAGGCTGCAACGCTATACACTGAATGTTGCGTACACACCGGGTAAACTGATGTATACAGCAAACACGTTGTCCAGAGCTGTTGACCCAAGTGAGCCCGCAAACACCACAATGGATGAAAAAGTGAACGCCTATGTGGACATGATCACAAGTGCACTGCCCATAGCAGATGCAAAAATGGAGCTCATAAAGAATGAGACAAACAAAGATGAAACAATGAGACGACTGAGGAAAAGCATCTTGGATGGATGGCCCAACATGAAGCAAGACTGCTCACCTGACATGGCAGAGTACTGGAACTGCAGGGCAGAACTATCAGTGGTCGAAGACATCATCTACAAAGGAAGTAAAATAGTTATCCCAAAGAGTCTGAGAAAAGAGATGTTAAAAAAGATCCATGGAGGACATCTGGGAATCGAAAAATGTAAGAAAAGAACACGAGAGGTGATGTACTGGCCACGAATCAACCAAGATGTGACAAATGAGGTGTCAAACTGCACAATATGCCTGAAATATCGAGCAAGCAATCCAGTAGAACCACTAAAGCCACACCCAGCACCAGACAGACCTTACCAGAAGGTAGGCGCTGACCTATTCGTATGTCAACGGAAGGACTATCTTGTAATCACAGACAATTACTCCCTGTATCCAGAGGTTTGTAGACTGCACACCACCACTGCAGATGCTGTGATAACATGTATGAAAGCCATATTCTCCAGACATGGCGTGGCAAGCGAGGTCTTCACAGACAACGGACCTCAGTTTTACAATGCAAGTTTCCGACACTTTGCCAAAGAGTGGGACTTTGTCCACACAACGTCAAGTCCTCACTTTCCACAGTCCAATGGTCTAGTGGAAAAATCGGGCAGCACGGTGGCATAGTGGTTAGCACTGTTGCCTCACAGCGCCAAAAGACCCGGGTTCGAATCCGGCCTCGGGCGACTGTCTGTGTGGAGTTTGCACATTCTCTCCGTGTTTGCGTGGGTTTCCTCTGGGTGCTCCGGTTTCCTCCCACAGTCCAAAGATGTGCGGGTTAGGTTGATTTGGCTATGGTAAATTGACCCTTAGTGTTAGGGGGATTAAATACGTGGGGTTACGGGGATAGGGTGGGATATGTGTCGGTGCAGGCTCGATGGGCCGAAGTGGCCTCTATCTGCACTGTGGGGTTTCTGTGATTCTGTGATTCTGTGATTCAGACAGTGAAAAGACTGATGTACAAGGTAAAAGACAGTGGAACTGACTTCTACCAGAGCATGCTTGTATACCGCACAACGCCGCTCGAGTGTGGTATGTCACCAGCCCAACTCCTTATGTGACGTATGCTAAGGTCAAACCTACCCATCCCGGAGAACCTCCTGAAAACAAAAGAGGGGGAGAAAGTGAGGAAGTTCAAAGAACAACAGAAAGAAAAGCAAAAGTACTACTATGACAGAGGAACACAAAACCTACCTGAACTCCACACTGGTGACCAAGTAAGGTTGAAAGACAAAACAAACACATGGACTCAGAAGGGAACTGTCCTGAGTGAAGTTCAACCAAGATCATACACCATTCAGACAGATGAGGGTGCTGTTCTGAGAAGAAATCGTCGAGATCTTCTCATGGGACCAGCCACAGCAGGTCAAGAGACTGATACTGTTGAACAACCTGATCACACAGATGAGAACCAATCATCTGAGGCAACAACTCAGATTCAAGGACAATCAATCAGAAAATCCTCAAGACATGTGAAGCCTCCTGAGAGACTCATTGAGCAAATTTAAGGACTATTGTTATAGAAGGAAGTAATGTTATCTTATTCTTTCTTCAAGTTCTAGTGTATTGACATATTTCATGTGAACACACAAAGCAAGGTTAAAAAACCTTGATCATGATAATGATAATGTAAGTTCGTTAAGTGTTACAGTTATAATGCAGATTAATACAAAGAAAACATGTTGTTGGTTAAAAGTAAAATACTTTTGTTTTAAGAAAAGGAGATGTAATGACATCAGCAAATAGTGATGTTATTTGCCTGTTTGATTATCATGTCTTACCAGCATAGTTGCCTGATTGATTACTTATGCCTGACCAGCAGAGGTCATGTGAGAGACAAGCAGTTTGGTTTTAGTTTCAGTTTCATCTAGATGGATCTCTAGATGGTGTCTCCTGTAAATGCTGTTAAAAAGAGTTGAACAGACTTTAGATTAAAACTCATTCTCTTTCATAAATGTCTCGTCATTGAACCCACAAAGAAATCAATACAGGCAGGGGGATGGGCACCAGCATATGAGAGTAGAAAAGAGGAATAAGGTGCATAAAAGAGTGATTGTGTTAGATAGTAATAGAGAAGATAGTACTAGATGTGGTAGTAGTACCATATTAGATAGGAGCAGACTAAGAGACTACAAAAAATTTAATAATGGGTTTAGAATGCATGTACATAAACGCACAAAGTGTGGTGAATAAGGTTGGTGAGCAACAAGCACAATTAGCTATGTGGCAATATGATGCTGTAGCAATAACGGAAATGTGGCTTAAAAACGGTGAGGACTGGGCGCTTAATATTCAAGGGTACAAGGTGTTCAGAAAAGATAGGGAAGGAAAAAAGGGAGCTGGGGTGGCAGTGCTGATTAAGGAAGACATTGTAGTGTTGGAAAGGGAGGATGTTCTTGAGGGAACAAGGACAGAATCCATTTGGTTAGAGTTGAGGAGCAAAAAGAGTATGATCACGCTATTTTGGGTATTCTATAGGTCTCCAAATAGTGAGAGGGAGGTAGAGGAGCAAATCTGCAGGGAAATTGCAGAGATATGCAAGAGCTATACAGTGGTAATATTGGGGGACTTTAATTACCCAAATATCGATTGGGATAATGCTAGGTAAAGGGAAAGGAGGGGGTGGAATTTCTGAAATGTGTTCAGGAGAATTTCCTTGACCAACATGTTCTTGGCTCAACTAGGAAGGAGGCATTGCTGGATCTGGTGCTGGGGAATGAGGTGGGCCAGGTCGACCAAGTGTCTGTGGGAGAACACTTGGGTACGAGTGATCATCGTATCATAAGATTTAGATTAGCAATGGAGAGGAGCAAGGAAAAATCTAGAGTGGAACTTCTAAACAAGAATAGGGCTAACTTCAATGGGATGCGAAAGGATCTAGCCAAGGTAAAATGGAACCAAAGACTGACAGGAAAAACTATAACGGAACAATGGGTGATCTTTAAGGAGGAGATGTTCCAAGTACAGGCTAGGTACATTCCAACAAGAGGGAAGGATAAGGGAACCAAAGCAAGGGCTCCTTGGATGATGAGGGAGATAGAGAAGATGATGAAACAAAAAAAGAGGGTGTATGATGCATGTCAGGTGAATTCTTCAAGGGAGAACCAGACCAAATGCAGTAAGTTGAGAGGGGAAGGGAAGATGAAAATAAGATTGGCAAAGAGAGAATATTAGCGTAGAATGGCAGTTAACATAAAAGGGAACCCAGAAATCTTCTACTGGCATGTAAACAGTAAGTGGGTAGTAAGAGGCGGGGTGGGGCCTATTGGAGACAAAGAAGGTGATATATGCTTAGAGGCGCAGGGCAAGGCTAGAATACTCAATGAGTACTTTGTATCGGTGTTTACTAAGGAGGTGGATGCTGACAAAATATCGGTAGAAGTGGAAAAGGTAGAAGGAATGGAAGGGGTGAAAATTAGTAGACAGGATGTACGAGAAAGGCTGGGTATGCTTAGAGTGGACAAGTCGCCTGGCCCAGATGGCTTGCATCCCAGGTTGCTAAGGGAATTGGGGGAGGAGGTAGCGGAAGTGCTTGCCATAATTTTCCAATCTTCCCTAGATGCAGGGGAGGTGTCTGAGGATTGGAAAGTGGCAAATGTGACACCATTGTTCAAGAAAGGGTGTAAGGACAATCCTAGTAACTACAGGCCGGTCAGTTTAACATCAGTGGTGGGTAAAGATTTAGAAATAATAACCAAGAAAAAAATTAACGGGCACTTGGAGAGGTTAAAGCTAATTAAGGAGAGCCAACATGGATTTGTAAAAGGCAGATCGTGTTTGACTAACTGAACTAAATTTTTTGATGAACTAACAGACAGGATTGATGAAGGGAATACAATGGATGTTGTCTACATGGATTTTCGGAAGGCGTTTGACAAAGTACCACATAGAAGGCTGGTTAACAAAATTGAGGCTCATGGAATAGGTGGGTCAGTGACAGCTTGGAGAAGGAATTGGCTTAAGGACAGAAAACAGCGAGTTGTGGTAAATGGCTGTTATTCAGAATGGAGGATGGTAGACAGTGGAGTTCCTCAAGGGTCAGTGCTGGGGCCACTGCTTTTTTTGATATATATAAATGACCTGGATATTGGAATACAGCGTAGAATTTCTAAATTTGCTGATAACACCAAAGTTGGGTATATGGCAAACAGTGATGATGATACCAATCGACTGCAACGGGACATAGAAAGGCTAGTAGAATGGGCAGACAAGTGGCAGATGGAATTTAATACAGAGATGTGTGAGGTGATGCATTTTGGCAGAAGGAACAGGGAGAGGCAATATACAATTAATGGCAGAGTTTTAAAGAGAGAGCAGGGACAGAGGGACCTGGGAGTTAATGTGATTAGGTCCCTGAAGGTGGCAGGACATATTGAGAGAGTGGTTAATAAAGCATATGGTATCTTGGGCTTCATAAATAGAGGTATTGAGTACAAAAGTAGAGAAGTTATGCTGAACCTTTATAAAGCGATGGTTAGGCCACAACTGGAGTTTTGCATCCAGTTCTGGTCACCGCACTTTAGGAAGGATGTGAAGGCCCTTGAGAGGGTGCAGAGGAGATTTACCAGAATGGTTCCGGGGATGGGGGATCTTAGCTGCAAGAACAGGTTGGAGAAGCTGGATTTGTTTTCATTAGAGCAAAGGAGGTTGAGGGGTGATTTGATGGAGGTGTACAAGATTATGACGGGTTTGGATAGGCTAGATGGAGAAAGGTTGTTCCTGTGGTGTATGTGCCTTTAAGAGCAATTATGGTGTATGTGCCTTTAAGAGCCCCAGGTGTGCGTAATGCCGGTAATTGCCACTTGGGCTATATAAGCCTGTGTATTGTGTATATCCTTTAGAAACCCCCCCCCCCCAGACTTGCTTAGTAAATACCTATGAACCAACTCCTGTCTTCAGTGTCTTTATCTACACACGGACACTACAGTGGCGACGAAGTGGAAACGGACTTACCTGCAATTCGGCAGCACCTCAAGGACATCGATTCCTCCAGCAGCATCCAGAAGACTCAAGG
This sequence comes from Somniosus microcephalus, assembly GCF_052327205.1. Taxonomy (NCBI): domain Eukaryota; kingdom Metazoa; phylum Chordata; class Chondrichthyes; order Squaliformes; family Somniosidae; genus Somniosus; species Somniosus microcephalus. The sequence continues at coordinate 79,780,146 of NC_140990.1, forward strand.
AAGTAAGAGAAACTGTGGTTTCACCAGCTGGCCAAGCTGGTGACAGGTACTGCGCTAATCCTTCCTGGACGTCAGGCTGGAGCTCCAGCGGCGGGCTCTACAGCTGAGACAGGCAGCGAAATCGGAGGCAAGCAATAACGGACTGGGAGGGTGCACTCGAGAGACGGCCGGCGCGGGAAGCAGGTCAGCGTTTAGACCTCCGTCTGGAACGAGTCTCCAACAGTGAATAAACAGAAACAGCGTTGTTATCGGTAGCAGCGGCGGGAAAGCACGGGAAGCGCCATATCGTTGCTACAGAGAGAGAAAAAAAAAGAAAAAAAAAAGTAAAAAAGCGCGGGAAGCGCCATATCTTTTCTGAAATGCCTAAATCTGGTAATATTGAGGCTTTTGATGGCGAAATAGAAGATTGGACCACATACATGGAAAGAGTAGAGGTTTATTGCACTGCAAATGGAATAACAGATGAAAAAAAAGCTTCAGTACTTCTGAACTTAATGGGCGCGAAGACATACGGGCTGTTACGAAATTTAATCACTCCAGCCAAACCAAAGGACAAGACTTTTAAAGAAATTGTTGATACCCTGCAGGAGCATTTAAACCCAACACCGCTGCTGATAGCGGAACGATTCAAGTTCTTCAAGAGAAATCAACACAAGAATGAAAGTAACGCTGATTACCTAACCGAATTAAGAAAGCTATCAAAGTACTGTCAATTCGGAGCAGGACTATCGGATTATCTTCGAGACAAATTTGTTTGCGGTCTCTTAAGTGAAGGAACACAAAAAAGACTGCTTTCTGAAAAAGATTTAACATTGGACAAAGCTTTCAGTATGGCTGTATCATACGAAGCAGCAGCAAAAGGAGCTGCAGAGATACAACAAGAGACACAGGACTTCGGCACCCATAAAATGACACAGGATTTCGGAAGATGTTATCGCTGCAGCAGATCCACCCATAACCAGAGGGACTGCTGGTTCAAGGGCAAAGCATGCAGGCAATGTGGTAAGATTGGACACATTGCACGGGTATGCCAATCTGGACAAAATAAATCCACTGACAGAAAACAAAAAATCAATAAAGAAAAGTACAGGAAGGTACAAATGATGACGGACAATAGCTCCGAAGACCAGAATAGTGATAGCGACTCCGGAAACAAGAGACTAAGCTGTCTCAAATTACATAATGTACTTGCCAAAGAGGATTACCAAACCATTTGGGTTACCCTCACAATAGCAGGGTCCCCAGTTAAAATGGAGCTAGATACAGGATCAGCTCTAACCGTAATAAATCGACGAGATTACGAGAGGCTATTTTCGCATATACCTCTAAAAGACACATCCATTATCTTAAAAACATATACGGGGCAGAAAGTCTACCCCAAAGGAAAAATAAGGGTGCCTGTGGTATACAACGGCAAAGAAATACAAAAGTTGTATTTATACATTCTACAAGATGGTGGTCCACCGTTGTTGGGACGTGAATGGATAAGGAAGATACGTTTAGACTGGCACTCCATTCAGGCACTGATGGTGACCAGTAAGGAAAAAAACAATGATGACATCATACCTGAACGATTAAAAGACATCTTGGCCAACGCCAAAGAAGTGTTTCAAGAGAAACTAGGAACCTTGAAAGGCATCACCGCCTCAATAAAAGTGGAAGATACAGCAATTCCAAAATTTTTTAAGGCAAGACCGGTGCCATACGCAATACGTCCAGCAGTTGAGGCAGAGCTGAAGAATTTGGAAAAGGCAGGCATATTATCCAAAATAGATTGGAGCGAATGGGCAACACCCATCGTTCCAGTCATGAAAAAAACATTGAAAAATAACTCTGAGGAACAGAAAAAAATTCGCATCTGTGGGGACTTTAAGGTGACTGTAAACCCGGTCCTTCACACGGTACAGTATCCTCTTCCGAGGATAGAAGATATTTTCGCCTCACTATCCGGAGGGAAACGTTTCACAAAAATTGACTTGGCACAGGCATATCTACAGATGGAGGTTGAGGAGACCTCTAAAAAGTATCTCACAATAAACACACACAAAGGCCTGTACCAGTACAATCGACTGGTTTTTGGAATAGCATCAGCTCCAGCTATCTGGCAAAGAGCTATGGAGCAAGTCCTGCAAGGAATTCCGGGGACTCAATGCTACCTAGACGACATCCTTATAACAGGAGAAAACGACAACGAGCACCTTGCCAATTTGGAGCAGGTGCTCACTAGGCTGAAAGAACGAGGCCTATGAGCAAATCGCCCCAAGTTTGAATTTTTCCAAAATCAGATATCATATTGTGGCCACATAATTAATAAGGAAGGGTTGCATAAGTCACCTGAAAAAATTGAAGCAGTTATAAAAGCCCCAGCACCTGAAAATGTTTCACAATTAAGGTCATTCCTGGGATTAATAAATTACTATCATAAATTTTTACCGAACTTATCAACTATTCTACACCCTCTTAATGATCTTCTACAGACAGGAGTGATTTGGAAATGGAACGAAGACTGTAAATGTGCCTTCCATAAATGTAAAGACTTAATCACATCCGAGAAAATTTTGGCTCATTACAACCCATCACTACCAATCAGACTGGCGTGCGATGCATCCCCTTACAGCATAGGAGCGGTATTATCGCATAGATTCCCTGATGGCTCGGAGCAGCCGATAGCTTTTGCGTCACGCTCATTGAACTCAGCTGAGCGTAACTATGCCCAGATAGACAGGGAAGCACTCAGCCTGGTATGGGGAGTGAAGAAATTCAACCATTACCTACACGGACAAAAATTTACCTTGCTGACTGACCATCAACCCCTCATCTCCATATTCAACCCTAAAAAAGGTGTCCCCATTATGACGGCACAAAGACTACAGAGGTGGTCCCTTTTTCTAGGGGCACACCAATACAACATTGAATACAAAGGGTCAAAACAGCATGGGAATGCTGATGGTTTATCACGCCTACCGTTGCCAATGATAGAGGAGGCACCTACAGTAGACCCAGTAGAGATATTCCACTCTACGATAGTGGAATGTCTACCGGTGACAAATTCTGCCATTGAAAGGGAGACAAGAAATGACCCTACTCTCTCACGGGTCTACGATTTAACAGTGAAGGGATGGCCAGCACATGGCGAACCACTGTTGCCAGCATTCTCGCAAAGAAGAGAACAGCTGTCAGTGTGCCGAGGAACCTTGATGTGTGGATCCAGAGTGGTGATTCCACCCAAACTCCAGGATAAAGTGCTAAAGGAGCTTCACGAGGGGCATCTGGGTGGAGTGAAAATGAAGAACCTAGCTAGGGCGTTTGTATGGTGGCCAGGTATCGATGGAGACATCGAAGACATGACCAAGAGCTGCCTAGGATGCCAGAAGGTCCAAAATGCTCCGCCACAGGCCCCTCTACATCCACGGGAGTGGCCCTCATCTCCCTGGCAAAGGGTGCACATCGACTTTGCTGGTCCATTTATGGACTCAATGTTCTTAATCGCAGTGGATGCACACTCCAAGTGGCCGGAGGTAATAAAGATGTCCTCCACCACCACGGAAAAAACCATCACAGTATTAAGGACCATTATTTGCCAGGAATGGGCTGCCGGAGCAGATATGTTCTGATAATGGACCGCAATTTGTGTCCGAAGAATTCAGAAAGTTCTTAAAGAACAATGGGGTAAAGCACTACACGTCCGCCCCATACCATCCCGCCACCAATGGATTGGCTGAAAGGTTTGTCCAGACCTTCAAGAAGGCCATCAAGGCCATGGGTAATGAAGACATAAAACTTCAGCACAAGGTGGATAACTTCTTATTTGCATATAGGAATGCAACGCATATGGTTACTAACCAAACTCCCGCCATGATGTTCTACAATAGAAACCTAAGATGCCGGCTGGATTTGGTCAAGCCCAACATCCGAAGGGACGTGGAGAACCGGCAGTTTCAGGGCATGAATGAAAGGCCAACTAGGGCCTTCCAGATAGGCCAACCGGTTTTGGCCCGGGACTACTGTACCGAGAAATGGCAGCCTGGAACTATCTGCACACGATTAGGACCACTGATGTATACCGTGGACATCGGAGACAGCATAATAAGGCGCCATGCTGACCAAATCATCAAGTCATCCGAAAAGGGACAACCTACACCACCACTCTATACATCTAACGATGAAGTAGAGATACCCATATCTACCTCCGATCCGATGATACTGGAGCCCGATGAACCCGACACTGGCCTTCAAGCCAAATCAGCCTTGCCAGAAGAACCTACTACACCACCAGAAACTACTACACCCCCGAGGCGTTATCCGGACCGAGTCAGGAAGCCTCCTGAGAGACTAACTTATAATTAATTAATACAGCAATGTATATTATTTTGCATATAACATGTAATTAATAATTACTTAAAATATGATGTACTAGTTAGCTAGAAGGGGAGGAATTGTGGTGTATGTGCCTTTAAGAGCAATTATGGTGTATGTGCCTTTAAGAGCCCCAGGTGTGCGTAATGCCGGTAATTGCCACTTGGGGTATATAAGCCTGTGTATTGTGTATATCCTTTAGAAACCCCCCCCCCACCCCCCCCCCCCCCCCCCCACCCCCCCCCCCCCCCCACCCCCCCCCCCCCCCCCCACCCCCCCACCCCCCCCCCCCCACCCCCCCCCCCCCCCCACCCCCCCACCCCCCCCCCCACCCCCCCACCCCCCCCCCCCCCCACCCCCCAGCCTTGCTTAGTAAATACCTATGAACCAACTCCTGTCTTCAGTGTCTTTATCTACACACGGACACTACAGTTCCCACTAGTTGATGGTACAAGGACGAGGGGACACATATTTAAGGTTTGGGCAAGAGATACAGGGGGGACGTGAGGAAAAACTTTTTTACGCAGCGAGTGGTGATGACCTGGAACTCGCTGCCGACGGAAGTGGTGGAAGCGGAGACACTCAATGTTTTCAAGGGGAGACTGGATAGGCACTTGAGGGAAATAGACTTGCAGGGCTACGGGGATAGAGCGGGGGAATGGGACTGACTGGATTGCTCTGCAGAGAGCCGGCACAGACTCGATGGGCCGAATGGCCTCCTTCTGTGCTGTTATGACTCCCTCTTTCATTCTTTCTCCCACAAGCAGCCCTCACACCGGGCGCCGGCTCAGTTCCCATTGAGCAGCCGCGGGGGAAGCGATGTGGGGCGCGATGGGGCCAAGGCTGCGGAAGCCGCCCCTCGCTCGCTGCCAATTGGGTTGATCCAGATTCCCATCATCTCCATCCAGCCTGTTGCCCCCATCTCCCCGCTTCCCCCCTACAAATCCAGGCTGGGGTTTATTGGAGGGTGGGGCCATTCCCAATTCCAGGAGCCCAGCCCGTTGAACACCTTCTCCCACTGGAACAGGAGCAGTGCGCAGGCGCAGTTTGCGGGACCCGCAGCTCCAGCCGCCGCTCGCCCTCACACCAGGCGGCGCCACTGAGCAGGACAGCCCGCGGCCCTGGGGATTGGTGCAGTCAACCGTCAATCAAAGGCCAGCAGCCAATCTGCTTGGCCCAATTCCCGCCCCCAACCGCCGTCCATTGTTGGGACCTCAAACTGTCAATCAAAGGTCGGCCCTGCCCACTGCACCCTGCTCACTCTCCGATTGGTGGCTGCCGGGGTGGGCGGGGCGATAAAGGGCCAATCAGTGCACTCCCCACCTCCGTCTGGGAGCTGGTCTTTGCTCAGGTGAGCAGATCACGTGGGCTGGAAGGAAGGCGGCCACAAGGCAGATTGTGAGGTCACTGGGCCTCTTGTATTGGAGAATCAAGGAGCAGGGAGTTTAAAACATACTATTACCGCACTTAATCATCAAATAACTATTTATTTCAAAAAATAAAGCAAGCACAGTGATTTGAAAAGGAAAGACTTGCATTTATAAAGAGGCTTCTGTGATCTCAGGATGTCCCAAAGAGTTTACAGACAATGAACACTTGTGTTGTGTTACAGGGGGTCCGGGGAATTTTTATAACACAGGAGGGGCCTCAGAGAACTACACTGATCTACACTGTCCCATCAAACACTCCCAGGGCAGGTACAGCATGGGTTAGATACAGAGTAAAGCTCCCTCTACACTGTCCCATCAAACACTCCCAGGGCAGGTACAGCACGGGTTAGATACAGAGTAAAGCTCCCTCTACACTGTCCCATCAAACACTCCCAGGGCAGGTACAGCACGGGTTAGATACAGAGTAGTGCTCCCTCTACACTGTCCCATCAAACACTCCCAGGGCAGGTACAACACGGGTTAGGTACAGAGTAAAGCTCCCTCTACACTGTCCCATCAAACACTCCCAGGGCAGCTACAGTACGGGTTAGATACAGAGTAAAGCTCCCTCTACACTATCCCATCAAACACCCCCAGGGCAGGTACAGCACGGGGTAGATACTGAGTAAAGCTCCCTCTACACTGTCCCATCAAACACTCCCAGGGCAGGTACAGCACGGGTTAGATACATAGTAAAGCTCCCTCTATCCTGTTATGTTCATTAATAACTAGTCATTTTCATTATGAACAGCTAGCTTAGAGCTTAGTCATTTATTCAGCATGTGTACTACTGTGTGCAGGCATCCATCTTGACTACTGCCTTGTGGGTAGCCTACTCTTATATACATGCAGCTCTACAGCTCCACCTAGTGTACCATTCTAGAATGACAGGTTACTGATCATTACATCCCCCTTTCTTTGAGGTTAAACAAAATCAATATCAATCAATATCAATCAACTTTCAAGAAACACGATAAAGATGATATCAGTAACACTTTTGTTAGTGCTCTATAAACATAAACATTTTCACAACAGTCAATACATTTTCAATATAGTTTTCTTTGTACTCAAAGATTAAGTCTATCAGGCTTCTTTACTTCACGTGTGGATCTTCTCAGCACAGGTAAGTCTGATGTGTTTTCATGAGAGCCTGTATGTGTGTTTGTGTTAGATTGTTCTGGTGGTGAGTGACAAGATTCAGTTGCGGCATTGTCATCGATTTGCTCTTGGATAGTTTCTTGTGTTTTCAGGAGGGAACGGCAGTTCCTCCTGAGAATCTGTCCTTCCTCAGTTCTAACAGTGTATGACCTTGGTCCTACTTCCTCAAGAACTGTAGCTTTCCTGTTCCATGCATCTGGATCCTCAATCCTGACAACATCATCCCTTGTCAAGGTTTCAGAGTCTTGGATGACTTGTCATAGTATGATTTCTGTTTCAGCTTTAACAGTTGAAGTCTCTGTCTCAGTTCCTTACTCTGCTTTTCTTTTGCACAGCAGGGTAGCGTGGTGCGCAACTTGCGACCCATTAGGAGTTCAGCAGGTGAAGAACCAGAGTCTAAAGGTGAGGCTCGGTAGCTCAGCAAGGCGAGATAAGGATCAGACTTGCTTTCTGTTGCTTTCTTCAGTAGCTGTTTGAGAACTTGAACACCTTTCTCTGCCTTACCATTTGACTGAGCATACAGAGGACTGGATGTGATGTGTTGAAAGTCATACTGTGCTGCAAACTGTTGCCACTCCTTACAGTTGAAGCACGGACCATTGTCGCTAACGGCAACCCTGGGAATTCCATGTCTGGCGAAAATGGATTTAACATGTATTATGACACTGCTTGCTGATGTGCTTGAGAGCAGCGCCATCTCAGGATAGTTAGAATAGTAGTCAATCACTATTAGATATTCTTTACCATTCAAATGAAAAAGGTCCATACCAACCTTTTGCCATGGTGCTGTTGGTAAGTCAGCTAATATCATTGGTTCCTTTGCTTGTTTGTTTTGGTGTTTCTGATATGTCTCACATTTGCCTATCATGTTCTCAATGTCCTTATTTATGCCAGGCCAATAAACAGTGTCTCTTGCTCTCCTTTTGCATTTTTCAATTCCGAGGTGTCCCTCATGAATCCTTTTGAACATGTCTTGATGTAGAGCCTGTGGAATGACTATTCTGTTCTGTTTTAGTAATAGTCCACTTGCGACACTCAATTCTGACCTGATGTGATAGTACTTTGGACAGGAACCTTTTGGCCAACCATGATTAATGTTCTCTATTACTGTTTGTAACATTGTATCTTTTACTGTTTCTTCTGCTATTTGCTTTGATTTTGTGTCTGACACGGGCAGCGCAGCAGTGACCATACTCACATGAACATCCACGTCTTCCTCAGTAGAGCTCACATGACTCATTGTGGGTGCTCGGGATAGTGCATCTGCTAACACATTGGCCCAGTAATTCCTGTCCCAACGCGTGAGTACGGTCGGGGTACTCACGCGTCTGGCCGGAGGAAATGCCGGTTTTCACCATGCACAGCGCATGCGGGGAAAACCAGCATTTCCTGTCCTCTGAACGAAGGGGTTCAGAGGCAGAACGCGTGCGACTGCACAGGCAGCGCGTGCGCAGTAAAATTCCTTTTTTTTTTCAAAGTTGCGCGCGTGTAAAGGCCTCCGGTCTTTACGCGTGGAAAAACAAGACGTAAGTATTTAGTTTTTCAGGTAAGTGGGCTTTTAGTACAATGTAGAAATTTTTTTTCCACAGGTTTGTTATTTTTAAAGAATTTACAGGATGGTAAGTTTAGTTTTAGACCCTATTTTTAAAAAAATTATTTTTTTCAAAAAATTGATTAATTGTTTAAAACATTTTTTAAAACTTATTTATAGTTATTATAATCAGTGGGATGTTTTTTTAAATTTTATTTAAAGTTAAAGTAGTGTTTTGGCAGCCCATACTTTTCATGAGTTTCACAGCTCTTACTGTCAAACTCATGAATGAGTTTCCCCTCCCCTGATTGGCTGCACAGTGCTCACCTGATCCCAGCCGGCACATCGCACTAACTACGCCGCTGGATCAGGTTAGCACAGCGCGCCGACATCTGAAACGGGCCAGTGACAGGAAATGCAAGCAGGCCCGGGCTTCAGATGTTGGCGCGCAGGGTGAGTGCAGATCGGGGGCTTGCACATGCGGCAAGCCCCCGATCTAATTTCAGGGCCTATGTGTTTGCCTGGTGTGTAGATCAGTTCAAAGTCATATCTTTGCAGCTTCATCATGAGTTGTTGAATCCTTGGAGACATCTCATTCAGGTTCTTTTTTATGATGGCAACCAGTGGGCAGTGGTCTGTCTCAACTGTGAAGGTGGGAAGTCCATATATGTAGCCATGGAACTTTTCTAGTGCAACTACCAAGCCTAGACATTCCTTTTCAATCTGGGCGTATCGACACTCAGAATCAGTCATAGACCTGGAGGCATAGGCAACAGGCTTCCAATCTTCACCCTCTGCTTGTAGCAAGACCGCACCTAGGCCATCTGTTGATGCATCCGTTGACACTTTGATTCTCTTTGTTGGGTCAAAGAAGGTGAGTACAGGTGTGGTTGTCAGCACTGTTTTAAGGTTCATCCACTCTTGTTCATGTCTTTCTGTCCATGCGAACTCATTTGTTTTATGTAGTAGGTCTCGCAGACAGACTGTCTTGGCTGACAAGTTAGGAATGAACTTTCCAATGAAGTTTATCATCCCCATGATGCATAGCACTCCTTTTTTGTCAGTGTCGGGGCATGTTGAGTATGGCATTTACTTTTTCCATATCTGGCTCTATTCCTTTACCAGATAGATTATCTCCTAGGAAAGTGACTTCCTGGACGCCAAACTGACACTTGGCTTTGTTGAGCTTCAGTCCATTCCAGCGTATGCTCTGTAGCACTTTAGTCAGTCTCTCATTGTGTTCTTTCAGTGTGGAGCCCCAGATGATGATGTCATCAACATAGACCCAAACTCCTTCCAGACCTTCAATTATGTGTTCCGTCGCTCTATGAAAGATTTCAGATGCAGATATTATCCCGAAAGGCATTCTGAGGAAACAATACCTGCCAAATGGTGTGTTGAAGGTACAGTATTTGGTGCTCTCTTCATCCAGTTTTAGTTGCCAAAATCCTTGTGAGGCATCGAGCTTTGTGAAGTATCTGGCACCTGACATTTCACTGGTGATTTCTTCTCGCTTGGGAATCTGGTAGTGTTCACGTTTTATGTTTGCATTTAAGTCCTTTGGATCCATGCATACTCTTAAATCATTGTTCTTTTCCTTTACACATACCATGGAGTTAACCCAGTCTGTTGGCTCTTCGACTTTCCTGATGACTCCTAGTGTGGTCATTCTGTCCAGTTCTTTCTTGAGCCGGTCACGCAGGGGTGCTGGAACTCTCCGTGGAGCATGTACCACTGGCTGAGCATCCTCCTTTAGCTGGATCTTGTAAGTGAATGGTAGAACTCCAAACCCTTTGAACACATCCTGGAAATTACTCACTACAGAATCCACTGAGTCATCTGGTCTGCTTATGGCACAGTTTATACGGTAGACTCTCTTGACCAGTTCTAAGTCCTCACAAGCTTTGTCACCTAGTAGTGAATCAAGTCCTTCAGCCACAACAGAAAACATGAGATGATGCACTTTGTCTTTGACTGTCACTTTAAGTCTGCATGCACCTAAGCTATCTATTTTCTGTCCATTATAGTCCTTCAGTAGTACTGACTTTTTCTGTATTTTGGGCTTTTCTTTCATATTTTTAATGTCACTCATACTGATTAAGTTTGCTTTTGCCCCAGTGTCTAGTTTCAATGTAACGAATGCTCCATTTACCTGCAGTGGGATCATCCATTTGTCCTCTTTTACTGCATTAACTTTATGTTCAGCATTGTCCATTCCTGAGGGCTGCACATTTTCTGTATCCTTTTTGATATTGTCACATGACACCATTTGTACAGAAAATGTCTCACTTAAATCAGTGTCCTCAATTACATTGACTTGTTGCCCTATCTTTGCTTTTACTTTTGAAAAGCATTGTTTGGCAAAGTGATTCTTTCCATTACATTTTGTGCACATTTTTCCAAACGCTGGGCATTGTCGTGACTGGTGTTTGTAACCACAGCGTTTACAATTAAAAATTCCTTCCTCCGATTGCTTTCTATTTCTGTTCTGCCCACGTTTCTTTCCTTTGTAGGACACAGCACTGACAGCAGCACTATCACTTACTACAATCGCATCATTATTGATTTCACTGAAAGTTTTTGCGTGCTTTTGAGCTAGCTCACTGGCTTGGCATATTTTCACAGCATTTTCCAATGTTAGTTTGGTTTCTCTCAACAGACGTTCCCTGACCTTTTTATCATGAATACCAAACACAATCTGGTCACGAATCATGGATGCTTTCAGTTCAGAGAAATTAGATGTCTGTGCTTTCAGTTTCAGATTGGTCACAAAGCTATCAAAAGTCTCATTTTGCTGCTGTGCCTGAGAACAGAACACGTACCTTTCATAGGTTTCGTTCTTTTTGGGAGAACAATGTGTATCAAATTTCTTTAGCACATCTTCTAATTTTTCTCTGTTCTCCTCTGGATTAAATACAAATGTACTAAATACCTCTATTGCCTGTGGGCCTGCAATCGTAAGCAGCAACACTATTTTCCTTGCGTCTGGCTTTGTACCGAACCCGATGGCAGCAATGTAGATTTCGAATTGTTGTTTGAAAGTCCGCCAATTGCAGTCGACGTTCCCCGTGAGTTTCAAACCCTCCGGTGGCCTCAAAGTCTCCATGTCGCGTTTCACAATATTCAGCAGATTTTACCAATCCTGGTACCATATTATGTTCATTAATAACTAGTCATTTTCATAATGAACAGCTAGCTTAGAGCTTAGTCATTTATTCAGCATGTGTACTACTGTGTGCAGGCATCCATCTTGCCTACTGCCTTGTGGGTAGCCTACTCTTATATACATACAGCTCTACAGCTCCACCTAGTGTACCATTCTAGAATGACAGGTTACTGATCATTACACTGTCCCATCAAACACTCCCAGGGCAGGTACAGCACGGGTTAGATACAAAGTAAAGCTCCCTCTATAATGCCCCATCAAACACTCCCAGGGCAGGTACAGCATGGGTTAGATACAGAGTAAAGCTCCCTCTACACTGTCCCAGCAAACCCTCCCAGGACAGCTACAGGGGCGTGTTACCGATACCAAGGCTAGGAGAGGCACCCTGGATGATATGGGGAGCTGGGACTTGTCCATGAGTGTAACTGACCGTTTGAGAACTGAAATAATCTAGAGTCATGATCGGGTGTTAGTTGTGCCTCAGTGGTAGCACGCTCTCTCTCTCTCTCTCTCTCTCTCTCTGTGTCTCAGTGGGAGCACTCTCTCTCTCTCTGTGTCTCAGTGGGAGCACTCTCTCTCTCTCTCTCTCTCTGTCTCAGTGGGAGCACTCTCTCTCTCTCTCTCTCTCTCTGTGTCTCAGTGGGAGCACTCTCTCTCTCTCTCTCTCTCTTGTCTCTGAGTCAGGAGGTTGTGGGATCAAGTCCACCTCCAGAGACTTGAGAACACAATCTGGGCCGACATTCCAATGCAGTACTGAGGGAGCGCGGCACTGAAAGAGGTGCCGTCTTCGGACGAGATGTTCAAGCGAGGCCCCATCTGCCCTCTCAAGTGGACATAAAAGATCCCATGATGTTATTTCGAAGAGCAGGGGAGTTCTCCCTGGAGTCCTGGCCAACATTTCTCCCTGAACCAACATCACTAAAACAGATCATTTGGTCATTATCACATTGCTGTCTGTGGGACCTTGCTGTGCGCAAATTGGCTGCTGCATTTCCTACATTACAACAGTGACTGCTCTTCAAAAGTACTTCATTGGCTGTAAAGTGCTTTGGGATGTCCTGAAGTTGTGAAAGGTGCTGTATGAATACAAGTCTTTCTTTAACAAAGGAGAAAAGGCCCAAAATGGAACAGTCGGTAACAGGATATCGATTAGTCTCCTCTTATCTTAGAGACATCAAGGACTCGATACAAAGTGTGTTTGAAACAAAGCAGATTTATTTGACTTATTTCCAGAATATTGAACTCCAGCCCAATTAGAGGAGTTATTAACATCAGCAGAAACAAACCCCAACTGTCAGAATGAACATGGTTCAGTCCTGGATGTGATTAACAGCAGCAAAATCAGCAGAATCCAACCCCTGCAGTCACTTGTGAACGCGCTGGTGTGTCAGCAGGTGGGATCAATGAGTGAATCCCTTCCCATACATGGAGCAGGTGAATGGCCTCTCCCCAGTGTGAACTCGCTGGTATCTCAGTAGCTGGGAGCTGTACAGAGCCCTGGTTAGAACCCATCTGGAGTATTGCGTTCAGATCTGGGCACCGCACCTCAGGAAAGATATTGGCCTTGGAGAGGGGTCGCAGCGCAGATTCACCAGAATGATATCGGTGCTAAAAGGGTTAAATTTCTTCAAAAAACTCAAGCTGGTTTGCAGGACACGACCCAGCCCACGTAACGTCAGGAGGCTGGTCATTGTCTCCGAGGCAGCAGGGGAGTCACAACCACAAACAGAGGCGGGCAAATGGAATCTGCCGTTTGCTGCATCAATGTGTCTGGCTCTGTTCCATGAAGGAGCCGCCAGATTTCCAGTTTCACCCACCCCCCGCCCTCTGATCTGCAAGCTCCCTGACAGCCCTGGTTTAGCAGTTGGACAGATGAGGCTCGGCCATCAAAATGGCTGGGTCCTCTCGCCGAGGACATTGGACAGGCAGCACCATCGCACCGCTCGCCCGATGTCCACCCAGAATGAAAATCAGCCCCAAGAAGTCTAAGCTCAGCAATCTCAGCAACGTCAAACACATCCAAGATCCCCGATCAGCTGCAAGAGAAGGATCGACATTCCATTCTTGCCCATGTGCCAGTTGCAATTGAACCTTTCTTTGACAATGAGCCTGACTGAATGATCTGATCTGTGGTGTTTAATGGACTTGGGAAGCCAATCATATTTGGAAATATGAACTGAACCCTGTATTTATTGAAAATAGCAAATCTACCTTATTCAGCTGACTGATGCATCTCAATGGCAAGAGCATTGCGATAATAAAGGTTTGCAAATCAGAGCTGAATTTGATATTTCCAATAAAATTAACCTCAATGTTTCACAAATCCGAGATGTTCCAAGAGTTTTCAATGTGGAGGACCAGACTGGATGGTGATAAATATTTGGACATCTCCAAGCACACTGCCTGACACTAGATTGTCCTCCACATTACAAGCTGTCTTATCCTCTTCAGCAATGCACATCTTCAAATGAGAGAAAAGGTCGTCACATGTCTGGGTTTCTTCCTGCACAATGGACCTCCAGTTTGTTCCCATTTGCTCACTGCATGTGAAGAGATCACTGCTTTGCTGTCAGATCACAGGCCAAATGTCAGAATTAAAGCAATTGTGGTGATAAGAGTAGCTGGAACATTATTAAGGATCAGAAACAAACTATTGTCAGGAGAAATTTGCTTGGGTTGTGTTTGGAAACAGCAGGGGGTGATTTTAACCTCACGCACCCGGCAGGAAACTAATGTGATCAGATTGGCTGCTTGTTTTACACCCCGCCTGATTTCACTTTCGACTGAAAATATTGGAGAGCATAATCGGGGAAGGTGTAAAACGGGCAGGAAATTCAATCCCGTCAGATGGGGGAGGTTAAATTACCCCCAGCATATCTGAACTAGAAGGACAACTACTAAAAATGGCCAAAAGGACAATAAAGTAACTATGAAAACAGCCTGAGCAGTTCCGCAGCAACAGGAATCCCCAAATGGGAAGCTTTCTGCTTTCTAACCTCGTACACTATTTATCTACAAAGTACATCTCTAATTATCATCAACAGCAAGCTGCAATATCACTTATTGGAATATGATTGTTTGACTAAGTAAGAGTTTAGCCAAAGAACTACCTGCAGTTATTTTACAAATATAGTATTTTCTTACTTTAAGCCAACCCTTTGAAGTTTTCTTTTGCCTTTTACTTTTTGCTGTGTGTGTTTTTTTCTCTTTAGGTCCCTGCACACAACCAAAGCATTCTCAGCTGAGGGAACAGGTGGGCAGCTTGCTCTGACCCTGCCATTCTACTGTGACCCGTGGGGTCTCACCCTCCAAATGGGCTTCCTTGTGGGGACACGCTCACTTTCTGTTGACCCCCCCTCTTTTAGTGGAGATTAAGGATTTGCAGTGTGAGGGAGAATGGGCAAAAACCCACATCCCACCATTCTTTGGTGCCATTTGTTGAGCTGGCATGCTGTGCCCATCTCCGTTAATGATTTCTGATGTTCTTCAGTTTTTTGAAGCAGAAACAGTGTCCACAAAGAGCTACTTGTGCTTCAAAAGACTCGAGCCGCTCGGCCAACCAACCACGTGGACTTTCAGTCCAACATATAATCCATCGATCGATCGATCACTCGTTTCATTCATTTAGTAGCAGCAGATTTTACTATCTTACACCACATTCTGTGTATTTAAGATAGTATCTGAGGACTATCTGAATTTATGTTGATAAATTATTGGGAGGGTAGAAGTGGTGTGATGCTCAACACTAAGAGTCGGACTGTTTCCGATTCACCAATTGAACACTTTCCTCTCACCAACATGCGCAGTCGCTTTAAACGTGCTGCGCGGTTTCTCTCCCAGCGGCAGGAGCTGGTGAGCGGCCTGCTCGGGGTCTCACCATTGCTGTGCCACGTGCAGCCGCGCACCTTAGGGGCAACATTGGTGTGCGGCCCTCAACAGCTCACCACAACTTGTTAAGTGGCTCTCCAGCCCAAATCACTGCCTACCCCTGCCCGAAACCATCTTTAACAGGATTCTGCCTCCTGACGGAGCGGGAAAGATTTTGCCATTTTTACCACAATTGAGCACCATCTTCTTTTCCAAAGATCTTTGAGCTTCTCTAATGGCTGCTTTTGTCTCCCTCAATTGTGGGTGATATTTCTCTCTATTCTTCTGTAAACTCATTCATCTTGATCTGAACTGGGTTCAATGTAAGACAGTTCAGGGAGTCAGGCACCATTCACCCCTAGACCTACGCTGGCCAGTGATGTAGTGTATGTAACTGTTCTACCTTTAAGAGAACTATTGTATGTAACCATCCACCTTTAAGAGAACTATTTTAGGTGTGGCACTACTTTATCTTGGCTGCTGTATACTGTAATACCGACGGTGACCACACCGGTATATAAGTGCTGTGTCAGGATTTATTGGGCAGATTCGCCCTGACCTTCGAATAGTGAAGTCCTGTTAATGTTACTCTTGTAGTCTGTGTATTAATTCGCCATTATACCTACAGACTTTACAGTGGCGACGAGTTTGATCTTACCCTGCGGCAACAATACTTCCGAAGCAGTTAACGAGCGTCGAGAAGAGGCACCCGCCCTCGTCGTTCTGCTGAGAGAAAACTCGAGTCTGCAGAGCAAGGAAGAAGGAAGAATTCAGACACGAAGCCTTCCATCAGCAATAGGCACTGATTGTCCCTTCTGCCACGGTGGTGAGTGAGCCGATCAGCACGAGAAGCAAGTCAGCCACGGTGACTGTGAGTAAAGGGAAAATAAAAAAATAAACGGAGGATAAGGGCGGTGAACTCGACCACGGTCGGGGGAAAGGAGCCGGACAGAAGTCGGGCCCAGAGGCGCTGAGACTGGGGCAGCGTGGAGCACGGAAGCCGCGGTACAAGCGGGCTGGGAGACGCAACGGCGTCGTGAGACAGCTAGACCGCGACCGGCGAAAAAGGCCGGGCAGCGACCGAGGCCACGAAGCGCTGCGACCGGGATCGTAAGGCGCGGGAAGATATAAAAATAAATAAACCGCGGTGAACTCAGCCACAGCCGGGGAGGAAAGCACCGGACTGCGAGAGGGCTGGGAGGCGCGATTGGAGTGAAAAAGGCCGGGCAGCGACCGAGGCCACGAAGCGCTGCGACCGGGATCGTAAGGTGCAGGAAGATATAAAAATAAATAAATCGCGGAGAACTCAGCCGCAGCCAGGGAGGAAAGCACCGGACTGCGAGAGGGCTGGGAGGCGCGATTGGAAGCCGCTGAGGGAGAGACAGAGCCCGAGCGAGCGGGAGAGACAGAGCCCGAGCGAGGGAGACTGAGCGAGATCCAGCCCAGCGGCTGAAACTGTTCGCCGTCAATGGGTTGTACCCAGCGCCGGTTGCCCTGCCGAGAAAAGGGAACAAGGAACGCACTGAAGCCGACGCGCAGGCTGCGAACCCCGAAAGCCAGCAGTCGTCGCCCGAGGGAAAAGCTTACCCCTCCCGCCAGGGGAAGAAACGCGGGAAGCCGCCAGTAGGCGGGGAAGAAGACAGAAGCGGGAAACCGCCATTTTGAAAGTGGGCGGGGAAAGAAGACAAGCGCGGGAAACCGCCATTTTGGAAAAAAAAAGTTAAAGAAATATTTCGTTGTTGTTTCTCAGGAAGAGGGTGAAGATGCCTAAGCGTAGTAACATCAACGGTTTCGATTCCGATGTGGAAGATTGGGCCACGTATGTAGAACGCATCGAGATATATTGTAAGGTCAATAAGATAGCAAATTATGACAAAGCTCTAACCTTACTAAACTCAATGGGTGTGAAGACATACGGGTTATTGAAGCATCTTCTATCACCAGCTAAACCGGTGGATCAGTCTTTCGCTTATATTGTTGCTGTCCTGAAGGATCATTTGAACCCCGCACCGCTGATGTTAGCGGAACGATCTAAATTTTACGTGAGAACGCAACTAAAAGAGGAAAGCAACGCAGAGTACCTGGTTGAACTGCGTAGACTAGCAAAATACTGCCAGTTTGGGGTAAATCTGTCAGAGGCACTGAGAGACAAGTTCATGTGCGGAATGTCGAAGGAAGGAATACAAAAACGACTGCTCGAAGAGAACGATCTTACACTTGAGAAGGCTGTCCTTATTGCAGCATCGCACGAAGCCGCAGCGAGAGGCATGGCGGAAATGCAGCGGAAGACAGCGGTACTCAGTATGGATCAAATGACTTCGGGTACAATGAAATGTTATCGTTGTGGGAAGACAACACACGATCAGAACCAATGCTGGTTTAAAAACCAGGAATGTAGGAAATGTGGCAAGCCTGGTCACATAGCTAAAGTATGCCGGTCAGGAAAGAAGACCAGCAATAATAAGTCACCGCAGAAGAAGTACAGAAAGGTACATAAGGTGACTGGGAAGAGTACAGATGAACAGAATTCGGATTCAGACTCCAACAGCAAGGAACTGGGTAGTCTGAGGATTCACAATGTGAGTAAAGAAACTGACCGACAAACTATCTGGGTCACACTACAGATTGCAAAAGTCCAAGTGAAAATGAAAGTGGACACCGGATCGGCGTTGACGGTCATGAATAAGCAAGATTACAAAAAGTTGTTCAAACATATTCCCCTACGGGATACGGAGATAGTATTGCAGACATACACGGGGCATAAAGTATACCCCATCGGAAAGATAAAAGTCAAGGTGAGACACAAGGGCAAAGATCACCGAGGAATGGACATGTATGTGCTACCCGAGGGAGGTCCACCACTTCTGGGACGGGAGTGGATCAGGAAAATAAAGATAGACTGGCACTCACTAAACACAATGACAGTAGATTCCGGAAAGGAAGATGTCAAACCTGAACGGTTGTCCAGAATATTGGATGAAGCTAAAGAGGTATTTCAGCAAGGACTGGGAACACTGAGAGGAATTAAGGCAAAAATCAAGATTGCAGAACATGCAAGCCCAAAATTTTTCAAAGCCAGATCGGTACCTTACGCGATACGACCTGCTGTGGAGGCAGAACTGGAAGAGCTTGAACGTTCAGGGGTACTGTCTAAGGTGGACTGGAGTGAGTGGGCTATGCCCATTGTTCCCGTCATGAAGTCTTCATCAAGTAACAAGCCAGGGGGACCGGGAAAGGTCCGCATCTGCGGAGACTTCAAGATCACAGTTAATCCGGTGCTTCACATGGTACAATACCCGCTTCCGCGGATTGAGGATATCTTTGCTTCATTGTCTGGCGGGAAACACTTCACCAAGATAGACCTGGCACAAGCATACTTACAAATGGAAGTCGAGGAAGAGTCGCGCCAGTATCTCACAATCAACACACACAGAGGCTTGTATCGTTATAATAGACTGGTTTTTGGAGTAGCTTCGGCTCCAGCAATTTGGCAGAGGGCCATGGAGCAGGTCTTACAGGGGATTCCAAGCACTCAGTGTTACTTGGACGATATCCTGATTACAGGAGAGGACGAGGAGGAACACCTCGCAAATTTGAAACTGGTGCTCACCAGGTTGAAGGAATATGGCCTTCGAGTTAATCGCCAGAAATGTGAGTTCTTCCAGAAACGGATCTCGTACTGCGGTCATGTCATTGACCAAGAGGGGCTGCACAAGTCACCTGACAAGATAGAAGCTGTCGTGAAGGCCCCCGCTCCGGAAAATGTATCACAGTTGAGATCGTTTCTGGGGTTGATTAATTATTACCACAAGTTTCTGCCAAATCTATCCACGGTGCTGCATCCGCTGAATGCTCTGTTGCGGAAAGAAGTACCATGGAAGTGGAGCGAGGACTGTAAGAAGGCCTTTCGCAGAAGCAAGGCGTTGATTACCTCTGAGGAAGTGTTGGCTCATTTCAACCCAACGTTACCTCTTTGTCTAGCTTGTGATGCTTCCCCTTATGGAATTGGAGCAGTACTTTCACACAAGTTACCAAATGGCTCGGAAAGGCCAGTCGCATTTGCGTCCCGATCATTGACCTCCGCTGAGCGAAATTATGCTCAGATAGATAGGGAGGCCCTCAGCCTTGTGTGGGGAGTAAAGAAATTCAATCATTACCTGCAGGGCAAGAAGTTCACATTACTGACAGACCACCAGCCGTTGGTGTCCATATTCAACCCTAACAAGGCCGTTTCCACTATGACAGCGCAAAGGCTACAGAGGTGGTCCGTGTTACTTGGGGCACACCAATATGACATCGAATACAAAAGGTCCAAACAGCATGGAAATGCTGATGGGTTATCGCGCCTACCGTTGCCAGTCATAGAAGAGGTGGCTACAGTGGACCCGATAGAGATGTTCCACTCATCCATAGTGGAATGTCTACCAGTAACAAATTCGATGATCGAAAATGAAACAAGAAATGATCCGACTCTCTCACGAGTCTACGATTTAACGGTGGAGGGATGGCCAGCACATGGCGAACCAACGCTGCCCGCATTTTCGCAAAGAAAAGAACAGCTGTCAGTGTGCCGAGGAACCTTGATGTGTGGATCTAGAGTGGTGATTCCACCCAAACTTCAGCATAAGGTGCTAAAGGAGCTTCACGAGGGGCATCTGGGTGGAGTGAAAATGAAGAACCTAGCAAGAGCGTTTGTGTGGTGGCCAGGTATTGATGGAGACATCGAAGAAATAACCAAGAGCTGTCTAGGATGCCAGAAGGTCCAAAACGCGCCACCACAAGCTCCTCTGCATCCATGGGAGTGGCCTTCATCTCCTTGGCAAAGGGTACACGTTGACTTTGCTGGTCCATTTATGGACTCAATGTTTCTAATCACAGTGGATGCACACTCCAAGTGGCCGGAGGTAATAAAGATGTCCTCCACCACCACGGAAAAAACCATCACAGTATTACGGACCATATTTGCTAGGAATGGCCTGCTGGAACAGATCTGTTCTGATAATGGACCGCAATTTGTGTCCGAAGAATTCAGGAAGTTCTTAAAAAGGAATGGGGTCAAGCACTACACGTCAGCCCCATACCATCCCGCCACCAATGGATTAGCTGAAAGGTTTGTCCACACCTTCAAGAAGGCCATAAAGGCCATGGGTAATGAAGACATCAACCTACAACATAAGGTAGATAACTTCTTGTTGGCGTACAGGAATGCAACACATGCGGTCACAAACCAAACTCCCGCCATGATGTTTTTCAATAGAAGACTAAGATGCCGGCTGGATTTGATTAAGCCAAACGTCAGAAGGGACGTAGAGAACCGGCAATTTCAGGGCATGAATGAAAGGCCAACTAGATCCTTTCAGATAGGTCAACAAGTTTTGGCCCGGGACTACCGGACCGAGAAATGGCAGCCTGGAACTATTGGGAAAAGGCTAGGGCCGCTGATGTATACCGTGGACATTGGTGACAGCATCATAAGGCAACATGTTGACCAGATCATAGGGTCATCCACAAAGGACCAACCTACTCCACACAACCTTACACGGCTAATGTTGAAGCAGAGATACCCAGAGCACCTACCTCCGATCTGGTAATACTAGAATCAGATGAACCTGACACTGTCCTTCAAGCCGAATCAACCTTGCCAGAAGAACCTACTACCCCGCCGAAAACTACTACACCACCGAGGCGTTATCCGGACAGAGTCAGGAAGCCTCCAGAGAGACTGAATCTGTGAACTGTTTTGCATAAGTTGTATATATGTTATGATGTTATGTTAATGGGGAATAAGTATGTTGTAAGCTAAAAAGGGAGGATTGTAGTGTATGTAACTGTTCTACCTTTAAGAGAACTATTGTATGTAACCGTCCACCTTTAAGAGAACTATTTTAGGTGTGGCACTACTTTATCTTGGCTGCTGTATACTGTAATACCGATGGTGACCACACTGGTATATAAGTGCTGTGTCAGGATTTATTGGGCAGATTCGCCCTGACCTTCGAATAGTAAAGTCCTGTTAAAGTTACTCTTGTAGTCTGTGTATTAATTCGCCATTATACCTACAGACTTTACAAGTGAAACCCCAGATGGATCCTTAGTAAGGATTCCTCTGGTTCCTCGCCATATATTTGTCAGGCTACTGAAACCCAGCTTTTTTACCGTCCACTCCTGGAGGCCCCACTCCCTGAGCCTACAACCTTCAGCAGGGTCAGTGGTGGAGTTCAACAGCAGGAGTGAACCCAACTGTCAGAATGAACAGGGTTCAGTCCTGGATGTGATTAACAGCAGCAATAACAGCAGAATCCAACCCCTGCAGTCACTTGTGAACTTGCTGGTGTCTCAGCAGGTTGTATGACCGAGTGAATCCCTTCCCACACTCGGAACAGGTGAATGGCCTCTCTCCGGTGTGAGTGCGCTGTCTCAGCAGGTTGGAGCTCTGAATGAATCCCTTCCCACATACTGAGCAGGTGAATGGCCTCTCCCTAGTATGAACTCAAGCTGCATTTCTGAGTGAATCCATTACCACACACTGAGCAGGTGAACAGCCTCTCCCCGGTGTGAACTCGCTGGTGTGTCAGCAGGCTGGAGTTCTGAGTGAATCCCTTCCCACACACTGAGCAGGTGAACGGCCTCTTCTCCCTGGTGTGAGTGCGCTGGTGTCTCAGCAGGATGGAGCTCTGAGTGAATCCCTTCCCACACACTGAGCAGGTGAACGGCCTCTCCCTAGAGTGAACTCGCTGGTGTGCCAGCTTACTGCAGTTCTGAGTGAATCCCTTACCACACACTGAGCAGGTGAACAGCCTCTCCCCAGTGTGAACTCGCTGGTGTGTCAGCAGGCTGGAGTTCTGAGTGAATCCCTTCCCACACACTGAGCAGTTGAACGGTCTCTCCCCGGTGTGAACTTGCTGGTGTGTCAGTAGGCGGGATGAATTTGTGAATCCCTTCCCACACATGGAGCAGGTGAACGGCCTCTCCCCAGTGTGAATTCGCTGGTGTGTCAGCAGGTCACTTGACTGAGTGAATCCCTTCCCACACACTGAGCAGGTGAACAGTCTCTCCCCGGTGTGACTGCGTCGATGAGTTTCCAGTTGATATGGGTAATTGAATCCTTTCCCACAGTCCCCACATTTCCACGGTTTCTCCCCGGTGTGACTGCGCTTGTGTTTCGCCAGGCCAGAGGATCGACTGAATCCTCGTCCACACACAGAACACATGTATGGTTTCTCCCCGCTGTGAACGGTGCTTTTTGCTTCCAAGTTATGTCTGCTGATATTCAGATCCCGATGAATAGAGTGACTCTGTCAGATCTTGATGTGATGTTTGAGTTAACTTTCCTGTCTACAAATCCTCCCCTTCTACTACCCTGTAAAATGAATATAAAACAAGAAAAAGGGAGTGTGAGAGAGAACCCACAAAAACACAAAGACAGGTTTTGAAACGGAGTTCAATGAATCTGGGAATTTGTGGGGCCGGTACTAGAAAAAGTAACGATGAAAGCTGCTGGATTGTCGTAAAATCCCAACTGGTTCACTAATGTCCCTCAGGGATATGGGGATTGGGTGGGAAAGTCAAGCTGAGGTCAAAGATCAGCCATGACCTTATTGAATGGCGGAGCAGGCTCAAGGGGCCGTATGGTCTACTCCTGCTCCTAATTCTTGTGTTCTTATGGAAGGGAACCTGCTACCCTACCTGTCCTGTGACTTCTACCGCCTAGAAGGAAAAGAGCAGCAGGTACATGGGAACACCATCATCTGCAAGTCACACACCATCCTGACTTAGACATATATCGTCATTCCTTCATTGTCACTGGGTCAAAATCCTGGAACTCCATCCCTAACAGCACTGTGGGAGTACCTTCACCACACGGACTGCAGTGTTTAAAGAAGGTGGCTCACCACCACCTTCTCAAGGGCAACTAGGGATGGGCAATAAATGCTGGGCCTTGCCAGCGACATTCACATCTCTAGAATGAATAAAAAAATCTGCATATGTAAAATAGATTAAAAGCCTCTACAGAAATGCTTGTTCCTAAAACAATACTCTTTTACATTGTAGGGACAGTGTCTGTTTAACAACCTAATCTCCCCCAGAATCCACCTCCCTTGACAGTCTCACGTTGGAAATTGTTGGGTCCTCCTGGGCTCAGAAGTACTGGGGGTTAAACCCAGCAGCTTCTCCTCCATCTCCACTCCAGCTCAAACTGAAGCAACAAAAAGACCTACACAGGCGGCCAGGGAGCAACTTCCGCATCCAGCGTCCGCCCTGATACAAGCCGGCTCTGGATTGGCGGCTCTGCTGTGTCGATCCAGTTGTGGTTTCTCCTGTCCGGGTTTCCTGTGCCGCGCTCATCAGTCACCTGACAACCCATGGTTAGCGGAAGCGCGTCATCCTCGGTCGCAGGGAGCGCCTCAGAAGAAGAGGTTGCCGCACATGCGCCGTGCTGCAGGGGGAACCAGTCTGTCTTTCCTCCACCAAGATGGCGGCGCGTAACCCGGGCCTGTCACCGAGAAAAAGCCTCACCGCTGCCGTCCGGTGGAACACAGACCGGGCTGCGGGATCTCATTCGGGCCTGAGGCCGTTCTCCAACTTTATAAACCCTGCGGTGCGGCCTAACCGCAGTTTATTAATCTCCCGACCCCGCTCCCGCCGACCTGCAGCTCCGCCCGGCGACCGCGTGAGGCTTTCTTAGTAAAGTCGGCGAGGGACACGTGACCCGGGCCCACGGCCTGATTGACGGTAGCTTCCGACCAATAGGGAGCGAGCAGGGCGGGGCTGGAGGAGTGAGCCGGCGGTGGGTCCTCCAACCAATCGGGGAGCCCGAGGGGCGGGACTAACGCCGGCTGATTGTCTGATCCGCAGGGCAGCGAGTTTCTCCAGTCCCTTGTTCAGGGCCCGGGGCCAGGGGAGGCTGTGGGCCTTTATTCCCCTTATTGGACACAAGGCTCTTTGTCTCACAACACACTGGCTCAGGTTTTAATAGAGACTTTTTAAATTCATCAATAAAAGCAGATAAACTCTGTGCTTCTGTAGAACAAACTTTTTAATATTTGGGAGTAAAAGTACAAGTTTCTTTCCCTCTGGGGAATTTATTATTAGTTTCAGGAAACAACAACAACCACTTGTATTTATAAAGCGCCTTAACATCAAGAAAACCAAAGAAATCATTGTGGACTTCAGGATGTGGATGGGGCTGTGGTGGAAAGGGTGGACAGCTTTAAGTTCCTCGGAGTCCACATCACGGAAGACCTCTCCTGGTCCCTCAATACCTCCTCTCTGGTGAAGAAGGCCCAGCAGCGCCTATATTTCCTAAGGAGGCTGAAGGGATGTAATCTGTCACCCCTGATCCTCTCGAACTTTTACCGCTGCACAATAGAGAGCATCCTGACGAACTGTATCACAATATGGTATGGCAGCTGTAGCTACTATGACCAGAAAGCCCTGCAGCGGGTAGTCAAAACTGCCCAACGCATTACCGGCACCCGGCTACCGACCATAGAGCACATATACCAGAAACGCTGTCTACGGAGGTCACGGTCCATCATCAAAGACCCTACCCACCCCAGCCACAATCTGTTCGCCCTCCTGCCATCTGGGAGACGTTACAGATGCATTCGCACCCGTACGACCAGATTTAGGAACAGCTTCTTTCCCAGGGCTGTCATCCTACTGAACTCCACAAATAAACTCTAAAGCCTGCACATCTGCCAATGCACTTTATTATGGTTATGTTATGTTAATGTATTACAAGCCAAATGTATGTTGAATGTTTAAATGTCTTAATCTAAATGTACACTCTCGGGAGCCGCAAGCCTACATTTCGTTGTACTGCACTTGTGCACTAACAATGACAATAAAAGTTGATTTGATTTAATGTAGTAAAACATCCCAAGGCTCTTCACAGGATCGTTATAAAACAAAATTTGACACCGAGCCACATAAGGAGAGATTCGGGCAGACGACCAAAAGCTTGGTAAAAGAGGTAGGTTTTAAGGAGCATCTTAAAGAAGGAGAGATAGTTAGAGAGATGGAGAGGTTTAGGGAAGGAATTCCAGAGCTCAGGGCCCAGGCAACTGAAGGCACAGCCGCCAATGGTGGAGCTGTAGGTATTGTCGTATACCTAACCAATAACAGAGTTCGACTCGGAAGAACAAACTGGTTTTTAATGTTGAATTTGATTAAATACAGCAGACAACGGAGATTGGTGTTGGAGAGCTGTGGAACAGGTCTTTCCCCAGCGGGGACGGCACGAGGACTGACTAGGCAGCCCGGAGGTTTGCGTGATGACGTCATCGCGTTTTCCCGCGCTTGGGTAATCACGTGACTTGCGCGATGACGTCATCGCGTTTGTCTGCGTCATCGCGTTTACCCGGCACCTGGCATTGCAGCTGGCCATTGCGGCTGAAGTCGCGGGAGCGGGAGGCAGGGCCGGGCCGGCGGCCATCATGGGCGCGGGAGGCCGAGCTGTGCCGGCGGCCGTCGCGGGAGCGGGAGGCCGAGCTGTGCCAACGGCCGTCGCGGGTTTACCCGCGACCTTAAAGGGGCAACGCCCCAAGCATGCAAACTGCAACAAACAACGTTGAAGGGAATTATGTACAGCAGGTAAGAGACAGAGAATTATGTACAGTAGTGCCACTACATAAGGCCCCCCAGAATTCGTTTTAACGGACAAAGTCAAACGGTGAAGTGGTCCGGCTAGCTTGTCCGAAGGAATCCTGTAGTGCCGAGGCGGAGGCTGTTGGGCGGCTGGCGATCAGGCGGGCGGTCGTATGATCTGCCGTGACGACGAAGGTGTCTGGTGGTCTCGGCGGTCGTGCTGTCTTGACTTGGCGGGCGAGGTCTAAAGATGCTGGTCGTGAGCGGATCCTTACACGCGTCGTGGCGAATAAAACGTATCCATCATGCGAAAGACCGTGGAGACGTGCGACCTCTGCAGCCAGTGGCTCGAAGCGGGCGCCGGGGTGAAACAGCTGGCCGCATCATAGTGGCTGGCAGGTTGGGCAGACGTGGACCATGGCGCTGTCGGTGTTGTTAGGAAGTCTCCTGTGGAACGAAACCTGCAGGAACGCCGTAACGGGCGATCCAGGAGGAAATACGTGGGTCTGGCAGGTCGGTGAACTCGCCGACAGGCGAGCGAACTCTTCGGCAGTCGGGAACGCACAGAACGGTGCGTGCCGCAGTGCTACTTCGGTAACACAGCAGAGAGTGAACCGTTGCTGCGTTGATCAGTGATTGGTGATGACAGCAACTTTCGCGTGGCCGATCGCGGCAGCGGGATGCCCGTTGGACCCGTCCTCGATGTTTGCAGTGGCAGTAGATGTATGCAGTTGTTGAGGGGAAAACCGTAGAGAGGGTGGCAACGTTTCGAGTTGTTGTTGATTTCGGTAGGGGGGAAAACTGCCGAGAGGGCGGCAACGCTTCTCTTACGTGCCGAAAAGCGTGGTAGAAAACACAATCAGCAGGCTGACGGGCTGGTGCGTCGTCGGCGGGGAATGAGTCTTCGTGTTTCATGAGGGATGGTTCCTCGTGGTTTGCGAGGGATGGGTCCTCGTGGTTTGCAGGGGTGAGTCCTCGTGGTATCTCCGCGGGGGCGCGCTCCGCTCTTGTGGGCCGGAACGTGCCATACCCGCACTGTGAGGGGTTTATACTTGCTGTTCCTTGAAGGGTGTTGAGGAGGCGGACGACCCGGGAGTCGGTAGAGCAGTCGAGTACGGAGACCTCGTTGGTCTGCGCCGCATCGATGTTCTAGGCGAACGGGGCTTCTACCTGAAGAAAGCACGAGGGCGATTGTTGCTCCCAGGGTAGCTGAGCGAAACGGCTTTAGCTTCCATGCGTGGTTCTTTTGTGAAAATCGTTCACAAAACTCGGGGTCCGGCTGCGCTGCTTTCGTAAAAAATGTACACGAAAAACGGAGTCACCAATCAATGTAGGAATTGATGAGCTCCCGTACTCACGTCATCTGGTCACCAATGTAGGTATTGGTGGTCATCGGCTGTTGTTCGCCGGTTGTTGTTCATCGGATGTTGTTCGCCGTGCTCTTCTTCTGTGAAAGCGTTCACCGAGACGGGTTTCAGGCTGTGTGCTGCTTCCGTGAAAAACGTTCACGGAGACGGTGTCACCAATGTAGGTGTTGGACGAATTTGGCTGTGCACGTCGTTCGTCTTCTGTGAAGATGAGGTTCAGGCTGTACGCTTCACGGGGTCACCAATGTAGGTGTTGTTGGCTGCGCTTCTTCCGCGAAAAATGTTCACGGATATGGGGTCACCAATGTAGGTATTGTCGTATACCTAACCAATAATGGAGTTCGACTCGGAAGAACAACAAACTGGTTTTTAATGTTGAATTCAATTAAATACAGCAGACAACGGAGATTGGTGTTGGAGAGCTGTGGAACAGGTCTTTCCCCAGCGGGGACGGCACGAGGACTGACTAGGCAGTCCGGAGGTTTGCGCGATGACGTCATCGCGTTTTCCCGCGCTTGGGTAATCACGTGACTTGCGCGATGACGTCATCGCGTTTGTCTGCGTCATCGTGTTTACCCGGCACCCGGCATTGCAGCTGGCCGTTGCGGCCGAAGTCGCGGGAGGCACCCGGCACTGCAGCTAGCCGATGCGGCCGAAGTTGCGGGAGCGGGAGGCCGAGCCGGGCCGGCGGCCATCGCGGGCATGGGAGGCCGAGCTGTGCCGGCGGCCATCGCGGGAGCGGGAGGCCGAGCTGTGCCGGCGGCCGTCACGGGTCTACCCGCGACCTTAAATGGGCAATGCCCCAAGCATGCAAGCTGCAACAAACAACGTTGAAGGGAATTATGTACAGCAGGTAAGAGACAGAGAATTATGTACAGTAGTGCCACTACAGAGCAATTAAAATCGGGGATGCTCAAGAGGCCGGAATTAGAGGAGCGCAGATATCTCGGGGGCGGGGGGAGGGGGGGTTGTGGAGCTAGAAGAGATTACAGAGATAGGGAGGGACGAGGCCATGCAGGGATTTGAAAACAAGGATGAGAATTTTAAGGATGAGACTCTTGAGGAAAAGCAGGGAGTGGGGAGGGTCAAGCCCTTATAGGACAGGGTCGTTAATTCTGTTCTGCGACAGTTACTGGGACAGACTGTATCTCCCCCTCTCCTCCACACAGGGATTTGTGGTAGTGATTTTTCTTGTTCTGCGAGATTGTAATTAAAGGGACACTACTCTGAGATGGCTGTGAACTTTTAGTGTCACCAGCCCTTCTAAAACATCTTCCTTTCTTTGAAGATCTGTGTGAACTCGCTGGTGACTCAGCAGGTTGGATGATCTCTGAAACCTCTTTGCACAATCAGAACATTTAAAGGGTCTCTCATCGGTTCTGGGGCAGGAGGGATCTGGTTAACAGTGATCACAATATCATTAGGTTTAAAGTAGTTATGGAAAGGGACAAAATAAAATCAACGGTGAAAATACCCAGCTGCAAGAGAGCCAATTTCAGTTATTTGAGAAGGGATCGAGCACAGGTGGACTAGAAACAAAGATTGTCCAGGAAAACAGTGAATGACTGTGGTAAACCACTGTTATTGTTGTTCACCGTTGTTGTTGTTGTTGCACACTGTTGTATCTATGCATGCCTCAACATGCCTCTGCTGGCTCCGCCCCTGGCTCCACCCACAGGCCCAGGTATAAAGGTGACTGCTCTGCAGCCCCCTGCCTTCTTGGAACCCAGTCAACCACGAGAGGCATGCTCTGTTCTTTGCTAATAAAAGCCTTTTAGTTACTCTCCTAACTCTCCGTCTTTTATGAGTAATTGATAGTGCATCAATTTTATTAGCAAAAACAAAATGTTGGCACCAATCGCTGAGCAGCAGGCTGCTGCACCAAACGCTGGGCAGCAGGCGCTGCAGCAAATGACGGCACCAAACGCTGAGCAGCAGGCGCTGCTGCATGCCCTCAGACCAACATGCCTGGACCTAGACCCTCAAGAGGCAGGTTCGTCTACCAAGTTCGCACAATGGCTGCGTTGCTTCGAAGCTTACCTGGAAGCCTCAGCCGTGACACTAGATGGAAACAAACTAAAAATCCTGGCCTCCAAGGTGGGCCACCAAGTCTACACGCTCATCCAGGACGCGACTACCTACACGGCGGCTATCGATCTGCTAAAAGGACAATACACACGCCCGGTAAATACGGTTTATGCCAGACACCTCCTGAGATCCCGCAAACAGCAGTCTGGGGAATCGTTGGAGGCATTCCTACGGGCACTACAGATACTCGGCCGAGCCTGCGATTGTAAAGAGGTATCGGCCACGACACACGCGGAGGGACTTATCCGAGATGCTTTCGTTGCGGGCCTCAAATCCGACTACTCCCGGCAGAGACTGCTGGAGAAGGGCGAAATCGACCTGAAGAAGGCAGTGTCCCTCGCGCTCTCGCTAGACGCGGCCCACCGGAATATGGACGCATTCTCCCCTAACCGCTCTGCACCGTGGACGCCGCAACCTTGGGTCATGGGACCCCCGGCACCAACTGCTGCAGCGATGTCCAAGGGCCCGAAATGTTACTTTTGTGGCCAGGCAAAACACCCCAGAGCACGCTGCCCGGCGAAAAACGCTACCTGCTCTGGCTGCGGGAAGAAAGGACACTACGTCAGCGCCTGCAAAGGTAAAACCGCTAACGCCAGCAGCGCCGCGTGTGAACCGTGGGGGCAGCCATCTTGTCCGCCATCTTGGACACCTCCAGCCGCGTGGGGATCGGGACCATGGGCGCAGCCATTTTGTCCGCCATCTTGGACGCCTCCAACTCCAATTGCGGGTGACCCGGACTCAACCACCGCCTCGTCTGATGACCACAGTGACTCGCTCGACCATACGCTGGCCTCCGTGACGCTGGACCAATCTCTCCCTCACCAACTGTCCAGGTCCATGATGGACATTACGGTAAACGGCCGCGCCACTACCTGCCTTTTCGACAGCGGGAGCACGGAGAGCTTTATCCACCCCGACACGGTGCGTGGTTACTCTCTCCCGGTCCTGCCAACGCGCCATCGGATCTCTATGGCTTCCAAATCCCATTCAGCAGACGTCGGTGGCTACTGTGTAGTGACCCTTTCAGTAAGGGGCACAGAATACAAACATTTTAAACTTCTTGTCCTGCCCCATCTCTGCGCTGCCGTTCTACTGGGGTTGGATTTTCAGTGCCACCTTAAAAGTGTCACATTAGCGTACGGCGGACCCCTCCCCCCACTCACAGTCTGCAGCCAGCAGCTTTTAAATCGCCCGCCGCGCACCATTTGCAGCCTCTCCACGCTTAAAGTCTCCCCCCCCCACCTTGTTCGCTAACCTCACCTGCGACTGTAAGCCCATCGCTACCAAAAGCAGGCGGTACAGTGCCAGGGATAGGAGCTTCATTAAATCCGAAGTAGCAAGACTCCTGAAGGAAGGGATTATTGAGGGTAGCACTAGCCCATGGTGAGCACAAGTGGTGGTAGTGAAGACTGGCGAAAAACAGCGCCTAGTGATTGACTACAGCCAGACGATCAATCGCTACACCCAGTTAGATGCATACCCACTCCCCCGCATATCTGACATGGTCAATCAGATAGCACAATACCGGGTGTTCTCGACGATTGATCTAAAGTCGGCATACCACCAGCTCCCCATCAGGGCTGAGGACCGCCAGTACACAGCTTTTGAAGCTGACAGTCGTCTCGACCACTTCCTCCGAGTCCCCTTCGGCGTCACCAACGGGGTTTCGGTCTTCCAAAGGGAGATGGACCGAATGGTTGACCAGAATGCGCTGCAGGCCACCTTCCCCTATCTAGACAACGTCACCATCTGCGGCCACGACCAGCAGGACCATGACGTTAACCGAGAGAAATTCCTCCGTACGGCCCAGCGGCTGAATCTAACATACAACAAGGACAAATGTATGTTTCGCACCACGCGCCTCGCCATTCTTAGCTGCGTAGTGGAGAACGGAGTCATCGGCCCCGACCCCGACAGAATGCGCCCCCTTATGGAGCTCCCCCTCCCCCACTGCCAAAAAGCACTGAAGAGATGCCTAGGGTTTTTCTCTTACTATGCTCAGTGGGTGCCCAACTATGCGGACAAAGCCAGACCCTTCATCAAGTCCACCTCCTTCCCCCTGACAGCAGAGGCATGTGCAGCCTTCACTCTCATAAAAAAAGATATTGCGAAGGCCACAATGCACGCAGTGGATGAGTCCATCCCTTTCCAAGTGGAGAGCGACGCATCTGACTTCGCCCTAGCTGCAACCCTTAACCAGGCGGGGAGACCCGTGGCCTTTTTCTCAAGGACCCTCCAGGGCCCCGAGATTTGACACTCCTCTGTCGAAAAGGAGGCCCAGGCCATTGTGGAAGCGGTGCGACATTGGAGGCATTACCTGGCCAGAAAATGATTTACCCTGCTCACTGACCAGCGTTCAGTAGCTTTTATGTTTAATAATAATCAGAGGGGCAAAATCAAGAACGACAAGATCTTGAGGTGGAGAATTGAACTCTCCACCTACAATTACGATATCTTGTACCGGCCCGGGAAACTCAATGAGCCCCCAGATGCCCTATCACGTGGTACATGTGCCAACGCGCAGGTTGATAGACTGCAGACCCTCCACAATGACCTCTGCCACCCGGGGGTCACCAGGTTCTTCCATTTCATCAAATCCCGTAACCTGCCCTACTCCATCGAGGTCAGGACCATGACCAGGAACTGCCAAATCTGTGCCGAGTGCAAACCGCATTTTTATAGGCCAGACAGAGCAAGCCTGATCAAGGCCACTCGCCCCTTCGAGCGCCTGAGCGTCGATTTTAAAGGGCCACTCCCCTCCTCTGACCGCAACGTGTACTTCCTCAACATAATTGATGAGTACTCCCGTTTCCCGTTTGCCATCCCGTGCCCAGACATGACCAGTACCACGGTCATTAAATGTCTGAATGACCTTTTCGCCTTGTTCGGCTTCCCTAGCTATATCCATAGCGACCGGGGCTCATCCTTTATGAGCGACGAACTCCGTCAGTACCTGCTCACGAGAGGTATTGCTACAAGCAGAACCACCAGCTACAACCCCTGGGGGAACGGCCAGGTGGAAAGAGAGAACGCGACGGTTTGGAAGGCCGTCCTCCTAAACTTAAAATCTAAGGGCCTTCCGACCTCTCGCTGGCAGGAGGTCCTCCCTGCGGCGCTCCACTCCATTCGGTCACTGCTTTGTACGGCCACCAATGCCACCCCCCATGAAAAAATGTTCACTTTCCCCAGGAAGTCCACATCGGGGACCTCGCTACCGACATGGCTGACGTCTCCAGGACCCGTCCTACTGCGGAAGCACGTGAGGTCCCATAAAACGGACCCCCTGGTCGAGAGGGTGAGCCTCCACGCCAACCCCCAGTATGCTTACGTGGTGTACCCGGACGGGCGGGAGGACACAGTCTCCATACGAGACCTCGCACCTTCGGGTGCCCCTGAAACACTACCATTGCCATCCACCACTACCCACAACCCAACCCCTGTAGACGGCATGCCGCAGCCCCAGGACCCGTCATTGACCACCCAACCACTCAATGAGACGCCAGATTCAACGTTGGATACTGCACCATCACCGCCGCCACCACAACGATCAGGACGGCATACAAGGCCACCCGATAGACTTACTTACAAAAACCTTTAGTACACTTCACCCCGCCGGACTCAATTTTAAACAAGGGGTGAATGTGGTAAACCACTGTTATTGTTGTTCACCGTTGTTGTTGTTGTTGCACACTGTTGCATCTATGCATGCCTCAACATGCCTCTGCTGGCTCCGCCCCTGGCTCCACCCACAGGCCCAGGTATAAAGGTGACTGCTCTGCAGCCCCCTGCCTTCTTGGAACCCAGTCAACCACGAGAGGCATGCTCTGTTCTTTGCTAATAAAAGCCTTTTAGTTACTCTCCTAACTCTCCGTCTTTTATGAGTAATTGATAGTGCATCAATGACCAATGGCAGGCATTCAGGGCTGAGATAGTTTGGGTACAAACCAAGCATATTCCCATAAGGAGGAAAGATGGAGCGTCCAAAGCTCGAGCTACCGATGACAAAGGATATCGAGGTTAGAATAAAACAGAAAAAGGTTTATGACAAATGTCAGGTACAGAATACAGTCAAAAACCAGGCAGAATACAGAGAGTGCGGGGGAAATTGAAACAGGATATAAGAAGGGCAAAGAGACAATATGAGAAAAGATTAGGGGGTAACATAAAAGAGAACCCAAAAATCTTCGATAAACATATGAAAAGTAAAAGGATAGTTAAAGGAATGGTGGGGCCGATTAGGGACCAAATAGGAGCTCATCATACGGAGGCAGAGGGTGTGGCTGAGGTACTGAATGAGTACTTAGCATCTGTCTTCACTGTGGAAATGTGAATAAAATGGACGATGAATTGGCTTACAAAAATGGCTTCGCACAAGGAAAGTCTAGATTAGATTAAAGAGCAGCCCCAGCTTTGCAAAGTGCAAAGCTAGCAGAAAAGAGAGACACCTGCCCCAGCCTGCGGCCAAGTGTTAACGAGCAATAAAGGTCACTGAAAGGGCTTAATTGCTAGCTAGAAGATGACTGACTAGCTATTGTGCGGTGCCCAATCACGATCCGGTACTTCAGGAAGGCATATGCAGCAGTGAGACAAGTCAGGACTTGCCCGCCAGACTGAAGACCAGATCATGGCCAAACTGAAAGGGCTTAAGTGATCCCCATTGGAGAACGCTTGTTGCCAGGGAAGTGATGTAATGACCCTTGTCCCACTGTATAAAAGGGGCTTCCCTACCGGTATTCGCTCTTAGCCAGAAGACGTGTGGACCATCAAGAGAGTCAGACACCTCCCGGGGACGTAAATGCTGGCAACACGTGCCTAACCCGGTGTGACTCTCGGGACACGAATGTACTGTAAAAGACCTCAATATACTGTGTGACCACTGCGAACAGTTGGAAGTAATAAAATGTTGTTTTAACTCTCCGAACCCTTGAGCCTGGAATCATTCTTCGTACTACGGAACTCAAGACGAGGACCAGGAAAACCCGGTTCTAACAACTTGGCGTAGTCAGCAGGATCGCAAGACGTCAAGAAAGGGGAAAAAGGTAAGCACTATAATTTATTGTGCCCTTTTTGCACCCTGTCTCTGCGATCTTTATTGAACGAACCAACCGGGTAGCGTACCCTCTGGCTGGCGGTTAACGGAGCACAGTGTCCCATTGCTAGCACGCGACAGAGTCCGGGACTCTGATCTATCGATAAACTTATTCGTTAAGTCTACGACCTGTGGCAACATGACAGAACCAAGAAAAAAAACAACGACGGAAAAAGGAGGCAAAGCCCCTCCCGAAACCACGTTAGAAGAAATAGTAATCCAACTTAAACAGTATATAGAAAGTACATTCGATGTCCCACAACATGAATATAATATCGAACAAAAATTTGGTGCCTCAAAAGGACAATGGTCCCTTGATGATATAAAAAGAGCATGGGGCAAGACCACCCGTAGGGAAAAGAAAAACGGGCTGGGTATTGGCCACCTTGACACAGTGTAGGCAGAGAGGAGAAATAACTCGAAGGTGACAGAGGCCAAAGAAAAAGAACAAAAAACAGCTCTCCATGAACAAATAACAAAATACAAAACCGAGTTAGAGAAACACCAAAAATGCCTTGAAAAAGCAAACGAAAGAGCAGAAAAGTGGAAGGCAAAAACCAAGAAGGAAAGGGAGGCACACAGGGAAAGCCCAAAAGTGGTGACAATTACCCCGACGCCCTTGTACCCTACCTATCCTGCAGCCCCCCCTACAGCCCCTCCGGCATATGAACAGCCCACGCCCCAACCCCGATCAAACGAAGCCCATATTGCTAAAATAAATACTCCTCTTACGGACTCATCAGACAAAGAAGATATAACCGAGAAACCACCCCCACGCCTTGCCCCCCATCAGGTTACAAAAACATGAAGTAGGCGGCCGAAATCTCCGAATTTATACCTATTACCCGGCCAACCCAAAAGATATAGATCAATGGGCAACTGATATGCCGCACCCAAAGAAAAGCGGAGTAAAAGCCTGGCAGTTCTTGGAACGAAAAAGAACAATCTATAACCTGCACCCATTTGATGGATGCCAGGTTATAGCAGTAGTAGTTAGCGCAAGAGAGTCGGCCGCCCTGACGGCAATAGTAAATATGGCCGTCACCAGACGAGCAAACGCCCTACTTAATGCAGCCAGACAAACACACCAAGCGGCATTAGCGGCGCATCAAGCAGCCAACCCACCTCCAGCTGCCGGAGCCGCACTCCCTGCCGTACCACCTCCAGCTCCACCAGTCCTAATAGCCCCCCTGACCTAGCTATGATAGAATCATACAGCCAAAAAGCGCAGCCTTTGACCAAACTGCTAAAGGACAATCCAGGTTCCAGGGATCAGATCGCATTAAACCCAGAGCAAATGCGGACGTTCGAAGAACTGAAGCGCGCCCTATGTAGCGCACCGGCTTTAGCCATTCCCGATGCGCGAATGCCATTCCGCCTCTATGTACACGAAAAGGACGGGTATATGACAGCAGTACTAACCCAGGCCCACGGAGATAGACACAGGCCTGTAGGATACTATAGTACCCAGTTGGATTTGGTGGCCCAAGGATGGGGTAACTGTCTGAGAGCTATGCAAGCAACCTGCCTAGCAATAGAAGTTACAGCCCCGGTAGTTTTATCACAAAAGTTGGTGGTCCAATGCCCGCACACCGTCCATGCTATGTTAGGAATGAATAAGGTAGCTCAAGTGACCGCCTCTCGATGGACCCGATGGACCACGATTATGGAAACAGATAATTTGACCATTACTAAATCCGGGCCGGGCAATCCAGCAAGCATGATGCCCCTGACAAACCCCGAAGAACTAGAAAGTGATCACG
Organism: Somniosus microcephalus; assembly: GCF_052327205.1. NCBI lineage: Eukaryota > Metazoa > Chordata > Chondrichthyes > Squaliformes > Somniosidae > Somniosus > Somniosus microcephalus. Next base: position 79,816,551 of record NC_140990.1, read on the forward strand.
ACTGTGTAAACCTGTTAGATGCCATGCAGCAGAGGGCTGAGATGCAGGAGCTACCCTTACACAATCCTGAAATGGTCCTTTACACGGATGGGTCATCCTTTGTGGAAAAAGGAACCCGATTGGCAGGGTGGGCGGTTACAACAGAATTCGCAGTAGTACGAGCAGGAAGTATGGGAGGAGGGGCCTCAGCACAACAGGCAGAACTAGTCGCCCTCACCCAAGCCTGTCTCTATGCTCGAGACAAGACGGCCAATATATATACCGATTCTAGATATGCCTTTGGCATCGTCCATGACTTTGGACAACTATGGAAACAAAGAGGTTTTCTGACAGCTGCAGGTACACCCATAAAAAATGGAAGAGAGGTAACAGCATTAATGGATGCCATCCAGTTACCCGAAGAAGTGGCCATACTAAAATGTAAGGGCCATAACAAAGAAGATACCCCTGAAGCTAGGGGCAACGCTAGGGCAGACGAAGCAGCAAAATACGCCGCCCGTACCATTACCCCCCCCCAACACCTCAGGTGCGATATATCACGACAAACAACGACCAAGGGGACATCCTACTAACGCAAAGAGAGACCCCAAGGGAGGAACAATGGACATGGTTAGAAAATGGGTTGCAACCCAATAAAGATGGCATATGGCAACATCTCAAAACGGGAGCAGTAGGATGCCCAAAGGAACTGATGCCGTTTTTGGCCCAACAAATACACTCGTGTGGACACATAGCCACACAGCAAATGACAGCCAGATTCCAGAGAAACTGGTGGGCAAAAGGGTTTCGAACTCAAGCCCAAAGAATAGTGGAGCAATGTGTGAAATGCCAAAAAGTAAATCCCGGACAAAAAATTGAAGTACCAATGTTAAAAGCACCTGCTCCGGCAGGGCCCTTCCAACATTTGCAGGTCGACTATATTTCCTTGCCAAAATGTCAGGGATGTACAGATGTATTGGTGATGGTCGATCGCTTTTCATGATGGATCGAAGCCACCCCAGTTCGAAGCGCCACCGCTGCTGCAACCGCGAAAGTCTTGTGTAAAGATTACATTCCTAGATGGGGCGTGCCCTTATGTATTGACTCAGACCAAGGCACACATTTTACGGGGGAAATAATTAAAGAACTTTGTAGACTACTACAAATACAATGGTCATTGCATTGCCCATACCACCCCCAATCATCGGGACAAGTGGAAAGAGCAAACAGGACAATTAAACAACGGCTCACTAAGTATCACTCTGAAGGAGTGCCATGGCCTCAGGCCCTACCCCTCGTCCTATGTAGTATTCGAGCCACCCCGAATAGGACCACTGGACTCAGTCCCTATGAGGTCGTTACCAGTAGACCAATGTCGCTACCCGGAACAATAGATCTACGTAGGGCTGACATTCATCTTCTAAGTGATACAGTACTAAAGTATTGTAAAGATCTAACAGATGCTGTCAGTTTTGCTTCCCAACAGGTCAGCGCAGCTTGGCAAGAACCCCCACCGGGAGGACAGTTTAGTCCCCGGGCTACAAGTTTGGGTAAAGAAAATAAAGCCAGCCCCCCTGGAAGACAAGTGGGAAGGTCCGTATGTCATCCTGTTGACCACAGGAGCAGCCGTGAAAGTACAAGGAAAAAAAGCTTGGATACACGTGACACACGTGAAAAGAGATACGACAGGAGCCCCAACAGAAGAATAAATTGGACTTATTGTGTACCATGATTCCCATCAGCATATTGCTAGCCATCTCCTTTACCCTTTTTCTAACATGGGTAGAAGTAGACGCAGCAGAGGAGGGGAAACCCCCAGAGGAAGCCTGTTCGGTCCTACACAGTTATCTGTAAACTCGAAATTAAAACCCTTTTGGTTGTGTTCATGGCCAGAACACAAACAAAACGGAGCCACGGGGTATGGTCTTGATAAAGTGCACTATCAAGAGGATACCTTGTATATAATGATTCTTGGAGATTGTACAAAGAATCAAAGGGGGGAATGTGGAAATGTGAATAAAATGGACGATGAATTGGCTTACAAAAATGGCTTCGCACAAGGAAAGTCTAGATTAGATTAAAGAGCAGCCCCAGCTTTGCAAAGTGCAAAGCTAGCAGAAAAGAGAGACACCTGCCCCAGCCTGCGGCCAAGTGTTAACGAGCAATAAAGGTCATTGAAAGGGCTTAACTGCTAGCTAGAAGATGATTGACTAGCTATTGTGCGGTGCCCAATCACGATCCGGTACTTCAGGAAGGCATATGCAGCAGTGAGACAAGTCGGGACTTGCCCGCCAGACTGAAGACCAGATCATGGCCAAACTGAAAGGGCTTAAGTGATCCCCATTGGAGAACGCTTGTTGCCAGGGAAGTGATGTAATGACCCTTGTCCCACTGTATAAAAGGGGCTTCCCTACCGGTATTCGCTCTTAGCCAGAAGATGTGTGGACCATCAAGAGAGTCAGACACCTCCCGGGGACGTAAATGCTGGCAACACGTGCCTAACCCGGTGTGACTCTCGGGACACGAATGTACTGTAAAAGACCTCAATATACTGTGTGACCACTGCGAACAGTTGGAAGTAATAAAATGTTGTTTTAACTCTCCGAACTCTCGAGCCTGAAATCATTCTTTGTACTACGGAACTCAAGACGAGGACCAGGAAAACCCAGTTCTAACATCACAAAAGAAGAGGATGAAGTTAATGCCGCAGTAGAGGAGGGGGGAGTAGAGAAATTGGATAAAAATGGATAGAAAGGAGGTGCTAAATAGGTTGACATCACTCAAAGTTAACAATTCACCCGGTCCAGATGCGATGCATCCTAGATTGCTGAGGGAAGCTAGGGTGGAGACAGCAGAAGCTCTGACCACAATCTTTCAATCTCCCTCAGATATATGGGAGTGGTGCCAGAGGACTGGAGGATTGCAAATGTTACACCCCTGTTTAAAAAAGGGGAGAGGGATAAACCTGGTAACTACAGGCCAATCAGTCTAATGTCAGTGGTGGGTGAATGACTAGAGACCATTGTCAAGGACAAAATTAATTCTCACTTGGAGAAGCATGGGTAAATAAGGGGCAGCCAGTATGGATTTGTTAAAGGTAAATCGTGTCTGACTAACCTGATTGAGTTCTTTGATGAAGTAACAGAGGGTTGATGAAGGTAGTGCAGTAGATGTTGTATATACGGACTTTCTAAAGGCATTTGATAAAGTACCACATAAGAGACTTACTCGGAAAATAGAAGCACAGGGAATTAAAGGGCTGATGGTAATTTGGGTATAATTGGCTAAGGGAGAGGAGGCAGTGAGCAGTGCTGAGCGATGTTTTTCTGACTGGAGGGAAGTATGCAGTGGGTTCCCCCAGCGGTCGAGATTAGGACCATTGCTTTTCTTGTTATATATAACTGACCTGGACTTGGGTATAGGTGTACAATTTCAAAGTTTACGGATGATACAAAACTTGGCAACATAGTAAATAGTGAGCATAGTAGTAGCAGACTTCAGAAGGACAGAGACAGACTGTGAAATGAGCAGACACAAGGCAGATGAAATTAAATGAGGTTAAGTGTGAAGTGATGCTCTTTGGGAGAAAGAACAGGGAGAGGCCGTATAATCTAAATGGGACTATTTTGAGGGGGTGCAAGAGCAGAGGGACCTGGGGATCCATATTCACAAATCTTTGAAAGTGCCGCGGCAAGTTGGTGAGGCAGTTCAGAAAGCGTATGGGATACTTGGCTTTGTAAATAGGGCCATTGAATACAAAAACAAGGAAGTTACACTAAACCTTTACAAATCACTAGGAACATAGGACAGGAGGAGGCCATTCAGCCCCTCGAGCCTGTTCCGCCATTCAATGAGATCATGGCTGATCTGCGACCTAACTCCATACACCCGCCTTTGGCCCATATCCCTTAATACCTTTGGGTAACAAAAACCTATCAATCTCAGATTTAAAATTAACAATTGATCTCGCATCAATTGCCATTTGCGGAAGAGAGTTCCAAACTTCTACCACCCTTTGTGTGTAGAAGTGTTTCCTAATTTCACTCCTGAAAGGTCTGGCTCTAATTATTAGACTATGCCCCCAGTCCTAGAATCCCCAACCAGCGGAAATAGTTTCTCTCTATCTACCCTATCTGTTCCCCTTAATATCCTGAAAACTTCAATCAGATCACACCTTAACCTTCTAAATTCTAGGGAATACAACCCTAATTTGTGTAATCTCTCCTCGTAACTTAACCCTTGAAGTCCAGGTATCATTCTGGTAAACCTACGCTGCACTCCCTCCAAGGCCAATATATCCTTCCTAAGGTGTGGTGCCCAGAACTGCTCACAGTACTCCGGGTGTGGTCTAACCAGGGTTTTGTACAGCTGCAGGGTTTTGGCCTCAGCTGGAGTCTTGTGTACAGTTCTGGGCACCACACTTTAGGAAGGATGTCAAGACCTTGGAGAGGGTGCAGAGGAGGTTGACCAGGATGGTACCAGGGATGAGGGACTTCAGTTATGTGGAGAGATTGGCGAAGCTGGGATTGTTCCCCTTAGAGCAGAGAAGGTTAAGAGGAGACCTAATAGAGGTGTTCAAAATGATGAGGGGGTTTGGATCGAGCAAGTAGGGAGAAACTGTTCACTCTGGCAAGTGGGTCGGTAACCAACGGTCACAGATTTAAAATAGTTGCTAAAAGAACTAGAGGGAAATGAGGAGAATTGTTTTCACACAGAGGGTTGTTAAGATCTGGAACGCACCATCTGAAAGGATGCTGGAATCAGGTTCCACAGGAACTTTCAAACGGTAATTGGTCATGTACTTGAAGAGGACTAGTTTGCAGAGTTCTGGGGATAAAGCTGGGGTTTGGGACTAAATTGGACAGCTCTTTCAAAGAGCCGGCACAGACACGATGGGCCGAATCACCTCCTTCTGTGCTGTTAGATTCTCTGATCAGTGTGAACTCGCTGGTGTTGCTTGAGCTCCCTGGAGCTTTTAAAGCTCTTACCTCAGTTAGGACATTTAACGGCCTCCCACCAGTGTGAGCTCGCTGGTGTTCCTTCAGTTCCCCGGGGCTTTTAAAGCTCTTCCCACAGTCAGAACACTGAAATGGTCTCTCCCCAGTGTGAACAAGCTAGTGTTGCTTCAGATCCCCGGAGCTTTTAAAGCTCATCCCACAGTCAGAACAGTTAAACCGCCTCTCATCAGTGTGAGCTCGCTGGTGCTGCTTCAGTTTCCTGGGGCTTTTAAAGCTCTTCCCACAGTCAGAACACTGAAATGGTCTCTCATCAGTGTGAACAAGCTGGTGTCGCTTCAGATCCTGGGGGCTTTTAAAGCTCTTCCCACAGTTAGGACACTGAAATGGTCTCTCATCAGTGTGAGCTCGCTGGTGTTCCTTCAGCTGTCCGAGGCTTTTAAAGCTTTTCCCACAGTCAGGACAGTTGAACGGTCTCTCATCAGTGTGAGCTCGCTGGTGTTCCTTCAGATCCCGGGGGCTTTTAAAGCTCTTCCCACAGTTAGGACACTGAAATGGTCTCTCATCAGTGTGAACAAGCTGGTGTCCCTTCAGTTCCCCGGAGCTTTTAAAGCTCTTCCCACAGTTAGGACACTGAAATGGTCTCTCATCAGTGTGAACAAGCTGGTGTCGTTTCAGCTCCCAGGGGCTTTTACAGCTCTTCCCACAGTCAGGACACTGAAACGGTCTCTCCCCAGAGTGAAGAAGCTGGTGTTCCTTCAGTTTCCTGGGGCTTTTAAAGCTCGTCCCACAGTCAGAACAGTTAAATGGCCTCTCATCAGTGTGAACAAGCTGGTGTCCCTTCAGATCCCTGGAGCTTTTAAAGCTCTTCCCACAGTCAGGACAGTTAAAGGGTCTCACATCAGTGTGAGCTCGCTGGTGTCCCTTCAGTTCCCTGGGGCTTTTAAAGCTCTTACCACAGTCAGAACACTGAAATGGTCTCTCCCCAGTATGAACAAGCTGGTGTTGCTTCAGATGCCCGAGGCTTTTAAAGCTCGTCCCACAGTCAGAACAGTTAAACGGCCTCTCATCAGTGTGAGCTCGCTGGTGTCCCTTCAGATCCCTGGTGCTTTTAAAGCTCTTCCCACAGTCAGAACACTGAAATGGTCTCTCATCAGTGTGAACTCGCTGGTGTCCCTTCAGATGCCCGAGGCTTTTAAAGCTCTTACCACAGTCAGGACAATTAAACGGCCTCTCATCAGTGTGAGCTCGCTGGTGTCCCTTCAGATCCCATGGGCTTTTAAAGCTCTTCCCACAGTCAGAACACTGAAATGGTCTCTCATCAGTGTGAAGAAGCTGGTGTCCTTTCAGATCCCCGGGGCTTTTAAAGCTCTTCCCACACTCAGAACATTGAAATGGTCTCTCGTCAGTGTGAACAAGCTGGTGTCGCTTCAGTTCCCTGGTGCTTTTAAAGCTCTTCCCACAGTTAGGACACTGAAATGGTCTCTCCCCAGTGTGAACAAGCTGGTGTCGCTTCAGCTCCCCGGGGCTTTTAAAGCTCTTCCCACACTCAGAACATTGAAATGGTCTCTCATCAGTGTGAACTCGCTGGTGTGTTTGCAGGTGGGATGAACAAACAAATCCCTTTCCACACACGGAGCAGGTGAACGGACTGTCCCTGGTGTGACTGCGCCGTTGAACTTCCAATGCAGACGGGAAACTGAATCCCTTCCCGCCGTCCCTACCTTTACCCGGTTTCTCCCCAGTGTGATGGTGCACGTGTCTCACCAGATCACGCGATCGGCTGAATCCGCGTCCACACACCGAACACGTGTGCGGTTTGTCATCGCTGCGATCGCTGCTTTCTCCTTCCATGTGCAAAGGCCGATGATATTCAGGTCCGGATGAATCGAGCGACTCTGTCAGATCTTGACGTGATGTTTGGTCTGAGCTTCCCGCCTGTAACTGCTCCACTTCTATAACCCTGTAAATTGAGATCAGAAAAGGATCAGAGGCAAACTGTTGCTTAATTTTCCCCTTTCCGAACCTAGGGGCAGTGAAGCTGATTTTCAGGCTCCAGTTGCTGCACAGGTTGGTTGAAAGGATCAGCAGTAATGGCGGCTGTAATACCCACAAGCCCCCGGCGCTACAGAAAGTGATCTGTTGACTCTGAGTCCTGCGCATGTGCTCATGGCCCCCGCGCTCTCCCTCCTGCTCCACAATCGCCCGTCCCGATCGGTCCGCAACGCACATGCTCAGCGCACAAAACCCCGCGGTTGGAACACCGGGCGCGCATGCATCTGGTACGTGTGCACGGCTCAGGTGGGGGCAAGTTGGTGTTTCACCTCAGCCGCCAGGGAGGTGCGCATGCGCAGGACGACCCAACATTCTTCCTGTCAGCAATCACTCCCTCGTTTCTTTAATAAAAACAGAAAATGCTCAGCAGGTCAGGCAGCATCTGTGGAAAGAGAAACAGAGTTAACGTTTCAGGTCGATGACTCTTCGTCAGAACTGCTTGTTCTTTAGTGTCAGCCAGTGACTCCGTTGGTAGCACTCTCACCTCTGAATCAGAAAGTTGTGGGTTCAAGTCCCACTCCAGAGACTTGAACACAAAAATCTAGGCTGACACTCCAGTGCAGTGCTGAGGGAGTGCTGCATTGTCGGAGGTGCCATCTTTCGGATCAGACATTAAACTGAGGCCCTGTCTGCTCTCTCAGGTGGATGTAAAAGATCCCATGACATTATTTTGAGAAAAATAGGCTTGCATTTATACAGTGCTTTCATGGCCAGCAGACGTCTTGAAGTGCTTTACAACCAATGAGGTACTTTTGGAGTGTAGTCACTGTTATAGTGTGGGAAAGAGCAGGGGAGTTATCCCCGGTGTCCTAGCCAATGTGTATCCCTCAATTAACATAAAAAGATGGATTATCTGGTCGTTATCACGTTGCTGTTTGTGGGAGCTTGCTGTGCGATTATTGGCTTCCGCGTTTCCTACATTACAACAGTGACTACATTTCAGAGGTACTTCATTGACTGTAAAGCGCTTTGGGACGTCCGGTGGTGGTGAAAGGCGCTATATAAATGCAAATCTTTCTTTCTTCACTGGCCTCACCAGCGACCTCTTCTGGCTGTTGGTTGATTCACAGCCAAGAGCCCGCCCATGCATACGCGGGACGGCGGTTTGGGCCGAGTCCGGCACAGTGACCCCTCCCGGTCACCAAGGGTAACAACCGCGCATGCCCAGAGGAGACCAACCCCCCTCCCCCACTTGGAGCTGCGACTGCGCACTTGGATCCTGTCGGATGGAGTCGGCACGGGGCAAGGCCTTGGTGTCGGTTACAGAGTCGCGATCGGTGACGCAAAGTGAGTTTTCTCCGCTCTGATTGGGTGGCGAATCGCGCGGGGTGGGGGGAGGGGTGGATCGGGAGAGAATCAAGCGAAATAGAAAAACCTGAGAGTCCGCGAGGCTCCGGACCGAGCGCAGTCAGTTGGACGGTCACGTGATCCCCTCGGGGACACGTGACCCGGGCCCACGGCCTTATTGACAGGAGCTTCTGACCAATTGGGAGCGAGCGGGGCGGTGCTGGAGGAGCGAGCCGGCGGCGGGTCCTCCAACCAATCAGGGAGCCCGAGGGGCGGGACTAGCGCCGGCTGATTGCCTGATCCGCAGGGCAGCGAGTTTCTCCAGTCCCTTGTTCAGGGCCCGGGGCCAGGGGAGGCTGTGGGCCTTTATTCCCCTTATTGGACACAAGGCTCTTTGTCTCACAACACACTGGCCCAGGTTTTAATACAGACTTTTAAAATTCATCAATAAACCCTGTGCTTCTTTGGAACAAACTTTCTAATATTTTATAGAATCATAGAATGGTTACAGCACAGAAGGAGGCCATTCAGCCCATCGAGCCCGTGCCGGCTCTCTGCAAGACCACTTCAGCTAGTCCCACTCCCCGCCCTTTCCCCGTAACTCTGCAAATTTCTTTACTTCAGGTACTTACCCAATTCCCTTTTGAAAGTCGTGATTGAATCTGCCTCCACCACCCTTTCAGGCAGTGCATTCCAGATCCTAACCACTCGCTGCATAAAAAAGTTTTTCCCTCATGTCGCCTTTGGTTCTCCTGCCAATCACCTTAAATCTGTGTCCTCTGGTTCTCGACCCCTCTGTCAATGGGAACAGTTTCTCTCTATCTACTCTGTCCAGAACCCTCATGATTTTGAACACCTCTATCAAATCTCCTCTCAACCTTCTCTGCTCTTAAGGAGAACCACCCCAGCTTCTCCAGTCTATCCACGTAACTGAAGTCCCTCATCCCTTATCCCTGGAACCATTCTTGTAAATCTTTTCTGCACCCACTCTAAGGCCTTCACATCCTTCATAAAGTGCGGTGCCCAGAATTGGACACAATACTCCAGTTGAGGCCGAACCAGTGTTTTATAAAGGTTCATCATAACTTCCTTGCTTTTGGACTCTATGCCTCTATTTATAAAGCCCAGGATCCCGTATGCTTTTTTAACCACTTTCTCAACCTGCCCTGCCACCTTCAACGATTTGTGCACACATACCCCCAGGTCGCTCTGTTCATGCACATAGAAACATAGAAGATAGGAGCAGGAGTAGGCCATTCGGCCCATCGAGCCTGCTCCGTCATTTAATGAGATCATGGCTGATCATCCAAATTCAGTACCCTGTTCCTGCTTTTTCCCCACATCCCTTGACCCCTTTAGCTTTAAGAAATACATCCAACTCCTTCTTGAATATATTTAATGAATTGGCCTCTACTGCCTTCCGTGGCAGAGAATTCCACAGGTTCACCACTCTCTGGGTGAAGGAATTCCTCCTCATCTCAATCCTAAATGGCTTACCCCTTATTCTTAGACTTTGACCCCTGGTTCTGGACTCCCCGACCATCGGGAACATCCTTCCTGCATCTAGTCTGTCTAGTCCTGTTAGAATTTTATAAGTTTCAATGAGATCCCCTCTCATTCTTCTGAACTCCAGCGAATATAAGCCCAATCGACCCAATCTCTCCTCATATGTCATTCCTGCCATCCCAGGTATCAGTCTGGTGAATCTTTGCTGCACTCCTTCCATGGCAAGAACATCCTTCCTCAGATAAGGCGACCAAAACTGCACACAATACTCAAGTTGTGGTCTCACCAAGACCCTGTACAACTGCAGCAAGACATCCTCTCGCTATGAAGGCCAACATACCATTTGCCTTCTTAACTGCCTGCTGCACCTGCATGCTTACCTTCAGCGACTGGTGCACAAGGACACCCAGGTCTCGTTGCACTTCCCCTTCTCCCAATCTATTGCCGTTCAGATAATAAGTTGCCTTCCTGTTTTTGCCACCAAAGTGGATAACCTCGCTTTTATCCACATTATACTGCATCTGCCATGCATCTGCCCAATCACCCAACCTGTCCAAATCATACTGGAGTTTATCTGCTTCCTCCTACCAGCACACACGCCCACCCAGCTTTGTGTTGTCTGCAAACTTGGACATATTACATCTAGTTCCCTCGTCTAGATCATTAATATATATTGTGAATAGCTGGGGTCCTAGCACCGATCTCTGCGGTACCCCACTAGTCACTGCCTACCACTCGGAAAAAGACCCGTTTATTCCAACTGTTTGCTTCCTGTCTGCCAACCAGTTCTCTATCCAAGTCAGTACCTTACCCCCAATCCCAAGTGCTTTAAATTTGCACGCTAATCTCTTATGTGGGACCTTATTGAAAGCCTTCTGAACGTCCAAATACACCACATCCACTGGTTCTCCCTTATCTATTCTACCAGTTACATCCTGAAAAAATTCCAGTCGATTAGTCAAGCACCATTTACCTTTTGTAAATCCATGTTGACTTTGTCCGATCCTGTCACTATTTTCCAAGTGCTCTGCTGTTACATCTTTTATAATGGACTCTAGCATTTTCCCCACTACCAGTGTCAGTGATCTCCCATCAGATTAATGTGCTTCTGCTGTGTGTGTGTTTAACAAGTTGCCCGAAGCAGTTCTTAAGGTGGGGAACCAGTGAGTGCAGAACTGAACCCATTCAGATTCAGCACCTTCAGGGGAGGAGAGGGAGGGGAACCAGTGAGTGTAGTACTGAACCCAGCCAGCGTCAGCACCTTCAGGGGAGGAGAGAGAGGGGAACCAGTGAGTGTAGAACTGAACCCAAATAGAGTCAGGACCTTCAGTGGAGGAGAGAGGGGAACCAGTGAGTGTAGAACTGAACCCAGCAAGTGTCAGCATCTTCAGGGGAGGAGAGGGAGGGGAACCGGTGAGTGTAGAACTGAACCCAGTCAGAGTCAGCTCCTTCAGGGGAGGAGAGGGAGGGGAACCAGTGAGTGTAGAACTGAACCCAGCCAGAGTCAGCACCTTCAGGGGAGGAGAGGGAGAGGAACCAGTGAGTGTAGAACTGAACCCAGCCAGAGTCAGCCCCTTCAGGGGCGGGAGAGAGAGTGGAACCAGTGAGTGTAGAACTGAACCCATTCAGATTCAGCACCTTCAGGGGAGGAGAGGGAGGGGAACCAGTGAGTGTAGAACTGAACCCAGCCAGAGTCAGCATCTTCAGGGGAGGAGAGGGAGGGGTACCAGTGAGTGTAGAACTGAACCCAGCCAGAGTCAGCCCCTTCAGGGGCGGGAGAGAGAGTGGAACCAGTGAGTGTAGAACTGAACCCATTCAGATTCAGCACCTTCAGGGGAGGAGAGGGAGGGGAACCAGTGAGTGTAGAACTGAACCCAGCCAGAGTCAGCATCTTCAGGGGAGGAGAGGGAGTGGAACCAGTGAGTGTAGAACTGAACCCAGCCAGAGTCAGCACCTTCAGGGGAGGAGAGGGACGGGAACCAGTGAATGTAGAACTGAACCCAGCCAGAGTCAGCACCTTCAGGAGAGGAGAGAGAGGGGAACCAGTGAGTGTAGAACTGAACCCAGCCAGAGTCAGCACCTTCAGGGGCGGGAGAGAGAGGGGAAACAGTGAGTGTAGAACTGAACCCAGCCAGAGTCAGCACCTTCAGGGGAGGAGAGGGAGGGGAACCAGTGAATGTAGAACTGAACCCAGCCAGAGTCAGCACCTTCAGGGGAGGAGAGGGAGAGGAACCAGTGAGTGTAGAACTGAACCCAGCCAGAGTCAGCACCTTCAGGGGAGGAGAGGGAGGGGAACCAGTGAATGTAGAACTGAACCCAGCCAGAGTCAGCACCTTCAGGAGAGGAGAGGGAGGGGAACCAGTGAGTGTAGAACTGAACCCAGCCAGAGTCAGCACCTTCAGGGGAGGAGAGGGAGGGGAACCAGTGAGTGTAGAACTGAACCCAACCAGAGTCAGCACCTTCAGGGGAGGAGAGAGAGGGGAACCAGTGAGTGTAGAACTGAACCCAGCCAGAGTCAGCACCTTCAGGAGAGGAGAGGGAGAGGAACCAGTGAATGTAGAACTGAACCCAGCCAGAGTCAGCACCTTCAGGGGAGGAGAGGGAGAGGAACCAGTGAGTGTAGAACTGAACCCAGCCAGAGTCAGCACCTTCAGGGGAGGAGAGGGAGAGGAACCAGTGAGTGTAGAACTGAACCCAGCCAGAGTCAGCACATTCAGGGGAGGAGAGGGAGGGGAACCAGTGAGTGTAGAACTGAACCCAGCCAGAGTCAGTACCTAGAATTGTCTGTTCTGAATTTCTATCATGTACTCTCAGTCATGACTTTTGTAAACTCCTTTTACAGGATATTAGGAGGGGAGGATTTGCAGATGGGAAACTCAAGCCAAACATCACATCAAGATCTGACCGAGGCTCTCGATACATTTGGACGTCAATAATATCGGCCTTTGAATGTGGACTGAGAATTGTTTTAACCAGTTACACAGCCTGAAAAAACATCGCACCGTTCACAGTGGGGAGAAACCGTACACGTGTTCTGTGTGTGGACGAGGCTTCAACTGATCGTCCAACCTGGAGAGACACAAGGACACCCGCACCATGGAGAAACCGTGGAAATGTGGGGACTGTGGGAAGGGATTCACTTACCCGTCTGAGCTGAAAACTCATCGCTACCGGCACACCGGGCAGAGGCTGTTCACTTGCTCCGTGTGTGGGAAGGGATTCACTAATTCATCCCACCTTCTGAGACACCAGCGAGTTCACACTGACGAGAGACCTTTTGAATGCTCCAACTGTGCAAACTGCTTTAAAAGCTCTGAGGAACTGATTCAACACCAGTGAGTTCACACTGACGATAAACCATTCAGTTGCTCTCACTGTGGGAAGAGATTCAGGCAGTCATCCAATCTCATTGTACACCAACGCACTCACACTGGGGAGAGGCCGTTCACCTGCTCCATGTGTGGGAAGAGATTCATTAAATCATCCAACCTGCTGACACACCAAAGACTTCACACTGGGGAGAGGCCGTTCACCTGCTCTGTGTGTGGGAAGGGATTCACTTGTTCATCCACCCTGCTGACACACCAGCGAGTTCACACTGGGGAGAGGGTGTTCACCTGCTCCATGTGTGGGAAGAGATTCAATCAGTCATCCAACCTGCTGACACACCAACGAATTCACACCGGGTAGAGGCCGCTCACCTGCTCCATGTGTGGGAAGGGATTCACTTGTTCATCCACCCTGCTGACACACCAGCGAGTTCACACTGGGGAGAGGGTGTTCACATGCTCCATGTGTGGGAAGAGATTCAATCAGTCATCCAACCTACTGACACACCAGCGACTTCACATGTGACTGCATGGGTTGGATTCTGCTGTTAAACACATCCAGGACTGAACCATGCTCATTCTGACAGTTGGGGTTTGTATCTGCTGATGTTAATATCCCTATAACTGGGCTGGAGTTTAATATTCTGGATATGTAGCTGATTGTGTTCGCAGGGCTGCAGTGTCCCTTTGAGAACCGCTGTCTGTGATCTTTTCCTCTTAATTCAGGGACTTTGATCAGAAATTAGTTTACAAAAAAATTATGAATTTTACGTCAATCCTAAATTAATCTTTGGTACAACCTTTACAATTCAGTGTCTGAAAGTTTCCACTGATTTACATCTCCAACTGGAAAGTGCTGATTAATCCTTGCTGGCAATTCTTACTGACTTGCACATTACACACAGTGACACCTCCATTATCCACCAGAAAGAAGGGGAATGGGAATTGGTGGAGAATCGAGAGTCCCCAAATGTTGCCCCTCCCGTCTGGTACAGCAATCCCCTCGGCACGGGAATGGAGACAAGTCCAATCCAAGTAACGGGCTGAGTTTAATCTTTCTGGGCCTGTGGGGTTGGTTTATATCAGATGGGAGGAGATTGGTGTCAGTGACTGTGGGGTTGGTTTATATCAGACAGGAGGAGATTGGTGTCAGTGACTGTGGGGTCGGTTTATATCAGACAGGAGGAGATTGGTGTCAGTGACTGTGGAGTTGGTTTATATCAGACAGGAGGAGATTGGTGTCAGTGACTGTGGGGTTGGTTTATATCAGACAGGAGGAGATTGGTGTCAGTGACTGTGGGGTTGGTTTATATCAGACAGGAGGAGATTGGTGTCAGTGACTGTAGGGTTGGTTTATATTATACAGGAGGAGATCGGTGTCAGTGACTGTGGGGTTGGTTTATATCAGATAAGATAAATTAGTCAAAGTTGGAGATATATATTATATTGTAGGAATGGTCGAATTCCTAACTAGAAATGGAGGTCGACTCAGGCGATCAATCAAAAGGTCTTTAATGCCAAACTAAACTAGTTTAAACAGATTGATGCAAGAGAACTATGAATACAGGTCTTAACAGTTTGGAGGCTCCACAAGGACTGCCTGGGTGGTCCCATAGATGGCGTCATCACGTTTTTCCCGCGCTTGGGTAATCACGTGATCAGCGGCATGACGTCATCGCGTTTGCCCGCGCTCTTAAAGGGACCGCGCCCTGTACATGCAAACAGTATATACAATGGTACAGATTTAGGCTGTAGCTAACACATCGTTAAAGGGAATTATGTACAATTGTTCAGAGTCCCTCAGTGGCTCTGCCACATGTGCCCCCCCCCAGAATTGTCTTTAACGGAAAAAGTCAAACGGTGAGGGAGTCTGACGAGCCTGTCAGAACGACTTCTGTACTCCCGAAGCGGAAGCTGCTGGACGGCGGGCGGTTTGGCGGGTGGTTGCACTTGTCCTGGAGTGACAATGGTGGGCGGCCGACCTCGTCTTGGCGGCTGTGCGGTCTCAACGGGACGGTCAAGGTCCAAGTGTGCTGGTTTCAAACGGTCGACTGAAATGTGGTCCAGTTTACCACTGACATCCACCGTGAAGGTTTTGTCTCCTGCCTCTAACACGCGGAAAGGACCAGTATATGGGGCCTTGAGCGGATCCCGATGTGCACCGTGGCGGATGAACACGTATTCAGCTTTTTTCAGCTCTGCTGGAACGTGAGAGTTCCGAAGCCCATGATGCAATGTGGGAACCGGTGCGAAACATCTGGCTGCCTCCTGGTGACTGATAAGCTAGCCTGACACGGACCATGGCTCCGTTGGTGTTGGTAGGAAATCCCCCGGAACTCGCAGCGGCTGACCATAAATGAGCTCAGCCGAGAAAGAGTGAAGATCTTCCTTGGGGGCCGTGCGAAGGCCCAACAGGACCCACGGCAGCTTGTCCGCCCATCCAGCGTCTTGGAGACTGGCCCTCAGTGCGGCTTTCAACGATCTGTGAAAACGTTCACATAGACTGTTCGCTTGCGGGTCGTAGGCTGTAGTGCGGTGTAATTTGACGCCGAGTCCCTGAGCCACTGCATTCCAGAGTTCGGAGGAAAACTGCGGTCCCCGGTCCGAAGAGATGTCAGCCGGCACTCCAAAACGTGCAACCCAGGAAGAAATGAACGCCCTGGCCACGTCTGCCGAAGTAGTGGATGACAGGGGAACTGCCTCTGGTCATCTGGTGGTGTGGTCTACCATGGTCAGGATGTGTATAAAACCATGGGAAGGTGGAATGGTCCTACCAGGTCCACATTAATGTGGTCAAACCGTCGCTCCGGAACTGTAAAGGTGGCCAATGGAGCCTTGATGTGGCGCTGTACCTTGGCCTTTTGACAGACCACGCAGGTGTTGGCCCAGTCACGGACATCCTTATGCATGCCCTGCCAAACGAACCTAGGTGACATTAGCTTTTGAGAAGCCTTCATTCCTGGGTGTGACAACCCATGTATGGCGTCAAACACCTTGCGGCGCCAGGCGACCGGCACGATAGGGTGAGGGTCCCGTACGGAGACGTCACACAGCAGCGTGGTATCTGCCGAATGGAACCTGACGTCGGCTAACTGGAGGCTAGTGGTGTTGGTTCGGTAAGCCTGCACTTCTGGGTCTGAGGCTTGGTCTGCTGCCATGAGGGCGTAGTCGATGCCCAGCTGGACTGCATGAACGGTCGCGCGGGAGAGGCAATCTGCCACCAGGTTGTCTTTACCGGCCATGTGCTGAATATCCGTGGTGAATTCAGAGATGTAGGTCAGTTGACGTTGTTGTCGGGATGACCACGGTTCGGTGGTCTTGGCCATGGCAAAGGTTAGTGGCTTTTTTTTTTTAATTCATTGATGGGATGTGGGCGTCACTGGCTAGGCCTGCATTTAGTGCCCATCCCTAATTGCCCTTGAGAAGATGGTGGTGAGCCGCCTTCTTGAACCACTGCAGTCCATATGGTGTAGGTACACCCACAATGCTGTTAGGAAGGGAGTTCCAGGATTTTGGCCCAGCGACAGTGAAGGAACGGCGATACAGGTCCAAGTCAGGATGGTGTGTGGCTTGGAGGGGAACTTGTAGGTGGTGATGTTCCCATGCGTCTGCTGCCCTTGTCCTTCTAAGTGGTAGAGGTCGCGGGTTTGGAAGGTGCTGTTGAAGGAGCTTTGGCGAGTTGCTGCAGTGCATCTTGCAGATGGTACACACTGCAGCCACAGTGCGCCGGTGGTGGAGGGAGTGAATGTTGAAGGTGGTGGATGGAGTGCCAATCAAGCGGGCTGCTTTATCCTGAATGGTGTCGAGCTTCTTGAGTGTTGTTGGAGCTGCACTCATTCAGACAAGTGGTGAGTATTCCATCACACTCCTGACTTGTGCCTTGTAGATGATGGAAAGGCTTTGGGGAGTCAGGAGGTGAGACACTCGCCGCAGAATTCCCAGCCTCTGGCCTGCTCTTGTAGCCACAGTATTTATATGGCTGGTCCATTTCAGTTTCTGATCAATGGTAACCCCCAGGATGTTGATAGTGGGGGATTCAGCGATGGTAATGCCATTGAATGTCAAGGGGAGATGGTTAGAGTCTTGCTTGTTGGAGATGGTCATTGCCTGGCACTTGTGTGGTGCGAATGTTACTTGCCACTTGTCAGCCCAAGTCTGAATGTTGTCCAGGTCTACAAAGGCGATGAAAGGACGTCCTTCCAACAAGAACTGGAAATGGCGGATGGCCAGAAAAAGAGCTAGTAATTCCTGGTCGAAAGTGCTGTACGCTCTTTCGTTCCGCCGTAGTTGACAGCTGACGAATGCCAACGGCTGCCACGTCCCGTTCACCCACTGCTCCTGAACGGCGCCGATTGCGTAGTCTGATGCATCGGTGGTGAGGGCGATGGTGGCTCCTGGCAGCGGGTGCGCCAGCATGGTCGCGTTGGCTAAGGCGCTTTTGGTGTCGATGAACGCTCGGTCCATGTCAACCGTCCAGTCTACCGGATCCTTGCCAGACTTGCCCTTGAGGGCCTCATACAGGGGCTGCATGAGCAGTGCTGCCTTAGGCACGAAACGGTGGTAAAAGTTTACCATGCCGAGAAATTCCTGCAGGGCCTTTATGTTCTGCGGGCATGGAAAGGATATCATCGCCTCTACCTTCGCTTGCAAAGGAACCGCTCCCTCCGAGGTGATGTGATGCCCCAGGAAATCAATTTGGTGCAGGCCAAACTGGCACTTGGCCGGGTTGATAATCAGGTCGTGTTGGCTGAGGCGTTGAAAAGGGGTGCGTAGGTGACAGATGTGTTCCTCCTTATTAGGACTGGCAATGAGAATATCGTCCAGGTAGACGAAAAGGAACTTGAGGTCCCGCAGCACGGAGTCCATCAGGCACTTGAAAGCCTGGGTGGCATTCTTCAACCCAAACGGCATCCGTAAAAATTCGAAGAGGCCGAATGGGGTGATGACTGCGGTCTTCTGGACGTCTTGTGGGTGCACCGGGACCCGGTGGTAGCCACGGACAAGGTCAACCTTGGAAAAAATGGTGTTCCCTGCCAAATGGGCAGAGAAATCCTGGATGTGGGGGATCGGGTATCGATCAGGAGTGGTGGCGTCGTTTAGGCGCTGAGAGTTGCCGCATGGCCGCCATCCTCCGCCAGGTCTTGGGACGATGTGGAGAGGCGAAGACCAGGGACTATTCGACCGGCAAATAATCTCTAACTGTTCCATTGTTGCGAACTCCGCCTTTGCGACCGCCAGCTTGCCAGATTCGAGGCGTCGGGCCCGCGCATGTACCGGGGGGCCGGTGGTGGTGATGTGGTGTTCCACACCATGTTTCATGACCGTGGAGGAGAACGTAGGTCTTGTCAGGTCTGGGAATTCGCCTAGCAGGCGAGCGAACTCATCCGGAGTCGGAAAAGCACAGGAGACGGTGCGCGACATGGTGTTACTACGGTAACAAGGAATAGAGTGAAACGTGGCCGCGTTGATCAGCCGCCGGTTCCTTACATCGACAAGGAGGCTGTTGGCGCACAGGAAATCCGCACAGAGAATGGCTTGAGAAACCTTGGCCGTAACAAATTCCGAGTAAAACCGCTGGCCGCCGAAACACACCTGGACCCGCCGTCTGCCGAAGGTCCAAACTGCTCCGCCATTAGCCGCTTCGAGGGAGAGGCCGTGCCTCCCAGCCTGTACATCAAGAGCTGACGTGGGTAGAATGCTGCACTGTGCTCTGGTGTCGCACAGGAACCGACGACCGGAGAGGGTATCGGTGATGAACAGCAGCTTGCCTGCATTGCCGATTGCCATTGCGGCCGCGGGGCACCCGTTAGACTCGTTCCTCTTTGGACGGAGTTGTTTTTTTTGGGGGGAGAAGCTGCAGGGAGGGCGGCAACATCTCGCCTTCGCGCCAAACCGCGCGTGGTAGAAGCACAGCCCTGCAGGTTGAGGAGCTGGGGCGGCGTCTGCGGGGGATGGGCACCTCGTGGCAGCGCAGTATTGCTGCGTAACTGCGAATATTTTGTCTGCCTCGGCAGTGAGCGCTGCGCAGTCTTCGACCTCGGATCTGGCTAGGGCAGCTTGCACTTGCTCCGGTAATTGGCTGAGGAATAACTCTCTAAAGAGAAAGCATTCCGGTTCGGAGCCCAGGAGTGTGAGCATTTGGCTCATCAGCTCGGAAGGCTTGGAGTTGCCGAGCCCGGGTGTAGCGAGCAGTCAACGGGCGCGCTCTGATTTCGTGAGCCCGAAGACCTGTAGCAACCGCGCCTTGAGTGTTTCATACTTGCGGTCCGTTGGGGGGTTCTCTAGAAGGCTGACGATCTGCGAGGCGGTGGAGCTCTCGAGTGCGGAGACCACGTATAAGTATCGGGTCTGATCCGCAACGATGCCTCTCAGGGCGAACTGGGCTTCAACCTGGACGAACCACGAGGTCGCTTGTTGCTCCCAGAACTGCGGCAGCTTCAACGAAACAGCGTTTGCCTCCATGCTGCGTTCCTTCTGCGAAAAACGTTCGCAAAAGTCGGGGTCACCAATGTAGGAATGGTCGAATTCCTATCTAGAAACAGAAGTCGACTCAGGCGATCAATCAAAAGGTCTTTAATGCCAAACTAAACGAGTTTAAACAGATTGATGCAAGAGAACTATGAATACAGGTCTTAACAGTTTGGAGGCTCCACGAGGACGGCCTGGGCAGTCCCATGGATGGCGTCATGACGTCATCACGTTTTTCCTGTGCTCGGGTAATCACGTGATCAGTGGCATGATGTCATCGCGTTTGCCCGCGCTCTTAAAGGGACCGCGCCCTGTACATGCAAACAGTATATACAATGGTACACATTTAGACTGTAGCTAACACATCGTTAAAGGGAATTATGTACAATTGTTCAGAGTCCCTCAGTGGCTCTGCTACAATATAATGTGTCAAAGAGTTGATTAACAGAGTGGGGAATCATCTCCCTTTGATTTCTATTTCTGACTCCAGGCAACAGAAAAAGGTCATTACAACACGACATAAACAGACTCTTCAGGTGTGAGACATCAGACTTCAGAACAACACGTCTGCCAGCTCTGGCCACAAACCTCAGTACAGTCAACCTTTCAGCAGCTGCAGGCCTGATTAAATAACTAGTAGTTTAACCTGTCTAGTAGAGCTTTTGTGTTTATATTCAAAATAGAAAAAAAACTGTTCATTGTTGCTCATCAATATCCAAACAACGGGAATGGACACATTTAAATTCCAAGACATTTCACTGATTTTTGAAGATAGGTTCCTCTCCAAGGAGGACACTCGCCCTCTTTACCTAGTTCTCTCCAAGGAGGACACTCGCCCTCTTTACCTGGTTTCCCTCCAAGGAGGACACTCGGCCTCTTTACCTGGTTCTCTCCAAGGAGGACACTCGCCCTCTTTACTGGTTCCCCTCCAAGGAGGACACTCGCCCTCTTTATCTGGTTCCCCTCCAAGGAGGACACTCGCCCTCTTTGCCTGGTTCCCCTCCAAGGAGGACACTCACCCTCTTTACCTGGTTCCCCTCCAAGGAGGACACTCACCCTCTTTACCTGGTTCCCCTCCAAGGAGGACACTCGCCCTCTTTACCTGGTTCCCCTCCAAGGAGGACACTCACCCTCTTTAGCTGGTTCTCTCCAAGGAGGACACTCGCCCTCTTTACCTGGTTCCCCTCCAAGGAGGACACTCGCCCTCTTTGCCTGGTTCCCCTCCAAGGAGCACACTCGCCCTCTTTACCTGGTTCCCCTCCAAGGAGGACACTCACCCTCTTTACATGGTACCCCTCCAAGGAGGACACTCGCCCTCTTTACTGTTTCCCCTCCAAGGAGGACACTCGCCCTCTTTACTGGTTCCCCTCCAAGGAGGACACTCGCCCTCTTTACCTGGTACCCCTCCAAGGAGGACACTCGCCCTCTTTGCCTGGTTCCCCTCCAAGGAGGACACTCGCCCTATTTACCTGGGTCCCCTCCAAGGAGGACACTCGCCCTCTTTGCCTGGTTCCCCTCCAAGCAGGACACTCACCCTCTTTACCTGGTTCCCCTCGAAGGAGGACACTCGCCCTCTTTACCTGGGTCCCCTCCAAGCAGGACACACGACCTCTTTACCTGGTTCCCCTCCAAGGAGGACACTCGCCCTCTTTACCTGGTTCCCCTCCAAGGAAGACACTCGCCCTCTTTACCTGGTACCCCTCCAAGGAGGACACTCGCCCTCTTTGCCTGGTTCCCCTCCAAGGAGGACACTCGCCCTCTTTACCTGGTTCCTCTCTAAGGAGGACACTCGCCCTCTTTACCTGGTTCTCTCCAAGGAGGACACTCGCCCTCTTTATTGGTTCCCCTCCAAGGAGGACACTTGCCCTCTTTGCCTGGTTCCCCTCCAAGGAGGACACTCGCCCTCTTTGCCTGGTTCCCCTCCAAGGAGGACACTCGCCCTCTTTACCTGGTTCCTCTCCAAGGAGGACACTCGCCCTCTTTACCTGGTTTCCCTCCAAGGAGGACACACGCCCTCTTTGCCTGGTTCCTCTGCAAGGAGGATACTCGCCATCTTTACCTGGCTCCCCTCCAAGGAGGACACTCGCCCTCTTTGCCTGGTTTCCCTCCAAGGAGGACACTCGCCCTCTTTACCTGGTTCCCCTCCAAGGAGGACACACGTCCTCTTTACCTGGTCCCCTCCAAGGAGGGCACTCACCCTCTTTACCTGGTTCCCCTCCAAGGAGGACACTCGCCCTCTTGACCTGGTTCCCCTCCAAGGAGGACACTCGCCTTCTTTGCCTGGTTCCGCTCCAATGAGGACACTCGCCCTCTTTCCCAGGTTCACCTCCAAGGAGGACACTTGCCCTCTTTACCTGGTTCCTCTCCAAGGGGGACACTCGCCCTCTTTGCCTGGTTCCCCTCCAAGGAGGACACTCGCCCACTTTGCCTGGTTCCTCTCCAAGGAGGACACTCACCCTCTTTGCCTGGTTCCCCTCCAAGGAGGACACACACCCTCTTTACCTGGTTCCCCTCCAAGGAGGACACTCGCCCTCTTTGCCTGGTTCCCCTCCAAGGAGGACACTCGCCCTCTTTACCTGGTTCCCCTCCAAGGAGGACACTCACCCTCTTTACCTGGTTCCCCTCCAAGGAGGACACTCGCCCTCTTTACCTGGTTCCTCTCCAAGGAGGACACTCGCCCTATTTACCTGGTTCCCCTCCAAGGAGGACACTCACCCACTTTGCCTGGTTCCTCTCCAAGGAGGACACTCGCCCTCTTTGCCTGGTTCCCCTCCAAGGAGGACACACACCCTCTTTACCTGGTTCCCCTCCAAGGAGGACACTCGCCCTCTTTGCCTGGTTCCCCTCCAAGGAGGACACTCGCCCTCTTTACCTGGTTCCCCTCCAAGGAGGACACTCGCCCTCTTTACCTGGTTCCCCTCCAAGGAGGACACTCGCCCTCTTTACCTGGTTCCCCTCCAAGGAGGACACTCGCCCTCTTTACCTGGTTCCCCTCCAAGGAGGACACTCGCCCTCTTTACCTGGTTCCCCTCCAAGGAGGACACTCGCCCTCTTTACCTGGTTCCTCTCCAAGGAGGACACTCACCCTCTTTACCTGGTTCCCCTCCAAGGAGGTCACTCACCCTCTTTACCTGGTTCCCCTCCAAAGAGGACACTCGCCCTCTTTACCTGGTTCCTCTCCAAGGAGGACACTCTCCCTCTTTACCTGGCTCCCCTCCAAGAAGGACACTCGCCCTCCTTGCCTGGTTCCTCTCCAAGGAGGACACTCACCCTCTTTACCTGGCTCCCCTCCAAGAAGGACACTCGCCCTCTTTACCTGCTTCCCCTCCAAGGAGGACACTCGCCCTCTTTACCTGGTTCCTCTCCAAGGAGGACACTCGCCCTCTTTACCTGGTTCATCTCCAAGGAGGACACTTGCCCTCTTTACCTGGCTCCCCTCCAAGAAGGACACTCGCCCTCTTTACCTGCTTCCCCTCCAAGGAGGACATTCGCCCTCTTTGCCTGGTTCCCCTCCAAGGAGGACACTCGCCCTCTTTACCTGGTTCTCTCCAAGGAGGACACTCGCCCTCTTTACCTGGTTTCCCTCCAAGGAGGACACTCGCCCTCTTTACCTGGTTCTCTCCAAGGAGGACACTCGCCCTCTTTACTGGGTCCCCTCCAAGGAGGACACTCGCCCTCTTTACCTGGTTCCCCTCCAAGGAGGACAATCGCCCTCTTTGCCTGGTTCCCCTCCAAGGAGGACACTCGCCCTCTTTACCTGGTTCCCCTCCAAGGAGGACACTCACCCTCTTTACCTGGTACCCCTCCAAGGAGGACACTCGCCCTCTTTACTGGTTCCCCTCCAAGGAGGACACTCGCCCTCTTTACCTGGTTCTCTCCAAGGAGGAAACTCGCCCTCTTTACTGGTTCCCCTCCAAGGAGGACACTCGCCCTCTTTACCTGGTTCCCCTCCAAGGAGGACACGCGCCTTCTTTGCCTGGTTCCCCTCCAAGGAGGACACTCACCCTCTTTACCTGGTACCTATCCAAGGAGGACACTTGCCCTCTTTACTGGTTCCCCTCCAAGGAGGACACTTGCCCTCTTTGCCTTGTTCCCCTCCAAGGAGGACACTCGCCCTCTTTGCCTGGTTCCCCTCCAAGGAGGACACTAGCCCTCTTTACCTGGTACCCCTCCAAGGAGGACACTCACCCTCTTTGCCTGGTTCCCCTCCAAGGAGGACACTCACCCTATTTACCTGGGTCCCCTCCAAGGAGGACACTCGCCCTCTTTACCTGGTTCCCCTCCAAGCAGGACACTCACCCTCTTTACCTGGTTCCCCTCCAAGGAGGACACTTGCCCTCTTTACCTGGGTCCTCTCCAAGGAGGACACACGCCCTCTTTACCTGGTTCCCCTCCAAGGAGGACACTCGCCCTCTTTACCTGGTTCCCCTCCAAGGAGGACACTCGCCCTCTTTATTGGTACCCCTCCAAAGAGGACACTCGCCCTCTTTGCCTGGTTCCCCTCCAAGGAGGACACTCGCCCTCTTTACCTGGTTCCCCTCCAAGGAGGACACTCACCCTCTTTACCTGGTTCCCCTCCAAGGAGGACACTCGCCCTCTTTACCTGGTTCCCCTCCAAGGAGGACACTCGCCCTCTTTACCTGGTTCCCCTCCAAGGAGGACACTCGCCCTCTTTACCTGGTTCCCCTCCAAGGAGGACACTCGCCCTCTTTACCTGGTTCCTCTCCAAGGAGGACACTCACCCTCTTTACCTGGTTCCCCTCCAAGGAGGTCACTCACCCTCTTTACCTGGTTCCCCTCCAAGGAGGACACTCGCCCTCTTTACCTGGTTCCTCTCCAAGGAGCACACTCTCCCTCTTTACCTGGCTCCCCTCCAAGAAGGACACTCGCCCTCCTTGCCTGGTTCCTCTCCAAGGAGGACACTCACCCTCTTTACCTGGCTCCCCTCCAAGAAGGACACTCGCCCTCTTTACCTGCTTCCCCTCCAAGGAGGACACTCGCCCTCTTTACCTGGTTCCCCTCCAAGGAGGACACTCGCCCTCTTTACCTGGTTCATCTCCAAGGAGGACACTCGCCCTCTTTACCTGGCTCCCCTCCAAGAAGGACACTCGCCCTCTTTACCTGCTTCCCCTCCAAGGAGGACACTCGCCCTCTTTGCCTGGTACCCCTCCAAGGAGGACACTCGCCCTCTTTACCTGGTTCTCTCCAAGGAGGACACTCGCCCTCTTTACCTGGTTTCCCTCCAAGGAGGACACTCGCCCTCTTTACCTGGTTCTCTCCAAGGAGGACACTCGCCCTCTTTACTGGGTCCCCTCCAAGGAGGACAATCGCCCTCTTTGCCTGGTTCCCCTCCAAGGAGGACACTCGCCCTCTTTACCTGGTTCCCCTCCAAGGAGGACACTCACCCTCTTTACCTGGTACCCCTCCAAGGAGGACACTCGCCCTCTTTACTGGTTCCCCTCCAAGGAGGACACTCACCCTCTTTACCTGGTTCTCTCCAAGGAGGACACTCGCCCTCTTTACTGGTTCCCCTCCAAGGAGGACACTCGCCCTCTTTACCTGGTTCCCCTCCAAGGAGGACACGCGCCTTCTTTGCCTGGTTCCCCTCCAAGGAGGACACTCACCCTCTTTACCTGGTACCTATCCAAGGAGGACACTTGCCCTCTTTACTGGTTCCCCTCCAAGGAGGACACATGCCCTCTTTGCCTGGTTCCCCTCCAAGGAGGACACTCGCCCTCTTTGCCTGGTTCCCCTCCAAGGAGGACACTAGCCCTCTTTACCTGGTACCCCTCCAAGGAGGACACTCACCCTCTTTGCCTGGTTCCCCTCCAAGGAGGACACTCGCCCTATTTACCTGGGTCCCCTCCAAGCAGGACACTCACCCTCTTTACCTGGTTCCCCTCCAAGGAGGACACTTGCCCTCTTTACCTGGGTCCTCTCCAAGGAGGACACACGCCCTCTTTACCTGGTTCCCCTCCAAGGAGGACACTCGCCCTCTTTACCTGGTTCCCCTCCAAGGAGGACACTCGCCCTCTTTATTGGTACCCCTCCAAAGAGGACACTCGCCCTCTTTGCCTGGTTCCCCTCCAAGGAGGACACTCGCCCTCTTTACCTGGTTCCCCTCCAAGGAGGACACTCACCCTCTTTACCTGGTACCCCTCCAAGGAGGACACTCGCCCTCTTTTCTGGTTCCCCTGCAAGGAGGACACTTGCCCTCTTTGCCTGGTTCCCCTCCAAGGAGGACACTCGCCCTCTTTACCTGGTACCCCTCCAAGGAGCACACTCGCCCTCTTTGCCTGGTTCCCCTCCAAGGAGGACACTCGCCCTCTTTCCCTGGTTCCTCTCCAAGGAGGACACTCGCCCTCTTTGCCTGGTTCCCCTCCAAGGAGGACACTCGCCCTCTTTACCTGGTTCCCCTCCAAGGAGGACACTCACCCTATTTACCTGGTTCCCCTCCAAGGAGGACACTCGTCCTCTTTACCTGGTTCCTCTCCAAGGAGGATACTCGCCCTCTTTACCTGGTTCCCCTCCAAGGAGGACACTCACCCTCTTTGCCTGGTTCCCCTCCAAGGAGGACACTCGCCCTCTTTGCCTGGTTTCCCTCCAAGGAGGACACTCGCCCTCTTTACCTGGTTCCCCTCCAAGGAGGACACATGTCCTCTTTACCTGGTCCCCTCCAAGGAGGACACTCACCCTCTTTACCTCGTTCCCCTCCAAGGAGGACACTCGCCCTCTTTACCTGGTTCCCCTCCAAGGAGGACACTCGCCTTCTTTGCCTGGTTCCGCTCGAATGAGGACACTCGCCCTCTTTACCTGGTTCCTCTCCAAGGAGGACACTCACCCTCTTTACCTGGTTCCCCTCCAAGGAGGACACTCACCCTCTTTACCTGGTTCCTCTCCAAGGAGGACACTCACCCTCTTTACCTGGTTCCCCTCCAAGGAGGACACTCACCCTCTTTACCTGGTTCCCGTCCAAGGAGGACACACGCCCTCTTTAGCTGGTTCCTCTCCAAGGAGGGCACTCGCCCTCTTTACCTGGCTCGCCTCCAAGAAGGACACTCGCCCTCCTTGCCTGGTTCCTCTCCAAGGAGGACACTCGCCCTCTTTACCTGCTTCCCCTCCAAGGAGGACACTCGCCCTCTTTACCTGGTTCCTCTCCAAGGAGGACACTCGCCCTCTTTACCTGGCTCCCCTCGAAGAAGGACACTCGCCCTCCTTGCCTGGTTCCTCTCCAAGGAGGACACTCGCCCTCTTTACCTGGCTCCCCTCCAAGAAGGACACTCGCCCTCTTTACCTGCTTCCCCTCCAAGGAGGACACTTGCCCCCTTTACCTGGCTCCCCTCCAAGAAGGACACTCGCCCTCTTTACCTGCTTCCCCTCCAAGGAGGACACTCGCCCTCTTTACCTGGCTCCCCTCCAAGAAGGACACTCGCCCCCTTTACCTGGTTCCCCTCCAAGGAGGACACTCGTCCTCTTTACCTGGCTCCCCTACAAGGAGGACACTCGCCCTCTTTACCTGGTTCCTCTCCAAGGAGGACACACGTCCTCTTTACCTGGTTCCCCTCCAAGGAGGACACTCGCCCTCTTTACCTGTTTCCCCTCCAAGGATGACACTCGCCCTCTTTACCTGCTTCCCCTCCAAGGAGGACACGCGCCCTCTTTGCCTGGTTCCTATCCAAGGAGGACACTCGCCCTCTTTGCCTGCTTCCCCTCCAAGGAGGACACTCGCCCTGTTTACCTGGTTCCCCTCTAAGGAGGACACTCGCCCTCTTTGCCTGGTTCCTATCCAAGGAGCACACTCGCCCTCTTTACCAGGTTCTCCGCCAAGGAGGACACTCGCCCTCTTTACCTGGTTCCCCTCCAAGGAGGACACACACCCTCTTTGCCTGGTTTCCCTCTAAGGAGGACACTCGCCCTCTTTGCCTGGTTGCCCTCCAAGGAGGACACTCGTCCTCTTTGTCTGGTTTCACTCCAAGGAGGACACTCGCCCTCTTTGTCTGGTTTCCCTCCAAGGAGGGCACTCGCCCTCTTTACCTGGTTCCCCTCCAAGGAGGACAAGCGCCCTCATTACCTGGTTCCTCTCCAAGGAGGACACTCACCCTCTTTGCCTGGTTTCCCTCCAAGGAGGACACTCGCCCTCTTTACCTGGTTCCTCTCCAAGGAGGACACTCACCCTCTTTACCTGGTTCCCCTCCAAGGAGGATACACGCCCTCTTTGCCTGGTTCCCCTCCAAGGAGGACACTCACCCTCTTTACCTGATTCCCCTCCAAGGAGGACAAACGCCCTCTTTACCTGGTTCCTCTCCAAGGAGGACACTCGCCCTCTTTACCTGGTTCCCCTCCAAGGAGGACACTCGCCCTCTTTACCTGGTTCCCCTCCAAGGAGGACACACGCCCTCTTTACCTGGTTCCCCTCCAAGGAGGACACACGTCCTCTTTGCCTCATTCCCCTCCAAGGAGGACACACGCCCTCTTTACCTAGTTCCCCTCCAAGGAGGACACACCAACTCTTTACCTGGTTCCCCTCCAAGGAGGACACTCACCCTCTTTACGTGGTTCCCCTCCAAGGAGGACACTCGTCCTCTTTGCCTCGAGAGCGGTTGGATTTGCTAATCTTGCAGGCTTTCCAAGGGTGCAGGGCATCGTTGATTGCACACGTGGCCCTTAAGGTTCCCCATCGCAATCCTGGTATTTTTGTCAACCGCAAGGGCTTCCACTCCCTCAACGTTCAGCTGGTGTGTGACCACAAGAAGGAAATTTTGCATGTTTGAGCCAAGTACCCTGGCAGTTGCCATGACTCCTTCATACTGCGCCAGTCTACTGTGCCTCCGCTATTCAGTCCGCCACACCAACTTAACGGATGGCTACTTGGAGACAAGGGCTATCCCTTGAGGACGTGGCTATTGGCGCCGCTGAGGAGCCCAGCCAACGCAGCTGAGGAGAACTTCAACTCCAGCCACCTTTCCACCAGAGCCATGATCGAGCAGACCATTGGTCTGCTGAAGATGCGCTTCAGATGCCTGGATAGATCAGGTGGAGCCCTGCAATACTCAGCAGCCAGGGTCTCCAGAATCGTTGTGGTTTGCTGTGCGCTTCACAACATGGCACAGCGTCGTGGCTTGCAGATGGCCGAGGACCAAGTGGCTCCTGACATATCCTCCTCAGATGAGGAGGAGGAGGAGGGGGAGCAGGAGAGCGAAGACGAACATCTTGCAGAGGCTCATCAATCAGCGGCAGCAGTGCGCGAGAACATTGGTGGCCGGCATGCAAGGAATGCGCTCATATTGGGCAGATTTGCTGAGCCTCGCCCATGAGGGACTATTGCCTCGCATCCTTTTACCTGAGCACTGACAATAGCCAGGAACCAGCTGACTTCTAGCGATGTGACCACCATACTGACCTCAAAGTGAAAGTCCCATTCGCGAAATGACACACGCCACAACTACAGCAGTAGCCAACAGATGATTTATTAACATTATTCTGATGGCTTTCAACCATAACACATTAAATTCCACCCAAGTGACTACCCTTGTGACTATTTGTGCAGTTTCTTTCTCTTACGCGTGCTCCTACGTAGTGGTTCCCCAGTGGCATCAGCAGATGTGGAGGCCCCTTGCTCACTTCCTTGCTGCTCCTGTCTGGACACCTTTGGCGGGCGTCCTCTGGGGTTGCGAGCCTGTAAGGGCTGCGCAACAGTCTGCTGCTCCTGCGGCTGTGCAGGGGTTGAGACGCCGATCTCACTTGGGTGCTGACTCAGGTGGGGCTCTGACCGAGGACTTGTCAGTGGCATGGAAGTTTGAGCGCTTGGAGAGGAGCCCCCACCTCCTTGTTTTCTGCCACCATCATCCCTCTCATGGGTCAGGTCCCCCTCAGCGCTTGCAAGTAGCGAGAGAGCACCTTGCTGCACATCAGGGGAGCCATGGGGACCCGTGTCGGGACTGGCAGTCCTTCTCAGAGGGACTGCCATGAAGGTCTGGTTTCTCTGTTCAATAGCTGCCCATCGCTCCTCCAGAGATGTCAGTCTAGTCTGAACACTCACCATGTTTTCAACACTCGCGCGACTTATCTCCTCCATGGCCGTAGCCAGCCTTTCCACGGAGGTTGCCATCCTTTCCGTGGTAATGCGTTGATGCGCCAATGACTCCACAAAGGCTCTGCTCATGTTAGCGACGGACTCCTCCATTCGCTCCACACTCGCAGCAACCCTGGAGACAAAACCTGCCAGAGACTCCTGCATATTTTCCTGGAGTGCCATCACCGCTGATACTGTGGATGGACCCAGAGGCAGAGGGTCGACATGCAGCTGAGCCGAGCTGGGAGAGTGCTGCGCCCTCCGACTAGGACTCTCCACTGCTGTCCCTGTCTCCACCATCTGCTGAGGCTCACTTGTGAGCTGTGATGCACCAGGTGACAACACTGCTCTATGTCCCGAAGGTCCCACCGAGGTGTGAGTGTCTGCGCTGGTGCTGGGTGCGTTGCCTTCTGCTGACGCTGCGCCCTCAGAGGTTGCAGCTTCCTCTGAGGAGTCTGGATGCTGAGGCTGAACCTCCTCCTGCGTCCTGGAGACGGGAGCTTGCGATGGTCCTGTGGGGGAGTAAAGGAAAGTGTCAGAGATGAGAGGCCAGGGTTACCTGCACAGTGCTTATTGCAGATGATCAGAGGTCCATCTGCTAGAGCTTCCAAGTCATTATCAGCAAGTCATGCAATGCAATTGAGAGAGTTGGAAAACTCTTCTGTCACCAGCTTGCTCTGCTGCACCGGTCTCTCCGTCCCCCACTTGTGTGTCGTCCTGGATGCCGACAATCTCCAGGATCGCCTCCTCCCATGGGGTCAGCTGGGCTAAGGAGGCTGCCCCTCCCCCTGTCCTGGCTCGCTCTCTTCGGTTGTGAGCTCGCTTTTCCTGCAATGGGGGAGACAAGTGGAGTTTGAGCGAGAATGAAGGAGTGAGTGTAGAGAATCGATGGTATAGATGCTTAGAAGGAGAGAAAGATGGAGTGAGATGGCAAGACCAAGGGCCCTCCCTATGTGATGTAAGTTGTTTTCATAGCATGACAGTGATAGGGAGTGTGAGGGCTGCATAGTCCATTAGTTAGGTCAATGTGACCATAGAGAGAGAGGGAGTGGGAAAGGGTGCATGGATGTCAGTGTTAAGTGGGATGTGGAGGAAGAGATTGGTAAAGCTGAGAGCTGGTGAGGAAAGGCAATGGGGATCAGATTAAGAGTGATGGGAACATCTAACTCACTTTTCCAGTGCGCAGAAGGTCATGGAAGCGTTTCCGACACTGGATCCATGTTCTGCTGGTATTCGAGCTGGCGTTCACCTGCTCTGCCACCCTCAGCCACACAGCCTTGGTTTGCTGGGGTGGCTTCTTCCTCCCCGAGGAGGGGAAGAGCACCTCCCTGCTCTCTGTCGCTCCCTCCACCAATGCCTGGAGGGCTGCCTCGTCAAATCTGGGGGATGCCTTACTCCGATGTGTCGCCATGATTGATGATGGTAGCAGCAGCTGCCAGGGCCAGAAGCTTGGCAGTCTGCTGAAGTGAGCAAGGCTTGTGGAAGCCCTTAAATGAAGCAGCAGTGATGATGTCATCGGAGGCGAGCTTCCCACCTGAAAAGCTCTCCGGCTAGGGGTTCCCACACGTGGGGAATCAATTGGCCTATAAAATCAAAATTGCATCAATTTCCCACATCGTTCAGGATTCGTGTGGGAAACACGAAATGTGGGGAACACAACCCCAACCCGCCCCCGTAGCAAAATCCAGCCCATTGAGTCCATGAATGGACCAGCGAAATCAATATGCACCCGTTGCCATGGAGAGGAGGGCCACTCCCATGGGTGTAGAGGGGCATGTGGTGGTGCATTTTGGACCTTCTGGCATCCTAAGCAGCTCTTAGTTAGGTCTTCGATTTGTTGATCGATTCCCTGCCACCATACATAAGCCCTAGCAAGGCTTTTCATTTTCACTCCCCACAGATGACCTTCATGTAGCTCATTTAGCACTCTCTCCCTTAACTTGGGTGGAATCACCACTCTGGATCCACACATCACTGTCCCCTGGCATACTGACAGCTGTTCTCTTCTGGATGAGAATGCTGACAACAGTGAGTCGCCATGTGTTGGCCATCCCCTCACCGTCAAATCATATACCCGAGACAGCGTCGGATCATTGCGGGTCTCCTTCTCTATAGCCGCGTTTGTTACTGGCAATCGTTCAATTATTGACGAATAAAATATTTCAATAGGGTCCACTGCTGGTGCTTCATCCACAGTAGTCAGTGGCAGGCGCAATAGCCCATCAGCGTTCCCATGCTGTTTCGTGCCTTTATATTCTATTTCATATTGATTCGCCCCTAGAAACAGGGACCATCTTTGTAACCATTGTGCAGTCATCACTGGAACGCCCTTCTTAGGATTAAAGATGGAGACAAGTGGTTGGTGGTCAGTCAGCAAGGTGAACTTCTGCCCATGCAGATAGTGGTTGAATTTTTTTACTCCCCATACTAGGCTGAGGGCCTCCCTATCAATCTGGGCATAGTTGCGCTCGGCTGAGGTTAGTGACCGAGGCGCAAAGACTACTGGCCTCTCCAACCCATCTGGGAATTTGTGCGACAGCACCGCTCCAATACCATAGGGTGATGCATCACATGCCAAACGAATTGGTAGTGCTGGGTTGAAATGGGCCAACACCTCTTTTGATGTGATCAATTCTTTACACTTCTGGAAAGCTCGTCTACGTTTGTCATCCCACTTCCATGGTACCCCTGTTTGCAGTAGGGTGTTCAGTGGGTGTAATACCGTGGACAAATTTGGTAAGAACTTGTGGTAGTAGTTTACCAGCCCGAGGAACGACCTCAGTTGTGACACATTTTCCGGTGCTGGAGCCTTGACTACTGCCTCAATCTTTTCAGGGGACTTATGTAACCCCTCTTCATCGATGACGTGGCCACAATATGAGATCTGTTTCTGGAAAAACTCGCACATGTGGCGATTAGCTCATAGCCCATACTCCTTTAATCTGGTGAGCACCTTCTCCAAGTTGGCGAGGTGATCACTGTCATTTTCGCCCGTGACCAAGATGTTGTCCAAGTAACACTGGTTCCCTGGAATCCCTTGCGGGACTTGATCCATTGCCCTTTGCCAGATAGCCGGAGCCGAGGCTACCCCGAACACCAGCCGGTTGTATTGATGGAGACCTTTATGAGTGTTAATCGTAAGGTATTGTTTTGAAGCTTCCTCTACCTCCATTTGCAAGTACGCCTGGTCTAGATCAATTTTGGTGAAGCGTTTACCTCCAGATAGTGAGGCGAAAATATCCTCAATTCGTGGAAGTGGATATTGTACCGTGTGAAGGACTGGGTTCACTGTCACCTTAAAATCCCCACAGATGTGGACCTTCTTTGGTTCCCCAGGCGTATTACTCAACGACCTCTTCATTACAGGAACGATGGGTGTAGCCCACTCGCTCCAGTCCACTTTGGACAGCACTCCTGAATGTTCCAACCCTTCCAGCTCTGCTTCGACAGCTGGTCTGATAGCATAAGGCATTGGTTTGGTCTTAAGAAACTTTGGGCTTGCATTTTCCTCTATTTTAATCGTTGCCTTTTAGTGTTCCTAGTCCCTCCTGGAACACTTCTTTTGCGTCAGTTAGCATTTTTGACAGTCGTCCAGGTGTGACATCATCATCCTTTTTGGCCTCAACCTTCAGTGCCTGTATGGAATGCCAATCTAATTGTATCTTCCGGATCCATTCACGTCCTAGCAGTGGTGGTCCTCCCTCTGGCAATACATATATATCCATTTTAGGTATTTCCTGGCCTTTATATATCACTTTCACCCTTATTTTTCCTTTGGGGTAGACTTTTTGCCCCGTATATGTCTTCAAGACAATCTCAGTAGCTTTCAACGGTATATGTGAAAATAGCCGCTTTTAGTCCCTTTGGTTTATGACTGTTAGGGCTGATCCTGTGTCCAATTCCATTTTCACTCAGACTCCATCTATCTTGAGTGTAACCCAGATAGTCTGGTGATCCTCCATTTTGGTTACCTGATGTAGTTTCAGACAACCCAGCTCCTTGCTTCCGGAGTCTGTGTCACTTTTCTGTTCGTCTGAACCACTGTCCATCACCTGGTGTACCTTTTTGTACTTCTCCTGTGGAGATTTCTTACTGTTGGTTTTCTTCCCAGACCTGCAGACTCTTGCTATGTGTCCTGCTTTTCCACACTGTCTGCACACTTGGTCCTTGAACCAACAATCCTTCTGGTCATGTGTTGTTCTGCCGCAGCGATAGCACTTCCCTGTTCCATAGGACTTATCATTGGTGCCATATTCTTGCGGTCTCCGTTGTATCTCTGCAGCTCCCCTTGCGGCTGCTTCGTGTGATACTTCCATACTGAAAGCCTTGTCCAGCGTAAGATCCTTTTCTGATAGAAGCCATTTCTGGGTTCCTTCACTTTGAAGCCCACACACAAACTTGTCCCTTAACGTATCTGCTAGTCCCGCTCCAAACTGGCAGTGTTTCGATAGCTTGCGCAGTTCTGTTAGGTACTCAGCATTGCTTTCGTCTTTGTGTTGGTTCCTTTTATGGAACTTAAATCGTTCTGCTATCAGCAGTGGTGTGGGGTTTAAGTGGTCCTGTAGGATTTCTACTATGCTTTCGAAATTCTTGTTCACCGGCTTCTCTGGGGTTATTAGATTTCGCAGTAACCCATAAGTTTTTGCACCCATGGAATTTAACAAAACCAGTGCTTTACTAGCGTCTGGCACTTCATTCGCCCTGCAGTACACCTCAATACGTTCCACATATGTCGCCCAATCTTCGACTTCATTGTCGAACGTAGAGATACTGCCACTCTTCGGCATCCCTGGGTGTGATTTAACTGTCACAAATGGCGTCTCCCGCACTTCCCCTTCTTCTCCGCTGGCACAAAATGGCGTCTCCTGCACTTTCCTTCCTTCCCGCGCTCGCCCTTCTTCTCCGCTGCGGCTTCTAAAAATGGCGTCTCCCGCGCTCTTCCTTCTTCTCCGCGGCTCAATGGCATCTCCCGCGCTCTCCCTTCTTCTCCCCGTGGACACTGTTCAGCCCTTGAGCCCTGGCTGTGCTCTGCGCGTTCTTTTTTTTTTTTTTCTCGACGCCGCTCGGTCCTGAACCCGGCTGTTGCTTTACCCTCTCTCCGGTTTGTTTTTTTGATTTTTTTTCTCGACGCTGCTCGGTTTTCAACCCCCGGCTGCGCCCTGTGCGCTTCACCCTCTGTCTTACCCCGTCGACGCTGCTCGGCTTTTTCTTCACCATCGGTCGGCTCCAGCCGCCGGTGTCTGGGAAGGATCTGCGCTGGACCTGTCGTCGGTCTCTTGCTAATCGTCATGGCTGGGGAACCAAGTCCCGCTCTCCACAGCCTCCCCTGCGATGTTCACTCTCTGCCGGACGACTGGGCGGTTGCTCGTGGTCGACGCCCGTGTTCCTGGCCTCGACTTTTTTTTTGTTACACCGCCCTCCCGGAGCGAATCCTCGAAGGGAAATGTAGAGTTGCAGGTAGATTCGAATCGACACTCGTCACCACTGTTAGATCCGTGATTCTGAGAGTATGCTGTTTTTCAATAACCACACGGATGCTGTAACTTAACAATAAACAGGTATTTACTGGAGGAGGGTAGTCTCAAGACTGGGGGTACAGAGGCATGCGCAAGGCTTATATACAGGTGTGGTCACTGCCGGTACTACAGTATACAGGAGCTGTAAAAGTAGTTCTGTCTTAAAGGCACACACACTACACTTCTCACAGCCTGTAAAAGGAGTTTCCAAAAGCCATCACTGAGAGTCCAGGATAGAAATTGACAACAACAACAGAAAATGCTGGAAAAACTCAGCAGGCCAGGCAACATCCGTGGAGACAGAAATAGAGTCAATGTTTCAGGTCAACACCATTTGTCAAGACTGATGAAGCCCAGGAAATGAAACAGATTAAAAGGCCAGTTTGGGGGCTGGGAGAGAACAAAAGAGAAGTGAAGAGACATTAAGAGGTATTCAAACCGAGACGAGATGGTGAGAGGACTAGTGGAGACAAAAGACGGCTCAGATTAGGTGTGAAATGTGCTGGCAGAATGGGAGACAGCTGCCATGTGGGAGAGAGAAAAAAAAGGAAAGGGGGGGGGGAGGTGGCATCGTCGGAGCAGATGCGACGGAGACGGAGTAACTGGGAGAATGGAATAGAGTCCTTAAAGGAGGCGGGCCGCTCACACCCCGAGCTCAGGGAGCGGGTTCATGAACCCCGGGGGGACGCGGGCTGCTCACACCCCGAGCTCAGGGAGCGGGTTCATGAACCCCGGGCGGACGCGGGCCGCTCACACCCCGAGCTCAGGGAGCGGGTTCATGAACCCCGGGGGGGACGCGGGCCGCTCACACCCCGAGCTCAGGGAGCGGGTTCATGAACCCCGGGGGGACGCAGGCCGCTCACACCCTGAGCTCAGGGAGCAGGTTAATGAACCCCGGGGGATGCGGGCTGCTCACACCCGGAGCTCAGGGAGCGGGTTCATGAACCCCGGGGGGACGCGGGCTGCTCACACCCCGAGCTCAGGGAGCAGGTTCGTGAACCCCGGGGGGACGCGGGCTGCACACACCCCGAGTGCGGCCCCAGGCCCCATTATTAAAACACTCAACATTATCCGCCCGCCGCTTCCCGGTTTCTCCCGATTCGCTCAGCAAAGGGGCCCCGCGCCAAACTCCGGGACAGACAGGAAGTCACGGAGCGTCTGTAAATGGAGGAGAAATGGAGACTCAGGGAGCGACTGTAAATGGAGGAGAAATGGTAACTGGTCAGGGAGCTTCTGTAAATGGAGGAGAAATGGTGACTGGTCAGGGAGCATCTGTAAATAGAGGAGAAATGGTGACTGGTCAGGGAGCGTCTGTAAATGAAGGAGAAATGGTGATTGGTCAGGGAGCGTCTATAAATGAATGAGAAATGGTGACTGGTCAGGGAGCGTCTGTAAATGGAGGAGAAATGGAGACTGGTCAAGGAGCGTCTGTAAATGAAGGGGAAATGGTGATTGGTCAGGTAGTGTCTGTAAATGAAGGGGAAATGGTGACAGGTCAGGGCACGTCTGTAAATGGAGGAGAAATGGTGACTGGTCTGGGAGCGTCTGTAAATGAAGGCGAAATAGTGACTGGTCTGGGAGCATTTATAAATGAAGGAGAAATGGAGACTGGTCAGGGAGCGCCTGTAAATGAGAAGTTACTATTTTTAATTAACAAATATATATGACTGATTTTAATTAGACTCTTTTCTATGTCCCTGCTCCTGTAAATACTGGCTGTAAAGGGGCCAGACTCTCAGGAGGCTCCACACCGCTGCCTGCTTGTGTGAAAGTGATCGCGCATCAGATTAATGTGCTTCTGCTGTGGGTGTGTTTAACAACGTGCCCGAAGCTGTTTAGAAACTGTGGGGAATCAGTGAGTGTAGAACTGAACCCAGCCAGAGTCAGCACCTTCAGGGAAGGAGAGGGCGGGGAACCAATGAGTGTAGAACTGAACCCAGCCAGAGTCTGCACCTTCAGGGGAGGAGAGGGAGGGGAACCAGTGAGTGTAGAACTGAACCCAGCCAGAGTCAGCACCTTCAGGGGAGGAGAGGGAGGGGAACCAGTGAGTGTAGAACTGAAACCAGCCAGAGTCAGCACCTTCAGGGGAGAAGAGGGAGGGGAACCAGTGAGTGTAGAACTGAACACAGCCAGAGTCAGCACTGTTATGTATGTACCTTTAAGGGGGAGAACTACTTTTTACAGCTCCTGTATCCTGTAGTACCGGCAGTGACCACACCTGTACATAAACCCTGAGTAGTGATCTGTACAGTCAGTTGCAGTTTGAACCCTCATTCAGTAAACACCTGTTGATCGTTCCCTGCAGTCTTTTGTCTGATTGTTGAAGGACACAACATTAAGATACACGGATCTAACATTGGCGACGAGCAGATTCGAACCTACCTGCAACTCTGCATCACCTTCCAGGGATTCGCTCCTGGAGAACAGTGGAAGGAGGTCGAGTCCAGAAGAACGGGCGTCGACCACGGGCAACCGCCCAGTCATCCAGCGGAGATTTGAGCATCGCAGGGGAGACTGTCGAGAGCCAGGCTTGGCTTTCCAGTCATGGTGCACCAGCGAGGCGGGCTGGCAACCGGTACTGCACAGACCCTTCCCGGACAGCGGCGGCTAGAGCCGACCGAGCGGCACAGAAAAAGGCCGTGCAGCGTTGACGGGGGAGAGAGAGAGGGCAGAGCACACAGAGCGCAGCCGGTGTTCAGGACCGAGCGGCGTCAACGGGGGAGAGAGACGAGAGAGAGCAGAGCGCAGCCGGTGTTCAGGACCGAGCGGCGTCAACGGGGGAGCGAGACGAGAGAGAGCAGAGCGCAGCTGGTGTTCAGGACCGAGCGGCGTCAACGGGGGAGAGAGATACGCAGGAAAACGCGAGGCGCTGCCATTGCCACGAGGACCGCAGAGAGCGGCATTGGCAGCAGCGCAGGAGCAGCGCATGAAACCCACAGGGCATTGCCATTTCCCACGAGGACCGCCGAGAGCGGCGTTGGCAGCAGCGCGGGAGACCCCATTTTAAGCCGCTGTGGGGAAGAAAGGAAAGCGCGGGAGATGCCATTTTAAGCCGCAGCGGGGAAGAAAGGAAAGCGCGGGAGACACCATTTTAAGCCAGTCTAACCACACCCAAGAATGCCGAAGAGTGGCAGTATCACAGCGTTCGACAATGAAGTCGAAGATTGGACGACATATGTCGAACGCATAGAAGTATACTGCAAGGCGAATGAAGTGCCAGATGACAAGAAAGCGCTGGTATTGTTGAATTCAATGGGTGCAAAAACGTATGGCTTACTACGAAACCTAGTAACCCCAGAGAAGCCAGTAGAAAAGGATTTTGAAAACATAGTGTCAATCCTACAGGACCACTTAAACCCCACACCGCTGCTGATAGCAGAAAGATTTAAGTTTCACAAAAGGAACCAGCATAAAGATGAAAGTAATGCTGAGTATTTAATGGAACTGCGCAAGCTATCGAAACACTGCCAGTTTGGAACGGGACTAGCAGATACTTTAAGGGACAAGTTTGTGTGTGGGCTTCAAAGTGAAGGAACCCAGAAACGGCTTCTATCAGAAAAGGATCTTACGCTGGACAAGGCTTTCAGCATTTCAGTATCACACGAAGCAGCAGCACGGGGCGCTGCAGAGATACAATGGAGACCGCAAGAATATGGCACAAATGAAATGTCATACGGAACAGTGAAGTGCTATCGCTGCGACAGAACAACACACGACCATAATGATTGCTGGTTCAAGGACAAAGTGTGCAGACAGTGTGGAAAAGTAGGACACATAGCAAGAGTCTGCAGGTCGGGAAAGAAAACCAGCAGCAAGAAATCTCCACCGGAGAAGTAGAAGAAGGTACATAAGGTGACGGAGTGTAGTTCAGACTCCGGAAGCAAGGAGCTGGGTTGTCTGAAACTACATAATGTGATCAAAATGGAGGATCACCAAACTATCTGGGTCACGCTCAAGATAGCAGGAGTCCAAGTGAAAATGGAATTGGACACAGGATCAGCCCTAACAGTCATAAACCGAAGGGACTACAAGTGGCTATTTTCACATATACCCTTGAGAGATACAAAGATTGTCTTGAAGACGTACACGGGGCAAAAAGTCTACCCCAAAGGAAAAATAAGGGTGAATGTTATATATAATGGCAAGGAAACACCAAAAATGGACCTATATGTATTGCCAGATGGAGGACCACCACTACTAGGACGTGAATGGATCCAGAAGATACAGCTAGATTGGCATTCCATACAAGCACTGACTGTAGATGCCAAAAAGGATGACGACGTCACACCTGGACGACTGTCAAAAATGCTAACGGACGCACAAGAAGTGTTCCAGCAGGGACTCGGAACACTAAAAGGCATAACAGCGACGATCATAATCGAGGAAAATGCAAGCCCAAAGTTTTTTAAGGCCAGACCGGTACGTTATGCGATCCGCCCAGCCGTCGAAGCAGAGCTGGAAGGTTTGGAACGTTCAGGAGTACTGTCCAAAGTGGACTGGAGCGAGTGGGCTACACCCATCGTTCCTGTAATGAAGAGGTCGTTGAGTAATGCGCCTGGGGAACCAAAGAAGGTTCGCATCTGTGGGGACTTTAAGGTGACAGTGAACCCAATCCTTCACACTGTACAATATCCGCTTCCGCGGATTGAAGATATTTTCGCCTCGCTATCTGGAGGGAAGCGCTTCATTAAGATTGATCTGGCCCAGGCGTACCTGCAAATGGAGGTAGAAGAAGCCTCAAAACAGTACCTCATGATCAACACTCATAAAGGTCTCTACCAATACAATCGGCTGGTGTTCGGGGTAGCATCAGCTCCGGCTATTTGGCAAAGGGCAATGAAACAAATCAAATCAAATCAAATCAACTTTATTGTCATTGTTAGTGCACAAATGCAGTACAATGAAATGTAGGCTTGCGGCTCCCGAGAGTGTACATTTAGATTAAGACATTTAAACATTCAACATACATTTGGCTTGTAATACATTAACATAAACATAACCATAATAAAGTGCATTGGCAGATGTGCAGGCTTTAGAGTTTATTTGTGGAGTTCAGTAGGATGACAGCCCTGGGAAAGAAGCTGTTCCTAAATCTGGTCGTTCGGGTGCGAATGCATCTGTAGCATCTCCCAGATGGCAGGAGGGCGAACAGACTGTGGCTGGGGTGGGTAGGGTCTTTGATGATGGACCGTGACCTCCGTAAACAGCATTTCTGGTATATGTGCTCTATGGTCGGTAGCCGGGTGCCGGTAATGCGTTGGGCAGTTTTGACTACCCACTGCAGGGCTTTCCGGTCATAGTAGCTACAGCTGCCATACCATACTGTGATACAGTTTGTCAGGATGCTCTCTATTGTGCAGCGGTAAAAGTTAGAGAGGATCAGGGGTGACAGGTTACATCCCTTCAGCCTCCTTAGGAAATATAGGCGCTGCTGGGCCTTCTTCACCAGAGAGGAGGTATTGAGGGACCAGGAGAGGTCTTCCGTGATGTGGACTCCGAGGAACTTAAAGCTGTCCACCCTTTCCACCACAGCCCCATTGATGTGGATGGGGGTGTGACTTCCGCCTTTAGACTTCCTGAAGTCCACAATGATTTATTTGGTTTTCTTGATGTTAAGTGCCAGGTTGTTATCGGCGCACCACTTCACGAGATGCTGGACCTCCTCCCTGTAGGCTGACTCATCGTTGTTGGTGATCTGGCCTACTACCGTGGTATCATCCGCAAACTTGATGATGGTGTTGGAACCATGAACAAGGGATTCCAGGGACCCAGTGTTATTTGGACGACATCCTGGTTACTGGCGAAAATGACAGTGATCACCTCGCCAACCTGGAGCAGGTGCTCACTAGATTGAAGGAATATGGGCTACGAGCTAATCACCACAAGTGCGAGTTTTTCCAGAAACAGATCTCGTATTGTGGCCACGTCATCGATGAAGAGGGGTTACATAAGTCCCCTGACAAGATTGAGGCAGTAGTCAAGGCTCCAGCACCGGAAAATGTGTCACAGCTGAGGTCGTTCCTCGGGCTGGTAAACTACTACCACAAGTTCTTACCAAATTTGTCTACGGTATTACACCCAACTTAAGGGAGAGAGTGCTCAATGAGCTTCACGAAGGTCATCTGGGAGGGGTGAAAATGAAAAGCCTTGCTAGGGCTTATGTGTGGTGGCCGGGGATCGATCAGCAAATCGAGGAACTGACAAAGAGCTGCTCAGGATGCTAGAAATTCCAAAATGCACCACCACATGCCCCTCTACACCCATGGGAGTGGCCCTCATCTCCATGGCAACGGGTGCATATTGATTTTGCTGGTCCATTCATGGACTCAATGTTTTTAATAGCCGTGGATGCGCACTCGAAATGGCCTGAGGTGATCAAAATGTCCTCCACCACCACGGAGAAAACTATTGCAGTCCTACGGACCATTTTTGCCAGGAACGGCTTGCCAGAGCAGATTTGCTCTGATAACGGACCACAGTTTGTGTCCGAAGAGTTTCGAAGATTTATGAAAAGGAATGGGGTAAGGCATTACACATCCGCCCCTTATCATCCAGCCACAAATGGATTGGCTGAGAGGTTCGTACAAACCTTTAAAAAAGCAGTAAAGGCCATGTGCGATGACGACATTCCACTGCAGCATAAGGTGGACAATTTCCTGTTAGCCTACAGAAATGCGACACATGCAGTCACCAACCAGGCCCCGGCCATGATGTTCTTTAACCGAAGGTTGAGATCTCGTCTGGATTTGCTCAGACCAAATGTACGAAGAGATGTTGAGAGTAAGCAATTCCAGCACATCAATGAGAAGCCGACAAGGAGCTTCAATGTAGGGCAACCAGTCTTGGCCCGCGACTACCGAACAGAGAAATGGCAACCAGGAATGATATGCACACGGCAGGGGCCACTAATGTACACAGTGGATGTTGGGGAGAACATTGTGAGACGCCATGCTGACCAGATCCTAGAGTCACAGGAACGAGTCAACCCCATGTCTCGGCCATACGTACCTGGTGAGGAACCCGATGTACAGTTCACATCTACCTCAGAAACAATAGCATTGGAAGCTGATGAATCAACTGATGACAGGGTGTTAGAATCGCCTCCACACCAAGAGCGAGACACTCGGGAAAGGCGTTATCCAGAAAGAATCAGGAAGCCTCCCCAAAGACTGAATTTATAAATATACTATTTTCAGTTAATGTTGCATGTTAAAAGTGTTAATTGTAATTAGTTTGATATTTAATTGTTAAATGAGTGTTATGGTACTTTTAATCGAAAAGGGGAGGAATTGAAATGTATATACCTTTAAGGGGGAGAACTACTTTTTACAGCTCCTGTATCCTGTAGTACTGGCAGTGACCACACCTGTATATAAACCCTGAGTAGTGATCTGTGCAGTCAGTTGCTGTTTGAACCCTCATTCAGAAATCAAACCGGAGAGAGAGGGTAAAGAAACAGCCGGGTTCTAGACTGAGCGGCGTCGAAAAAAATAAATAAATAAATAAAAGAAGAACGCGCAGAGCACAGCCAGGGCTCATGGGCTGAACAGGGTCCGCGGGGCGAAGAAAGGAGAGTGCGGGAGACGCCATTGAGCTGCGGAGAAGAAGGAAGAGTGCGGGAGACGCCATTTTTAGAAGCCGCAGTGGAGTAGAAGGGCGAGCGCGGGAAGGAAGGAAAGTGCGGGAGACGCCATTTTGTGCCAGCGGAGAAGAAGGGGAAGCATGGGAGGCGCCATTT
Organism: Somniosus microcephalus; assembly: GCF_052327205.1. Lineage (NCBI taxonomy): Eukaryota > Metazoa > Chordata > Chondrichthyes > Squaliformes > Somniosidae > Somniosus > Somniosus microcephalus. Next base: position 79,859,456 of record NC_140990.1, read on the forward strand.
TTGACAGTTAACTCACACCCAAGAATGCCGAAGAGTGGCAGTATCTCTACGTTCGACAATGAAGTCGAAGATTGGGCGACATATGTGGAATGTATTGAGGTGTACTGCAGGGCGAATGAAGTGCCAGATGCTAGTAAAGCACTGGTTTTGTTAAATTCCATGGGTGCAAAAACTTATGGGTTACTGCGAAATCTAATAACCCCAGAGAAGCCGGTAAGCAAGAAATTTGAAAGCATAGTAGAAATACTACAGGACCACTTAAACAAGTTTGTGTGTGGGCTTCAAAGTGAAGGAACCCAGAAACGGCTTCTTTCAGAAAAGGACCTTACGCTGGACAAAGCTTACAGCATGGCAGTATCACACGAAGCTGCCGCAAGGGGCACTGCAGAGATACAATGGAGACCACAAGAATATGGCACCAATGAAAGGTCCTATGGAACAGGGAAGTGCTATCGCTGTGGCAGAACAACACATGACCAGAAAGATTGTTGGGTCAAGGACCAAGTGTGCAGACAGTGTGGGAAAGCAGGACACATAGCAAGAGTCTGCAGGTCTGGGTAGAAAACCAACAGTAAGAAAACTCCACAGGAGAAGTACAAAAAGGTACACCAGGTGATGGACAGTGGTTCAGACGAACAGAAAAGTGACACAGACTCCGGAAGCAAGGAGCTGGGTTGTCTGAAACTACATAAGGTAACAGAAATGGAGGATCACCAGACTATCTGGGTTACACTCAAGATAGTCGGAGTCCAAGTGAAAATGGAATTGGACACAGGGCCAGCGCTAACAGTCATAAATCAAAGAGAATACAAGCGGCTATTTTCACACATACCCTTGAAAGCTACAGAGATTGTCTTGAAGACGTATATGGGGCAAAAAGTCTACCCCAAAGGAAAAATAAGGGTGAAAGTGACATATAAAGGCCAGGAAATACCTAAAATGCATATATATGTATTGCCAGATGGAGGACCACCACTGCTAGGACGTGAATGGATCCGGAAGATACAATTAGATTGGCATTCCATACAGGCACTGAAGGTTGAGGCCAAAAAGGATGATGACGTCACACCTGGACGACTGTCAAAAATGCTAACTGACGCAAAAAAAGTGTTCCAGGAGGGACTAGGAACACTAAAAGGAATAACAGCAACGATTAAAATAGAGGAAAATGCAAGCCCAAAGTTTCTGAAGGCCAGACCGGTGCCTTATGCGATCAGACCATCTGTTGAAGCAGAGCTGGAAGGGTTGGAACATTCAGGAATACTGTCCAAAGTGGACTGGAGCGAGTGGACTACACCCATCGTTCCTGTAATGAAGAGGTCGTTGAGTAATACGCCTGGGGAACAAAAGAAGGTCCGCATCTGTGGGGATCAGTGAACCCAGTCCTCCACACGGTACAATATCCGCTTCCATGAATTGAGGATATTTTCGCCTCGCTATCTGGAGGTAAATGCTTCACCAAAATTGATCTAGCCCAGGCGTACTTGCAAATGGAGGTAGAAGAAGCTTCGAAACAATACCTTACGATCAACACTCATAAAGGTCTCCACCAATACAACCGGCTGGTGTTTGGAGTAGCCTCGGCTCTGGCTATCTGGCAAAGGGCGATGGATCAGGTCCTGCAAGGGATTTCAGGGACCCAGTGTTATTTGGACGACATATTTGTCACGGGCGAAAATGACGGGGATCACCTCGCCAACTTGGAGAAGGTGCTCACCAGATTAAAGGAGTATGGGCTACGAGCTAATCGCCACAAGTGTGAGTTTTTCCAGAAACAGATCTCATATTGTGGCCACGTCATCAATGAAGAGGGGTTACATAAGTCGCCTGACAAGATTGAGGCAGTAGTCAAGGCTCCAGCACCGGAAAATGTGTCACAATTGAGGTCGTTCCTCGGGCTGGTAAACTACTACCACAAGTTCTTACCAAATTTGTCTATGGTATTACACCCACTGAACACCCTACTGCAAACAGGGGTACCATGGAAGTGGGATGACGAACGTAGATGAGCTTTCCAGAAGTGTAAAGAATTGATCACATCAAAAGAGGTGTTGGCCCATTTCAACCCAGCACTACCAATTCGTTTGGCATGTGATGCATCACCCTATGGTATTGGAGCGGTGCTGTCGCACAAATTCCCAGACAGGTTGGAGAGGCCAGTAGCCTTTGCGTCTCGGTCACTAACCTCAGCCGAGCGTAACTACGCCCAGATTGACAGGGAGGCCCTCAGCCTAGTATGGGGAGTAAAAAAATTCAACCACTATCTGCATGGGCAGAAGTTCACCTTGCTGACTGACCACCAACCACTTGTCTCCATCTTTAATCCTAAGAAGGGCATTCCAGTGATGACTGCACAGCGGTTACAAAGATGGTCCCTGTTTCTAGGGGTGAATCAATATGAAATAGAATATAAAGGCACGAAACAGCATGGGAACGCTGATGGCCTATCGCGCCTGCCACTGCCTACTGTGGAGGAAGCACCAGCAGTGGACCCTATCGAGATATTTTATTCGTCAATAATTGAACGATTGCCAGTAACAAACGCGGATATAGAGAAGGAGACCCGCAATGATCCGACGCTGTCGCGGGTATATGAATTGACGGTATGGGGATGGCCAACACATGGCGACTCACTGTTGTCAGCATTCTCATCCAGAAGAGAACAGCTGTCAGTATGCCAGGGGACAGTGATGTGTGGATCCAGAGTGGTGATTCCACCCAAGTTAAGGGAGAGAGTGCTAAATGAGCGACATGAAGGTCATCTGGGGGGAGTGAAAATGAAAAGCCTTGCTAGGGCTTATGTGTGGCGGCCAGGAATCGATCAACAAATCGAAGACCTAACTAAGAGCTGCTTAGGATGCCAGAAGGTCCGAAATGCACCACCACATGCCCCTCTACACCCATGGGAGTGGCCCTCCTCTCCATGGCAATGGGTGCATATTGATTTTGCTGGTCCATTCATGGACTCAATGTTCTTAATAGCAGTGGATGCTCATTCAAAGTGTCCTGAGGTGATAAAAATGTCTTCAACCACTACAGAGAAAACGATTGCAGTCCTATGGACTATATTTGCCAGAAACGGGTTGCCAGAGCAGATTTGCTCTGATAATGGACCACAGTTTGTGTCCGACGAGTTCCAAAAATTTATGAAAAAGAATGGGTTAAGGCATTACACATCCGCCCCGTATCATCCAGCCACAAATGGATTGGCTGAGAGGTTCGTACAAACCTTTAAGAAGGCGATAAAGGCCATGTGCGACGATGAAATTCCACTACAGCATAAGAGGGACAATTTCTTATTAGCCTACCGAAACGCGACACATGCAGTTACCAACCAGACCCCGGCCATGATGTTCTTTAACCGAAGGTTGAGATCTCGTCTAGACTTGCTCAGACCAAATGTGCGAAGAAATGTTGAGGACAAACAATTCCAGCCCATCAATGAGAAGCCGACAAGGAGCTTCAATGTAGGGCAACCAGTCTTGGCCCGTGACTATCGAACAGAGAAATGGCAACCCGGAACGATATGTACAAGGCAGGGGCCATTAATGTACACAGTGGATGTCGGGGAGAACATTGTGAGACGCCACGTCGATCAGATCTTAGCGTCACAGGAACGCGTCAACCCCATGTCTTGAGTACCTGGGGATGAACCCGACATACCGGTAGCATCTACTTCAGACCCAGTAGCAGTGGAACCCGATGAACTACCCGATGAAAGGGGGTCAGAATCGCCTCTGCACCAAGAACAAGAACCTCCGGAAATGCGCTATCCCGAAAGGGTCAGGAAGCCGCCCCAAAGACTGAATCTATAAATCGACTTTTGTTGTTTAATGTACATGTTGAAATGTTAATTGTTATTTGAATATTAGGGGTACTACTAATCTAAAAGGGGAGGAATTGTAGTGTATGTGCCTTTAAGTCCGAACTACTTTTACAGCTCCTGTATACTGTAGTACTGGCAGTGACCACACCGGTATATAAGCTTTGCGCATGCCTCTGTACCCCCAGTCTTGAGACTACCCTCCTCCAGTAAAGACCTGTTTATTGTTCATGTACAGCATCCGTGTGATTATTTAATAACAGCATATCCACTGAACCACGGATCTAACAGTCAGCACCTTCAGGGGAGCAGAGGGAGGGGAACCAGTGAGTGTAGAACTGAACCCAGCCAGAGTCAGCATCTTCAGGGGAGGGGAGGGAGGAGAACCAAATAGTGTGGAACTGAACCCAGCCAGAGTCAGCACCTTCAGGGGAGGAGAGGGAGAGGAACCAGTGAATGTAGAACTGAACCCAGCCAGAGTCAGCACCTTCAGGAGAGGAGAGGGAGGAGAACCAAATAGTGTGGAACTGAACCCAGCCAGAGTCAGCACCTTCAGGGGAGGAGAGGGAGAGGAACCAGTGAATGTAGAACTGAACCCAGCCAGAGTCAGCACCTTCAGGGGAGGAGAGGGAGGGGAACCAGTGAGTGTAGAGCTGAACCCAGCCAGAGTCAGTACCATCAGCGGAGGAGAGGGAGGGGAACCAGTGAGTGTAGAACTGAACCCAGCCAGAGTCAGCACCTTCTGGGGAGGAGAGGGAGGGGAACCAGTGAGTGTGGAACTGAACCCAGCCAGAGTCAGCACCTTCAAGGGAGGAGAGAGAGGGGAACTAATGAGTGTAGAACTGAACCCAGCCAGAGTCAGCACCTTCAGGGTAGGAGAGGGAGGGGAACCAGTGAGTGTAGAACTGAAGCCAGCCAGAGTCAGCACCTTCAGGGGAGAAGAGGGAGGGGAACCAGTGAGTGTAGTAGAGCTGAACCCAGCCAGAGTCAGCACCTCCTGGGGAGGAGAGGTAGGGGAACCAGTGAGTGTAGTATAGCTGAAACCAGCCAGAGTCCGCACCTTCTGGGGAGGAGAGGGAGGGGAACCAGTGAGTGTAGTATAGCTGAAACCAGCCAGAGTCCGCACCTTCTGGGGAGGAGAGGGAGGGGAACCAGTGAGTGTAGATCTGAACCCAGCCAGATTCAGCACCTTCAGGGAAGGAGAGGGAGTGGAACCAGTGAGTGTAGAGCTGAACCCAGCCAGAGTCAGTACCATCAGGGGAGGAGAGGGAGGGGAACCACTGAGTGTAGAACTGAACCCAGCCAGAGTCAGCACCTTCAGGGGAGGAGAGGGAGGGGAACCAGTGAGTGTAGAGCTGAACCCAGCCAGAGTCAGCACCATCAGGGGAGGAGAGGGAGGGGAACCAGTGAGTGTAGAACTGAACCCAGCCAGAGTCAGCACCTTCAGGGGAGGAGAGGGAGGGGAACCAAATAGTGTGGAACTGAAACCAGCCAGAGTCAGCACCTTCAGGGGAGGAGAGGGAGAGGAACCAGTGAGTGTAGAGCTGAACCCAGCCAGAGTCAGTACCATCAGCGGAGGAGAGGGAGGGGAAACAGTGAGTGTAGAACTGAACCCAGCCAGAGTCAGCACCTTCTGGGGAGGAGAGGGAGGGGAATCAGTGAGTGTGGAACTGAACCCAGCCAGAGTCAGCACCTTCTGGGGAGGAGAGGGAGGGGAACCAGTGAGTGTAGAACTGAACCCAGCCAGAGTCAGCACCTTCAGGGTAGGAGAGGGAGGGGAACTAGTGAGTGTAGAACTGAAACCAGCCAGAGTCAGCACCTTCAGGGGAGAAGAGGGAGGGGAACCAGTGAGTGTAGTAGAGCTGAACCCAGCCAGAGTCAGCACCTCCTGGGGAGGAGAGGGAGGGGAACCAATGAGTGTGGAACTGAACCCAGCCAGAGTCAGCACCTTCAGGGGAGGAGAGGGAGGCAAACCAGTGAGTGTAGAACTGAACCCAGCCAGAGTCAGCACCTCCTGGGGAGGAGAGGGAGGGGAACCAATGAGTGTGGAACTGAATCCAGCCAGAGTCAGCACCTTCAGGGGAGGAGAGGGAGGGGAACCAGTCAGTGTTGAACTGAACCCAGCCAGAGTCAGCACTTTCAGGGGAGGATAGGGAGAGGGGAACCAGTGAGTGTAGAACTGAACCCAGCCAGAGTCAGCCCCTTCAGGGGAGGAGAGTGTAGTTTATGTGCCTTTAAGTCAGAGCTACTTTTAAAGCTCCTGTATACTGTAGTACCGGCAGTGACCACACCTGTATATAAGCTTTGCGATTGCCTCTGTACCCCCAGTCTTGAGACTACCCTCCTCCAGTAAAGACCTGTTTATTGTTAATTTACAGCATCCGTGTGATTATTGAATAACAGCATTTCCTCAGAATCACGGATCTAACAGTGACGACGTGTGTCGATTCGAATCTACTTGCAACATTAAAAAAAAGTCGAGGACAGGAACACGGGCGTCGACCACGAGCAACCGCCCAGCTGTCAGGCAGAGAGTGAACATTGCAGGGGAGGCTGTGGAGAGCCGGGCTTGGTTCCCTAGCCACGATGATTAGCAAGAGACCGACGACAGGTCCAGTGCAGACCCTTCCCAAGTAGCAGCGGCTGGAGCCGACCGACGGTGGAGAGAAAGCCGAGCAGCGTCGATGGGGTAAAACAGAGGGTGAAGCGCGAAGGGCGCAGCCGGGGGTTGAACACCGAGCGGCGTCGAGAAAAAGAAATCAAACCGGAGAGAGAGAGGGTAAAGAAACAGCCGGGTTCAAGACTGAGCAGCGTCGAAAAAGAAAAAAAAAAAGAGAAGAACGTGCAGAGCACAGCCAGGGCTCACGGGCTGAACAGGGTCCGCGGGGAGAAGAGGGAAGAGCACGGGAGACGCCATTTTTAGAAGCCACAGCGGAGAAGAAGGGCGAGCGCGGGAAGGAAGGAAAGCTCAGGAGACGCCATTTTGTGCCAGCGGAGAAGAAGGGGAAGCGCGGGAGATGCCATTTTTGACAGTTAACTCACACCCAGGGATGCCGAAGAGTGGCAGTATCTCTACGTTCGACAATGAAGTCGAAGATTTGGCGACATATGTGGAACGTATTGAGGTGTACGGCAGGGCGAATGAAGTGCCAGGTGCTAATAAAGCACTGGTTTTCTTAAATTCCATGGGTGCAAAAACTGCGAAATCTAATAACCCCAGAGAAGCCGGTGAACAAGCATTTTGAAAGCATAGTAGAAATCCTAAAGGACCACTTAAACCACACACTGCTGCTGATAGCAGAATGATTTAAGTTCCATAAAAGGAACCAACACAAAGACGAAAGCAATGCTGAGTACCTAACGGAACTGCGCAAGCTATCGAAACACTGCCAGTTTGGAGCGGGACTAGCAGATACGTTAAGGGACAAGTTTGTGTGTGGGCTACAAACTGAAGGAACCCAGAAACGGCTTTTATCATAAAAGGATCTTACGCTGGACAAAGCTTTCAGTGTGGCAGTATCACACGAAGCAGCCGCAAGGGGCGCCGCAGAGATACAACGGAGACCGCAAGAATATGGCACCAATGAAATGTCCTATGGAACAGGGAAGTGCTATCGCTGCGGCAGAACAACACATGACCAGAAAGATTGTTGGTTCAAGGACCAAGTGTGCAGACAGTGTGGGAAAGCAGGACACATAGCAAGAGTCTGCAGGTCTGGGAAGAAAACCAACAGTAAGAAATCTCCACAGGAGAAGCACAAAAAGGTACACCAGGTGATGGACAGTGGTTCAGACGAACAGAAAAGTGACACAGACTCCAGAAGCAAGGAGCTGGGCTGTCTGAAACTACATAAGGTAACAGAAATGGAAGATCACCAGACTATCTGGGTTACACTCAAGATAGACGGAGTCCAAGTGAAAATGGAACTGGACACAGGATCAGCTCTAACAGTCATAAATCAAAGGGACTACAAGCGGCTATTTTCACACATACCCTTGAAAGCGACAGAGATTGTCTTGAAGACGTATACGGGGCAAAAAGACTACCCCAAAGGAAAAATAAGGGTGAAAGTGATATATAAAGGCCAGGAAATACCTAAAATGGATATATATGTATTGCCAGATGGAGGACCACCACTGCTAGGACGTGAATGGATCCGGAAGATACAATTAGATTGGCATTCCATACAGGCACTGAAGGTTGAGGCCAAAAAAGATGACGACGTCACACCTGGACGACAGTCAAAAATGCTAACTGACGCAAAAGAAGTGTTCCAGGAGGGACTAGGAACACTAAAAGGCATAACAGCAACGATTAAAATAGAGGAAAATGCAAGCCCAAAGTTTCTGAAGGCCAGACCAGTGCCTTATGCGATCAGACCAGCTGTTGAAGCAGAGCTGGAAGGTTTGGAACGTTCAGGAGTACTGTCCAAAGTGGACTGGAGCGAGTGGGCTACACCCATCGTTCCTGTAATGAAGATGTCGTTGAGTAATATGCCTGGGGAACCAAAGAAGGTCCGCATCTGTGGGGATTTTAAGGTGACAGTGAACCCAGTCCTTCACACGGTACAATATCTGCTTCCACGGATTGAGGATATTTTCACGTCGCTATCTGGAGGAAAACGCTTCACCAAAATTGATCTAGCCCAGGCGTACTTGCAAATGGAGGTAGAAGAAGCTTCGAAACAATACCTTACGATTAACACTCATAAAGGTCTCTATCAATACAACCGACTGGTGTTTGGAGTAGCCTCGGCTCCGGCTATCTGGCAAAGGGCGATGAATCAGGTCCTGCAAGGGATTCCAGGGACCCAGTGTTATTTGGACGACATCTTGGTCACGGGCGAAAATGACAGTGATCACCTCGCCAACTTGGAGAAGGTGCTCACCAGATTAAAGGAGTATGGGCTACGAGCGAATCGCCAAAAGTGTGAGTTTTTCCAGAAACAGATCTCGTATTGTGGCCATGTCATCGATGAAGAGGGGTTACATAAGTCCCCTGACAGGATTGAGGCAGTAGTCAAGGCTCCAGCACCGGAAAATGTGTCACAACTGAGGTCGTTCCTCGGGCTGGTAAACTACTACCACAAGTTCTTACCAAATTTGTCGACGGTATTACACCCACTGAACACCCTACTGCAAACAGGGGTACCATGGAAGTGGGATGACGAACGTAGACGAGCTTTCCAGAAGTGTAAAGAATTGATCACATCAAAAGAGGTGTTGGCCCATTTCAACCCAGCACTACCAATTCGTTTGGCATGTGATGCATCACCCTATGGTATTGGAGCGGTGCTGTCGCACAAATTCCCAGGCGGGTTGGAGAGGCCAGTAGCCTTTGCGTCTCGGTCACTAACCTCAGCCGAGCGCAACTACGCCCAGATTGACAGGGAGGCCCTCAGCCTAGTATGGGGAGTAAAAAAATTCAACCACTATCTGCATGGGCAGAAGTTCACCTTGCTGACTGACCACCAACCACTTGTCTCCATCTTTAATTCTAAGAAGGGCGTTCCAGTGATGACTGCACAGCAGTTGCAAAGATGGTCCCTGTTTCTAGGGGTGAATCAATATGAAATAGAATATAAAGGCACGAAACAGCATGGGAACGCTGATGGGCTATCGCGCCTGCCCAATCAACACAATCTCTCCTCATACGTCATTCCTGCCATCCCAGGTATCAGACTGGTGAATCTTCGCTGCACTCCTTCCATGGCAAGAACGTCCTTCCTCAGGTAAGGCGATCAAAACTGCACACAATACTCAAGCTGCGGTCTCACCAAGGCCCTGTACAACTGTAGCAAGACTTCCTTGTTCCTGTACTCGAACCCTCTTGCTACGAAGGCCAACATACCATTTGCCTTCTTAACCGCCTGCTGCACCTGCATGCTTACCTTCAGCGACTGGTGCACATGAACACCCAGGTCTCTTTGCACTTCCCCTTCTCCCAATCTATTGCCATTCAAATAATAATCTGCCTTCCTGTTTTTGCCACCAAAGTGGATAACCTCACATTTATCCACATTATAGTGCATTTGCCATGTTTCTGCCCAATCACCCAACCTGTCCAAATCGTAGTGGAGTTTCACGACATCCTCCTCACAGCTTGCCCTCCCACCCAGCTTTGTGTCATCTGCAAATTTGGAGATATTACATCCAATTCCCTCGTCCAGATCATTAATATATATTGTGAACAGCTGGGGTCCTAGGACCGGTTCTTGCGGTACCCCACTAGTCACTGCCTGCCACTCGGAAAATGGCCCGTTTATTCCAACTCTTTGCTTTCTGTCTGCCAACCAGTTCCCTATCCAAGTGAATACCTTGCCCCCAATCCCACGTGCCTTAATTTTGCACACTAATCTCTTATGTGGGACCTTATCGAAAGCCTTCTGAAAGTCCAAATACACCACATCCACTGGTTCTCCCTTATCTATTTTGCCAGTTACATCCTCAAAAAATTTCAGTAGATTAGTCAAGCATGCTTTACCTTTTGTAAATCCATGTTGACTTTGTCCGATCCTGTCACTGCTTTCCAAGTGCTCTGCTATTACATCTTTTATAATGGACTCTAGCATTTTCCCCACTACCAATGTCAGGCTTACCGGTCTATAATTCCCCGCTTTTTCTCTACCACCTTTTTTGAATAGTGGGGTAACATTAGCTACCCTCCAATCCATGGGTAGTGTTCCAGAGTCTATCGAGTTCTGGAAGATGACCAGCAATGCATCTACTATTTCTAGGGCCACTTCCTTAAGTACCCTGGGATATAGATTATCAGGCCCTGGGGATTTATCAGCCTTCAGTCCCATCAATTTTCCTAACACCATTTCCCTACAAATACTGATTTCTTTCAGTTCCACCCTTTCATCAGACCCTATGTTCCCCGACATCTCTGGGAGGTTATTTCTGTCCTCCTTTGTGAAGACAGAACCAAAGTATGAATTTAGTTGGCCTGCCATTTCTTTGTTTCCCATTATAAATTCTCCTGATTCTGACTGCAAGGGACCTATGCTTGACTTCACCAACCTTTTTCTCTTCACATATCTATAAAAGCTTTTACAGTCAGTTTTTATGTTCCCTGATGGCTTACTCTCATATTCTATTTTCCCTTTCTTAATTAATCCCTTTGTCCTCCTTTATTGAATCCTAAACTGCTCCCAATCCTCAGGAGTATTGCTTTTTCTGGCCAATTTATATGTCCTCTCCTTGGATATTATGCTATCCCTAATTTCCCTTGTTAGCCACGGTTGAGTCACCTTTTTTGTTTTATTTTTATGCCAAACTGGGATGAACAAATTCTGTAGCTCATCCATTCGGTCTTTGAATGTCTGCCATTGCCTATCCACCGTCAACCCTTTGAGTGCCATTCCCCAATCAATCTTACCGAACTTGCTCCTCAGACCATCGTAGCGGGGGAGGAGCTAAACACGATCAAAATCACTAAGGAAGTGGTATTCGGTAAAATAATGGGACTCAAGGCGGATAAATCACCTGGACCTGATGGCTTACATCCTAGGGTCTTGAGGGAAGTGGCGGTAGGGATTGTGGATGCATTGGTAATAATTTTCCAAAACTCCCTGGACTCAGCAAAGGTCCCAGCAAACTGGAAAACTGCTAATGTAACGCCCTTATTTAAAAAGGGCAGTAGACAGAAGGCTGGAAATTATAGACCGGTTAGCCTAACATCTGTGGTAGGTAAAATATTGGAGTCCATTATTAAGGAGACAGTAACAGGACATTTGGATAATCATAATTTAATAGGACAAAGTCAGCATGGTTTTATAAAGGGGAAGTCATGTTTGACAAATTTGCTGGAGTTCTTTGAGGAAGTAACATATAGGGTGGATAAAGGGGAACCAGTGGATGTAGTGTATTTAGACTTCCAAAAGGCATTTGACAAGGTGCCACACAAAAGATTATTGCTTAAGATAAAAAATCACGGGATTGGGGGTAATATTCTGGCATGGATAGAGGATTGGCTATCTAACAGAAGGCAGAGAGTTTGGATAAATGGTTCATTCTTGGGCTGGCAATCAGTAACTAGTGGTGTTCTGCAGGGGTCAGTGCTGGGTCCCCAACTCTTTACAATCTATATTAACGATTTGGAGGAGGGGACCGAGTGTAACATATCAAAGTTTGCAGATGATACTGAGATGGGAGGGAAAGTAGTGAGTGAGGAGGACATAAAAAACCTGCAAGGGGACATAGACAGGCTAAGTAAGTGGGCAGAGATTTGGCAGATGGAATACAATACTGGAAAGTGTGAGGTTATGCACTTTGGCAGGAAAAATCGTAGAGCAAGTTATTATTTTAATGGCAAGAAACTGGAAAGTACTGAAGTACAAAGGGATCTGGGGGTCCTGGTGCACAAAACTCAAAAGGTTAGTATGCAGGTGCAGCAAGTGATTAAGAAGGCCAATGGAATGTTGGCTTTCATTGCTCGGGGGATAGAATATAAAAATAGGGAGGTATTGCTTCAGTTGTACAAGGTATTGGTGAGACCGCACCTGGAATACTGCATACAGTTTTGGTGTCCATACTTAAGAAAAGACATACTTGCTCTCGAGTCAGTACAAAGAAGGTTCACTCGGTTAATCCCGGGGATGAGGGGATGGACATATGAGGAGAGGTTGAGCAGATTGGGACTCTACTCATTGGAGTTCAGAAGAATGAGAGACGATCTTATTGAAACATATAAGATTGTGAAGGGGTTGGATCGGGTGGATGCGGGGAGGATGTTCCCGATGATGGGTGAAACTAGAACTAGGGGGCATATTCTTAGAATAAGGGGCTGCTCTTTCAAAACTGAGATGAGGAGGAACTACTTCACTCAGAGGGTGGTAGGTCCATGGAATATGCTGCCCCAAAAAGCTGTAGAAGCTACATCATTACATAAATTTAAAACAGAAATAGACAGTTTCCTAGAAGTAAAGGGAATTAAGGGTTACGGGGAGCGGGCAAGAATTTGGACATGAGTCTAGGTTCGGATCGGACATGGCCCTGTGGGTAGCGGAGCGGGCCCAGGGGCCGTGTAGCCTGATCCTGCTCCTATTTCATGTGTCTAATTCTGTTAGATTCAGGAGATGGTTCTGTGATAGTAGATTTGAGGTTAGGATCAGATCAGCCATGATCTTATTGAATGGCGGAGCAGGCTCGAGGGGCCGATTGGCCTACTCCTGCTCCTATTTCTTATGTTCTTATGTTCTTATGTTCTTATTTAAATTGAGGACCCTAGTCTCTGAGTCAACTACTTCATTCTCCATCTTAATGAAGAATTCGATCATATTATGATCGCTCTGACCCAAGGGGCCTTGTACAACAAGATTGCCAATTAATCCTTTCTCGTTACATTATACCCAGTCTAAGATGGCCTGATCTCTGGTTGGTTCCTCGACATATTGGTCCAGGAAACCATCCCGTAAACACTCCAGGAATTCCTCCACAGTATTGTTACTAATTTGGTTGGCCCAATCTATATGTAAATTAAAGTCACCCATGATGACTGCTGTGCCCTTATTGCACGCTTCTTTAATTTCCCTTTTAATGCCGTCCCCAACCTCCGCCTTACTGTTTGGAGGTCTATATACCACTCCCACTAACGTTTTCTGCCCCTTAGTATTTCTCAATTCTAACCATACAGATTCCACATCATCAGAGCTAATATCCTTCATTACAATTGTATTAAATGTTCTGACATACAGCGTAACATCTAGTTTCTAGCTTCTGTGAGCAAGGTCACTTAATTCTTGAGATGATAAACAATACCAGCTTTTGGTTGCGAGCAGACATTACAAAGGAAGATAAGGTGTTTCAGGCAGAGATAGAAAAGGCCGACTCCCTATGAAGTTCAGTTTCCCTTATCTCTCAGAAATCCAGCTGCATTAAACACGGCTTCTGTAACACTGATAACAACAAAGAGGGAGACTAAGAGTCTAGTAAATATGCTGTTTCTACAGTAATTAGTTAAAGGGGGTTAATGATGGTCAAGTATCCCATCATGCTTCACAGCTACCTAAATGCTACATGTTCGTTTTATATATATTTCCTAATACGTGAAGCTCAACATCCTTTGAATGGTTTCTAGTGCTACAGCCCTCCCTACAGCATTGGTTAATATATTGAAAGACTGGAGGATTCAGGCTTTGATTCAAAGGCCTATTTTTGCAATCCAACAGTGTAGAACTGTACCCGGCCAGAGTCAGCACCTTCAGGGGAGGAGAGGGAGGGGATCCAGTGAGTGTAGAACTGAACCCAGCCAGAATCAGCACCTTCAGGGGAGGAGAGGGAGGGGAACCAGTGAGTGTAGAACTGAACCCAGCCAGAGTCTGCACCTTCAGGGGAGGAGAGTGAGGGGAACCAGTGAGTGTAGAACTGAACCCAGCCAGAGTCAGCACCTTCAGGGGAGGAGAGGGAGGGGATCCAGTGAGTGTAGAACTGAACCCAGCCAGAATCAGCACCTTCAGGGGAGGAGAGGGAGGGGAACCAGTGAGTGTAGAACTGAACCCAGCCAGAGTCAGCACCTTCAGGGGAGGAGAGGGAGGGGAACCAGTGAGTGTAGAACTGAACCCAGCCAGAGTCAGCACCTTCAGGGGAGGAGAGGGAGGGGAACCAGTGAGTGTAGAACTGAACCCAGCCAGAGTCAGCACCTTCAGGGGAGGAGAGAGAGGGGAACCAGTGAGTGTAGAACTGAACCCAGACAGAGTCAGCACCTTCAGGGGAGGAGAGGGAGGGGAACCAGTGAGTGTAGAACTGAACCCAGCCAGAGTCAGCACCTTCAGGGGAGGAGAGGGAGAGGAACCAGTGAGTGTAGAACTGAACCCAGCCAGAGTCAGCACCTTCAGGGGAGGGGAGGGAGGGGAACAAGTGAGTGTAGAACTGAACCCAGCCAGAGTCAGCACCTTCAGGGGAGGAGAGAGAGGGGAACCAGTGAGTGTAGAACTGAACCCAGCCAGAGTCAGCACCTTCAGGGGAGGAGAGGGAGGGGAACAAGTGAGTGTAGAACTGAACCCAGCCAGAGTCAGCACCTTCAGGGGAGGAGAGAGAGGGGAACCAGTGAGTGTAGAACTGAACCCAGACAGAGTCAGCATCTTCAGGGGAGGAGAGGGAGGGGAACCAGTGAGTGTAGAACTGAACCCAGCCAGAGTCAGCACATTCAGGGGAGGAGAGGGAGGGGAACCAGTGAGTGTAGAACTGAACCCAGCCAGAGTCAGCACCTTCAGGGGAGGAGAGGGAGGGGAACCAGTGAGTGTAGAACTGAACCCAGCCAGAGTCAGCACATTCAGGGGTGGAGAGTGAGGGGAACCAGTGAGTGTAGAACTGAACCCAGCCAGAGTCAGCACCTTCAGGGGAGGAGAGGGAGGGGAACCAGTGAGTGTAGAACTGAACCCAGACAGAGTCAGCACCTTCACGGTAGGAGAGGGAGGGGAACCAGTGCATGTAGAACTGAACCGTGTCAGAGTCAGCACCTTCAGGGGAGGAGAGGGAGGGGAACCAGTGAGTGTAGAACTGAACCCAGCCAGAGTCAGCACCTTCAGGGGAGGAGAGGGAGGGGAACCAGTGCGTGTAGAACTGAACCGTGTCAGAGTCAGCACCTTCAGGGGAGGAGAGGGAGGGGTACCAGTTGTAATGATATCAGCAAATAGAGATGGTATTTGCCTGTTTGATTATGATGCCATACCAGCATGTATTGATTGCTTGTGCCTGACCAGCAGAGGGCATGTGACCGAGACAAGCAAGGCAGTTGAGTTTAGTTTCAGTTTCATTCTAGATGCATCACTAGCATCCTGTCTCCAGTAAAGCCATATAAAGAGTTGAACAGACTTTAGATAAAAACTCATTCTCTTTCATAAATGTCTCATCATTGAACCCACAAAGAAATCAATACATGGTGTCAGAAGTGGCTGAAAGAGATGAAGAGAAAAAATCTGAAGTTAAATCAGCTCTCCACATATTAGTGAGCCAAAAGAGAACATCGTTACTTACCATTAGAGAATAGCTAACGAAGTGAAAAAATGGAAGGTTTACTCCCACCGGCGACGCTTCAGTTAACAGGTAATGTGGCTGAAAATTGGAGGAGGTTCAAACAACGTTTGGGGTTGTATTTTTCAGCAATCGGAGCTGACGAGAAAAGTAATAAAAGGAAATCATCACTGTTCTTACATGTCGTGGGTGATGAAGCGCTGGAGGTGTATAATAACTTCACATTCACTGCTAATGGAGACAAAATGAAGCTAGATAAAATAATGGAACAGTTTGAGGCCTACTGCATACCTCAACATAACGTGACGTTTGAGAGGCACAGATTTTTCACATGTTTACAGAAAACGGGTGAGACTATTGATCAGTATGTGACTGAACTGAGAAACAGAAGCAAATCGTGTGAATTTGGGGGACTGACAGACTCGCTGATAAAAGGCAGACTGGTGTGTGGTATTCCAGATAATGGTCTAAGGGAAAGACTGCTAAGAGAGCAAGATCTAGACCTGGGAAAAGCCATAGCACTGTGTAGGGCTACAGAGACTGTGAAGTTGCAGGCAAAGGAGCTGTTCAGTGACAGTAGCTGCAACGTGGATGCAGCGAGTAAGAACGGACACAAACCGTTTAACAAAAAGAGCGCCAATGTGAAAAAAGAGGCGTGGCCAGCGAACGAAAATGAAAGGGACAATCGAAAGTCATGTAGTTGATGCGGTACACAGCATACACCAAGAAAGTGTCCAGCATATGGTAAAACATGCAATAGATGCAACAAAAACAACCATTATGCCCATTGCTGCAAGAACCAAGCACAACAAAGCAAGGTCCATGCAGTAGATGAAAGCGAGATAGAGGAGTTCAATGTAGATGTTGTGTCTGAAAACAAAAAAGAAGAAAGAGACTGGATGTTGACACTAAAAGTGAATGACATACACATTCCATTTAAATTGGATACTGGAGCACAAGTTAATGTGATATCAGAGACAGATTTTAAGAAAATTAGACCCGGACCAAAGATACATGGAATAAAAGTGAAAGTGACAGGATACTCAGGTACTGATATACCAGTGAAAGGAAGATGCATTGTTAAAGTAACACACAAGGACAGAGAGCACATGCTAGCATTAATCGTGGTGCCAAAGGATGTGCAAGCCATACTAGGTTTAAAAGCCTGTGAGAGACTGAACCTGGTAAAGAGAGTCCTCGTTGTGGAAAGCGAAGGAGAGACAGTCTATGATGAACTCATGAAAGAGTACAACGACCTATTTAAGGGTCTAGGCTGCATTCCAGGAGAACACACGATCAGAGTAGATAAAAGTATGACACCGGTCATACATCCATGCAGAAAAGTCCCGTTTGCTCTTCAAAAGCAACTGAAGGCAGAGTTGGACAGGATGGAAAGCCTGAACATGATTCAAAAGATAGATGAGCCAACTGAGTGGGTGAGTTCCCTCGTCGTAGTGGACAAAAAGAATGGAAAGCTCAGAATTTGCCTGGATCCAAGAGATCTAAACAGAGCAATAAAGAGAGAGCACTTCAAGCTTCCTACACGTGAGGAAATCATGGCACAGTTTGCAAATGCAAAGTATTTCAGCAAGTTAGATGCATCATCAGGATTTTGGCAGATGAAATTGGACGAAGCAAGTTCAAGACTGTGCACGTTCAACAGTCCATTTGGCAGATACAGATTCCTAAGGTTACCATTTGGCATTGCCTCAGCTCCTGAAGTGTATCACAAAACTATCCATATGATCTATGAGCACCTGGAGGGAGTTGATACATCAGTGGATGACATCATAGTATGGGGAACCACGAGAACTGAGCATGACGAGAGACTGAAAAAAGTGCTGGAAGCAACAAGGAAAACAAACCTGAAGCTGAATAGAGAGAAATGCCAGCTCGGGGTGACAGAACTGATATTCGTGGGAGATATCCTTAGCAGTGAGGGCATCAGACCAGATCCCAGAAAGGTGTCCGCCATTGAGAATATGCCAAAGCCACAATGCAAAAAGGACGTGCAGAGGTTTAATGGAATGATCAACTACATGGGTAAATTCATATTCAACCTCTCAGAAAAGATGGCGCCACTGAGAAGACTAACTGAAAAGAACATAGAATGGGAATGGAATCATGAGCATGAGAAGTCATGGAGCGATCTAAAGAAACTGCTCACAGAGGAACCAGTTCTGAGGTTTTATGATCCAGCGAGACCCATCAAGATATCATCAGATGCATCACAGAGTGGGCTCGGTGCCGTTCTTCTGCAACAATATGACTACTGGCAACCTATTGCATATGCATCGCGCTCAATGACAGATGCGGAGACGTGATATGCTCAAATAGAAAAGGAGCTGCTCAGCATCACATACGCCTGTGAAAGATTTCACCAGTTTGTGGCAGGACAAGAAATCAGTGTAGAGACTGACCATAAGCCCTTGATTGCATTGTTCCAAAAGCCACTAAATAGCTGTCCGCTTAGAATACAAAGAATGATGATCAGGCTGCAACGCTATACACTGAATGTTGCGTACACACCGGGTAAACTGATGTATACAGCAGACATGTTGCCCAGAGCTGTTGACCCAAGTGAGCCCGCAAACACCACAATGGATGAAAAAGTGAACGCCTACGTGGACATGATCACAAGTGCACTGCCCATAGCAGATGCAAAAATGGAGCTCATAAAGACTGAGACAAACAAAGATGAAATAATGAGACGACTGAGGAAAAGCATCTTGGATGGATGGCCCAACATGAAGCAAGACTGCTCACCTGACATAGCAGAGTACTGGAACTGCAGGGAGGAACTATCAGTGGTCGAAGACATCATCTACAAAGGAAGTAAAATAGTTATCCCAAAGAGTCTGAGAAAAGAGATGTTAAAAAAGATCCATGGAGGACATCTGGGAATCGAAAAGTGTAAGAAAAGAGCACGAGAGGTGATGTACTGGCCACGAATCAACCAAGATGTGACAAATGAGGTGTCAAACTGCACAATATGCCTGAAATATCGAGCAAGCAATCCGGTAGAACCACTAAAGCCACACCCAGTGCCAGACAGACCTTACCAGAAGGTAGGCGCTGACCTATTCGTATGTCAAGGGAAGGACTATCTTGTAGTCACAGACTATTACGCCCTGTATCCATAGGTTTGTAGACTGTACACCACCACTGCAGATGCTGTGATAACATGTATGAAAGCCATATTCTCCAGACATGGCATGGCAAGCGAGGTCTTCACAGACAACGGACCCCAGTTTTACAATGCAAGTTTCCGACACTTTGCCAAAGAGTGGGACTTTGTCCACACAACGTCAAGTCCTCACATTCCACAGTCCAATGGACTAGCGGAAAAATCGGTCCAGACAGTGAAAAGACTGATGTACAAGGCAAAAGACAGTGGAACTGACTTCTACCAGAGCACGCTTGTATACCGCACAACACCGCTCGAGTGTGGTATGTCACCAGCCCAACTCCTGATGGGACGTCGGCTAAGGTCAAACCTACCCATCCCGGAGAACCTCCTGAAAACAAAAGAGGGGGAGAAAGTGAGGAAGTTCAAAGAACAACAGAAAGAAAAGCAAAAGTAATACTATGACAGAGGAACACAAAACCTACCTGAACTCCACACTGGTGACCAAGTAAGGTTGAAAGACAAAACAAACACATGGACTCAGAAGGGAACTGTCCTGAGTGAAGTTCAACCAAGATCATACACCATTCAGACAGATGAGGGTGCTGTTCTGAGAAGAAATCGTCGAGATCTTCTCATGGGACCAGCCACAGCAGGTCAAGAGACTGATACTGTTGAACAACCTGATCACACAGCTGAGAACCAATCATCTGAGGCAACAACTCAGATTCAAGGACAATCAATCAGAAAATCCTCAAGACACGTGAAGCCTCCTGAGAGACTCATTGAGCAAATTTAAGGACTATTGTTATAGAAGGAAGTAATGTTATCTTATTCTTTCTTCAAGTTCTAGTGTATTGACATATTTCATGTGAACACACACAGCAAGGTTAAAAAACCTTGATCATGATAATGATAATGTAAGTTCATTAAGTGTTACAGTTAAAATGCAGATTAATACAAAGAAAACATGTTGTTAGTTAAAAGTAAAATACTTTTGTTTTAAGAAAAGGAGATGTAATGATATCAGCAAATAGAGATGGTATTTGCCTGTTTGATTATGATGCCTTACCAGCATGTATTGATTGCTTGTGCCTGACCAGCAGAGGGCATGTGACCGAGACAAGCAAGGCAGTTGAGTTTAGTTTCAGTTTCGTTCTAGATGCATCACTAGCATCCTATCTCCAGTAAAGCTGTATAAAGAGTTCAACAGACTTTAGATAAAAACTCATTCTCTTTCATAAATGTCTCATCATTGAACCCACAAAGAAATCAATACACCAGTGAGTGCAGAACTGAACCGTGTCAGAGTCAGCACCTTCAGGGGAGGAGAGGGAGGGGAACCAGTGAGTGTAGAACAGAACCCAGCCAGTGTCAGCACCATCAGGGGAGGAGAGGAAGGGGAACCAGTGAGTGTAGAACTGAACCCAGCCAGAGTCAGCACCTTCAGGGGAGGAGAGGGAGGGTAACCAGTGAGTGTAGAACTGAACCCAGCCAGAGTCATCACTTTCAGTGGAGGAGAGGGAGGGGAACCAGTGAGTGTAGAACTGAACCCAGCCAGAGTCAGCACCTTCAGGGGAGGAGAGGGAGGGAACCAGTGAGTATTGAACTGCACACAGCCAGAGTCAGTACCTTAAGGGGAAGAGAGGGAGGTGAACCAGTGAGTGTAGAACTGAACCCAGCCAGTGTCAGCACCTTCAGGGGAGGAGAGGAAGGGGAACCAGTGAGTGTAGAACTGAACCCAGCCAGAGTCAGCACCTTCAGGGGAGGAGAGGGGAACCAGTGAGTGTAGAACTGAACCCAGCCAGAGTCATCACTTTCAGGGGAGGAGAGGGAGGGGAACCAGTGAGTGTAGAACTGAACCCAGCCAGAGTCAGCACCTTCAGGGGAGGAGATGGAGGGGAACCAATGACTGTTGAACTGTACCCAGCCAGAGTTAACACCTTCAGGGGATGAGAGGGAGGGAACCAGTGAGTGTCGAACTGAGCCCAGCCTGAGTCAGCACCTTCAGTGGAGGAGAGGGAGAGGAACCAGTGAGTGTAGAACTGAACCCAGCCAGAGTCAGCACCTTCAGGGGAGGAGAGGGAGGGGAACCAGAGAGAATTGCAGACGGAGTGAATACACATGCTGAAGATGGGCTGCTGAGATTTTAGTGTTTTTAGTGTCTAAAGTGGGGAAAAAAAAGTTTCATTTCATTTCAATTTTTAAAAAGGTTTTAAAATTAAATTTAGTTCTAGTTAAGTTAGTTTAGTTTAGGTTAGTTTAAGTTTAGATTAGTCTAGACAAAGTAGAGAAGGAAAAGACCGCCAGAAAGACTACCAAAGAAAAAAAAAACCCAGAGGAAAATAGAGGAAAAAAAAAGCCAAAGCAAAAAAAAAAAAAGAAACAAGAGAAGAACTACACAAACCAGTGAACGGCAGCCACACGGGGCTTCAGCAGCGGTGGTTGAGTCGGCGGCATCGGGACCGAGTTCGAGGAGGCGAGGTGACTCGGGCCGCAGCCCAACAATCCAGCACGGGAAAGGCCCGAGGAGCCAGGCCAGCAGGCACAGAGACCTCTGAGGAGAAGGAGAGCAACCAGAAGGCTCGCAACCAAGACCGTGAGTACAGGGCCCAGGGAGGGAGGCCCAGGGAAAGGCCCGAGGAGCCAGGCCGAAACAGAGGCCCAGAGACCTCTGAGGGGGAGGGGAACAGCCCGAAGGCACCGGGAAACAGTGGCTCACAGACTCAGACCTGAGAAGGGTGAACCCAGGAGCCGAGGCCCAGGGACCACGGGGTCGGAGAGGGGGACCGGGAAAGTTCGCGAACAGGGA
The DNA here is from genome assembly GCF_052327205.1 of Somniosus microcephalus. Lineage (NCBI taxonomy): Eukaryota > Metazoa > Chordata > Chondrichthyes > Squaliformes > Somniosidae > Somniosus > Somniosus microcephalus. Next base: position 79,881,194 of record NC_140990.1, read on the forward strand.
GAGGGTAACACCAAACCCGGGGCCCCAGAAAAGCTTATTCTAAGATCAACAATACTTTACCAAAAATGAGCAAATCAGAAGATCCACAACAGCCCCGCTTCCAGATTCCCCCCAACACCACAAAAAAAGCTATAAAAACGATCAAGCATGCTCAGATGAGAGAAAAACCAGAAACTCTCTTTACTGACTGTTACAACAATGGGACAAAAAGTAACCTCATATTCTACTCAGATCAGCCAGCGGCTTGGATCAGAGCAATAAAATCACACTATACCAGTGTTAAGCTAAAAAATACCGCAAATGGGTCCATAATGAAAATTAACACACCAGGAGACAGTTCAATCACGACTGTCAACGCGTACAATACCGGAACAATATTAGTGCAAGGCAACCTCGACAAATTTGCAACGGCCTTCAGGACACTGAAAAGATCAACTACGAGGGGAATGAACAGCCCCAGAGTGGCCCGCACTCCCCCCAACATTGACAACTTACCAGGAGAAAATCTGCATGGTCAAGGGATGAACGAGCCACACAGTTCAAACCAGACACTAACCCCGGGGAACCACAGCCACACGATACAACTGACAAACCCCAGCATAACTACCACGGAGGAAGCCACACATAGTTCCCCTACCATTCCCAGCCCACCAAGAGAAGAGCAGCATAGCCAGGAAGTGAGTGAGCCTTCCAGGGCCGACCAGCTTAGCCAGGAAGTGAGTGAGCCTTCCAGGGCCGACCAGACACATACCCCGGGATCACACAGCCAGATACAACCAAAAGATAAATTTTATCAATTAGAGATAGAGATGGTTAAACTTAGAGAGGAGGTCCTCAAATTGAATGACAAACAAAAGCAGGAGAGGGAGAAACACAAGAGAGAGCTGAATAGACTTGATAACCAGGTGAATCTACTTAAGAATCAGGTGAAAGAGCTGCAGGAAAAAGAAGAGAGCCATAGAGGAGAGAAAACACCATTAGACCAGCAACCAGAGACTAGACATAAGACAAGACAGAGCCGGACGGAACGGCTGCACTCCCACACGGAACAAAAGCAACAGACACACAATACAAGGGGTGCCACACAGACCGACCAGCATGCTGACTCGCAATCTTCCCCCACCACCATGGAACCACAAGCGAGCCGCTCACAAGAGGTACGCACACACCAGACACCCCAGCCCAGCACACACACTATGAGTCCAGGCGAAAGCCACCAGACAGTAAACACAAACAAGGCTGACGTCGTAATACTCATAGACTCAAATGGGAAATTTCTATGGGAGAAAAAGCTCTTCCCTAGAAGTAAAGTAGAAAAGATTTGGTGCCCAACAACAGACAGAGCCATGGGATGGCTGACCAAAGCCAGATTAGGCTCCCCCCAACACATAATAATACACACGGGCACAAATGACCTAAAGGCCAAACAGAAAGAGGTAGCAACATCGCTCAGAGCAATGATTAGGAAGGCAAGCAGTACATTTCCAAACACTAGAATCACTGTTTCCACAATATTGCCGAGAACAGACTTCAACAACAACACAATTCATGAGATAAATGCCAGCATAGCAACAGAATGCGAATCAAACCACAACGTACACCTGGCCCAACACCCCACCCTCGATGAAGAATGTCTTTACGACCACGTCCACATCCAAAGGCAAAAAATATCGATCTTTGCTAAAGCCCTGAAGGACGTCGCTTTTAACCGGGTCCATACCCAGACTCCAAGAGGACCCCCCCCGACCACCAGAGATCAGCGGGGTACATATCAGGAACACTACAAAGACCACCACCACACCAACCGAGACCGGAGAGGATCCCCATGCAAAACAACATTATCAGGCCTGCACCACTCCTGTCCCACAGGGGAATAGGACCGCTACCAGCCAGACAGAGGGAGAGATGCACAGGACGTACGCAATACCTCAGACAGAAACAATCCATTAAGAGACAATAAGCAGATGTGCAGCAGCATCTACTTCCGCCTTATGGATCAAGGACTAATTAATAGAAAGAACTGTAACCAAATTGTATTAACTTTTGTAGACAACTGGGGTGATCTTTTTTTTCCCCACACTTAGACACGACAAACACGTACCACTCTTTAACCTATCATAGAAAAAGATAAAACTTAACATGAAATCCTTATATATTTCGACCTGGAATATCCAAGGTCTACGCTCTTCACTGCGAGAAGTGAAGAGTAGGACCCCAGAGTTCATAGAGGAAACTAAAGATCTAGATATTATCATTTTACAGGAAACTTGGTATAAAGGAAAAGGACACACCGGCTGTCCCCAAGGGTACACTGAGCTAGTGGTCCCCTCCAATAAATTACCAAGTGTAACCCAAGGCAGAGACTCCGGAGGCATACTGATCTGGTTTAAAACAGAACTTAAGAATTACATCAAATTTATAAAAAAGGGCGAAAACCATATGTGGCTCAAACTTGAGAGGGAGATTATCTCAAACACCCAAGATGTTTACATTTGCACACTTTATATCCCTCCAATCGATTCCCCGTACTACAAAGAGGACACCTTCTCCAACATGGAGGGGGAAATTATCCAATACCAGGCCCAGGGGAATGTGTTGATCTGTGGGGACCTCAATTCAAGAACGGGCGAAGAACCAGACTTCACCAATAATCAGGGAAACAATTACGTATTCGGGAATAACCACTTTGACATCCCTTCCCTTCCATACAGGCATAACTGCGACAAGCAGTCAAATACCAACGGTAAACAGCTACTACAGCTCTGTCGAAACCTGGGTCTGTACATTGTCAATGGTAGGTTCATAGGAGACCTCCTAGGAAGATCGACCTACTGCTCACCTCTTGGCTGCAGCACAGTAGACTATATGATTACAGACTTGGACCCATCCTCTTTCAGAGCATTCACAGTCAAACCACAAACAACACTGTCAGATCACAGTCAAATTACTATGTTTCTCAAAAAGACAGAAACAAACAACATAGAAACACAACCCAGTAAACTGTACAACACCAAAAAATCGTACAGATGGGCCAAAAACGACACGGAAAAATACCAGAAAACAATTAGCAATGCATCAACTCAAGCTCTCTTAGACACCTTTCTGGATAACATATACACTCACAATAAAGAAGGCGTAAACCGGGCAGTTAGTAAACTAAACAATATTTTTGATAATTTGGCAACAAATGCAAACTTGAAAGCTCGCAAGAACAAACCCAAAACAAAAAACTATGAAAAATGGTTTGACCATGATTGCCATAACATGAGGAAAAAACTTAGAAAACTATCAAACCAAAAACACAGACATCCAGAAAACGAGGAATTACGCCTTACTTATTGTCAGACGCTAACACAATACAGAAACACACTCAGGACCAAAAAAGAGCAATTTATTAAGAATACACTCAGCTCCATGGAGGAATCCATTGAGTCGAATTGTTTCTGGGACAACTTGAAAACACTACACAAAAAACAACACGACGATTTGTCCATTCAAAATGGGGACACATGGGTAAACCACTTTGAAAAATTATACCAGAAAAACACACTAGGACCAGAGCAACACCAAATACGCAAAAAACTTGAAAAGCTTGAAATGGCCATAAAAGATAACCAAAACCCGCTAGACGCCATAATAACAGAAAAAGAACTTCTTGAAAAACTCAAGGACCTGCGACCAGGAAAAGCTTGCGGGACAGACGGCATACTAAACGAGATGATTAAACACGCAGACGACAAACTGAAACTGGCTATCCTAAAACTCTTCAACTTGGTTCTGAGTGTCGGTTATTTCCCTGACATCTGGAACAAAGGACTCATAACACCCATATACAAAAGTGGGGACAAAATCGACCCAAACAACTATCGAGGCATCTGTGTAAACAGTAACCTGGGGAAGGTATTCTGTAGCATCATAAACAAAAGACTTATAAACTTCCTTGAAGAGCACAATGTCTTGAGTAAAAGCCAAATTGGATTCCTGCCAAACTATAGAACATCCGATCATATCTTCACCCTACAGACCCTAATTGACAAACACGTTCACCATAACAAAAGCAAAATCTACGCATGCTTTGTAGATTTCCAGAAGGCTTTCGACTCCATCTGGCATGACGGTTTATTCCTGAAACTTATCGAAAGCGGGGTAGGAGGTAAAACATATGATGTAATTAAATCAATGTATACAAACAATAAATGTGCAGTTAAAATTGGAGACAAACAAACAAAATACTTCCCACAGGGGCGGGGGGTGACGCAGGGCTCGCCAATCTCACCGACACTCTTTAATATTTACATTAATGGATTGGCAAAACTACTTGAACAATCTACAGCACTCGGCCTCACCCTATATGAATCCAAGGTTAAATTCCTCCTCTATGCCGATGACCTGGTTCTGCTGTCACCAACTAAGGAGGGTCTACAGCAGAACCTGGACCTGCTGGAGTCGTACTGCCAGACTTGGGCCCTGACAATAAATCCCCAAAAAACCAAAGTCCTTGTGTTCCAGCAAAGATCCAAACAACATGGACCCACAATAAATTGCACAGTAGGAACAACCAAAATTGAACAAACCACTCACTACACATACTTGGGCTTAAAAATCAGTTCTACGGGAAACTTCAAACTGGCTGTGAATGAACTGAAAGAGAAAGCAAGAAGGGCTTTCTATGCCATCAAAAAATCAATCCAAATAGAAATCCCAATTAGCATTTGGCTCAAAATTTTCAAATCAGTAATTGAACCAATTGCACTCTATGGCAGTGAGGTCTGGGGACCACTAACACAACAAGATTTTGCAAAATGGGACAAACACCCAATTGAAATCCTACATGCGGAATTCTGTAAAAGTATCCTCCGGACTCAAAGGAAAACAGTAAACAACGCATGCAGGGCGGAACTAGGCCAATACCCATTAATAATCACTATCCAAAAAAGAGCCACCAAATTTTGGAATAACCGACAAATGAGCAACCCCCAATGCTATCACTACGACGCCCTGAAATGCCAAGAGCTGACCATAAAGAAGAATACCCTCAGTCAACTAGTCCTGGGACTCAATAAAGTAACTAATAACAATACTAACAATAACCAGCCCCAGGACAGTGACAGGGTAACACAAAGAATTCGACCCAACACAATCGTCGCTAAGCAAAAGGAAAAATATCTGTCATATTGGGCAGAAACAACAAAAACCCAAAGCAAACTCAATTGCTACTTGGCCCTAAACAGACAATACAACATAGCTGATTACCTGACCATGGTAAAGGATAACAAACTGAGAAGAACCTTGACAAGGTACAGACTTAGCGAACATAGCCTAGCGATCGAAAAAGGCAGACACAGGCAGACCAGGCTGCCAAGAGAAGACAGGATATGCTCTCACTGCAGTCAGGGAGTAGTTGAGACAGAGATGCACTTCCTCACAGCCTGTGGAAAATATCAGGGCATCAGAGAGAATTTCTATCAAAAATTCTCACAAATATGCCCTGAATTCAGAAATCTGACTGACAACCAAAAACTCCCATTCCTACTGGGGGAGGAGAGAAGCTGTGTAACACTGGCGGCACACTATGTTACAGCTTGCCATGAACAGAGGGACAACCAGTAAACTAAGACAAGAGTATATATAAACAAGGCGAAAATATATTTATAAACTCAGGGATATACCTGTTTATACACTGTATGAATGGAACCGCGTTTATGTGTTCAACCATAAATGTATTTTGATGCTTTGGCAACATAAGATGTACCTTATCATGCCAATAAAGCGATTTGTATTGTATTGTATTGAGTGTAGAACTGAACCCAGCCTGAGTCAGCACCTTCAGGGGCGGAGAGGGAGGGGAACCAGTGAGTGTAGAACTGAACCCAGCCAGAGTCATCACTTTCAGTGCAGGAGAGGGAGGGGAACCAGTGAGTGTAGAACTGAACCCAGCCAGAGTCATCACTTTCAGTGCAGGAGAGGGAGGGGAACCAGTGAGTGTAGAACTGAACCCAGCCAGAGTCAGCACCTTCAGGGGAGGAGGGGGAGGGGAACCAGTTAGTTTAGAACTGAAAAACAACAGAATATGCAGGAAAAACTCAGCCGGCCAGGCCTAACCCTTTGTCAAGACTGGAAAGGCACTGAAAATGAAATAGATTAAGAGGCCAGGCTGGGAGAGTACGAAAGAGAAATGAAGAGACATTAAGAGGTAATCAAAACGAGCCGAGATGGTGATCGGACTAGTGGAGACAAAAGACGGCTCTAGATTAGGTGTGAAATATGCTGGCAGAATGGAGACAGCTGCCATGTGGGAGAGAAAAAATGAGTGAGGGGGAGGGCCAAAACAAAGGTGTGGAAAAAAGATGTAAGTAAAAATGTAATGGGGGCCGAGGTTATGATCTGAAATTGTTGAATTCAATATCGAGTCCGGAAGGCTGTAAAGTGCCTAATCGGAAGATGAGGTGCTGTTCCTCGAGTTGATGCTGAGTTTCCGTGGAACAATGCAAGAGCCTGAGTACAGTGAGGTCTGAGTGGGAATGGGGCGGTGAATTAAAGTGACAGGCGACCGGAAGCTCGGGGTCATCCTTACGGACTGAACAGAGGTGTTAACATGGAAACATAGAAAATAGGAGCAGGAGTAGGCCATTCGGCCCCTCAAGCCTGCTCCACCATTCCATGCGATCATGGCTGATCATCGAAATTCAGTACCCGGTCCCTGCTTTCTCCCCATACCCCTTGATCCCTTTAGCCTTAAGAAATATATCCAACCCCTTCTTGAATATATTTAATGAACTGGCCTCCACCGTCTTCTGTGGTAGAGAGTTCAACAGGTTCCCCAATCTCTGGGTGAAGAAATTCCTCCTCATCTCAGTCCTAAATGGCCAATTTTTGTCCTTAGACTGTGTCCTCTGGTTCTGGACTCCCCGACCATCGGGAACATCCTTCCTGCATCTAGTCTGTCCAGTCCTGTCAGAATTTTATAAGTTTCAATGAGATCACCTCTCATTCTTCTAAACTCCAGCGAGTACAAGCCCAATCGACCCAATCTCTCCTCATACGTCATTCCTGCCATCCCAGGTATCAGCCTGGTGAATCTTCGCTGAACTCCTTCCATGGCAAGAAAATCCTTCCTCAGATAAGGCGACCAAAACTGCACACAATACTCAAGATGTGGTCTCACCAAGGCCTTGTACAGCTGCAGCAAGACATCCTTGTTCCTGTACTCAAACCCTCTCGCTACGAAGGCCAACATACCATTTGCCTTCTCAACCGCCTGCTGCACCTGCATGCTTACCTTCAGCGACTGGTGCACAAGGACACCCAGTTCTCGTTGCATTTCCCCTTCTCCCAATCTATTGCCATTCAGATAATAATCTACCTTCCTGTATTTGCCACCAAGGTGGATAACCTCACATTTATCCATGTTATATTGCATCTGCCATGTTTCTGCCCAATCACACAACATGTCCAAATCATCCTGGAGTTTCTCAACATCCTCCTCACAGCACACATACCCACCCAGCTCTGTGCCACCTGCAAACTTGGAGATATTACATCTAGTTCCCTTTTCTAGATCATTAATATATATTGTGAATAGCTGGGGTCCAAGGACCGATCCCTGTGGTACCCCACTAGTCACTGCCTGCCACTCGGAAAAAGACCTGTTTATTCCAACTCTTTGCTTTCTGTCTGCCAACCAGTTCTCTATCCAAGTCAATACCTTGACCCAATCCCATGTGCCTTAATTTTACACGCTAATCTCTTATGCGGGACCTTATCGAAGGCCTTCTGAAAGTCCAGATACACCACATCCACTGGTTCTCCCTTATCTATTTTACCACTTACATCCTCAAAAAATTCCAGTAGATTAGTCAAGCACGATTTACCTTTTGTGAATCCATGTTGACTTTGTCTGATCCTGTCCCTGTTTTCCAAGTGCTCTGCTATTACATCTTTTATAATGGACTCCAACATTTTCCCCACTATCGATGTCAGGCTTACCGGTCTGTAATTCCCCGTTTTCTCTCTACCACCTTTTTTGAATAGTGGGGTAACATTAGCTACCCTCCAATCCATGGGTACTGTTCCAGATTCCATCGAATGTTGGAAGATGATCAGCAATGCATCTACTATTTCTAGGGCCACTTCCTTAAGTACCCTAAGATGTAGATTATCAGACCCTGGGGATTTATCGGCCTTCAATCCCATCAATTTCCCGAACACCAATTCCCTACAAATACTGATTTCTTTCATTTCCTCCCTTTCATCAGACCCTATGTTCCACGGCATCTCTGGGAGGATATTTCTGTCCTCCTTTGTGAAGACAGAACCAAAATATGTATTTAGTTGGTCTGCCATTTCTTTGTTCCCCATTATAAATTCCCCTGATTCTGACGGCAAGGGACATACGCTTGACTGCACCAATCTTTTTCAGCAAAGCGATCACCCAATCTGCGTTTCGTCTCCCCAATGTAGAGGAGACCACATCGTGAGCAGCGAATACAGTATACTAAATTGCACGAAGTACAAGTAAATTGCTGTTTCACCTGGAAGGGGTGTTTGGGGCCCTGGACAGTGGGAAGGGGGGAGGTATAAGGGCAGGAGTTGCATCCCCTGCGCTTGCACGGGAAGGTGCCGGGCGAAGGGGAATGGGTGCTGGGCGTGATAGAGGAGTAGACTTGGGTGTCTCAGAGGGAGCGGTCCCTACGGAATGCTGAAAGGGGAGGGGAGGGGAAGATGCGTTTGGTAGTGGGATCACTTTGGAGGTGGCGGAAATGGCGGAGGATGATTCGTTGAATGTGAAGGCTGGTGGGGTGAAAGGTGAGGACAAGGGGAACCCTATCATGGTTCCGGGAGGGAGGGGCAGGGGTGACGGCAGAAGTGCGGGAGATAGAACTGACACGGTCGAGGGCCCTGTCAACCACAGTAGAGAGGAATCCTCGGTTGAGGAAAAAGGAAGACATGTCGGAAGCACTGGTGTGGATGGTGGCATCGTCGGAGCAGATGCGGCGGAGAGGGAGAAACTAGGAGAATGGAATAGAGTCCTTACAGGAGGCGGGGTGGGAGGAAGTGTAGTCCAGGTAGCTGTGGGAGTCAGTGGGCTTGTAGTGAATGTTGGTCAATAACCTATCCCCAGAGATGGAGACGCTGAAGTTGAGGAAGGGAAGGGAAGAGTCAGGGATGGACCATGTGAAGGTGAGGGAAGGGTGGAAATTGGAGGCAAAGTGAATGAAATTGTCTAGTTCAGGGCGAGAGCAGGAAACGGCACCGATACAGTCATCAATGTACCGGAAAAAGAGGTGAGGGAGGGGACCTGTGTTGGACTGGAACAAAGAGTGTTCCACATATCCCACAAAAAGGCAGGCATAGCTAGGACCCATGTGGGTACCCATAGCAACACCTTTGATTTGGAGGAAATGAGTGGAGTCAAAGGAGAAGTTGTTCAATGTGAGAACAAGCTCAGCCAGGCAGAGGAGGGTAGTGGTGCAGGGGACTGGTCGGGCTTCTGTTCAAGGAAGAAGCCGAGTGCCCTCAGGCCATCCTGGTGGGGGATGGAGGTGTAGAGGGATTCACAGAAATCACAGAAACCTCACAGTACAGATAGAGGCCATTTCAGCCCATCGAGCCTGCACCGACACATATCCCACCCGATCCCCGTAACCCCTACACCAACACATATCCCACCCTATCCCCGTAACCCCACGTATTTAATCCCCCTAACACTAAGGGTCAATTTTGATCATATCCAATCAACCTAACCCCGCACATTTTTGGACTGTGGGAGGAAACCGGAGCACCCGGAGAAAACCCACGCAAACACGGGGAGAATGTGCAAACTCCACACAGACAGTCACCCGAGGCCGGATTCGAACCTGGGTCCCTGGCGCTGTGAGGCAACAGTGCTAACCACTATGCCACCGTGCTGCCATTGTGAAAAGGAGGAGGTTGGGGCCAGGAAACTGGAAACTGTTAAAGTGGCGGAGGGCATCCGACAAGTGTAAAACTGAACCCAGCCAGAGTCAGTAGCTTCAGGGAAGGAGAGACAGAGAGGAACCAATGAGTGTAGAACTGGATCCAGCCAGAGTCAGCACCTTCAGGGGAGGAGAGGGAGGGGGACCAGCGAGTGTAGAACTGGATCCAGCCAGAGTCAGCAACTTCAGGGGAGGAGAGGGTGGGGAACCAGTGAGTGTAGAACTGAACCCAGCCAGAGTCAGCACCTTCAGGGGAGGAGAGGGAGGGGGGCCAGTGAGTGTAGAACTGAACCCAGTCAGATTCAGCACATTCAGGGTATGAGAGAGAGGGGAACCAGTGAGTGTAGAACTGCACCCAGCCAGAGTCAGCACCTTCAGGGGAGGAGAGAGAGAGGAACCAGTGAGTGTAGAACTGCACCCAGCCAGAGTCAGCACCTTCAGGGGAGGAGAGAGAGGGGAACCAGTGAGTGTAGAACTGAACCCAGCCAGAGTCAGCACCTTCAGGGGAGGAGAGGGAGGGGAACCAGTGAGTGTAGAACTGAACCCAGCCAGAGTCAGCACCTTCAGGGGAGGAGAGGGAGGGGAACCAGTGAGTGTAGAACTGAACCCAGCCAGAGTCAGCACCTTCAGGGGAGGAGAGGGAGGGGAACCAGTGAGTGTAGAACTGAACCCAGCCAGAGTCAGCACCTTCAGGGGAGGAGAGGGAGGGGAACCAGTGAGTGTAGAACTGAACCCAGTCAGAGTCAGCACCTTCAGGGGAGGAGAGGGAGGGGAACCAGTGAGTGTAGAACTGAAATAACAACAGAAAATGCTGGAGAAAATCAGCAGGACAGGCAACATCTGTGGAGAGAAAATAGAGGCAAAGTTTCGGTTCTAACCCTTTGTCAAGACTAGAAAGGCACAGGAAATGAAATAGATTGAAAGGCCAGGCTGGGAGTGAACAAAAGAGAAATGAAGAGACATTAAGGGGTATTCAAAATGAGACTTGCTGGTGATCGGACCAGTGGAGACAAAAGACGGCTCTAGATTAGGTGTGAAATGCGCTGGCAGAATGAGAGACAGCTGCCATGTGGGAGAGGACAAAAAAGGGGGGGTGGGGAATGGGCCGAGGTTATGATCTGAAATTGTTGAACTCGATATTGAGTCCGGAAAGCTGTAAAGTGCCTAATCAGAAGATGAGGTGCTGTTCCTCGAGTTTACGCTGAGCTTCCGTGGAACAATGCAAGAGACCGATTATGGTGAGGTCTGAATGGGAATGGAGCGGTGAATTAAAATGACAGGCGCCCGGAAGCTCGGACTCATCCGTACCAACTGAACGGATGTGTTCCACAAAGCGGTCACCCAATCTGCGTTTGGTCTCCCCAATGTAGAGGAGACCGCATCGTGAGCAGCGAATACAGTATACTACATTGCAAGAAGTACAAGTAAATCGTTGTTTCACCTGGAAGGGGTGTTTGGGGCCCTGGACAGTGGGAAGGGGGGAGGTATAAGGGCAGGTGTTGCATCTCCTGCGCTTGCACAGGAAGGTGCCAGGTGAAGGGGAAGGGGTGCTGGGGTGATAGAGGAGTAGACTAGGGTGTCTTGGACGGAGCGGTCCCTACGGAATGCTGAAAGGGGAGGGGAGGGGAAGATGCGTTTGGTGGTGGGATCACTTTGGAGGTGGTGGAAATGGCGGAGGATGATCCGTTGAATGTGCAGGCTGGTGGGGTGAAAGGTGAGGACAAGGGGAACCCTATTGTGGTTCCGGGAGGGAGGGGCAGGGGTGAGGGCAGAATTGCGGGAGATAGAACAGACACGGTCGAGGGCCATGTCAATCACGGTAGAGGGGAATCCTCGGTTGAGGAAAAAGGAAGACATGTCGGAATTCTGCCCTTGCAGTGCGTTCCTATGCAGAGCTAGACAGATAGCTAACAACTTGATATCTTCCCATAAAAATCACAAGGCTTGACTTTTCTTGTAAACTTTACTGAAAGATTCTTATTGTGAAACTGAAATACAATACAGAAATGGAAGTACACATTAGTACACAAGCACATAACTGATATACATACACAAATTTAGGTAAGCCTGAGCAACACAGTACATTTGGCATGTAACTTAGCAAAACACGTGAAAACACAGCTTACTGTGAATATACATTTAGCAAACTGAAAGGCATTCTCTTACATTCACTTTAAATTAGCCCTGTACATAGTGCATCAAAATACAGCTACAAGTTAACCAGCTAGACACAGAGTGCGAGCACTTCACGGCTAGCTGTGCAGGTTTGCTTACAGAGAAAGGTTACAAACTAAACATTTTCTGCAAAATATAGTGTACACTAATCATCTATAACATTCTCAAGTACTTACAGACAAATAGTGTCCAAGGCCGAAGCGTAACAAGAAAATAACTGCAAGACCATGTGTCGAGCTGCAGGTCTTGTGCTACTTTACTGCACTTTACTGTGCTTTACTGCACTTTACTGCGCTTTACTGCACTTGCTAGGTACCAAATATCCACTAGGTGGTGGCACACAATGGAAATCGACCCAAATTACTCAAACCCCTGAATTAACTTGAAAACTAACATAAATTCCTAAAGGAAGGCAGCACACTCCCCGCTTGGTACAATTCCATTGTACCACTACAGATACAAAATAAAACCTAAAGAAAACGTCCTTTGGCTGCAAACATACTCAGAATCCTTTCTCTAGGTTTCTTCAGAAAGGAGGACTATGATCTCTGAGACTGACCTCAGAAACACTTTGACAGTCCCCTCCTTGACAATCTTCACCTCCACCTTGCGGACCCTCTTGTCCCTGCTCGGCAGAGCTTTGACAACCAGTCCCACTGGCCATTCATTTCTGTGTGCTTGACTATCTTTCAGCAAGACAACATCTCCCACTTTGACATTTGGCTTGTCTTCTGTCCATTTCCTTTGGCTCTGCAGGGTGGACAAATACTCTCCTCTCCATCTCTTCCAAAAAGTGTCTGCAAGACACTGGACTTGCTTCCACTGCTTCCCATGCAGCTCAGCCATGTCGAAGTTTCCAGAGGGGGCTGAGATAGCACTCATCTTTTGAGTCAGGAGCATCGCTGGGGTGAGGACTGCAGGCATGTCTGGGTCGGAGGTCTTGCATTCATGATCGCCATGACTTCAGCCATGAGAGTGCTCAAGACGTCATGTGTGAGATGAGTGGGTCACGTCTGAAGCAGCATAGCATCCAGAATACGCCTGGCAACACCGATGAGCCTCTCCCATGAACCACCCATGTGGGATGAATGCGAGGGGTTAAACACCCACGTGCATCCTTTCTTTTGGAGGTAGCTTCTTACCGCTGCATCATCCATGTGGATGTCCAACTCCTTACAGGCACCCACGAAGTTAGTCCTTCTGTCGGAGCGGAGAAGATTGGCTGGACCACGGATTGAGAAAAACCTCCTCAGGGCATTGATGGTTAGGAAAGCTTTGCCGTCCATGGATAGTGCTGGCTTGTCATCATCCTTGGACCTTTCAAACACTGAGCATCCTAGGCTGTCTGTGCTCACAGTGAGGCCTGCCTCTTCCTCACAGGCAGAGGAGGATGATCTATGATGTTGCGTCATGCCATCGTAGTCTTCCTTTACCTGGATCCTGTTTGGGCATGGGCTGAGAAAGGGTGTGCGACCGTTGTGCAACACGTTTGCTTTATAGACGTTGACATCCGTTGGTTTGTGGACTGTTCCCAGGCAAACTCCACCCACGAGGACCCACCCCAGGTCAAGCCGCTGCGCATAAGGAGTATTGTGGGGCCCGTTGATTTGCTCACGCACCTTGTGCGCCCTTAAGATGTCTCTTCCCAAGAGCAGGAGGATTGGAGCGTCCGGGTCCACAGCTGGAATCTTGTTGGCAACTGGCTGTAGGTGGGGCTGATGGCGTGCGTCCTCTGGGGAGGGAATTTCCATCCTATCATCTGGCATCATGTCACACTCAATTAAGGTGGGGAGGGGAAGCTGTAGTTTCCCATCCATGGACTCGATCATGAAGTTGCCAACTCTCCTACCCGTAGTCTCTGTTGTCCCTGAACAGGTTTTTAGTGTGTACGGAGCTGCGCTGGCCTTGACTTCAAAGAGATTGAAAAATTCTGTCTTCGCTAGAGACTTGTTACTTTGCTCATCAAGCACTGCATACATCTTGATTGCCTTCTCCTTTCTCCCTGCAGGATATGATTTAATGAAGCAGATTTTGGAGCATGAGCGTGGGCTGCTTACATTTCCACAAACCTCTGTATACTTGGAGGTGACTGAAGAAGATGCACTTACGCTTTGCTCCCCGCTATCCTCTTTGTTAACCGCAGCACTCACGGTGGTCGAAGGAGGAGGACCTGGATGCAGGGCTGCGATGTGTTTTTCACTGTTGCACTCAAAGCACTTGATTGTCGCCTTGCTGTCTTTTACCATGTGCTGAGTCGACCCACAACACCTGAAGCAGATGCGATTCTCTTTCAGGTATGATTTGCGCTCATCAATAGGCTTGCCTCTAAAGCTTTGACACTTTTTGAGTGGGTGGGGCTTCTTGTGTATTGGACACTAACGATCTGGGTCATCCACTTTATTCCTAGCAGAACTGGATTGGTTGACTGAGGGTTCGGCTGGAACATCTGTTTTGTGCATGCTCACAGAGGCTTTGTTGCTGTACTTTGTGGGTTTCTCTGTTCTTGAAGGACCGTGACTGCTGGAGGTGGAGAAAGTGAAACTTGGATCATTCCTCACCTTTGCCTGTTGTTGGACGAACCTGGAGAAGAGAGAGAAGGGGGGAAATGCCATTCCATTGTCCTCCTTGTACTTGGATCCCTTAGCTATCCATTTCTCTTGAAGGTTGTAGGGGAGCTTTTCCACTATGGGGTTCACCCCACGAGCTGTATCCAAATACGAGAGGCCGGTCAGGTAACCTTCTCCCTTAACACACTCCAGTTCGAGGAGAATGTCACCCAGTTCTCGAAGCTCGACATTATCTTTGTTGGTTAGCTTCGGAAAGTCCTCAATCTTCTTAAGCATTGCGTGTTCAATGACTTCTGGTGTCCCATAACAGTCTTTGAGACGTTGCCAAACCAGGTTGAGGCCTGCTGTGGGATTGCGGACGTGCACTGAGCGAATTCTCCTCACCTGTTCTGATGACTCAGCTCAGAGCCACTTTGTCATCAAATCTAGTTCTTCTCTGGCTGACAGATTCAAGTCCTTGGTGGTACTCAGGAAGGACGCTTTCCATGACCAATAATTTTCAGGACAGTCATCAAATTCTAGAAGACCTGAACTTAACAATTCTCGGCAGATGAGGTACCTAGCGAGGTCTTGTGCACCTTGTGGCTCGGGTAAGGACTGCTTGGCTGGATTGGCCGAGCGCTGTGGAGGTCTCTGCAGGTAAGTCTTACTTGCTTCTTCTCTTTTAAGCTCAGTGTCTCCGAAAACAGGTTGTTTGTTACTGTGGTGAGTAGCTGGTTCTGCGTCGAGATACCTGGATGTTTCCTTGAAGAACAATTTGGAGTGTTGTTGGACATACTCACTTGTACATTGCACTGGACTGAGGGGCTGTTCTAGAACATATGCTTCATGGCTGTGCTCCCCGCCTTCATTCTCCTCACCTTCTTCATAAGCTGCAGCTTCAGCTTCAGCGGCAGCGGCAGCTCTCTGGCTTTGGAGAATGTGGAGACTGGCGTCGAGGTCAGCTCTCTGCTTCATCACACTAGCGTCGAGGTCAGCTCTCTGCTTCATCACACTAGCTTCTTTTTCAGCGAAGGACAATTGAGCCTGGGCAGCTTTAGCCTTGGCATGTGCTTTGGCGGCTGCAGAAGCTGTCGATGATGACGGTCTGCTGGACCGCCGAGATGATCTGGAGGATGCTTTAGAGGACTGTGACTTGGCATCATTTGCTCGAAGAGGCTCATGCTTCTCGGTTGGCTGGTCAATGTCCTCTATGGTATATTGTCTTCCTGAACGTAGACTCATGGTAGCTGGGTGGTATCTTCTTGTGCTTGAGCCCGCTGTGCTGTTGTCTTTTCACTATTCTGCCCTTGCAGCACGTTCCTATGCAGAGCTAGACAGGTAGCTAACAACTTGATATCTTCCCATAAAAATCACAAGGCTTGACTTTTCTTGTAAACTTTACTGAAAGATTCTTATTGTGAAACTGAAATACAATACAGAAATGGAAGCACACATTAGTACACAAGCACATAACTGATATGCATACACAATTTTAGGTAAGCCTGAGCAACACAGTACATTTGGCATGTAACTTACCAAAACACATGGAAACACAGCTTACTGTGAATATACATTTAGCAAACTGAAAGGCATTCTCTTACATTCACTTTAAATTAGCCCTGTGCATAGTGCATCAAAATACAGCTACAAGTTAACCAGCTAGAAACAGAGAGTGAGCACTTCACGGCTAGCTGTGCAGGTTTGCTTACGGAGAAAGGTTACAAACTAAACATTTTCTGCAAAATATAGTGTACACTAATCATCTATAACATTCTCAAGTACTTACAGACAAATAGTGTCCAAGGCCGAAGCGAAACAGGAAAATAACTGCAAGACCATGTGTTGAGCTGCAAGTCTTGTGCGATGCAGCAGTTTACTTTACTGCACTTTACTGCGCTTTACCACACTTTACTGCGCTTTACTGCACTTGCTAGGTACCAAATATCCACTAGGTGGCGGCACACAATGGAAATCGACCCAAATTACTCAAACCACTGAATTAACTTGAAAACTAACATAAGTTCCTAAAGGAAGGCAGCACAACGGCTCTAGATTAGGTGTGAAATGCGCTGGCAGAATGGGAGACAGCTGCCATGTGGGAGAGAAAAAAAAGGGGTGGTGGGGAAAGGGCCAAAACAAAGGTGTGGATAAAAATAAGCAAAAATGTAATGGGGGCCTTGGTTATGACCTGAAATTGTTGAACTCGATGTTGAGTCCGGCCGGCTGTAAAGTGCCTAATCGGAAGATGAGGTGCTGTTCCTTGAGTTTACGCTGAGCTTCCATGGAACAATGCAAGAGCCCGAGTATGGTGAGGTCTGAATGGGAATGGGGTGGTGAATTAAAATGACAGGCGCCCAGAAGCTCGGACTCATCCTTACCGACTGAACAGAGGTGTTCCGCAAAGTGGTCATCCAATCTGTGTTTGGTCTCCCCAATGTAGAGGAGACCACATGGTGAGCAGCGAATACAGTATACTAGATTGCAAGAAGTACAAGTAAATCGCTGTTTCACCTGGAAGGGGTGTTTGGGGCCCTGGACAGTGGGAAGGTGGGAGGTATAAGGGCAGGTGTTTCATCTGCTGCGCTTGCACGGGAAGGTGCCAGGTGAAGGGGAAGGGGTGCTGGGGTGATAGAGGAGTAGACTAGGGTGTCTCGGAGGGAGCGGTCCCTACGGCATGCTGAAAGGGGAGGGGAGGGGAAGATGCGTTTGGTGGTGGGATTACTTTGGAGGTGGTGGAAATGGCGTGGAATGATCCGTTGAATGTGGAGGCTGGTGGGGTGAAAGGTGAGGACAAGGGGAACCCTATTGTGGTTCTGGGAGGGAGGGGCAGGGGTGAGGGCAGAAGTGCAGGAGATAGAACGGACACGGTCGAGGGCCGTGTCAATCACGGTAGAGGGGAATCCTCGGTTGAGGAAAAAGGAAGACATGTCGGAAGCACTGGTGTGGAAGGTGGCATCGTCGGAGCAGATGTGGTGGAGATGGAGAAACTGGGAGAATGGAATAGAGTCCTTACAGGAGGCGGGGTGGGAGGAAGTGTAGTCCAGGTAGCTGTGGGAGTCAGTGGGCTTGTTGTGAATGTTAGTCAATAACCTATCCCCAGAGATGGAGACGGAGAAGTCGAGGAAGGGAAGGGAAGAGTCAGAGATGGACCATGTGAAGGTGAGGGAAGGGTGGAAATTGGAGGCAAAGTGAATGAAATTGTCTAGTTCAGGGCGAGAGCAGGAAACGGCACCGATACAGTCATCAATGTATCAGAAAAAGAGGTGAGGGAGGGGACCTGAGTAGGACTGGAACAAAGAGTACTCCACATATCCCACGAAAAGGCAGGCATAGCTAGGACCCATGCGGGTACCCATGGCAACACCTTTGATTTGGAGGAAATGAGTGGAGTCAAAGGAGAAGTTGTTCAATGTGAGAACAAGTTCAGCCAGGTGGAGGAGGGTAGTGGTGGATTGGGACTGGTTGGGCCTCTGTTCAAGGAAGAAGTAGAGTGCCCTCAGGCCATCCTGGTGGGGGATGGAGGTGTAGAGGGATTGTACGTCCATTGTGAAAAGGAAGCGGTTGGGGCCAGGAAAATGGAAAATGTTAAAGTGGCGGAGGGCGTCCGAAGTGTCACAGATGTAGGTGGGAAGAGACTGGACAAGGGGAGAAGAGATAGATTCAAGATAGGAAGAGATAAGTTCTGTGGGGCAAGAAAAGGCTGAAATGATGGTTCTACCAGGGCAGTCCCGTTTGTGGATCTGGGGAAGGAGGTAGAAGCGGGTTGGCGAGGTTGGGGAACTATGAGGTTGGTGGCCGCGGTGGGGGGGGGAGGGCTCCAGAGGAGATGAGGTCAGTGACAGTCTTGGAAACGGTGGTTTGATGTTCAGTAGTGGGGTCATGGTCCAGGTGCAGGTAGGAGGAGGTGTCGGAGAGTTGGAGTGTAGAACTGAACCCAGCCAGAGTCAGTACCTTCAGGGGAGGAGAGGGAGGGGAACCAGTGAGTGTGGAACTGAACCCAACCAGTGTCAGCACCTTCAAGGGAGGAGAGGGAGGGAAACCAGTGAGTGTAGAACTGAGCCCAGCCAGAGTCAGCACCTTCAGGGGAGAAGAGGGAGGTAACCATGGAGTGTAGAACTGAACCCAGCCAGAGTCAGCACCTTCAGGGGAGGAGAGAGAGTGGAACCAGTGAGTGTAGAACTGAACCCAGCCAGCGTCAGCACCTTCAGGGGAGGAGAGGGAGAGGAACCAGTGAGTGTAGAACTGAACCCAACCAGAGTCAGCACCTTCAGGGGAGGAGAGGGAGAGGAACCAGTCTGTGTAGAACTGCACCCAACCAGAGTCAGCACCTTCAGTGGAGGAGAGAGAGGGGAACCAGTGAGTGTAGAACTGAACCCAGCCAGAGTCAGCACCTTCAGGGGAGGAGAGGGAGGGGAGCCAGTGAATGTAGAACTGGACCCAGCCAGAGTCAGTACCTTCAGGGGAGGAGAGGGAGGGGAACCAGTGAGTGTAGAACTGAACCAAACCTGTGTCAGCACCTAGAGTTGTCTGTTCCGATTTTCTATCCTTGCTTTGCAGTGATGACTTTTGTAAACTCCTTTTACAGGCTGTGCGAAGGGCAGCATTTGCACACCGCAAGCTCAAACCAAGCATCACATCAAGATGTGACAGAGTCACTCCATTCATCAGGGCAAGAATATCATCGGCCTTTGAATGTGGAAGGAGAAATGTTTGTCTGTTCTGTCTGTAGTAAAAGATTTCAAACATCAGTGTGACTGGAAAAGCACCGAGACACACACACCCGAGTGAGAGTGTTCCAGTGCACTGACTGTGGAAAGAGCTTTAACCAGTTACACAGCCTGCAAAAAGTCACATCATTCACCATAGGAAGAAACTGTACACGTCTTCTGTCTGTGGATGAGGCTTCAACTGATCGTCCAACCTGGAGAGACACAAGGACACCCGCACCATGGAGAAACCGTGGAAATGTGGAGACTGTGGGAAGGGATTTAATTACCCATCCCAGCTGGAAAATCATTGATGCAGTCACACTAGGGAGAGACCATTTAGTTGCTCTCACTGCCTGAAGACTTTCAAAGAATCATCAAACCTGCTGAAACACCATCAAGTTCACACTGGGGAGAAGCCGTTCACCTGCTCATTGTGTGGGAAGGGATTTTCTCAGTCCAACTACCTGCTGACACAGCAGCGAGTTCACAGTGATGAGAGACCATTCAGGTGCTCTCACTGTGCAAAGACATTTGCCCACTCATCCAACCTACTGAAACACCAGCGAGCTCACACAAGGGAGAGATTGTTCACTTGCTCTGTATGTGGGAAGGGATTCCCTCATTCATTCAACCTGCTGGCACACCAGCGAGCTCACACCAGGGAGAGGTCATTCACTTGCTCCATATGTGGGAAGAGATTCACTCGTTCATGCAACCTGCTGGCACACCAGCAAGCTCACACCAGGGAGAGGCCATTCACTTGCTCTGTGTGTGGGAAAGCATTTGCTCATTCTTCCCACCTGCAGCCACACCAGCGAGTTCTCACTGAGGAGAAGCCATTCACCTTCTCTGTGTGTGGGATGAGATTCACTCAGTCATCCAACTTCCAGACACACCAACTTGCTCACACTAATAAGAGACCTTTTAAAAGTCTGAGTGTGAGAAGAGCTTTAAAAGCACAAAGGATCTGCTGAGACACCAGCGAATTCACACTGGGGAGAGACCGTTCACCTGCCCCGAGTGTGCAAAGGGATTCACTAATTCATCCAACCTGCGGACACACCAGCGAGTTCACACTGGGTCTAGGACGTTCACCTGCTCTGAGTGTGGGAAGGGATTCACTCATTCATCCAACCTGCTGACACACCAGCGAGTTCACAAGTGACTGCGGGGGTTGGATTCTGCTGTTAATCACATCCAGGACTGAACCATGATCATTCTGACAGTTGGGGTTTGTTTCAGCTGATGTTAGTAACCCCTATAACTGTGCTGGAGTTTAATCTGTATCAATGTCAAATAAATGAGCTTTGTTTCCCACACACGCAGTGTGTCGGGTCCTTGTTATCGTGACAATAAGACCAGCTGATTGAGGACTTGTTACAAACTGAGTGGAATCCATCTGAGAACTGAGTTCCCACAACTTGTTAAAAGATGGATCTACAAGATGTCCAAGTCTGACAGGACAGAAAATTCTATTATATCACAGAGTCCATGTAATGTATATACCTTTAAGTGGGGAACTATCTTTTACAGCTCATGTATACTGTAATACCGGCAGTGACCACACCTGTATATAGCCCTGAGTAGTAATCTGTACAGATCAGTTCCACTGTGAGCCACGTTGAGTAAACACCTGTTGTACCGTTCTCCGCAGTCTGTGTCTTATTATACACGGACGCAACATTGATGACGAGGCAAGTTCGAACCTACCTGCAACTCTGCATCACCTCCCGGGGATTCGTTCCTGGAGATCAGTGGATTGGAGGTCAAGGCCAGAGACTCGGGCGTCAACCATGGGCAACCGCCCAGTCATCCAGCAGAGACTCGAGAATTGCGGGGGAGGCTGTCAAGAGCCAGGCTTCGCTTTCCAGTCGAGGTGGTCCAGCGAAACGGGCTGGCAACAGGTAGTGCGCAGACCCTTCCCGGACAGCGGCGGGCTAGAGCCCGACCGAGTGGCACAGCAAAGGGCCAAGCAGCGTCGACGGGGGAGAGAGAGAGAGGGCAGAGCGCACAGGGTGCAGCCGGTGTTCAGGGGCCGAGCAGCATCAGAGAGAGGGAGAGAGAGACACGCAGAAAACTACAGGGTGCCGCCATTGCCATGAGAACCGCCGGGAGCGGTGTTGGCAGCAGCGGGGGAGGTAGGAAAGCGCGGGAGATGCCATTTTAAGCCATTGGGAGACGCCATTTTAAACCACACCCAAAATGCCAAAGAGTGGCAGTATCACCGCATTTGACAATGAAGTCGAAGATTGGACTATATATGTCGAACGAATAGAGGTGTACTGCAAGGCAAATAAGGTGTCAGATGATAACAAAGCGTCGGTATTGTTAAATTTAATGGGTGCAAAGACGTATGGTTTATTACGAAATCTAGTAACCCCAACGAAGCCAATGGAAAAGAGTTTTGAAGACATAGTAACGATACTAAAGGAACATTTAAACCCCACACCGCTGCTGATAGCAGAAAGATTCAAGTTTCACAAACGGAACCAGCATAAGGATGAAAGCAGTGCTGATTATTTAACAGAACTACGCAAACTATCGAAACACTGCCAGTTTGGAGCGGGACTGGCAGATACCTTAAGGGACAAGTTTGTGTGTGGGCTTCAAAGTGAAGGAACCCAGAAACGGCTTTTATCTGAAAAGGACCTTACACTGGAAAAGGCTTTCAGCATTGCGGTATCATATGAAGCAGCAGCACGGGGCGCTGCAGAGATACAACAGAGACCGCAAGAATATGGCACAAACGAAATGTCATATGGAACAGAGAAGTGCTATCACTGCGGCAGAACAACACACGACCAGAATGATTGCTGGTTCAAAGACAAAGTGTGCAGACAGTGTGGAAAAGTAGGACACATAGCACGAGTCTGCAGGTCGGGAAAGAAAACCAGCAATAAGAAACCTACCAAAGAAAAGTAGAAGAAGGTACATAAGATGACGGAGAATAGTTCAGACGAACTAAAGAGTGATAACGACTCCAAAAGCAGGGAACTGAGTTGTCTGAAACTACATAATGTGATCACAACGGAGGATCACCGAACCATTTGGGTCACTCTCAAGATAGCAGGAGTCCAGGTAAAGATGGAATTTGACACAGGATCAGCCCTAACAGTCATAAACCGACGGGACTACGAGCGGCTATTCTCACACATACCCATGAGAGACACAAAAATTATTTTGAAGACGTACACGGGGCAAAAAGTCTACCCCAAAGGAAAAATAAGGGTGACCGTTATATATAACGGTAAGGAAACACCAAAACTAGACCTGTATGTATTACAAGATGGAGGACCACCATTACTGGGACGTGAATGGGTCCGGAAAATACAACTGGATTGGCATTCCATACAGGCACTGACTGTGGCTGACAAAAAGGGTGACGACGTCACACCTGGGCGACTGTCAAAGATCCTAACTGACGCAAAAGAAGTGTTCCAGCAAGGACTCGGAACACTAAAAGGCATGACAGCGATGATTAAAATTGAAGAAAACGCAAGCCCCAAATTTTTTAAGGCCAGACCGGTACCTTATGCGATCCGCCCAGCCGTCGAAGCAGAGCTGGAGAGTCTGGAACGTTCAGGTGTACTGTCCAAGGTAGACTGGAGTGAGTGGGCTACACCCATCGTCCCTGTGATGAAAATATCGTTGAGTAGCACGCCTGGGGAACCAAGGAAGGTTCGCATCTGTGGGGACTTTAAGGTAACAGTGAACCCAGTCCTTCACACCGTACAATATCCACTTCCGCGGATTGAAGATATTTTCACCTCGCTATCTGGAGGGAAATGCTTCACTAAGATTGATCTGGCCCAGGCGTATCTGCAAATGGAGGTAGAAGAAGCATCAAAAAAATAACTCACAATCAACACCCATAAAGGTCTCTACCAATACAACCAGCTGGTATTCGGGGTAGCATCAGCTCCGGCTATTTGGCAGAGGGCAATGGAACAAGTCCTGCAAGGGATCCCAGCGACCCAGTGTTATTTGGACGACATCCTGGTCACGGGCGAAAATGACAGTGATCACCTTGCCAACCTGGAGCAGGTGCTCACTAGATTGCAGGAATATGGGCTCCGAGCTAACCGCCCCAAATGCGAGTTTTTTAGAAAACAGATCTCGTATTGTGGCCACGTTATCGATAAAGAGGGGTTACATAAGTCCCCAGACAAGATTGAGGCAGTAGTCAAGGCTCCAGCACCGGAAAATGTGTCACAACTGAGGTCGTTCCTCGGGCTGATAAACTACTACCATAAGTTCTTGCCAAATTTGTCTACAATACTACAGCCACTGAACACCCTACAGCAAACTGGGGTGCCATGGAAGTGGAGTGACGAATGTAGACGAGCTTTCCAGAAGAGCAAAACACTAATCACATCGAAAGAGGTATTGGCCCATTACAACCCAGCATTACCAATTCGGTTGGCATGTGATGCGTCACCCTACGGCATTGGAGCGGTGCTGTCGCACAAATTCTCAGATGGCACCACTATGAGATTGAATATAAGGGCACGAAACAGCATGGAAATGCTGATGGGCTATCACGCCTGCCACTGCCTGCTGCGGAGGAAGCACCAGCAGTGGATCCTGTCGAAATATTCCATTCGAATATAGTTGAATACCTACCGGTAACTAACGCTTGTATCAAAAAGGAAACCCGAAATGACCCGACACTGTCTCGGGTATATGATTTGACGGTGAAGGGATGGCCAGCACATGGCGACTCACTGTTGCCAACATTCTCGACAAGGAGAGAACAGCTGTCAGTGTGCCGGGGGACCTTGATGTGTGGATCCCGAGTGGTAATTCCACCCAAGTTAAGGGATAGAGTGCTCAATGAGCTTCATGAGGGTCAACTGGGAGGTGTAAAAATGAAAAGCCTAGCCAGGGCTTATGTGTGGTGGCCGGGAATCGATAAACAAATCGAGGACCTGACCAAGAGTTGCTCAGGATGCCAGAAAGTCCAAAATGCACCACCACAGGCCCCTCTACACCCATGGGAGTGGCCCTCATCTCCATGGCAACGGGTGCATATTGATTTTGCTGGTCCATTCATGGACTCAATGTTTTTAATAGCCGTGGATGCGCACTCGAAATGGCCTGAGGTCATCAAAATGTCCTCCACGACCACGGAGAAAACTATTGCAGTCCTACGGACCATTTTTGCCAGGAATGGCTTGCCAGAACAGATTTGTTCCGACAACGGACCACAGTTTGTGTCCAAAGAGTTCTGGAGGTTCTTGAAAAAGAATGGGGTAAGGCATTACACATCCGCCCCGTATCATCCAGCCACAAATGGATTGGCTAAGAGGTTCGTACAAACCTTTAAGAAGGCAATAAAGGCTATGTACAATGACAACATTCCGCTGCAGCACAAGGTGGACAATTTCCTGTTCGCCTACCGGAATGCGACACATGCAGTCACCAACCAGGCCCCAGCCATGATGTTCTTTAACCGAAGGTTAAGATCTCACCTGGATTTGCTCAGACCAAACATACGAAGAGATGTTGAGAGTAAGCAATTCCAGCACATCCATGAGAAGCCAACAAGGAGCTTCAATGTAGGGCAACCAGTCTTGGCCCGTGGCTACCGAACAGAAAAATGGCAGCCAGGAACGATATGCACACGGCAGGGCCCACTAATTTACACAGTGGACGTTGGGGAGAGCATCGTGAGACGCCATGCTGACCAGATCCTAGAGTCACAGGAACAAGTCAACCCCATGCCTCGCCCATACGTCCCTGGTGATGAACCCGACGTACAGGTCGCATCTACCCCAGAAACAGTAGCATTGGAAGCTGATGAACCAACCGACGACAGGGGGCCAGAATCGCCTCCGCACCAAGAGCAAGACAGTCGGGAAAGGCGCTATCCAGAAAGGATCAGGAAGCCTCCCCAAAGACTGAATATATAAATAGACTATTTTCAGCTAATGTTGCATGTTAAAAGTGTTAATTGTAATTAGTTTGATATTTAATTGTTAAATGAGTGTTATGGTACTGTTAATCTAAAAGGGGAGGAATTGTAATGTATATACCTTTAACTGGGGAACTATCTTTTACAGCTCATGTATACTGTAGTACCGGCAGTGACCACACCTGTATATAGCCCTGAGTAGTAATCTGTACAGATCAGTTCCACTGTGAGCCACATTGAGTAAACACCTGTTGTACCGTTCTCCGCAGTCTGTGTCTTATTATACATGGACGCAACTGTCCACTTCAACCCTCCAGGGCAGTGAGTCCCTGTAATATTGGATTTTAACCTATGGGAAATATTCTGATAATCTGTTATTGTCACGGGGCAAAGCTGCCTTGTTACTTTAACATCAATTTATTCAGACTCAATGGACAATCCGATCTCCAAATGGAAACGTCTCCTTAAAGCTGACGGTGTCGGCAGTTCTGCAGCTCATTTCTCAGTGTGAGCGTGTCAGAATGAAAAGCTTTAACAACAGCCGATGTTTCACAAAGGGAGACCTCACCAGACCAAAGGCCATTGGTGGAGTTTAATGGGCTGTTTGTGTCACTGGGCTACAGGAGGCCATTTTTAACAGAAGGAAAACTGGTCACAGCAAACAGAGAGTTTAACAGACTGTCCCTGGTCCACTCGAACCCCCACCTTCTCTCTCTCTCACTATTTATGGGCACTGCTGCAGTAATTGCTCCTCTGACCTTTCCTCTCTTGTCCCTCCTACACCCCTAATACACGGCCCGACACAATCTCCCTCCCCCGACATCCTCACTGTGCTGGAATCCATACCAGTCTCCCCATCTGCTCCTTGTTCTCTCCCTGGATCCTAAAACTACTGAACTCAGTCTTCCCCTCCTGAAGTCTACAGGCTCTAAAACTGAAGCTTGGTGTCCCTCAGTCCCGACTCCTTGATTTACCTCCCCTTCTCTCCTCCACTTTCCCCCTTGGTTGTGTTCCACGCTCTGGGCCTTGGGCCTTCCCCGGGGATTCTCAGTATGAACAGGTGGGATGTGTTTGGAGACAGGGTGTCCCGGCTCTCCACCTTTAAAGGGACAAGGAGACGACCAGCTGGGCTAAATGGCCCTGCTTTAGGACATCACTGCCGTGCCTAGCAACCAGCCTCCCTGAGCCCTGCTCATTATGGGCTGGGTTTAGCTCAGCGCTGTTACAGGAAGGGAAACAGGAGCAGGATTCGCCCCGTGTGGAGCCCAGGATTAATGGGGAGAGGTACAGGATCAATTTATACCTTATTGAGTGAGAAATGTCATTGTCCCGGACACTCCCTGTCCCTCGGTATCTATGTCAGAGAGCGGCTGATGGGTTTACTCTGTATCTAACCCGTGCTGTACCCGACTGGAGAGTGTTTGATGCTGACACCAGGGGCTCAGCTCCACGAGCACAACATTTAACCCAAAGATGATCTGATAAACCCATCAGCTTCTCCCCTGGACACAGGTCCTGAGGGACAGGGAGTGTCTCTGATATTTTGGTCGGTGTCGTTGATCAAGTTTAAACACCTCGCTCACATCTCCTCTCACCCTGCTTTGTTCTAATGAGAAGTGCCCCAGTTTCTCTCGTCTCTCCTCCTGGGAAAGAGAAGTTCGCCTCAGTTAGAAACTCAAACAGGCGCTTCACTGCAGACAGGTCATCATGAGGAAACATTTCTTTACCCAGCGAGTTATTATGATCTGAAATGCACTGCCTGAAAGGGTGGAGGAAGCAGATTCAAGAGTAACTTTCAAAATGGCCACCTTTTGTGCTGTATCATTCTATGATTCTCTGATAACTAAAGCCGCTCATCCGTGGTATAACCTCAGTGAATTTATTCTGCAGCCTCTCTGTGGCCCCGACATCCTTCCTAGTGTAAGGGATGTCCAAAACTGATTCTAACTGCAGCCGAACCGATGATTTTGTTTTCTACGTCCCTTTTATAAAAAACCTCAGGTAACATTTTTAAATCACTTTATAAAGTTATCCTCCAACTTTTAAAGCTTTGTGTATCTGATCTCCCTGTAGATTTTGCGTCTGCGCTCACTCGGAGGTCGAACTCCAAATCATTGTTAACACCTTCACCGAAGCGTACGAGAGCATGGGCCTTACACTAAACATCCGTAAGACAAAGGTCCTCTACCAACCTGCCCCTGCCACACAGTGCTGCCCCCCGATTATCAAAATCCATGACAAGGCCTTGGACAACGTGGACCACTTTCCATACTTCTGGAGCCTACTGTCAACAAGGGCAGTTGTCGAAGACCAAGTCCAACACCGCCTTCAGTGTGCCAGTGCAGCCTTCGGTCGCCTGAGGAAGCGAGTGTTTGAAGACCAGGACCTCAAACCCGGCACCAAACTCATGGCCTACAGAGCAGCAGTGATACCCGCCCTGCTGTATGCCTCAGAGACATGGACCATGTACAATAGGCACCTCAAAGCACTGGAGAGGAACCACCAACGCTGCCTCCGCAAGATCCTGCAAATCCATTGGCAGGATAGGCGCACCAACATCAGTGTTCTCGCTCAGGCCAACATCCCCAGCAAATATCCTCTGGTTCTCGACCCCTCCGCCAATGGGAACAGTTTCTCTCTATCTACTCTGTCGAGACCCCTCATGATCTTGAACACCTCTATCAGATCTCCTCTCAACCTTCTCTGCTCAAAGGAGAACCACCCCAGCTTCTACAGTCTATCCACGTAACTGAAGTCCCTTATCCCTGGAACCATTCTTGTAAATCTTTTCTGCACCCTCTCTGAGGCCTTCACATCCTTCCTAAAGTTCGGTGCCCAGAATTGGACACAATACTCTAGTTGAGGCCGAACCAGTGTTTTGTTGTGGAGTATTTTAAACCAACACTCGACACAAGGTTTTAGATCGATAGTCAAGTTGTCTTTATTGCACCGGTGGGGAAACAGCCTGATCTGTCTTAGCCAGACCTTTCCAAATTGGTACAGCAAACACTTCATTTTTATACATTACAATACACATGTCAAAATTCATTCCTGCCACCTGATTGGACCTTGGCCCGCATGCATCTTCACTGATTGGTTGCCTTTGCCGCGTTACATTAAAATAGTGCCATTATTACCTGAAAAGTATATGTCAAGCTGTTGTTGCACCTCTGACCTCTGTTTATGCCAAATGGGTCTCATCAACATTGTACTTCTGACTCATTGTCCTCCTTTCCTGCCTCTCTCGGCATCTTTCATTGTTTTACTTTCCTGCCAGAACAGAACTTACATCCTCTTAGGCCTCTTATGGTTCCATGTCTGGCTATGTTATCTCTACTTAGAAAAAGCTTACTACTGCAAAATATGGTCTTTATTACACCATTCAGTGAAACTGCCAGCGATGTCAGTTTAACCCCTTCCCCACTGCAATCCCCCCTTTTGGTACTTGGCCCTTGCCCAAGATAAACCACATGTATAAGCATCGCTGTGCCTCCTGCCCCATGCGGTGATCAGGCGCTGGTTCGGGAGGCCCTGCATACCCATCATGTTTAGAGCAAACTTGTGTTTTCCAGCTCTTTCCAACTCACTTTAGCTCTTTGTTTGGTCCATTTCTTTTTACAAGTGGTGCATGCTGCTATTCCCCATCCTATAGCCATGACTAACTCTACTATCACTAATATATGAGAATTGATGCGGATCCATGGGTGTATGTTGACATTCTCTCCCCAATCCCACAGCTTCTCATACCACGGGACTTCCTGCAGCTCTACCTCTATGTCCCTTTCTAATTCCCCAAGATTCCTTTGCAACACTATGTATTGTTTCACCATCTTACTTAAATCCTCTTTCATTTCTTGCAGATCCTTTTGCAGGTGGGGTATTGGGCCCCTACCGGATCTTCATAATTGACCAACTCGTCCTTTAGACTATCTGGCACATTTAGTTTTATCTCCTCCCTTGAATGTACATACACCAATCTGGTGTGTCCAATTGTCACAGGGATCTTTGGCGCAAAGCAGAAGTTAGGCATTGTGATTACACGTACAAGGTTACTATATTGGTACTCCGTCTCTGTGGTGGTTATACATTACTCCCCTTCGCCTCTATATCCCGAGCGGGTGTGATGGTGATCAACATGTGATAATTCCAACACACACCCCTCTGTCTTATTATAGCCGCACTCATCCTTATGGCCTTCTCGTACTGGATATGAGCATATCGTAAGCGTGCCTTTCCCGTGGCATCCGTTTAGGGAGACCCCTCTCATAGTACCATTCTTCCTGATGGCATAGGTATCAATTGGATAGTGTTGGAGGTATGTCTCACCCCTCCCTATGCCTATGTTTGTTACCTGGTACTGTGGGTATGGAGTCATGTCTAGTCCCACCACTGGTATCAGGAGTACCATGCCTATCATTGCGGTGACTTCTGCTTTACATTTTTGTACCACTGGATATACTCTGGTCATCCCCTTTGAGGGTACAAGCACTCAGAGGGCCTGGATTCTGGCTCAGGCCATAGAGCTGTGTGCTGTTAATCCAGTCTGGTACCTCGCCTCGCTGTGTCTGTGCCTGATTATGTTTTAACTGTCCGGTGATCCATTGGCCATAGGCATGACACAAGACTCTCCCTACCCGGTCTTTTGCCTGTTCCTCATCTCTATGGTTTAGTTTGTTGATAATGCTAGCATGGTCCTCTATAACCTTGATTCCCTCAAGTAATTTCCTTATCGTGTGTCCTCCCAACTCTGATCCTTGTCGAACCAAACCAGTTTTCTTCTCTAAAACCTGCTGTATTACCCTTTGTAGTCGTTCCACACTACTTTGGACTCCTTGTATATCTAGGGTACTAATGAATGATGTCCCCGTGTTTATTCCCGTGAGTATATCGGTTCCTAAGCTCCTCTTAATCCTTTGGTGGAATGCAGCATGTCCCCTAAAACTGGTAGCCCCTGTCGCATCAGCAGCTTGGTTAATTACATTCTTCATCATATATGCTTACAATTCTCTAGTTTTAGTAAACCTTTCACAATATCCTGGCCATTGTAACATGGTTAAGTTCATTAGCACCGGTACAATTTTGTGTCTCCCGTTACCATACGATTGTTCTCCCTCGGTAAATAATACTAGTCCATTCATGGGTCCAGGTTTCATATCTGGACATTGTAGCATCCTCGGTTCGCTTGTCTCTTCTTTCTGTGTATTGGGAGCCGTGGATGAGACTCCGAATGTGATTGTTCCATTAACACATGGTGCTTCTTCATCATGTACTTGTCGTGTAATGTGGGATGTCCCTTCGCTTATTTCATGTTCCAGCAGTAATCCCACCTTCATGGTGAAGTTTCCCTGTAAATTAAGCAGAAGCCTGGTCGTCACCAGAGGTTAGTTTATCTCCGGTGTTTATTCCATTGTTCCTGTGGGATTTAAGATCAGATGGGTTATTGTTGTACCGTTTTAATTGGGTCCAATGTTTCCATCTACCCTTTCCCCTCATATCTATACATGCGCACGTATCGCTGGTCATGATAACCTCAAATGGTCCGGTCCATCTAGGTGAGAATCCCGATCTCTCTGGCAATATTTTGACAAATACCTGCTCTCCCACCTTGGGTAGGGGCTCCGAGGCCCCCTGCTTTTGTGTGTTTTTATTTCTGATGTCTTGTTGTTCTTTAACTTCTTGTTTGTGCTCCTTCAATTGATTATCCAATGTTTGTACGTATTTCCTCATTTTATCTTTTAAGGGTCCTAGTCCCTCACTACCAGATGCTACTCCTTCCGGCAGACACGTTGCTCGTCCAGTCCTGAGTTCATATGGTGTCAGTCCGGTCACCCTGTGATCCTTATTCCATATTCCATCTCTACCTTTGGCTGCGCCTCTCTTTGTCCACTGCTCCTGCTCCTCCATTTCAGTCTCCTCTTGGATTCTTTTAATGTTCACTTCCTCTGCTGTTATTCTACCTGCTGCTCTTGCTGCCTGATCAGCTAGCATATTTCCTTTTTGTTGCTCGCTCACTATCTTGCGGTGTGCCTTTACTTTAATCACTGCAAACTCTTCTGCTCCTTTTACCGCTTCTACTAGGCCTCTCACTACCTCCTCATGCTGTATTTGTCCCCCTCCGGAAGTTACATAGCCTCAAAGTCAACATGGATTTACAAAAGGTAAATCGTGCTTGACTAATCTACTGGAATTTTTTGAGGATGTAACTGGTAGAATAGATAAGGGAGAACCAGTGGATGTGGTGTATTTGGACTTTCCGAAGGCTTTCGATAAGGTCCCGCATAAGAGATTAGCGTGTAAAGTTAAGGCAAATGGGATTGGGGGCAAGGTATTGACTTGGATAAAGAACTGGTTGACAGACAGGAAGCAAAGAGTTGGAATAAACTGCTCTTTTTCCGAGTGGCAGGCAGTGACTAGTGGGGTACCGCAGGGATCGGTCCTAGGACTCCAGATATTCACAATATATATAAATGATCTAGACGAGGGAACTCGATGTAATATCTCCAAGTTTGCAGATGACACAAAGCTGGGTGGGCGTGTGTGCTGTGAGGAGGATGCTGAGAAACTCCAGGATGATTTGGACAGGTTGGGTGATTGGGCATTAGCATGGCAGATGCAGTATAATGTGGATAAATGTGAGGTTATCCACTTTGGTAGCAAAAACAGGAAGGCAGATTATTATCTGAACGGCAATAGATTGGGAGAAGGGGAAGTGCAACGAGACCTGGGTGTCCTTGTGCACCAGTCGCTAAAGGTAAGCATGCAGGTGCAACAGGCGGTTGAGAAGGCAAATAGTATGTTGGCCTTCGTAGCGAGAGGGTTTGAGTACAGGAACAAGGATGTCTTGCTGCAGTTGTACAGGGCCTTGGTGAGGCCACACCTTGAGTATTGTGTGCAGTTTTGGTCGCCTTATCTGAGGAAGGATGTACTTGCCATGGAGTGAGTGCAGCGAAGATTCACCAGACTGATACCTGGGATGGCAGGAATGACGTATGAGGAGAGATTGGGTCGATTGGGCTTATACTCGCTGGAGTTTAGAAGAATGAGAGGGGATCTCATTGAAACTTATAAAATTCTAACAGGAGTGGACAGACTTTATGCAGGAAGGATGTTCCCGATGGCCGGGGATTCCAGAACCAGGGGTCACAGTCTAAAGATAAAGGATAAGCCATTCAGGACAGAGATGAGGAGGAATTTCTTCACCCAGAGTGGCGAACCTGTGGAATTCTCTACCACAGAAGGCAGTGGAGGCCAATTCATTAAATATTTTCAAGACGGAGTTGGATATTTTTCTTAAGGCTAAAGGGATCAAGGGAAATGGGGAGAAGGCAGGGACAGGGTACTGAATTTGGATGATCAGCCATGATCTCATTGAATGGCGGAGCAGGCTCGAGGGGCCGAATGGCCTACTCCTGCTCCTATCTTCTATGTTTCTATGTTTCCTCTCCTATTCCACGCTATCATATAATCATGCACTACCACAAACACATACCTACTGTCTGTGTATATATTTACTCGTTTTCCCTTTGCCAATTTCAATGCTTCCGTGGGAGCCACTAGTTCTGCTACCTGCGCTGAGGTTCCTCCTTCAACCCCTCCCTTTGCGACTGTTTCTCCATTCTCAGATTCTACTGCCCAACCAGTGGGTGGCTCCCCATTTATATATCGGCGAGATCCGTCTACATAAAAGGTGTTCTGGGGATTTTCAAGAGGCGATTCTGATACGGTTCCTCTGACCTCTTCTTCGATTACTAACTGACACTCGTGTGCCTCACCCTCTGATAGCATTCCCTCTGCGGGGTTGACTCTATGTTCCCTTATAATCTGGACTGATCTGTCCTTGGGTATCAATACTGCTTCCCAAGCTGCCCTCCTTCTGTCTGATACAGCCTTCATTTTGCCTGTGTTTAGCAGGTCCACACTGTGTGTTGCGTGTGTAATATCAGCTGTCCTGACATAGTGACGGGCTCGCATATCCGCACCGCCCATGCGACGCAGTCGAGGGCCGCCACGCATCTCGCCGTTCCTTTAGCCACGGGGGTGTGTTGGGTGGAGTAATCGGCAATTGGCCTCTTATCTCCTCCGTACTCTTGGGTGACTACAGCGTTATAGAAGTTCCCGTCTATATATATAGTATATATGGAATGGCTTGACTATATTTGGCAATCCTAGTGCCGGTGCGGACGTCAGGGCTGCTTTTAATTTTGCATAAGCCTCGTCCTGCTCCGATTCCCATTCTGTCTTATCAGTGGCGGGTCTCCCCCTTTAACTAACCATTGAATCGGCTCTGCTTTCCCTGCAATGTCTGATATAAAATTCCTGCAGTAGTTAAACAGTCCCAACACTTTCCTCACTCCCCGGACGGTCACTCGCCTTGGCATGTCTTTTATGGCTGCCTTTTGTTCCTGCGGGAGTGCCTTATACCCCTGGCTCATTCCGTGTCCCAGATACTTTACTTTGGACAGTCCAACCTGTGCCTTTTTGGGTTTCAATTTAAAGCCAGCTTTCTTAAGTGTCTGGAGGGTGGCTAGTACTGCTCCCATGTGTCCTTTGGCATCCTCTGATGCAATGATTATGCCATCGACATATTGGAGTAGGGCGCTCTTGTACTTTGATAGGTCTAACTCGTCTAAGGCTTGACTCAGTACACGGTGGAATATATTTGGACTATTGTGGAACCCCTGCAGGATCCTGGTCCATGTATACTCTCTATCCCCGCACAGGTTCAAATCCTGTTCGTGACGCCAATTGTTGTGGAGTATTTTAAACCAACACTCGACACAAGGTTTTAGATCGATAGTCAAGTTGTCTTTATTGCACCGGTGGGGAAACAGTCTGCTCTGTCTTAGTCAGACCTTTCCAAATAGGTACAGCAAACACTACATTTTGATACATTACAATACACATGGCCATCTCATGCACAATTCATTCCTGCCACCCGATTGGACCTTGGCCCACATGCATCTTCACTGATTGGTTGCCTATGCCGCGTTACATTAAAGTACCGCCTTTATTATCGGAAAAGTATATGTCAAGCAGTGTGTAAAACCTCTGACCTGTGTTTATGCCAGATGGGGTACTCATTGTCCTCCTTTCCTGCCTCTCTAGGCCTCTTTTACTTCCAACTCATTGTTTTACTTTCCTGCCAGAACAGAACTTACATCCTCTCGGCCTCTTATGGTTCCATGCCCGGCTATGTTATCTCAACTGCCAATTCAGCAACTTAGAAAAAGCTTACTACTGCAAAGTATGGTCTTTATTACACCATTCAGTGAAACTGCCAGCGATGTCAGTTTAACTCTTTCCCCACTGCAACACTCCTCCTCCCTGATTGCAATTGGTTCCGTCAGGGCCACTCAGCTCCTGACCTCATTACAGTCTTGGTCCAAACATGGACAAAAGAGCTGAACTCAAGAGGTGAGGTGAGAGTGACTGCCCTTGACATCAAGGCAGCATTTGATCAAGTGTGGATCAAGGAGCCCTAGCAAAACTGAAGTCAATGGGAATCAAGGGAAAACACTCCACTGGCTGGAGTCATACCTAGCACAAAGGAAGTTGGCTGTGGTTGTTGGAAGTCATTCATCTCAATCACATGACATCACTGCAGGAGTTCCTCACGGCAGTGTCCTAGGCCCAACCATCTTCAGCTGTTTCATCAATGACCTTCCCTCCATCATAAGGTCAGAAGTGGGGATGTTCGCTGATGATTGCACACTGTTCAGCACCATTCGAGACTCGTCAGATACTGACGCAGTCTGTGTCCATATGCAGCAAGACCTGGACAACATTCAGACTTGGGCTGACAAGTGGCAAGTAACATTCGCACCACACAAGTGCCAGGCAATAACCATCTCCAACAAGCGAGACTCTAACCATCTCCCCTTGACATTCAATGGCATTACCATCGCTGAATCCCCCACTATCAACATCCTGGGGGTTACCATTGATCAGAAACTGAACTGGACCAGCCATATAAATACTGTGGCTACAAGAGCAGGCCAGAGGCTGGGAATTCTGCGGCGAGTGTCTCACCTCCTGACTCCCCAAAGCCTTTCCACCATCTACAAGGCACAAGTCAGGAGTGTGATGGAATACTCTCCACTTGCCTGGATGAGTGCAGCTCCAACAACACTCAAGAAGCTCGACACCATTCAGGATAAAGCAGCCCGCTTGATTGGCACTCCATCCACCACCTTCAACATTCACTCCCTCCACCACCGGCGCACTGTGGCTGCAGTGTGTACCATCTACAAGATGCACTGCAGCAACTCGCCAAAGCTCCTTCAACAGCATCTTCCAAACCCGCGACCTCTACCACTTAGAAGGACAAGGGCAGCAGACGCATGGGAACATCACCACCTACAAGTTCCCCTCCAAGCCACACACCACCCTGACTTGGACCTGTATCGCCGTTTCTTCACTGTCGCTGGGCCAAAATCCTGGAACTCCCTTCCTAACAGCATTGTGGGTGTACCTACACCATATGGACTGCAGCGGTTCAAGAAGGTGGCTCACCACCATCTTCTCAAGGGCAATTAGGGATGTCATACTGGAGTTTCTCGGCATCCTCCTCACAGCACACACATCCACCCAGCTTTCTGTCGTCCGCAAACTTGGCGATATTACATCTAGTTCCCTCGTCTAGATCATTAATATATATTGTGAATAGCTGGGGTCCTAGCACTGATCCCTGTGGTACCCCACTAGTCACTGCCTGCCACTCGGAAAGAGACCCATTTATTCCAACTCTTTGCTTCCTGTCTGCCAACCAGTTCTCTATCCAATTCAGTACCTTGCCCTCAATCCCATGTGCCTTAACTTTACATGCTAATCCGGGACTGAACCATGTTCATTCTGACATTTGGGGATTGTTTCTGCTGATGTTAATAACCCTAGTTTAATATTCTTGATGTATAGCTGATTGATTGTTGGGGCTGCAGTGTCCCTTTAAGAACTGCAGTCTGTCATCATTCTCCTTAATTCAGGGACTCTCGTCAGAAATTTGTTTGCAATAAATTTATGAACTTTTACTTCAATCCTAAATTGATCTTTGGTACAAAATCTACAATTCACTGTCTAAAAGATTCCATTGATTAACATCTCCAATTAGAAAATGCTGATTAATCCTCGCTGACAATTCTTACTGACTTGCACATTACACACAGTGGCACCTCCATTATCCGCCAGAAAGAAGGGGAATGGGAATTGGTGGAGAATCGAGAGTCCCCAAATGTTGCCCCTCCCGCCTGATACAGCAATCCCCTCGGCACGGGAATGGGGACAACTCCAAACCAAGTAATGGGCTGAGTTTAATCTTTGTGGGCCTGTGGGGTTGGCTTATATCAGACAGGAGGAGATTGGTGTCAGTGACTGTGGGGTTGGTTTATATCAGACAGGAGGAGATTGGTGTCAGTGACTGGGGCTGGTTTATATCAGACAGGAGGAGATTGGTGTCAGTGACTGTGGGGTTGGTTTATATCAGACAGGAGGAGATTGGTGTCAGTGACTGTGGGGTTGGTTTATATCAGACAGGAGGAGATTGGTGTCAGTGACTGTGGGGTTGGTTTATATCAGACAGGAGGAGATTGGTGTCAGTGACTGTGGGGTTGGTTTATATCAAACAGGAGGAGATTGTTGTCATTGACTGTGGGGTTGGTTTATATCAGATAGGAGGAGATTGATGTCAGTGACTGTGGGGTTGGTTTATATCAGACAGGAGGAGATTGGTGTCAGTGACTGTGGGGTTGGTTTATATCAGACAGGATAAATTGTCAAAGTTGGAGAAGATATGGTATTCCTACATTTAACGATTGGTAGGAAAGATTTTTTTTATTAATTCCTGGGATGTGGGCGTCGCTGGATTGCCCAGTGTTTACTGCCCATCCCTAATTGCCCTTGAGAAGGTGGTGGTGGTGGATTAGTTAAGAAAGGGAAGATAGATTATGAAAGTAAACCAGCAAAAAATATAAAAACAGATAGCAAGAGTTTCTACAGTTATATAAAAAGAAAAAGGGTGGCTAAAGTGAATGTTGGTCCCTTAGAGGACGAGACCGGGAAATTAGTGGTGGGGAACCTGGAGATGGCAAAAACGCTGAACAATTATTTTGTATCAGTCTTTACAGTAGAGGACACTAAAAATATCCCAACACTGGACAAACAGGGGGCTATAGGGGGAGAGGAGTTAAACACGATTAAAATCACTAAGGAGATGGTACTCGGTAAGATAATGGGACTAAAGGCGGATAAATCCCCTGGACCTGATGGCTTACATCCTAGCGTCTTGAGAGAAGTAGCGGTAGGGATTGTGGATGCATTGGTGGTAATTTTCCAAAAATCCCTGGATTCAGGAAAGGTCCCAGCAGATTGGAAAACTGCTAATGTAATGCCCTTATTTAAAAAGGGAGGCAGACAAAAGGCTGGAAACTATAGACCAGTTAGCCTAACATCTGTGGTTGGTAAAATGTTGGAGTCCATTATTAAGGAAGCAGTAACAGGACATTTGGATAAGCATAATTTAATCGGGCAGAGTCAACATGGTTTTGCGAAGGGGAAGTCATGTTTGACAAATTTGCTCGAATTCTTTGAGGACGTAACAAACAGGGTGGATAAAGGGGAACCAGTGGATGTGGTGTATTTGGACTTCCAAAAGGCATTTGATAAGGTGCCACACAAAAGATTACTGCACAAGATAAAAAATCACGGGATTGGGGGCAATATACTGGCATGGGTGGAAGGTTGGCTATCTAACAGTAAACAGAGTGTTGGGATAAATGGTTCATTCTTGGGTTGGCAATCGGTAACTAGTGGTGTTCTGCAGGGGTCAGTGCTGGGATCCTAACTCTTTACAATCTATATTAATGATTTGGAGGAAGGGACCGAGTGCAACGTATCCAAGCTTGTCGATGATACAAAGATGGGAGGGAAAGCAGTGAGTGAGGAGGACATAAAAAAAACCTGCAAAAGGACATAGACAGGCTAAGTGAGTGGGCAGAAATTTGGCAGATGGAATATAATGTTGGAAAGTGTGAGGTTTTGCACTTTGGCAGAAAAAAATCAAAGAGCAAGTTATGATCTAAATGGAGAGAAACTGCAAAGTGCTACAGTACAAAGGAATCTGGGGGACCTGGTGCATGAAACACAGAAGGTTAGTATGCAGGTACAGCAGGTGATCAGGAAGGCCAATGGAATCTTGGCTTTTATTGTAAGGGGGATGGAGTATAAAAGCAGGGAAGTCTTGCCGCAGTTATACAGGGTACTGGTGAGGCCACACCTGGAATATTGCGTACAGTTTTGGTTTCCATATTTAAGAAAAGATATACTTGCTCTCGAGGCAGTTCAGAGAAGGTTCACTCGGTTGATTCCGGAGATGAGGGGTTGACTTATGAGGAAAGGTTGAGTAGGTTGGGCCTCTACTCATTGGAATTCAGAAGAATGAGAGGTGATCTTATCGAAACATATAAGATTGTGAGGGGGCTTGATCGGGTGGATGCGGGGAGGATGTTTCCACTGATGGGTGAGACTAGAACTAGGGGGCATAATCTTAGAATAAGAGGCTGCCCTTTCAAAACTGAGATGAGGAGAAACTTCTTCACTCAGAGGGTAGTAAATCTATGGAATTTGCTACCTCAGAGAGTTGTGGAAGCTGCGACATTAAATAAATTTAAAACGGAGATGGACAGTTTCCTAGCTGATAAGGGAATAAGGGGTTACGGGGAGAGGGCAGGGAAGTGGACGTGAGTCTAGACTTGGATCAGCCATGATCCTATTGAATGGCGGAGCAGGCCCGAGGGGCCGTATGGCCTACTCCTGCTCCTACTTCTCATGTTCTTATTATGTTCTTGAACCGCTGCAGTCCGTGTGGTGAAGTTGCTCCCACAGAGCTGTTAGGGAGAGAGTTCCAGGATTTTGACCCAGTGACAATGAAGGATTGGCGATATATTTCCATGTCGGGATGGTGTGTGACTTGGAGGGGAGCTTGGAGGTGGTGGTGTCCCCCTGCGCCTGCTGCCCTCGTCCCTCGAGGTGGTGGAGGTGGCGGGTTTGGGAGGTGCTGCCAAAGAATCCTTGGCGAGTTGTTGCAGCACCTCTTGTCGATCAGAGGGTCTCAACCGGGGTCCGTGAGAAGGTTTCAAGGGGTGGGCCCAGAAAGTCTCTCCCTCTTTCATTCTTTCTCTCACAAGCAGCCCTCACACCGGGCGCCGGCTCAGTTCCCATTGAGCAGCCGCGGGGGAAGCGATGTGGGGCGCGATGGGGCGACAGGGCTTTCACAAATCTTTAGTGTCGCCAGCCTTTCTAAAACATCTTCCTTTTTTTGAGGATCTGTGTGAACTCGCTGGTGACACAGCAGGTTGGATGAACTCTGAAACCTCTTTTCACAGTCAGAACATTTAAAGGGTCTTTCATAAAGGAAGTGGCCCTAGAAATAGTAGATGCATCACTGGTCATCTTCCAAAATTCGATAGACTCTGGAACAGTACCCATGGATTGGAGGGTAGCTAATGTTACCCCACTGTTCAAAAAAGGTGGTAGAGAAAAAGCAGGGAATTATAGACCGGTAAGCCTGACATCAGTAGTGGGGAAAATGCTAGTGTCCATTATAAAAGATGTAATAGCAGAGCACTTGGAAAACAGTGACTGGATCGGACAAAGTCAACATGGATTTACAAAAGGTAAATCGTGCTTGACTAATCTATTGGAATTTTTTGAGGATGTAACTGGTAAAATAGATAAGGGAGAACCAGTGGATGTGGTGTATTTGGACTTTCAGAAGGCTTTCGATAAGGTCCCGCAGAAGAGATTAGTGTGTAAAGTTAAGGCACATGGGATTGGGGGCAAGGTATTGACTTGGATAGAGAACTGGTTGGCAAACAGAAAGCAAAGAGTTGGAATAAATGGCTCATTTTCCAAGTGGCAGGCAGTGACTAGTGGGGTACCGCTGGAATCGGTCCTTGGACCCCAGCTATTCACAATATATATTAATGATCTGGACGAGGGAACTAGATTGTAAGATTAGGATCACAGGCTCACACAGATTACCCAACAGGGTTTTAGAAGTTGCAAGGCTTTTATTAAAGAGCTACAGTTTTAAAGCATAATCAGATATTACATATGGTTTAAGCTGAGTATAATAGACATACAACCCGTGACAGTAGGAGCGATCTACGACTCCTGAATCGGAATGACATGACTGGACAGACGGACAGGCAGTACGGTGGTCTCGGATTGGGTGGATTCCTGCAGTCTGCTGCAGTGGTCACTTCTGTTGGGTCATCTCTCAAGCTGTTGGAGGTGTGAGGCCATCAGCCACCTCAGAGACTAAACTTGACCAAGGTGTTAGGCCGTAGCCACCTCGGGGAAGCCTTCGCCCCTGACTGCCTGATTTCCTCTCTCGGTCGTCTATATTTACAGTTATATCGGTGGGCTGGTAATCACCTGCTGTCAATCATTTGATCCCCATCCTATTGTCCAATTGTGAAGCGGGAAGGTAACCCTCGCCGTCCCTTTCTGCATGACTGACAAGACCTCCCTCTTATCTTTCTGAGGAATGTTTTGTCAAGTTTCTTCAAGGGCATTTTATGGCTTCGTGGCTCCTTGTTATCGAGCAGGTGCTATCCTCCCTGTTTCCTTGCATTTTACGATTTCCTTATCACTTCTATTTGTCTTTTGATGCTTGATATTTGACCTTGCTGGCATTTATGTTATCTGTTCCCGGTTGCATGTCGTCAGTCTCTGTTCTAAGAGTTAAAACCCATCTTTGAATCTAACAGCTATTTCTTACAATTCCCTTCTTTGAGAAGGAAATATCCTTTTTGACTTCTCACAATCGGCTCTTGACTAATCTAGCTAGCTCTTATTGCTCTCTCAACTTGGGCGTAAGTTAGTAGGGAGTCTTGAAAATGAAGATTACCCCCATCCTTACAGTCCATTCCTTTGAGGAGAAGGAGCAACCTCTGGCCCCTTACTCAAATTCAATTCACTGTTCCAGTGTTCCAATTTTGCCCCGCCTGGGGTATCCTCTGTTTCTTCTATCTTTCCTGATCTTACCCCGCCTGGGGTCTTCGGATCTTCTCTTTCGGTGTGCTCAATTAATTTGTTAGTGCTGGTTACTCATGGGCATGAGTACCCAATTGGCTTATGTATCAAAGTCTTACTACATAGTGTATACATATATCAAATACACTATCATTACAAGTTGGATAACTACCAGAGCGTGTGAAATAATACGAACATAAGGGTGTGCTGATGTATTAAGCCCAATATCCCACCAGTGTGAGTTGTCCTCTATGTTGTCAATTTCAATATCTATTCTCGAGTTGTCTTGCTGCAAAACATAAAAATGCTTTAGGGAGGAGTTCAGTCGCATCATGAGCTCACTGAAACCCTCAAACAACAGGGGAATGTCGTATCCGAGTATCCGAATTGTGCCACATAATTGTGTAGCTAATACTTAAAAACGTGTTGGTTGATGGGACAGGTCCTGTTAGACCCGTAAAGCATGGTTATTGCAGTAGTAGTGACAGGAGGCACCACAAATCACCCCATACTGGATTTGTACTGGTTTTTCCCACGCTCTGTTACCTACAAAACATAATTATTACAGTCACAGTTAAATTCAGTCTTACAATCATTTCAAGCGACATTAGTTTCACATCTAATCAACAAATCATGGACTTAAAAGATTCTCCAGATATCTCTTTTGCTCGTATCCATCTTGTGGATAATTCTTACTAATCATGATTTCTCCTTAGCCCTCGATTGTACCAATCCAGATTCCATGTAACTCTCCACTTCAACTTCAATTTCAATCCCTCTAACAGGTACCAGTGTGTTTAACTCTATTCTGATTGTTTCATTAATTAGATAGTTAAAGGCAGGGACACAAATGGCTCCAAGAAAAAGCTATCAATTTACTATTCTTAACTACACTTTCCTGACTT
Source organism: Somniosus microcephalus (assembly GCF_052327205.1). NCBI lineage: Eukaryota > Metazoa > Chordata > Chondrichthyes > Squaliformes > Somniosidae > Somniosus > Somniosus microcephalus. The sequence continues at coordinate 79,923,431 of NC_140990.1, forward strand.
TCACTAGGAAATTTTGAAAATTCCCATTCAGTAGTGTAATTCTCCTGTTTCAATCTTACACTCTCAATCACTTTCCTTTAATTACCATTCATATCTCATTCATGAGTCCTGGACAAACTTTACTGTCCAGTTCAATATTTAAGATTGAAAACATAGATCAAACATTCTCACTTGGTCCAAGTTATTAACACTTTTTATTTATCATTATTTTAGAGGATCTTTTATTTTCCCAAAAGTAACCCAATATATAGTGCCTGAGTCCATTTTGTTATTACAAAATTATCCCAAAATCCAAACAGCAGTACAGTTGAACTGACAGGTTTTGTCAATGTTCAAATTTCATTTCTATCACTTTATCTTCCATTTCCAATTTCAGAAACAAGTGATTCCCAGGCTAAGTGGCTTACACAGTGTTTTAACATTAGAGACAGAAGTGCTGCAATTAGTTTACAAGGTAACTTCCATGTAACAAAAGAAAGAAGGGAATCCATTGTGACTCTGCTTGGAGCTCAAGGGGTTAATTTATCAAATCATAATTTTCCTTCCGTCACTGTGGGGAAATATTAACTTAAAATTAAGAAACTTAAATTTAATAATGTCCAATATCTTTAAATTTCATACTAAAGTTGTTGCTTGGTGAACTTAAACAGCTGTCAGTGGGAAGGGTTAACTCCTTTGCAGGTTTTTATGAAGATGGAGCAAAACATTATCAGGCGCACGCAATTACGTTACTTCACGTAAATTTAAAAAAACTTTCCCGATCAAAAAAGCCAGTTGTGTTTTCACACTTTAACTAAACACAAACAGAACAGATAAAACAAAACAAAATAGCACATTCTTGCAGAAAACGGTAAATTGCGTCATATTTCTTATTGTCCTTTCTTCAGGTGTCTTTCCAAAATACTGTAAAAACATTGAATATAACTGGAAAAAAATTAGTTTTTCACATTTAAACAAATCAAATCAAACTGCTTTAGAAGATTTCACCATAGCAACCGCGACTCCAAGGTTAAATCTTAGACTGAAACTTAATCTTTTGTTAAACAAACTTTTTGTTGCTCTTCTCAGTTTTTACACACCAGCTTAACTTAAATTGTAGTAGTTTTTTTCAATTCTGGGGGCACAATCTTATTCGCACATTCTTAAAACTTCCAAAATCCAAGACAAGACAAAAGATTTAAACGCTTTTAACACAGAGAAGTGGGTGGAGCTAAAACACACATAACAGAGTCTTTCTTTTAAAGACAGACTTTCAGACAAAAGAAATACTGTAACTTCTTAAACATTCATAGTCAGGAAAACTTTCACACTTTAACACACACTTTCACACAAACTGAAATTCCAGCATTTTTTTAAGGTTCCTTTCACTCAGCAAATCTTGTGTTTTATTTGTCTCGGCACAGACGTTAATAACTTCCATGTCGGTAAAACTTTAAATTTATCTTTTTTTCCCCTTTTAAATCGGTGTCTCAGCAGCTTTTTCTGGCTTTCCAAATCCCTGTTTTTTTCCTTTCCTTTGCTGAGTTTTCAAATTGGTTAGTCTGCAAATTAGATCTTTTTCCTTCTCTATCTCTCCCTCTCTCTCCTGCACTTTATGCTTTACTTTCTTCAGGCTATCTATCAACTGTTCCCGGTGATATGCCAATGCCATTGTACTTCTGGTTTTACCTTTCAACAAGCTCTTTACCGTTCCCTTCTTTCAGAGAGAAAAAACACTATACACAGACTAAGAAATGATCACGTGCGTTCGACTGGTCCCTCCAGTCATCCCAACCGGATCCTTACAACTCCTAACTCTGTGATCCCACTTCTGACACCAATGTAAGATTAGGATCACAGGCTCACACAGATTACCCAACAGGGTTTTAGAAGTTGTAAGGCTTTTATTAAAGAGCTACAGTTTTAAAGCATAATCAGATATTACATATGGTTTAAGCCGAGTATAATAGACATACAACCCGTGACAGTAGGAGCGAGCTACGACTCCCGAATCGGAATGACACGACCGGACGGACAGGCGGTACGGTGGTCTCGGATTGGGTGGATTCCTGCAGTCTGCTGCAGTGGTCACTTCCGTTGGGTCATCTCTCAAGCTGTTGGAGGTGTGAGGCCATCAGCCACCTCAGAGACTAAACTTGACCAAGGTGTTAGGCCGCAGCCACCTCGGAGAAGCCTTCGCCCCTGACTGCCTGATTTCCTCTCTCGGTCATCTATATTTATATTTAAATTCGGTGGGCTGGTAATCACCTAGTGTCAATCATTTGATCCCCATCCTATTGTCCAATTGTGAAGCGGGAAGGTAACCCTCGCCGTCCCTTTCTGCATGACTGACAAGGCCGCCCTCTTATCGTTCTGAGGAATGTTTTGTCAAGTTTCTTCAAGGGCATTTTATGGCTCTGTGGCTCCTTGTTATCTAGCAGGTGCTATCCTCCCTGTTTCCTTGCATTTTACGATTTCCTTATCACTTCTATTTGTCTTTTGATGCTTGATATTCGACCTTGCTGGCATTTATGCTTTCTGTTCCCAGTTGCATGTCGTCAGTCTCTGTTCTAAGAATTAAAACCCATCTTTAAATCTAACTGCTATTTCTTACAAGATGTAATATCTCCAAGTTTGCAGACGACACAAAGCTGGGTGGGCGTGTGTGCTGTGAGGAGGATGCCGAGAAACTCCAGTATGATTTGGACAGGTTGGGTGATTGGGCAGAAGCATGGCAGATGCAATATAACGTGGATAAATGCGAGGTTATCCACTTTGGTTTCAAAAACAAGAAGGCAGATTATTATCTGAATGGCAATAGATTGGGAGAAGGGGAAGTGCAACGAGACCTGGGCATACTTGTGCACCAGGCGCTGAAGGTAAGCATGCAGGTGCAGCAGGCGGTTAAGAAGGCAAATGGTATGTTGGCCTTCATAGCGAGAGGGTTTGAGTACAGGAACAAGGATGTCTTGCTGCAGTTGTACAGGGCCTTGGTGAGACCACATCTTGAGTATTGTGTGCAGCTTTGGTCACCTTATCTGAGGAAGGAAGTTCTTGCCATGGAGGGAGTGCAGCAAAGATTCACCAGGCTGATACCTGGGATGGCAGGAATGACGTATGAGGAGAGATTGGGTCGATTGGGCTTATACTCGCTGGAGTTTAGAAGAATGAGAGGGGATCTCATTGAAACTTATAAAATTCTAACAGGACTGGACAGACTAGATGCAGGAAGGATGTTCCCGATGGTCAGGGAGTCCAGAACCAGGGGTCACAGTCTAAGGATAAGGGGTAAGCCATTTAGGACAGAGATGAGGAGGAATTTCTTCACCCAGAGAGTGGTGAATCTGTGGAATTCTCTACCACAGAAGGCAGTTGAGGCCAATTCATTAAATATATTCAAGGAGGAGTTGGATATATTTCTTAAGGCTAAAGGGATCAGGCTCGAGGGGCCGAATGGCCTACTCCTGCTCCTATCTTGTATGTTTCTATGTTTCTCATCGGTTCTGGGGCAGGAGGGATCTGGTTAACAGTGATCACAATATCATTAGGTTTAAAGTAGTTATGGAAAGAGACAAAGAAAAATCAACGGTGAAAATACCCAGCTGGAAGAGAGCCAATTTCAGTGATTTGCGAAGGGATCGAGCACAGGTGGACTGGAAACAAAGATTGTCCAGGAAAACAGTGACTGACCAATGGCAGGCCTTCAAGGCTGAGATAGTTCGGGTACAAACCAAGCATATTCCCATAAGGAGGAAAGATGGGCCATCCAAAGCTCGAGCTCCCGATGAGAAAGGATATCGAGGTTAGAATAAAACAGAAAAAGGAGGTTTACAACAAATGTCAGGTACAGAATACAGTCAAAAACCAGGCAGAATACAGAGAGTGCGGGGGAAATTGAAACAGGATATAAGAAGGGCAAAGAGACAATATGAGAAAAGATTAGGGGGTAACATAAAAGAGAACCCAAAAATCTTCTATAAACATATGAAAAGTAAAAGGATAGTTAAAGGAATGGTGGGGCCGATTAGGGACCAAATAGGAGCTCATCATACGGAGGCAGAGGGCATGGCTGAGGTACTGAGTGAGTACTTAGCATCTGTCTTCACAAAAGAAGAGGATGAAGTTAATGTCGCAGTAGAGGAGGGGGGAGTAGAGAAATTGAATAAAAATAGATAGAAAGGGAGTGCTAAATAGGTGGTCACCACTCAAAGTTAACAAGTCACCCAGTCCAGATGCGATGCACCCTAGGTTGCTGAGGGAAGCTAGGGTGGAGATAGCAGAAGCTCCGACCACAATCTTTCAATCTCCCTCAGATATATGGGAGTGGTGCCAGAGGACTGGAGGACTGCAAATGTTGCATCCCAGTTTAAAAAAGGGTAGAGGGATAAACCTGGTAACTACAGGCCAATCAGTCTAATGTCAGTGGTGGGTGAACGACTAGAGACCATTGTCAAGGACAACATTAATTCTCAGTTGGAGAAGCATGGGTTAATAAGGGGCAACCAGTATGGATTTGTTAAAGGTAAATCATGTCTGACTAAACTGATTGAGTTCTTTGATGAAGTAACAGAGGGTTGATGAAGGTAGTGCAGCAGATGTTGTATATATGGACTTTCAAAAGGCATTTGATAAAGTACCACATAAGAGACTTACTCGGAAAATAGAAGTGCAGGGAATTAAAGGGCTGATGGTAATTTGGGTATATAATTGGCTAAGGGAGAGGAGACAGTGAGCAGTGCTGAGGGATGATTTTCTGACTGGAGGGAAATATGCAGTGGGTTCCCCCAGGGGTCGGGATTAGGACCACTGCTTTTCTTGTTATATATAAATGACCTGGACTTGGGTATAGGTGTACAATTTTGAAGTTTACGGATGATACAAAACATGGCAACGTAGTAAATAGTGAGCATAGTAGTAGCAGACTTCAGGAGGACAGAGACAGGCTGTGAAATGAGCAGACACAAGGCAGATGAAATTAAATGAGGATAAGTGTGAAGTGATGCTCTTTGGGAGAAACAACAGGGAGAGGCCGTATAATCTAAATGGGACTATTTTGAGGGGGCGCAAGAGCAGAGGGTCCTGGGGGTCCACATTCACAAATCTTTGAAAGTGCCACGGCAACTTGGTGAGGCGGTTCAGAAAGCGTATGGATACTTGGCTTTGTAAATAGGGCCATTGAATACAAAAACAAGGAAGTTACACTAAACCTTTACAAATCACTAATTAGGAACATAGGACAGGAGGAGGCCATTCAGCCCCTCGAGCCTGTTCCCCCATTCAATGAGATCATGGCTGATCTGTGATCTAACTCCATACACCCGCCTTTGGCCCATATCCCTTAATAACTTTGGGTAACAAAAACCTATCAATCTCAGATTTAAAATTAACAATTGATCTCGCATCAATTGCCGTTTGCGGAAGAGAGTTCCAAACTTCTACCACCCTTTGTGTGTAGAAGTGTTTCCTAATTTCACTCCTGAAAGGTCTGGCTCTAATTTTTAGGCTATGCCCCTAGTCCTAGAATCCCCAACCAGCGGAAATAGTTTCTCTCTATCTACCCTATCTGTTCCCCTTAATATCCTGAAAACTTCGATCAGATCACACCTTAACATTCTAAATTCCAGGGAATACAACCCTAATTTGTGTAATCTCTCCTCGTAACTTAACCCTTGAAGTCCGGGTATCATTCTGGTAAACCTACGCTGCACTCCCTCCAAGGCCAATATATCCTTCCTAAGGTGTGGTGCCCAGAACTGCTCACAGTACTCCAGGTGTGGTCTAACCAGGGTTTTGTACAGCTGCAGGGTTTTGGCCTCAGCTGGAGTCTTGTGTACAGTTCTGGGCACCACACTTTAGGAAGGATGTCAAGGCCTTGGAGAGGGTACAGAGGAGGTTGACCAGGATGGTACCAGGGATGAGGGACTTCAGTTATGTGGAGAGATTGGAGAAGCTGGGATTGTTCCCCTTGGAGCAGAGAAGGTTAAGAGGAGACCTAATAGAGGTGTTCAAAATGATGAGGGGTTTTGATCGAGCAAGTAGGGGGAAACTGTTCACTCTGGCAAGTGGGTCAGTAATCAAAGGTCACAGATTTAAAATAGTTGCTAAAAGAACTAGAGGGGAAATGAGGAGCATTGTTTTCACACAGAGGGTTGTTAAGATCTGGAACGCACCATCTGAAAGGATGCTGGAATCAGGTTCCACAGGAACTTTCAAACGGTAATTGGACATGTACTTGAAGAGGACTAGTTTGCAGAGTTCTGGGGATAAAGCTGGGGTTTGGGACTAAATTGGACAGATCTTTCAAAGAGCCGGCAGAGACATGATGGGCCGAATCACCTCCTTCTGTGCTGTTAGATTCTATGATCAGTGTGAACACGCTGGTGTCTCTTAAAGATGTTAGAGCTTTTAAAGCTCTTCCCACAGTCAGAACATTTAAAGGGTCTCGCGTCAGTGTGAACAAGCTGGTGTGTCAGCAGGTTGGATGACTGAGTGAATCCCTTCCCGCACTCGGAGCAGGTGAACGGCCTCGCCCCAGTGTGAACTCGCTGGTGTTGCTTGAGTTCCCCGGAGCTTTTAAAACTCTTCCCACACTCAGAACATTTAAAGGGTCTCTCATCAGTGTGAACTCGCTGGTGTCCCTTCAGCTCCCCGGGGCTTTTAAAGCTCTTCCCACAGTCAGAACAGTTAAACGGTCTCTCGTCAGTGTGAACAAGCTGGTGTGTCTGCAGGTTGGATGACTGAGTGAATCCCTTCCCACACATGAAGCAGGTGAATGGTCTCTCCCCAGTGTGAACTCGCTGGTGTTGCTTGAGCTCCTGGGGGATCTTAAAGCCCTTCCCACACTCAGAACATTTAAAGGGTCTCTCATCAGTGTGAACTCGCTGGTGTCCCTTCAGATCCTGGGGGCTTTTAAAGCTCTTCCCACAGTCAGAACACTGAAATGGTCTCTCCCCAGTGTGAACTCGCTGGTGTCCCTTCAGCTCCCCGGAGCTTTTAAAGCTCTTCCCACAGTCAGAACATTTAAAGGGTCTCTCGTCAGTGTGGACAAGCTGGTGTGTCAGCAGGGTGGTGGACTGAGTGAATCCCTTCCCACATTCAGAGCAGATGAACTGTCTCTCCCCAGTGTGAACTCGCTGGTGTTGCGTGAGCTCCCAGGGGATTTTAAAACTCTTCCCACACTCAGAACATTTAAAGGGTCTTTCGTTAGTGTGAACTCGCTGATGTTGCTTCAGATACTGGGGGCTTTTAAAGCTCTTACCACACTTAGGACACTGAAATGGTCTCTCATCAGTGTGAACTCGCTGGTGTACCTTCAGCTCCCCGGGGCTTTTAAAGCTCATCCCACAGTCAGAACATTTAAACGGCCTCTCCCCAGTGTGAACAAGCTGGTGATGCTTCAGATCCCCGGGGCTTTTAAAGCTCTTAGCACAGTCAGGACAGTTAAACGGCCTCTCGTCAGTGTGAACTCGCTGGTGTCGCTTCAGTTCCCCGGGGCATTTAAAGCTCTTTCCACAGTTAGGACACTGAAATGGTCTCGCGTCAGTGTGAACTAGCAGGTGTGCCTGCAGGTTGGATGACTGAGTGAATCCCTTCCCACACACAAAGCAGGTGAACGGTCTCTCTCCAGTGTGAACTCGCTGGTGTTGCTTGAGCTCCTGGGGGATCTTAAAGCTCTTCCCACACTCAGAACATTTAAAGGGTCTTTCATCAGTGTGAACTCGCTGGTGTCCCTTCAGTTCCCCGGGGCTTTTAAAGCTCTTCCCACAGTCAGAACACTGAAATGGTCTCTCCCCAGTGTGAACTCGCTGGTGTGTTTGCAGCTGGGATGAACAAACAAATCCCTTGCCACACACGGAGCAGGTGAACAGACTGTCCCTGGTGCGACTGCGCCGTTGAACTTCCAATGTAGACGGGGAACTGAATCCCTTCCCGCCATCCCCACCTTTACCCGGTTTCTCCCCGGTGTGACAGTGCATGTGTCTCGCCAGGACAGGCGATCGGCTGAATCCGCGTCCACACACTGAACACGTGTGCAGTTTGTCATCGCTGCGATCGCTGCTTTCTCCTTCCATGTGCAAAGGCCGATGATATTCAGGTCCTGATGAATCGAGCGACTCTGTCAGATCTTGACGTGATGTTTGGTCTGAGCTTCCTGCCTATAACTGCTCCACTTCTATAACCCTGTAAATTGAGATCAGAAAAGGATCAGAGGCAAACTGTTGTTTAACTTTCCCCTTTCTGACCCTAGGGGCAGTGAAGTTGATTTTCTGGCTCCAGCTGCTGCACAGGTTGGTTGAAAGGATCAGCAGTAATGGCGGCTGTAATACCCACAAGCCCCGGCGCTGCAGAAAGCGCTCTGTTGACGCTGAGTCCCGCACATCTGCTCATGGCCCCCGCGCTCTCCCTCCTCCTCCACAATCGCCTGTCCCGTTCGGTCCACAACGCGCATGCTCAGCGCACAAAACCCCTGCGGCTGGAACATCAGGTGCGCATGCAGAGCCGCAACATCTGGTATGCGTGCACGGCTCAGGTGGGGGCGAGTCGGTGTTTTGGCTCAGCCGCCAGGGAGGTGCGCATGCACAGGATGACCCAACATTCTTCCTGTCAGCAATCACTCCCTCGTTTCTTTAATAAAAACAGAAACTGCTGGAAATACTCAGCAGGTCAGGCAGCATCTGTAGAGACAGAAACAGAGTTAATGTTTCAGGTCGATGACCTTTCGTCAGAACTGCTTGTTCTTTAGTGTCAGCCAGTGGCTCAGTTGGTAGCACTCTCGCCTCTGAGTCAGAAAGTTGTGGGTTCAAGTCCCACTCCAGAGACTTGAGCACAAAAATCTAGGCTGGCACTCCAGTGCAGTGCTGAGGGAGTGCGGCATTGTGGGAGGTGCCGTCTTTCGGATGAGACATTAAACTGAGGCCCTGTCTGCTCTCTCAGGTGGATGTAAAAGATCCCATGACACTATTTCCAGAAAGATAGGCTTGCATTTATACAGTGCTTTCATGACCAGCAGACGTCTTGAAGTGCTTTACAACCAACGAGGTACTTTTGATGTGCAGTCACTGTTGTAATGTGGGAAAGAGCAGGGCAGTTATCCCCTGTGTCCTAGCCAATGTTTATCCCGCAATCAATGTAACAAAATGATAGATTATCTGGTCATTATCACATTGCTGTTTGTGGGAGCTTGCTGTGCGCTAATTGACTGCCGCGTTTCCTACATTACAATAGTGACTACACTTCAAAAGTACTTCATTGACTGTAAAGCACTTTAGGACGTCCAGTGGTGCTGAAAGACGCTATAGAAATGCAAGTCTTTCTTTCTTCACTGGCCTCACCAGCGACCTCTTCTGGCTGATGGTTAATTGACAGCCGAGAGTCCGCGCATGCGCACGCGGGACGGCGGTTTGGGCCGAGTCCGGCACAGCGACCCCTCCCGGTCACCACGGGCAACAACCGCGCATGCCCAGAGGACACCAAACCCACCCCCACTCGGAGCTGCGCCTGCGCACTCGGATCCTGTCACTCGGAGTCGGCGCGGGGCATTCCGGGAAAGGCCTTGGTGTCGGTTCCAGAATCGCGATCGGTGACGCGAAGTGAGTTTTCTCCGCTCCGATTGGGTGGAGAATCGCGCGGGGTGGGGGGGAGGGGTGGATCAGGAGAGAATGAAGAGAAATAGAAAAACCTGGGAGTCCGCGAGGCACCGGACCGAGCGGCGTCAGTTGGTCTGTACGTGATCTCCTCGCGGACACGTGACCCGGGCCCACGGCCTGATTGACGGGAGCTTCCGACCAATAGGGAGCGAGCGGGGCGGGGCTGGAGGAGCGAGCCGGCGGCGGGTCCTCGAATCAATCGGGGAGCCCGAGGGGCGGGACTAGCGCCGGCTGATTGTCTGATCCACAGGGCAGCGAGTTTCCCCAGTCCCTTGTTCAGGGCCCGGGGCCAAGGGAGGCTGTGGGTCTTTATTCCCCTTATTGGACACAAGGCTCTTTGTCTCACAACACACTGGCTCAGGTTTTAATAGAGACTTTTTAAATTCATCAATAAAAGCAGATAAACCTCGTGCTTCCGTAGAACAAATTTTCTAATATTTTATAGAATTATAGAATGGTTACAACACAGAAGGAGGCCATTCAGCCCGTCGAGCCCGTGCCGTCTCTCTGCAAGATCACTTCAGCGAGTCCCACTCCCCGCCCTTTCCCCGTAACCCCAGGCCCCATTATTAAAACACTCAAAAAAAAATGAACCCCGGGTGTGCTACTCACACCCCGAGTGAGGCCCCAGGCACCATTATTAAAACACTCAACATTATCCGCTTCACACACACCCGGGGTGAGCCTCAGGCCCCGAACAAGAGCCTCCGGGCTGGGCATTTGCCCTGAGCGGGGCGGCAGCTGCGGGGCTTTCGGTGACAGGCCCGGGGTTAACGGCCGCCATCTTGAGAGGCTCAGGGGGCAGCAGGGCGCACGCGCGGCCCCCTTGGCCAGGAACCAGGAGGAGAGAATTTTGTCAATTTCTATCCTGGACTCACAGTGATGGCTTTTGTAAACTCCTTTTACAGGCTGTGAGAAGGGCAGCATTTACACACCGCAAACTCAAACCAAACATCACATCAAGACCTGACAGTCACTCCATTCATCAGGGCCAGAATATCATCAGCCTCTGAATGTGGAAGGAGAAATGTTTGTCTGTGGGAAAAGATTTCAAACGTCAGTGTGACTGAGACACACAGATATGAGTGCGAGTGTTCCAGTGCACTGACTGTGGAAAGAGTCTTAACCTGTTACAGAGCCTGAAAAAACATCGCACCATTCACAGCAGGGAGAAACTGTACACGTGTACTGTGTGTGGACGAGGCTTCAACAGATCCAACCTGGAGAATCACAATAACACCCACACCACGGAGAAACCCTGGAAATGTGGGGACTGTGGGAAGGGATTCAGCTCCCCATCGAAGCTCGAAGTTCATCGATGATGTCACACCGAGGAGAGGCCATTCACCTACTGTGTGTGTGGGAAAGGATTCTCTCATTCATCCAACCTTCTGGTACACCAGCAAGTTCACACTGGGGAGAGGCTGTTCACCTGCTCCATGTGTGGGAAGAGATTCACTCATTCATCTGAGCTTGTGAAACACCAGCACATTCACACTAGAGAGAGGCTGTTCACCTGCTCCGTGTGTAAGAAGGGATTCACTTGTTCAAGCTTCTCAGACACCAGTGCATTCACACTAGAGAGAGGCCATTCACCGGCTCAACATGTGGGAATCGACCATCCAAACTTCTGACACACCAGTGCATTCACACTGGGGAGAGACCGTTCACCTGTTCCGTGTGTGAGATGGGATTCACTAATTCATCCGACGTTCTGACACACCAGCGAGTTCACACTGGGGAGAGACCGTTCACCTGCTCTGAGTGTGGGAAGGGAGTCACTCGGTCATCGCACCTCACTGAACATCAACTTGTTCACACAGATAAAAGACCTTTTAAATGCCCTGACTGTGAGAAGATCTTTAAAAGCACAAAGGTTCTGCTGATACACCAGCGAGTTCACACTGGGGAGAGGCCATTCACCTGCTCCGTGTGTGGGAAGGGATTCACTCAGTCATCCAACCTGCTGAGACACCAGCGAGTTCACACTGGGGAGAGGCTGTTCACCTGCTCCGTGTGTGGGAAGGGATTCACTCAGTCATCCAACCTGCTGAGACACCAGCGAGTTCACACTGGGGAGAGGCTGTTCACCTGCTCCGTGTGTGGGAAGGGATTCACTCAGTCATCCAACCTGCTGAGGCACCAGCGAGTTCACACTGGGGAGAGGCCGTTCACCTGTTCCGTGTGTGGGAAGGGATTCACTCAATCATCCACCCTGCTGAAACACCAGCGAGTTCACAAGTGACAGCAGGGGTTGGATTCTGCTGTTATTGCTGCTATTAATCACATCCAGGACTGAACCAGGTTCATTCTGACAATTGGGATTTATTTCTGTTGATCTAATGACCTCTATAACTGGGTTGGAGTTTAAGATTCTAGATAGATGTCAAATAAATCAGCTTTGTTTTCAATGCATTTCTGTAGATTTTTGTCTTTCTAACCTGTGTGTTTAGCATCACCTGGCTGGAGCTCAGAAAGGACAATCTAGTGGAGGATCGTACGGCAGGAACAGAACTTCAGCCTGGACACAGTCCTTCAGAGCCACACTGAGAGGGGCAAACAGCACTTTGGTCTTTCTTGTCTCTCTTCACCGACAGCAAAGTCCCCGTGTGGGTTAATATCGAACGTGTAAGAAATGTGTCCCAGCTGCTCTGTTCCATGGTTCAGAGGTCCTAGGCACAGAACAGAAGGCTCCTTTACAACTTTGTTTAGAGTCAGGAAGAACAATGGTGAATGCTGGGAACGTGCTGTCAAATCAGAGATTGGTGTCAAACTGCGATCTGTTCCTGACTGGAAGTGAAACGGCAGGTTTAAGTTTCCAGTTTAAAAATGACTGGTAATTATTCTATGAAGATTTAACGTGTTTGTCTGACAGTCCTGAGTCTACCATTTTAAGGCAGGCATTAACCCATTTAAAATAAAGCTGTTTAAAATAAATTAACCAAAGCCTACCTTAAAATAGCAGATGGAGGAGTTCACAGGAGCCTGTTAACTGCTGGTACAATTATACAACAGACATTTGAGCTCCAGATAAAGAAGGACCTGCAGCGTGTTTCCAGGAATTCCCTGTTTTATTGATGTGTGTGTTAGACACCAGGATAACTAAAAATACACAACCAGAAACATCCGCGGGGATGCGATCCCGACAGTTACTCTGGGATCACTCCCGCTGTGGAACTCCACCACTGACCCTACTGAAGGTTGTAGGCTCAGGGAGTGGGGCCTCCAGGAGTGGACGGTAAGAAAGCTGGGTTTTATTAGAAGATAAGATTTAACAAGAAGTAGAGTCATATAAGTAAAGTCTTGCTTTGTTTTATATACATGTATGTTTAATATTAGTGGACTTTGTATTAAAGACCCGTGTCTAGTGAACTATTAGCTTGTAATCACCTCAGACAGAACAGGCTCTAATTATCCCTTTTAAGCTGAAACAGACCTCGTGTGACCAGAACCAGCAGAGCTGAGAACTCTGCCTGTGTGGACTGAGCCGAACCGTGAAGGCCATTTGTTTCTTGAAATGCCCCAGTAAAAGCAAACTCTGACATTGTTCTGACTCGCAGATTCCTCGGAGCTCCAATGAACAGGAAGCGGTTACTCGATGAACCCTAAACAGCCATCCAATGGAATGCTTTCTTTGATAAATGTCTTTCAGCTCAATGGTTTGATTGGCCGAGGTAACCAGGGTCACATGGGCTGTACCTGATTGGGCTTTAAATACAGGAACAGTTTGCAGCTCAGGTCAGAGAGCACCCCGGGAAGAAGAAAGCTGACGGCTGCAGCCAAGGTGGAACATCCTTCGGGCTGTCCCTGGAGAGGGAGCACGCAGTGTCCGCCGGGACGCTGGAGGCCTTCCGTGACCGGTGGGCACCGGAGGGACTGGAGTCAATTGACAACATCAGCAACAGTATTCGGATCTGATTTGATTATAATTTGGAGTTGATTGTTTGTGCCCCTTTAAAAAGAGGGCCCTCTCGGTAATGTGACATCGATTGATGACAATGTCATTCTAATTGGCCTTTTAAAAGAGTCGAACATCCTTTCATGCCTCAGGCTTGGCAATGATCAAAGTCTGAGTTCATGAATACAGATGTTAGATTATGAGTCTTACTATATAACTATAATATTGTAAATATTACAATAAATATTCCTTTGTAGAATCTCCCATGTAAATATTTTGCACTCATTTAGTATAGGAGTTGTACTACTGTAGAATCTATATATTAAAAATAAAGCCTGTGCTCAGGGGGATTAAGGTGTGTGGAGTGTTTCATTGGAGATCTCGAACTCAACTAGGAATAGCGTAAAAGCTCATCAGGATTGTAAACAACTTCAGTCTGACATACACTGGAGATTGGTGTCAGTGACTGTGGGGTTAGTTTATATCAGACAGGAGGAGATTGGTGTCAGTGACTGTGGGGCTGGTTTATATCAGACAGGAGCAGATTGGTGTCAGTGACTGTGGGGTTGGTTTACATCAGACAGGAGGAGATTGGTGTCAGTGACTGTGGGGCTGGTTTATATCAGACAGGAGGAGATTGGTGTCAGTGACTGTGGGGCTGGTTTATATCAGACAGGAGGAGATTGGTGTCTGTGACTGTGGGGCTGGTTTATATCAGACAGGAGCAGATTGGTGTCAGTGACTGTGGGGTTGGTTTACATCAGACAGGAGGAGATTGGTGTCAGTGACTGTGGGGTTAAGAACATAAGAAATAGGAGCAGGAGTGGGCCATTGGATCAGCCATGATCTTATTGAATGGCGGAGCAGGCTCGAGGGGCCGATTGGCCTACTCCTGCACCTATTTCTTATGTTCTTATAAGATCATGGCTGATCATCGATCTCAACTCATGCTTGACTAATCTGGAATTTTTGTAATATCTCCAAGTTTGCAGATGACACAAAGCTGGGTGGGCGTGTGTGCTGTGAGGAGGATGCCGAGAAACTCCAGTATGATTTGGACAGGTTGGGTAATTGGGAGATGCATGGCAGATGCAGTATAATGTGGATAAATGCGAGGTTATCCACTTTGGTGGCAAAAACAGGAAGGCAGATTATTATCTGAACTGCAATAGATTGGGAGAAGGGAAAGTGCAATGAGACCTGGGTGTCCTTGTGCACCAGTCGCTGAAGGTAAACATGCAGGTGCAGCAGGCAGTTAAGAAGGCAAATGGTATGTTGGCCTTCGTAGCGAGAGGGTTTGAGTACAGGAACAAGGATGTCTTGCTCCAGTTGTATAGGGCCTTGGGTGAGACCACACCTTGAGTATTGTGTGCAGTTTTGGTCGCCTTATCTGAGGAAGGATGTTCTTGCCATGGAGGGAGTGCAGCAAACATTCACCAGACTGATACCTGGGATGGCAGGAATGAAGTATGAGGAGAGATTGGGTTGATTGGGCTTATACTTGCTGGAGTTTAGAAGAATGAGAGGGGATCTCATTGAAACTTATAAAATTCTAACAGGACTAGACAGACTAGATGTAGGAAGGATGTTCCCGATGGCCGGGGAGTCCAGAACCAGGGGTCACAGTCTAAAGGGGTAAGCCATTTAGGACAGAGATGAGGAGGAATTTCTTCACCCAGAGTGTGGTGAACCTGTGGAATTCTCTACCACAGAAGCCAATTCATTAAATATATTCAAGAAGGAGTTCGATATATTGCTTAAGGCTAAAGGGATCAAGGGATATGGGGAGAAGGCAGGGACAGGGTACTGAGTTTGGATGATCAGCCATGATCTCATTGAATGGTGGAGCAGGCTCGAGGAGCCGAATAGCCTACTCCTGCTCCCATCTTCTATGTTTCTAACTCCACTTTCCCGCCCAATCTCCATATCCCTTGATTCCCCTAGAGTCCAAAAATCTATCTATCTCAGCCTTGAATACACTCAAAGACTCAGCATTCACAGCCCTCTGGGGCAGAGAATTCCAAAGATTCACAACCCTCTGAGTGAAGAAATTGCTCCACATCTCAGTCTTAAATGGCCTACCCTTTATACTGAGACTATGACTCCTAGTTCTAGACAGTCCAGCCAGGGGAAACAACCTCTCAGCATCTACCCTGTCAATCCCCATCAGAATCTTGTATGTTTCAATGAGATCACCTCTCATTCTTCTAAACTCCAGCGAGTATATCACACAGGAGATTAGTGTCAATGCAGTGAAGTCTCTTGCAGGGTTTATCCCTGTGAAAATTCTGCTGGATAATCAGGAATGTGGGTACTGGGGATCTCCTGTGTAAATAATTGCAGAATCACAGAGGGTTCTTTACACGGACTGTAACCCGTGCTGTACCTGCCCTGGGAGTGTTTGATGGGACAGTGTAGAGGGAGCTTTACTCTCTATCTAACCCGTGCTATACCTACCCCGGGAGTGATTGATGGGACAGTGTAGAGGGAGATTTACTCTGCATTTAACCCGTGCTGTACCTACCCCGGGAATGTTTGATGGGACAGTGTAGAGGGAGCTTTACTCTGTATCTAACCCGTGCTATACCTGCCGTGGGAGCGTTTGATGGGACAGTGTAGAGGGAGCTTTACTCTCTATCTAACCCGTGCTGTACCTGCCCCGGGAGTGTTTGATGGGACAGTGTAGAGGGAGCTTTACTCTGTATCTAACTCGTGCTGTACCTACCCCGGGAATGTTTGATGGGACAGTGTAGAGGGAGCTTTACTCTGTATCTAACCCGTGCTATACCTGCCGTGGGAGCGTTTGATGGGACAGTGTAGAGGGAGCTTTACTCTGTATCTAACCCGTGCTATACCTGCCCCGGGAGTGTTTGATGGGACAGTGTAGAGGGAGTTTTACTCTGTATCTAACCCGTGTTGTACCTGCCCTGGGAGTGTTTGATGGGACAGTGAAGAGGGAGCTTAACTCTGTATCTAACCTGTGCTGTACCTGCCCTGGGAGTGTTTGAACCTGCAAGTTAATAAGACGAGGTATCAGCTAGAATCTTACACCCTAAGTCTCTCTGCTCCTCCACTCCTTTCAAAGTTTTACCATTTCATGTTCATTTCCTATGTTTTTCTTCCTCCTAAATCTATTACCTCACACATCTCCAGTCTGAAGAACATCCATTAACCACTGCTCTCTTGTTTTCTGCCCTTTACCCAACTTCCTATCAACGCTGCCCCACTCCCTTTAATACCGTGAACCTTAATTTGATCAACAAGCCTCCCGTCCGTCACCTTATCAACACCTTTTGACAATCCATCTCCACAACACCCACTGCATTTCCTCCCTCACTGCACCGAGTGCAGCCCCCGGCCCGATTATAAAAACAGTGAACATTATCCACCCGCCTGTTCCCTCAGCAAAGGAGCCCCGCCCAAACTCCGGGACAGACAGGAAGTCAGGGAGCATCTGTAAATGGAGGAGAAATGGTGACTGGTCAGGGAGCGTCTGTAAATGGAGGAGAAATGGAGACTGGTCAGGGAGTGCCTGTAAATGAAGGAAAAATGGTGACTGGTCAGGGAGCGTCTGTAAATGGAGGAGAAATGGTGAAAAGTCAGGGAGCATCTGTAAATGGAGGAGAAATGGAGACTGGTCAGGGAGTGCCTGTAAATGAAGGAAAAATGGTGACTGGTCAGGGAGCATCTGTAAATGGAGGAGAAATGGTGACTGGTCAGTGGCCTTTATTCCCCTTATTGGACACAAGGCTCTTTGTCTCACAACACACTGGCTCAGATAAAGCTGGGTAAAGAAATGTTTCCTCATGATGACCTGTCTGCAGTGAAGCGCCTGTTTGAGTTTCTAACTGAGGTGAACTTCTCTTTCCCAGGAGGAGAGACGAGAGAAACTGGGGCACTTCTCATTAGAACAAAGCAGGGTGAGAGGAGGTGTGAGCAAGGTGTTTAAACTTGATCAACGACACCGACCAAATATCAGAGAGACTCCCTGTCCCTCAGGACCTGTGTCCAGGGGAGAAGCTGATGGGTTTATCAGATCATCTTTGGGTTAAATGTTGTGCTCGTGGAGCTGAGCCCCTAGTGTCAGCATCAAACACTCTCCAGTCGGGTACAGCACAGGTTAGATACAGAGTAAACCCATCAGCCGCTCCCCGACACAGATACCGAGGGACAGGGAGTGTCCGGGACAATGACATTTCTCACTCAATAAGGTATAAATTGATCCTGTACCTCTCCCCATTAATCCTGGGCTCCACACGGGGCGAATCCTGCTCCTGTTTCCCTTCCTGTGACAGCACTGAGCTAAACCCAGCCCATAATGAGCAGGGCTCAGGGAGGCTGGTTGCTAGGTGCTGCAGTGATGCCATAAAGCAGGGCCATTCAGCCCAGCTGGTCGTCTCCTTGACCCTTTAAAGGTGGAGAGCCGGGACACCCTGTCTCCAAACACATCCCACCTGTTCATACTGAGAATCCCCGGGGAAGGCCCAAGGCCCAGAGTGTGGAACACAACCAAGGGGGAAAGAGGAGGAGAGAAGGGGAGGTAAATCAAGGAGTCGGGACTGAGGGACACCAAGCTTCAGTTTTAGAGCCTGTAGACTTCAGGAGGGGAAGACTGAGTTCAGTAGTTTTAGGATCCAGGGAGAGAACAAGGAGCAGATGGGGAGACTGGTGTGGATTCCAGCACAGTGAGGATGTAGGGGGAGGGAGATTGTGTCGGGCCGTGTATTAGGGGTGTAGGAGGGACAAGAGAGGAAAGGTCAGATGAGCAATTATTGCAGCAGTGCCCATAAATAGTGAGAGAGAAGGTGGGGTTCGAGTGGACCAGGGACAGTCTGTTAAACTCTGTTTGCTGTGACCAGTTTTCTTTCGGTTAAAAATGGCCTCCTGTAGCCCAGTGACACAAACAGCCCATTAAACTCCACCAATGACCTTTGGTCTGGTGAGGTCTCCCTTTGTGAAACATCGGTTGTTGTTAAAGCTTTTCATTCTGACACGCTCACACTGAGAAATGAGCTGCAGAACTGCCGACACCGTCAGCTTTAAGGAGACGTTTCCTTTGGAGATCGGATTGCCCATTGAGTTTGATTAAACTGATGTTAAAGTAACAAGGCTGCTTTGCCCCGTGACAACAACAGATTATCAGAATATTGCCCATAGGTTAAAATCTAATATTACAGGGACTCACTGCCCTGGAGGGTTGAAGTGGACCCTGTGATATAATAGAATTTTCTGTCCTGTCACACTTGGACATCTTGTAGATCCATCTTTTAACAAGTTGTGGGAACTCAGTTCTCAGATGGATTCCACTCAGTTTGTAACAAGTTCTCAATCAGCTCGTCTTATTGCCGAGACATGAAGGACTCGACATACTGCGTGTGTGTGAAACAAAGTTCATTTATTTGACATTGTTACAGATTAAACTTCAGCCCAGTTATAGGGGTTACTAACATCAGCTGAAACAAACCCCAACTGTCAGAATGAACATGGGTCAGTCCTGGATGTGATTAACAGCAGAATCCAACCCCCGCAGTCACATGTGCATGCGTTGGTGTGTCCGCAGGTTGGATGAACGAGTGAATCCCTTCCCACACACGGAGCAGGGGACCGGCCTCTCCCCAGTGTGAGTGCGTTGGTGTGTCAGCAGATCTTTTGTGTTTTTAAAGCTCTTCTCAGTCAGAACATTTAAAAGGTCTCTTATCAGTGTGAACTCGTTGGTGTGTCAGCAGGTTGGATGAATGAGCAAAACTTTGCCCACACATGGAGCAGGTGAACGGCCTCTCCCCAGTGTGAATTCACTGGTGTGTCAGCAGGTTGGATGAATCAATGAATCCCTTACCACACACGAAGCAGGTGAATGGCCTCTTCGCGGTGCGAAGGCGTCGATGAATTTCCAGCTCACAGGTAATTGAATCTCTTCCCACAGTCCCCACATTTCCACGGTTTCTCCGTGGTGCAGGGGTCCTTCTGTCTCTCCAGGTTGGACGATCAGTTGAAGCTTCGTCCACACACAGAACACGTGTACGGTTTCTCCCCATTGTGAATGGTGCAATGTTTTTTCAGGCTGTGTAACTGGTTAAAGCTCTTTCCACAGTCAGTGCACTGGAACACTCTCACTCGGGTGTGTGTGTCTCGGTGCTTTTCCAGTCACACTGATGTTTGAAATCTTTTCCCACAGACAAAACAGACAAACATTTCTCCTTCCACATTCAAAGGCCGATGATATTCAGGTCCTGATGAATCGAGTGACTTTATCAGATCTTGACGTGATGTTTGGTTTGAGTTTCCCATCTGTAAATCCTCCCCTTCCAATACCCTGTAAAAGGAGTTTACAAAAGTCATCATTCTATGTAGGATAGAAATTCAGGACAGACAATTCTAGTTTCTATGGAACATTCTTTCCTCTCTTGTTCCCCGAAAGCTGTAAATCCCCGTCCCACACACTCTCCCTCCTCCCTGTGCTGAAATTCAAACCCATCGCACCATCTCCATCATTTTTCCTTTCGGTCGACTTTTCTCCCTTCCCAGAAGGTGCTGACTCTGGCTGGGTTCAGTTCTACACTCACTGGTTCCCCTCCCTCTCCTCCCCTGAAGGTGCTGACCCTGGCTGGGTTCAGTTCTGCACTCACTGGCTCCCCTTCCTCTCCTCCCCTGAAGGTGCTGACTCTGGCTGGGTTCAGTTCTACACTCACTGGTTCCCCTCCCTCTCCTCCCCTGAAGGTGCTGACTCTGGCTGGGCTCAGTTCTACACTCACTGGTTCCCCTCTCTCTCCCTCCCCTGAAGGTGCTGACTCTGGCTGGGTTCAGTTCAACACTCACTGGTTCCCCTCCCTCTCCTACCCTGAAGGTGCTGACTCTGGCTCTAACCTTCTTTCTAATACTCTGTCCTTCCTTATAAGCTTTTCTTCTGTAATATCTCACAATTTTGGTGAGGGGCACTCCTTGACCTGTTACAATTTCCCCTTCATTTACAGATGCGCCCTGATCAGTCTCCATTTCTCCTTCATTTACAGACGCTCCCTGACCAGTCTCCATTTCTCCTCCATTTACAGACGCGCCCTGACCAGTCACCATTTCTCCTTCATTTACAGACGCTTCCTGACCAATCATCATTTCTCCTTCATTTACAGACACTCCCTGACCAGTCACCATTTCTCCTTCATTTACAGACGCTCCCTGACTAGTCTCCATTTCTTCTCCATTTACAGACGCTCCCTGACCAGTCACCATTTCTCCTCCATTTACAGACTCTCCCTGACCAGTCACCATTTCTCCTCCATTTACAGACGCTCCCTGACCAATCCCCATTTCTCCTTCATTTACAGACGCTCCCTGACTAGTCTCCATTTCTTCTCCATTTACAGACGCTCCCTGAGCAGTCACCATTTCTCCTCCATTTACAGACTCTCCCTGACCAGTCTCCATTTCTTCTCCATTTGCAGATGCTACCTGACCAGTCACCATTTCTCTTCAATTTGCAGATGCTCCCTGACCAGTCACCATTTCTCCTCCATTTACAGACGCTCCCTGACCCGTCTCCATTTCTCCTTTATTTACAGACGCTCCCTGACCAGTCCCCATTTCTCATAGACACATACAGCACAGAAAGAGGCCATTGTGTCTGCGCCGGCCATCAAGCCCTGTCTATTCTAATCCCATTTTCCAGCACTTGGTCCGTAGCCTTGTATGCTATGGCATTTCAAGTGCTCATCTAAATGCTTCTTGAATGTTGTGAGGGTTCCTGCCTCTACCACCCTTTCAGGCAGTGAGTTCCAGATTCCAACCACCCTCTGGGTGAAAAAGTTTTTCCTCAAATCCCCCTCTAAACCTCCTGCCCCTTACCTTGAAACTGTGCCCCCTGGTTATTGACCCCCCTACTAAGGGGAAAAGTTCCTTTCTATCTACCCTATCTATGCCCCTCATAATTTTGTACACCTCAATCAGGTCCCCCCTCAACCTTCTCTGCTCTGAGGAAAACAACCCCAGCCTGTCCAGTCTCTCTTCATAGCTGAAGCGCTCCAGCCCAGGTAACATCCTGGTGAATCTCCTCTGCACCCTCTCCAATGCAATCACATCCTTCCTATAGTGTGGCGACCAGAACTGCACACAGTATTCCAGCTGTGGCCGAACTAGGGTTTTGTACAGCTCCATCATAACCTCCCTGCTCTTATATTCTATGCCTTGGCTAATGAAGGCAAGTATCCCATATGCCTTTTAACCACCTTATCTACCTGTCCTGCTGCCTTAAGGGATCTATGTACATGCACACCAAGGTCCCTCTGATTCTCTGTTCTTCCTAGGATCATACCATTCATTGTGTATTTGCTTGCCTTGTTAGTCCTCCCAAAATGCATCACCTCACACTGTTCAGGATTAAATTCCATTTGCCACTGTTCTGCCCATCTAACCAACCCGTCTATATTGTCCTGTAGTCTGAGGCTTCCCTCCTCGCTATTTACCACTCCACCAATTTTCGTGTCATCTGCGAACTTACTGATCATACCTCCTACATTCATATCTAAGTCATTAATGTACACTACAAACAGCAAGGGACCCGGAACCGATCCCTGCGGTACACCACTGGACACAGGCTTCCAGTCACAAAAACAACCTTCAACCATCACCCTCTGCCTCCTGCCACTAAGCCAATTTCGGATCCAATGTGCCAAATTGCCCTGGATCCCATGGGCTCTTGCCTTCTTGACCAGTCTCCCATGCAGGACTTTGTCCAAAGCCTTACTGAAGTCCATGTAGACTACATCAACTGCACTACCCTCATCCACACTTTTAATTATAATCAAGGCCACTGATTACAGCTTCTATGCAAATCTGCACATGCTCATAGAATTTGAGCCCTATAATATTAACACTCCTATAATGGTGTATAATAAAATCACCATTTAACATTTTTCAATCACAGTAATCATTGACCCCCACACCAGATTGTATTCACCCTGAGCAACGCCATGAGAGATACACTAGTTACCTGAAGATTACTCTCGATTGCATTGGGAAAATAATTTGACTTGCGAGAAGATTAAGATCCCTGTATAAACCGTCATATAAACTCAGATATATTTCACATATCCTGGACTATAGCAGTTGAAATACACGAGCATTCAGTCACCTGTTTGCCAATACAATAGTTTCAGTTGAATTTGCTGCCTGTCTGTGAGAAGGTCATTGGCGGCAGCTTGGTAAAAGGAGCCCGAGGGCAGTTTCTGATTAGACCTTTCATTGGGTCCGATATAAATGTTGTGATCGTTTCTATAGCAATGAAGCCTGTGTGTGGACCTTGTGGGCAGACTGTGTTTCACTCAATGTAACTTCAGGTGCTGCTTCTGTCAGGAGATTTCTGTTTCTCTCTGCCCTGCTTGAGCAGTCTGAGGGAAGGGCTGATCAAGTAGAAGATCGGAATAGCAAAGATTTCACTATTTTACCATGAGCACTGGGCAGAGCCTGTCCACAGTGCGCTCCGACACTCACACTGCTTTCTTGGTGTAATAATTTAACCCGCTCCCTGAGCTCGGGGTGTGAGCGGCCCGCGTCCCCCCGGGGTTCATGAACCCGCTCCCTGAGCTCGGGGTGTGAGCGGCCCGCGTCCCCCCGGGGTTCACGAACCCGCTCCCTGAGCTCTCTCACCTGATGTGTCAGCGGCTGCTGCCAAGGTCCGCGCATGCTCAGCTCAAACTGCCCGGGTGATTGACGGAAGCTCGGGCCAATAGGAAGAGCGGGGCGGGGCTGGAGGACCGAGCGGGCGGCGGGTCCTCCAACCAATCGGTGTGTGTGAGGGGTGGGGCTTGACCTTTAAACCTGAACAACAGAAGGTGAGCTGAGCATGCGCAGACCTTGGCTCTTTTACTTCTTTTGTCCGATCGCAGCCCTGCCTTCGATCTATTTTATTTTCTTTCCAGTTTTGAAGAAGGGTTTCGACCCGAAACGTCAACTCAAATTTCTCTCCACGGATGTTGCCTGACCTGCTGAGTTTTTCCAGCATTTTCTGTTGTTATTTCGGATTTCCAGCATCTGCAGTATTTTGCTATCGTTCGAGAGAGCTCAGGGAGCGGGTTCATGAACCCCGGGGGGACGCAGGCCGCTCACACCCCGAGCTCAGGGAGCGGGTTCATGAACCCCGGGGGGACGCGGGCCGCTCACACCCCGAGCTCAGGGAGCGGGTTCATGAACCCCGGGGGGACGCGGGATGCTCACACCCCGAGCTCAGGGAGCGGGTTCATGAACCCCGGGGGGACGCGGGCTGCTCACAGCCTGAGCTCAGGGAGCGGGTTCATGAACCCCGGGGGGACGCGGGCCGCTCACACCCCGAGCTCAGGGAGCGGGTTCATGAACCCCGGGGGGACGCGGGCCGCTCACACCCCGAGCTCAGGGAGCGGGTTCGTGAACCCTGGGGGGACGTGGGCCGCTCACACCCCGAGCTCAGGGAGCGGGTTCATGAACCCCGGGGGGACGCGGGACGCTCACACCCCGAGCTCAGGGAGCGGGTTCATGAACCCCGGGGGGACGCGGGCTGCTCACACCCCGAGCTCAGGGAGCGGGTTCATGAACCCCGGGGGGACGCGGGACGCTCACACCCCGAGCTCAGGGAGCAGGTTCATGAACCCCGGGGGGACGCGGGCTGCTCACAACTCGAGCTCAGGGAGCGGGTTCATGAACCCCGGGGGGACCCGGGCTGCTCACACCCCGAGCTCAGGGAGCGGGTTCATGAACCCCGGGGGGACGCGGGCTGCTCACACCCCGAGCTCAGGGAGCGGGTTCATGAACCCCGGGGGGACGCGGGCTGCTCACACCCCGAGCTCAGGGAGCGGGTTCATGAACCCCGGGGGGACGCGGGCTGCTCACACCCCGAGCGCTGGAGCGGGTTCATGAACCCCGGGGGAACGCGGGCTGCTCACACCCCGAGCTCAGGGAGCGGGTTCATGAACCCCGGGGGAACGCGGGCTGCTCACAACTCGAGCTCAGGGAGCGGGTTCATGAACCCCGGGGGGACCCGGGCTGCTCACACCCCGAGCTCAGGGAGCGGGTTCATGAACCCCGGGGGAGGCTGCGAGATTCTCAGCAGCTCAGCTCTGCTCGGTGCTGTGTGAACGGGCTGCTCCACACCCCGGCTGCTCGCGGGGAATGTCAGTGCGGAGGGCCCAGTGCAGAAGGCCCAGGGTGGAAGACCCAGAGGAGAGTGTCCTAGGCGGGAGGCCCAGCACGGAGGACCCCAGGCCTAGGGTGGAGCGGCTGGTCGACAGAAGCGGAGTCGGGAGATACTGTGGGTGAGCATGCTGCACGGTTCCTAAAGTTGAAGAACAGTCTCCGGCTCGAATGAGTTCCAGCGGCCCCGCCTGTGCTCCGTTTGGTGGCAGCTGTGAGGCTTTGTTTCGGTGATGGGATCGGGTTTGTGTGCCGCCATTTGGTGGAGGAAAGACAGACTGTTTCCATCTATAGTATGGTGCTTGAACAGCCATAAGATGGGAAAAGAGAACGGGATAAAAGTAAAAAAGGAAAATAAAAGACAAAACAAGGTATATCAGCAAGGAATAACAAATGTCTTGATGGCTGGGTCCTGTGAGTGATAACAGCAAGAAGAAGGGAATTTGAGTAGTCGTTTTCTTCTTTTACGGGATTTGAGAAAGTGGTCGGCTTCTTTACTGTGGAAAGGTTGAAGACTGTGGATAAGTATTATGACATTATATGGTTAGATAACATCAAGTGAAAACGAGGAGTTATTAGAGTGCCAATAGGACTGGCGTTGAACTGGTATTACTTGTTTTTGAAGAAGTTTCGGGTTCTGGTTAAAAGTAGTTTACTTGAAGTCTTAAGTGATTTTTTGATATGGTTGTGGGATTTTCTATTTGTGGTGTTATTTAGTGTTAAAGCCTTCCTTAATCGAACGAACGAACGCTCTAGTGAACGCACGCATGCGGATACAAATATATGCACGCACGACTGCATACACAATGGAACTTACGTTCGACCGAATGAAGGGCCCTCGCTCTCCGGGATGGGGGTCACTCGGTGAGCGTGAGGCCTGCCGGACGGCTGAATGAACGCACGCATGCACACAGGTAGACAAATGATACGCACACTTACACAATGGAACTTATGGTTGACCGAATGAAGGGCCCTCGCTCCCCAGGTGAAAGTCGGCTTGGTGAGCGTGAAGCCTGCCGGACAGACGAACGAACACATAGGCATGCACGCAGATAGAAATGGCACACATGTACGCAGTCATGCACATGGAACTTACGCTTGAGCGAACGAATGGAGGAATGACTGAATGATTGAACAATGCCAGTTGGACTGGCGTGTATGGATTCTTGGTTTATTAAATAGTTGCAGTTTGTACTGTAAACATTAAAAAAAAAAGGGAAAAAAATGAACCCCATGGTGACGTGGGCTGCACACACCCCGAGTGCGGCCCCAAGCCCCATTATTAAAACATTCAATATTATCCGCTTCACAAACACCCGGTGTGGGCCTCAGGCCCCGAACAAGAGCCTCCGGGCCGGACGTTTGCCCCAAGCGGGGCGGCAGCTGCGGGGCTTTCTCCCGGTGACAGGCCCGGGGTAATGGCCGCCATCTTGAGAGGCTCAGAGGGCAGCAGGGCGCATGCACGGCCCCCTTGGCCAGGAACCAGGAGGAGAGAATCTTGTCAATTTCTATCCGGGACTCAGTGATGGCTTTTGTAAACTCCTTTTACAGGCTGTGAGAAGGGCAGCATTTACACACCGCAAACTCAAACCAAACATCACATCAAGATCTGACCGAGTCACTCCATTCATCAGGACCCGAATACCATCAGCCTGTGAATGTGGAAGGAGAAATGTTTGCCTGTTCTGTCTGTGGGAAAAGATTTCAAACATCAGTGTGATTGGAAAAGCACTGAGACACACACACCCGAGTGAGAGTGTTCCAGTGCACTGACTGTGGAACGAGCTTTAACCAGTTACACAGCCTGAAAAAACATCGCACCATTCACAGCGGGGAGAAACGGTACACGTGTTCTGTATGTGGACGAGGCTTCAACTGATCGTCCAACCTGGAGAGACACAAGGACACCCGCACCATGGAGAAACCGTGGGAATGTGGGGACTGTGGGAAGCAATTCAATTACCCATCTGAGCTGAAAACTCATCGACGCAGTCACACCGGGGAGAGGCCGTTCACCTGCTCAGTGTGTGGGAAGGGATTCACTCTGTTGTCCAGCCTCCATTTACAACAACGAGTTCACACTGACGAGAGACCTTTTAAATGCTCTGACTGTGGGAACTGCTTTAAACTCTCTGCAGATTTTATTAAACATCAGCTTGTTCACACCGACGAGAGACCATTCAGTTGTACTCACTGTGAGAAGAGCTTCAGGCAGTCATCTCACCTCATTCAACACCAGCGAGTTCACACTGGGGAGAGGCCGTTTACCTGTTCTGTATGTGGGAAGGGATTCACTCATGCATCCAATCTTCGAATGCGCCAAGGGGTTCACACTGGGGAGAGGATGTTCACCTGCTCCGTGTGTGGAAAGGGATTCACTAAATCATCCCACCTGCTGACACACCAACTTGTTCACCTTGATAGAGCTTTTCAATGTGCTGACTGTGAGAAGAGCTTTAAAAGCACAAAGGTTCTGCTGACACACCAACAGGTTCACTCTGGGGAGAGGCCATTCACCTGCTCCGTGTGTAGGAAGGGATTTACTACTTCATCCAACCTGCTGAGACACCAGCGAGTTCACACTAGGGAGACTCCATTCACCTGCTCCGTGTGTGGGAAGGGATTCACTCGATCATCTTACCTGGTGAGACACCAGCAAGTTCATAAGTGACTGTAGGGGTAGGATTCTGCTGTTAATCACATCCTATGTTTGTTTCTACCAATGTTATTAACCCCTATAACTGGGCTGTGTTATGTTCGTTATTTCTCCAAGATAAGGGACTAATTGATGTCCATTTTTGGTCCTTTTCTCCTTTTGAACTCTAGATTAGTTCAGTTCTCATACCTTCGGTTACTCTCATGGACAAGTCCCAGCTCCCCATACATTCTAGAGTGCCTCTCCTAGCCTTGGTATCCAGGGAAGGTATCGGTAACATGCCCGGGATCACTAAACACAAAACCCAGTCTTTTACTCACTTTCAGCTACTGGACCTAGCGTGTGACCCACAGCATCTCTCTCACCTTCGATGTGTGAATAGAGAATCACGCCTGCAAACCTGGTTTTAAATTTATTCAGCAAATCTATTTAACAGAAGCTTGCAGGGTGATGAGGCAGTGTTGAGGTGCTGCTGTACCAGCCTTGGCTCAGTGGGCAGCACTCTCGCCTCTGAGTCAGAAAGTTGTGGGTTCAAGTCCCAGCCCAGAGACTTGAGCACAAGAACCTAGGCTGACACTCCTGTACAGTACTGAGGGAGTGCGGCACTGTCGGAAGTGCCATCTTTCAGATGAAACATTAAACTGAGGCCCCGTCTGATCTCTCAGGTGGAAAAGATCCCATGGCACTATTGAGAAGAAGAACAGGGGAGTGATCTCTGGTGTCCTGGCCAATATTTATCACTAAAATAAAACAGATGATCTGGTCATTATCACATTGCTGTTTGTGGGAGCTTGCTGTGCACAAATTGGCTGCCGCGTTTTCTACATTACAACAGTGACTACGCTTCAAAAGTACTTCATTGGCTGTAAAGTGTTTTGGGACGTCCTGAGGTCATGAAAGAGGCTGTATCAATGCAAGTCTCATCTTTACTCTGCATTGTGCCTGTAATGAAAATAACTGAAGATTAGTCCCAGTGTAACCTTTGCTGTCATGAAATGTGTGTGTCTTTGAATGAGCCTCACGTCCTTGCTCATGTCGGCTGCAATTGTGTAGAAAGGGGATGTGTAAAGAGATGGTCTGTGTATGGAGATGTGAAAGAAGGAAACGGTGTGTGTGTGTGATAGTGACACAGCCTTGTGGTCACAGTCAGAACAATGACAGATATCCTTGTGGTTATGGTTTGGGCAGGGCCAGATCAATAATGTGGTAAACAAGTTAAATATAAACATCACCAGTGTAGTCACAGCTTGTTAGAACAGACCTGGGGAGAAGAGAGCTCTGAATCCACTGTATTATCCCTGTTCTCCGAATCAGGTAACTATACTCTGTCTGTATCTTTGCAGTGCTGTTAATAAAGTCAGTAAAAGACAATCTGTTGTTGTGAGCTTGATTATCTGATGTCTGAAACCACAAGACTCAAATTTTAGAGTCAACAAGATGAACACCAAACACATCATGGCCCAATACTCCAGCTCTATATTCACATGAGAAAGTCTGTTATCACACTCATCGAGTAGGCAGAATAAAGAAAGATCCCAACTCAAAGAGCCTCTAAAACCATTTGTAAATACCTTTTCAAATCCTGACTGATATCAATTGTCAGTGTATGTTCCATTGAAGTCAATGGCTGATGAGAGAGGGGCTGGAGAGTAGGGGTGAAAGAGGAGTTGGGGTGAGGGGGGTTGGAGAGTAGGGGTGAAAGAGGAGTTGGGGTGAGGGGAGTTGGAGAGTAGGGGTGAAAGAGGAGTTGGGGTGAGGGGAGTTGGAGAGTAGGGGTGAAAGAGGAGTTGGGGTGAGGGGAGTTGGAGAGTAGGGGTGAAAGAGGAGTTGGGGTGAGGGGTTGGAGAGTAGGGGTGAAAGAGGAGTTGGGGTGAGGGGGTTGGAGAGTAGGGGTGAAAGAGGAGTTGGGGTGAGGGGAGTTGGAGAGTAGGGGTGAAAGAGGAGTTGGGGTGAGGGGTTGGAGAGTAGGGGTGAAAGAGGAGTTGGGGTGAGGGGGTTGGAGAGTAGGGGTGAAAGAGGAGTTGGGGTGAGGGGTTGGAGAGTAGGGGTGAAAGAGGAGATGGGGTGAGAGGTAGGTAGGTTTTAAGGAATGTCTTAAAGGAGGAACAAGAGGTAGAGAGGCGGAGAGGTTTAGGGAGGGAATTCCAGAGCTTGGGGCCTCGACAGCTGAAGGCACGGTCATCAATGGTGGAGCGATTAAAATCAGGGATGCGCAAGAGGCCAGAATTGGAGGAGGGCAGAGATCTCAGAGGTTGTAGGGCTGGAGGAGTTTACAGAGATAAGGAGAGGGGAGGCCATGGAGGATTCCTCTGGTGCTGGAATCAAGAACAAGAGGCCAGAATCTTAAAATTAGAGCTCGGCCATTCAGGGGTGAAATCAGGCAGCAAGTTTTCACACACAGGGTAGTAGAAATGTGGAACTCTCTCCCCCAAAAGGCTATGGATGCAGGGGGTCGATTGGAGCTTTCAACACTTAGATGATTGATTTTTGAGAGGTAATTGTTCCAAGGGATGTGGAATAAAGGCGGGTAAATGGAGTTAAGATACGGATCAGCCCTGATCTAATTGAATGGTGGAGCAGGCTTGAGGGGTGAATGGCCTCCTCCTGTTCATAACGTTCCTGTGACACCCTCAGAAATGCCCCAGAGAAGTGAAATCCCACTGGGCCCCAGTACATGCTCAATGGAAAGCCCGGGTCAAGGACAAACCCAGCGTGCCCACTCTGAACCCGGTTTGCTGCTCCCTCTGTGCCCAGCACTGCCTGCACCCCCGGCACACGGCAGTGGAATTTCAGCCTCAGTGTTACAAGTTTCAAGACCTGAGCAGTGGAGCGGACCTGGGTGTGGAGCGAGCAACGAGGCGAGGCGGAGCATAAAAGCGGCAACGAGGTGAGGCTTACCAATTCAGCAGCAGGAGAGAGAGAGAGGTAAAAAGTAATTAAAGTGTGATGTCACCAGAATGCAGGTAAGTAATTGGTTGGTGAGTATTTCTCTCTTTTTAAACTTAAACTCTGTGGTTTATAGTTACTAAGGTCTCTCTGGTGTAGCGGGGGCTGTTGGTAAACTATTTAACTGTAGTGTAATTAGTGGGATTGATTGATTTAATTTAAATTCAATTAATTAAAGGGTAAATCATGGCAGGACAGCACATGGTATGCTCCTCCTGCGATATGTGGGAACTCAGGGACACTTCCTGTGTCCCTGACAACTACGTCTGCAGGAAGTGCATCCAGCTGCAGCTACTGACAGACCGCATTGCAGCACTGGTGCTGCCATTGGATGCATACTGGAGCGTTCGCGATGCTCAGGACGTCGTGAATAGCACATTTACGGAGTTGGACACACCGCAGGTAGAGGTTGGACAGGCAGAAAGGGAATGGGTGACCAGCCGGCAGAGTACTAGGCGCAGGCAGGTAGTGCAGGGGTCCCCTGTGGACATCCCCCTCTCAAACAGATACACCACTTTGAGTGCTGTTGGGGATGGCTTATCAGAGGAAAGCAGCAGTAGCCAACTTCCTGGCACCAGTAGTGGCTCTGCTGCATAGGACAGGAGGAAAAAGAGGGGTAGAGCTATACTAATAGGGGATTCTATTGTAAGGGGAATAGATAGGCGTTTCTGCGTCCGCAAACGAGACTCCAGGATGGTGTGTTGCCTCCCTGGTGCAAGGTTCAGGGATGTCTCAGAGTCGCTGCAGAACATCTTGGAAGGGGAGGGTGAACAGCCAGTTGTCGTGGTGCATATAGGCACCAACGATATAGGTAAAAAGTGGGATGAGGTCCTAAAAGCAGAATATAGAGAGTTAGGAGGTAATGTAAATTAAAAAAATAGGACCTCAGATAGTAATCTCAGGATTGCTACCAGTGCCACATGCTAGTCAGAGTAGAAATTAGAAGGATATTTCAGATGAATACGTGGCTAGAGGAATGGTGCAACGGGGTGGGATTCAAGTTCCTGGGACATCAGAACCGGTTCTGGGGGAGGTGGGACCAGTTCAAACCGGATGGTTTGCACCTGGGCAGGGCTGGAACCGATGTCCTAGGGGGAGTGTTTGCTAGTGCTCTGGGGAAGGGTTTAAACTAAAATGGCAGGGGGTTGGGAACCTGAGCAGGGAGACAGAGGAAATGGAAACAAGGATAAAAGCAAAAGATAGGAAGGAGAAAAACAAAAGTGGCAGTCAGAGAAATCAACAGTTTAAATCAAACGTGGCCACAGTAAATAATAATTCTAATAGGTCTAAGAGCATTAAAAAAACAAGCCTGAAGACTTTGTGGTCTTAATGCGAGGAGCATTCGTAATAAGGTGGATGAATTGGCTGCGTAAATAGAGGTAAACAAATATGATTTGGTTGGGATTACGGAAACGTGGCTCAAGGATGGCCAAGGCTGGGAACTCAACATCTAGGGGTATTCGATATTCAGGAAAGATAGGCAAAAACGAAAGGGAGGTGGGGTAGCATTACTGGTTAAAGAAGGGATTAACACAATTGTAAGGAAGGATATTGGCTCTGATTATGTGGAATCTGTATGGGTAGAATTGAGAAATACTAAGGGGCAGAAAACGTTAGTGGGAGTGGTATATAGACCTCCAAACAGTAAGGCAGAGGTTGGGGATGGCATTAAAGGGAAATTAAAGAAGCGTGCAATAAGGGCACAGTAGTCATCATGGGTGACTTTAATCTACATATAGATTGGGCTAACCAAATTAGTAACAATACTGTGGAGGAGGAATTCCTGGAGTGTTTACGGGATGGTTTCCTGGACCAATATGTCGAGGAACCAATCCGAGATCAGGCCATCTTAGACTGGGTATTATGTAACAAGAGAGGATTAATTCACAATCTTGTTGTACGAGGCCCCTTGGGTCGGAGCGATCATATGATCGAATTCTTCATTAAGATGGAGAATGAAGTAGTTGACTCAGAGACTAGGGTCCTAAATTTAAATAAAGGAAACTATGATGGTCTGAGGCGCGAGTTGGGTAGGATTGATTGGGGAATGTCACTCAAATCGTTGACAGTGGATAGGCAATGGCAAACATTCAAAGACCGAATGGATGAACTACAGAATTTGTTCATCCCAGTTTGGCATAAAAATAAAACAAAAAAGGTGACTCAACCGTGGCTAACAAGGGAAATTAGGGATAGCATAAGATCCAAGGAGAGGACATATAAATTGGCCAGAAAAAGCAATAATCCTTAGGATTGGGAGCAGTTTAGGATTCAACAAAGGAGGACAAAGGGATTAATTAAGAAGGGGAAAATAGAATATGAGAGTAAGTTTGCAGGGAATATAAAAACTGAATAAAAGCTTTTATAGATATGTGAAGAGAAAAAGATTGGTGAAGTCAAGCATAGGTCCCTTGCAGTCAGAATCAGGGGAATTTATATTGGGGAACAAAGAAATGGCAGACCAACTAAATACATATTTGGTTCTGTCTTCACAAAGGAGGACACAAATAACCTCCCAGAGATGCCAGGGAACATAAGGTCTGATGAAAGGGTGGAACTGAAAGAAATCAGTATTTGTAGGGAAATGGTGTTAGGAAAATTGATGGGACTGAAGGCCGATAAATCCCCAGGGCCTGTAATCTACATCCCAGGGTACTTAAGGAAGTGGCCCTAGAAATAGTAGATGCATTGCTGATCATCTTCCAACATTCGATGGAACAGTACCCATGGATTGGAGGGTAGCTAATGTTACCCCACTATTCAAAAAAGGTGGTAGAGAGAAAGCAGGGAATTACAGACCGGTAAGCCTGACATCGGTAGTGGGGAAAATACTAGAGTCCATTATAAAAGATGTAATAGCAGAGCACTTGGAAAACAGTGACAGGATCGGACAAAGTCAACATGGATTCACAAAAGGTACATCATGCTTGACTAATCTACTGGAATTTTTTGAGGATGTAACTGGTAAAATAGATAAGGGAGAGCCAGTGGATGTAGTGTATCTAGTCTTTCAGAAGGCTTTCGATAAGGTCCCGCATAAGAGATTAGCATGTAAAGTTAAGGCACATGGGATTGGGGGCAAGGTAATGACTTGGATAGAGAACTGGTTGGCAGACAGGAAGCAAAGAGTTGGAATAAACGGGTCTTTTTCCAAGTGGCAGGCAGTGACTAGTGGGGTACCGCTGGGATCGGTCCTAGGATCCCAGCTATTCACAATATATATTAATGATCTAGACAAGGAAACTAGATGTAATATCTCCAAATTTGCAGATGACACAAAGCTGGGTGGGCGTGTGTGCTGTGAGGAGGATGTCGAGAAACTCCAGGATGATTTGGACATGTTGGGTGATTGGGCAGAAACATGGCAGATGCAATATAATGTGGATAAATGTGAGGTGGCAAAAACAGGAAGGCAGATTATTATCTAAATGGCAATAGATTGCAACGAGACCTGGGCGTCCTTGTGCACCAGTCGCTGAAGGTAAGCATGCAGGTGCAGCAGGCGGTTGAGAAGGCAAATGGTATGTTGGCCTTCGTAGCGAGAGGGTTTGAGTACAGGAACAAGGATGTCTTGCTGCAGTTGTACAGGGCCTTGGTGAGACCACATCTTGAGTATTGTGTGCAGTTTTGGTCGCCTTATCTGAGGAAGGATGTTCTTGCCATGGAAGGAGTTCAGCGAAGATTCACCAGGCTGATACCTGGGATGGCAGGAATGACGTATGAGGAGAGATTGGGTCGATTGGACTCATACTCGCTGGAGTTTAGAAGAATGAGAGGTGATCTCATTGAAACTTATAAAATTCTGACAGGACTGGACAGACTAGATGCAGGAAGGATGTTCCCGATGGTCAGGAAGTCCAGAACCAGGGGACACAGTCTAAGGATAAAGGGTAGGCCATTTAGGACAGAAATGAGGAGGAATTTCTTCACCCAGAGAGTGGTGAACCTGTGGAACTCTCTACCACAGAAGGCAGTGGAGGCCAATTCATTAAATATATTCAAGAAGGAGTTGGATGTATTTCTTAAGGATAAAGGGATCCAGGGATATGGGGAGAAGGCAGGGACAGGGTACTGAATTTGGATGATCAGCCATGATCGCATTGAATGGCGGAGCAGGCTCGAGGGGCCGAATGGCCTACTCCTGCTCCTATCTTCTATGTTACAGGCTGGAGAGAGGAATAATTCAATCTGTCACTGAGCTGTGTGATTGGTTCAGTCTCCACTAATATTGACTGTCAGAAATGCCCAAGAAGCAGTTTTGACTAATATCGGCTCCCACAGGGATGAGGAATTCACAGAGTTACAGAGAGTCTGCAGCACAGAAACAGGCCATTCAGCCCAACTGGTCCGTGCCGGTGTTTCTGCTCCACACGAGCCTCCTCCTGCTCCTCTTCATCCAAACCTATCAGCAGATCCTTCTATTCCTTTCTCCCTCGTGTACTTATCGAGCTTCCCCTGAAATGCATCCGTGCTATTCACCTCAACCACTCCATGTGGTAGTGAGTCCCACATTCTCACCACTCTCTGGGTAAAGAATTCCACGTTGGATTTATTGGTGACGCTCTTATATTTATCCTAGTTTTGGATTCCCCCACAGAAGGAACATCTTCTCTACGTCCACCCTATCGAACCTCTTCACAGTTTTAAAGACCTCTATCAGGTTGAGAGAAAAGAGCTCCAGCCTGTCCAGTCTTTCCTGATAAGTACATCCTCTCAGTTCTGGTATCAACCCTGTGAATCTTTTTCGCACCGACTCCAGTGCCTTTATATCCTCTTTATAATATGGAGACCAGAACTGTGCAGAGTTCTCCAAGTGTGGTCTAACCAAGGTTCGACACAAGTTTAACAGAACTTCTCTACTTTCAATTCTATCCCTCTAGAAATGAAGCCCAGTGCTTGGTTTGCTATTTTTAACGACCTTATTAACCTGCTCATTGGAAAACCCCGGGTAAGGTACACCCAGCGAGCCCACTCTGAACCCGGTTTACTGCTCATCGGAAAACCCCGGGTAAGGTACACCCAGCGAGCCCACTCTGAACCCGGTTTGCTGCTCATCGGAAAACCCCGGGTAAGGTACACCCAGCTAGCCCACTCTGAACCCGGTTTGCTCATCGGAAAACCCCGGGTAAGGTACACCCAGCGAGCCCACTCTGAACCCGGTTTGCTCATCGGAAAACCCCGGGTAAGGTACACCCAGCGAGCCCACTCTGAACCCGGTTTACTGCTCATCGGAAAACCCCGGGTAAGGTACACCCAACGAGCCCACTCTGAACCCGGTTTGCTGCTCATCGGAAAACCCCGGGTAAGGTGCACCCAGCGAGCCCACTCTGAACCCGGTTTACTGCTCATCGGAAAACCCCGGGTAAGGTACACTCAGCGAGCCCACTCTGAACCCGGTTTACTGCTCATCGGAAAACCCCGGGTAAGGTGCACCCAGCGAGCCCACTCTGAACCCGGTTTACTGCTCATCGGAAAACCCCGGGTAAGGTGCACCCAGCGAGCCCACTCTGAACCCGGTTTGCTCATCGGAAAACCCCAGGTAAGGTACACCCAACGACCCCACTCTGAACCCGGTTTGCTCATCGGAAAACCCCGGGTAAGGTGCACCCAGCGAGCCCACTCTAAACCCGGTTTGCTGCTCATCGGAAAACCCCGGGTAAGGTGCACCCAGCGAGCCCACTCTGAACCCGGTTTACTGCTCATCGGAAAACCCCGGGTAAATTGCACCCAGCGAGCCCACTCTGAACCCGGTTTACTGCTCATCGGAAAACCCCGGGTAAGGTGCACCCAGCGAGCCCACTCTGAACCCGGTTTGTTGCTCATCAGAAAACCCCGGGTAAGGTACACCCAGCGAGCCCACTCTGAACCCGGTTTGCTGCTCATTGGAAAACCCCGGGTAAGGTACACCCAGCGAGCCCACTCTGAACCCGGTTTACTGCTCATCGGAAAACCCCGGGTAAGGTGCACCCAGCGAGCCCACTCTGAACCCGGTTTACTGCTCATTGGAAAACCCCAGGTAAGGTACACCCAGCGAGCCCACTCTGAACCCGGTTTACTGCTCATTGGAAAACCCCGGGTAAGGTACACCCAGCGAGCCCACTCTGAACCCGGTTTACTGCTCATCGGAAAAACCCGGGTAAGGTACAACCAGTGTGCCCACTCTGAACCCGGTTTACTGCTCATCGGAAAACCCCGGGTAAGGTACACCCAGCGAGCCCACTCTGAACCCGGTTTGCTGCTCATCGGAAAACCCCGGGTAAGGTGCACCCAGCGAGCCCACTCTGAACCCGGTTTGTTCATCGGAAAACCCCGGGTAAGGTACACCCAGCGAGCCCACTCTGAACCCGGTTTGCTCATCGGAAAACCCCGGGTAAGGTACACCCAGCGAGCCCACTCTGAACCCGGTTTACTGCTCATCGGAAAACCCCAGGTAAGGTACAACCAGTGTGCCCACTCTGAACCCGGTTTACTGCTCATCGGAAAACCCCGGGTAAGGTACACCCAGCGAGCCCACTCTGAACCCGGTTTGCTGCTCATCGGAAAACCCCGGGTAAGGTACACCCAGCGAGCCCACTCTGAACCCGATTTGCTCATCGGAAAACCCCGGGTAAGGTACACCCAACGACCCCACTCTGAACCCGGTTTGCTCATCGGAAAACCCCGGGTAAGGTGCACCCAGCGAGCCCACTCTGAACCCGGTTTGCTCATCGGAAAACCCCGGGTAAGGTACACCCAGCGAGCCCACTCTAAACCCGGTTTGCTGCTCATCGGAAAACCCCGGGTAAGGTGCACCCAGCGAGCCCACTCTGAACCCGGTTTACTGCTCATCGGAAAACCCCGGGTAAATTGCACCCAGCGAGCCCACTCTGAACCCGGTTTACAGCTCATCGGAAAAACCCGGGTAAGGTGCACCCAGCGAGCCCACTCTGAACCCGGTTTGTTGCTCATCGGAAAACCCCGGGTAAGGTAAACACAGCGAGCCCACTCTGAATCCGGTTTGCTCATCGGAAAACCCCGGGTAAGGTGCACCCAGCGAGCCCACTCTGAACCGGGTTTACTGCTCATTGGAAAACCCCAGGTAAGGTGCACCCAGCGAGCCCACTCTGAACCCGGTTTGTTGCTCATCGGAAAACCCCGGGTAAGGTAAACACAGCGAGCCCACTCTGAACCCGGTTTGCTCATCGGAAAACCCCGGGTAAGGTGCACCCAGCGAGCCCACTCTGAACCCGGTTTACTGCTCATCGGAAAACCCCGGGTAAGGTACAACCAGTGTGCCCACTCTGAACCCGGTTTACTGCTCATCGGAAAACCCCGGGTAAGGTACACCCAGCGAGCCCACTCTGAACCCGGTTTGCTGCTCATCGGAAAACCCCGGGTAAGGTACACCCAGCGAGCCCACTCTGAACCCGGTTTACTGCTCATCGGAAAACCCCGGGTAAGGTACACCCAGCGAGCCCACTCTGAACCCGGTTTGCTGCTCATCGGAAAACCCCGGGTAAGGTGCACCCAGCGAGCCCACTCTGAACCCGGTTTACTGCTCATCGGAAAACCCCAGGTAAGGTACACCCAGCGAGCCCACTCTGAACCCGGTTTGCTGCTCATTGGAAAACCCCGGGTAAGGTACACCCAGCGAGCCCACTCTGAACCCGGTTTACTGCTCATCGGAAAACCCCGGGTAAGGTGCAACCAGCGAGCCCACTCTGAACCCGGTTTACTGCTCATTGGAAAACCCCAGGTAAGGTACACCCAGCGAGCCCACTCTGAACCCGGTTTACTGCTCATTGGAAAACCCCGGGTAAGGTACACCCAGCGAGCCCACTCTGAACCCGGTTTACTGCTCATCGGAAAAACCCGGGTAAGGTACAACCAGTGTGCCCACTCTGAACCCGGTTTACTGCTCATCGGAAAACCCCGGGTAAGGTACACCCAGCGAGCCCACTCTGAACCCGGTTTGCTGCTCATCGGAAAACCCCGGGTAAGGTGCACCCAGCGAGCCCACTCTGAACCCGGTTTGTTCATCGGAAAACCCCGGGTAAGGTACACCCAGCGAGCCCACTCTGAACCCGGTTTGCTCATCGGAAAACCCCGGGTAAGGTACACCCAGCGAGCCCACTCTGAACCCGGTTTGCTGCTCATCGGAAAACCCCGGGTAAGGTGCACCCAGCGAGCCCACTCTGAACCCGGTTTACTGCTCATCGGAAAACCCCAGGTAAGGTACACCCAGCGAGCCCACTCTGAACCCGGTTTGCTGCTCATTGGAAAACCCCGGGTAAGGTACACCCAGCGAGCCCACTCTGAACCCGGTTTGCTGCTCATTGGAAAACCCCGGGTAAGGTGCACCCAGCGAGCCCACTCTGAACCCGGTTTACTGCTCATCGGAAAACCCCAGGTAAGGTACACCCAGCGAGCCCACTCTGAACCCGGTTTGCTGCTCATTGGAAAACCCCGGGTAAGGTGCACCCAGCGAGCCCACTCTGAACCCGGTTTGCTCATCGGAAAACCCCGGGTAAGGTACACCCAGCGAGCCCACTCTGAACCCGGTTTGCTCATCGGAAAACCCCGGGTAAGGTACACCCAGCGAGCCCACTCTGAACCCGGTTTACTGCTCATCGGAAAACCCTGGGTAAGGTACACCCAGCGAGCCCACTCTGAACCCGGTTTGCTCATCGGAAAACCCCGGGTAAGGTACACCCAGCGAGCCCACTCTGTACCCGGTTTACTGCTCATCGGAAAACCCTGGGTAAGGTGCACCCAGCGAGCCCACTCTGAACCCGGTTTGCTCATCGGAAAACCCCGGGTAAGGTACACCCAGCGAGCCCACTCTGAACCCGGTTTGCTGCTCATCGGAAAACCCCGGGTAAAGTACACCCAGCGAGCCCACTCTGAACCCGGTTTGCTGCTCATCGGAAAACCCCGGGTAATGTACACCCAGCGAGGCCACTCTGAACCCGGTTTACTGCTCATCAGAAAACCCCGGGTAAAGTACACCCAGCGAGCCCACTCTGAACCCGGTTTGCTGCTCATCGGAAAACCCCGGGTAAGGTGCACCCAGCGAGCCCACTCTGAACCCGGTTTACTGCTCATCGGAAAACCCCGGGTAATGTACACCCAGCGAGGCCACTCTGAACCCGGTTTACTGCTCATCGGAAAACCCCGGGTAATGTACACCCAGCGAGGCCACTCTGAACCCGGTTTACTGCTCATCGGAAAACCCCAGGTAAGGTACACCCAGCGACCCCACTCTGAACCCGGTTTACAGCTCATCGGAAAACCCCGGGTATGGTGCACCCAGCGAGCCCACTCTGAACCCGGTTTGCTGCTCATCGGAAAACCCCGGGTAAGGTACACCCAGCGAGCCCACTCTGAACCCAGTTTACTGCTCATCGGAAAACCCCGGGTAAGGTACACCCAGCGAGCCCACTCTGAACCCGGTTTACTGCTCATCGGAAAACCCCGGGTAAGGTGCACCCAGCGAGCCCACTCTGAACCCGGTTTGCTGCTCATCGGAAAACCCCGGGTAAGGTACACCCAGCGAGCCCACTCTGAACCCGGTTTACTGCTCATCGGAAAACCCCGGGTAAGGTACACCCAGCGAGCCCACTCTGAACCCGGTTTACTGCTCATCGGAAAACCCCGGGTAAGGTACACCCAGCGAGCCCACTCTGAACCCGGTTTGCTGCTCATCGGAAAACCCCGGGTAAGGTGCACCCAGCGAGCCCACTCTGAACCCGGTTTGTTCATCGGAAAACCCCGGGTAAGGTACACCCAGCGAGCCCACTCTGAACCCGGTTTGCTCATCGGAAAACCCCGGGTAAGGTACACCCAGCGAGCCCACTCTGAACCCGGTTTGCTGCTCATCGGAAAACCCCGGGTAAGGTGCACCCAGCGAGCCCACTCTGAACCCGGTTTACTGCTCATCGGAAAACCCCAGGTAAGGTACACCCAGCGAGCCCACTCTGAACCCGGTTTGCTGCTCATTGGAAAACCCCGGGTAAGGTACACCCAGCGAGCCCACTCTGAACCCGGTTTGCTGCTCATTGGAAAACCCCGGGTAAGGTGCACCCAGCGAGCCCACTCTGAACCCGGTTTACTGCTCATCGGAAAACCCCAGGTAAGGTACACCCAGCGAGCCCACTCTGAACCCGGTTTGCTGCTCATTGGAAAACCCCGGGTAAGGTGCACCCAGCGAGCCCACTCTGAACCCGGTTTGCTCATCGGAAAACCCCGGGTAAGGTACACCCAGCGAGCCCACTCTGAACCCGGTTTGCTCATCGGAAAACCCCGGGTAAGGTACACCCAGCGAGCCCACTCTGAACCCGGTTTACTGCTCATCGGAAAACCCTGGGTAAGGTACACCCAGCGAGCCCACTCTGAACCCGGTTTGCTCATCGGAAAACCCCGGGTAAGGTACACCCAGCGAGCCCACTCTGTACCCGGTTTACTGCTCATCGGAAAACCCTGGGTAAGGTGCACCCAGCGAGCCCACTCTGAACCCGGTTTGCTCATCGGAAAACCCCGGGTAAGGTACACCCAGCGAGCCCACTCTGAACCCGGTTTGCTGCTCATCGGAAAACCCCGGGTAAAGTACACCCAGCGAGCCCACTCTGAACCCGGTTTGCTGCTCATCGGAAAACCCCGGGTAATGTACACCCAGCGAGGCCACTCTGAACCCGGTTTACTGCTCATCAGAAAACCCCGGGTAAAGTACACCCAGCGAGCCCACTCTGAACCCGGTTTGCTGCTCATCGGAAAACCCCGGGTAAGGTGCACCCAGCGAGCCCACTCTGAACCCGGTTTACTGCTCATCGGAAAACCCCGGGTAATGTACACCCAGCGAGGCCACTCTGAACCCGGTTTACTGCTCATCGGAAAACCCCGGGTAATGTACACCCAGCGAGGCCACTCTGAACCCGGTTTACTGCTCATCGGAAAACCCCAGGTAAGGTACACCCAGCGACCCCACTCTGAACCCGGTTTACAGCTCATCGGAAAACCCCGGGTATGGTGCACCCAGCGAGCCCACTCTGAACCCGGTTTGCTGCTCATCGGAAAACCCCGGGTAAGGTACACCCAGCGAGCCCACTCTGAACCCAGTTTACTGCTCATCGGAAAACCCCGGGTAAGGTACACCCAGCGAGCCCACTCTGAACCCGGTTTACTGCTCATCGGAAAACCCCGGGTAAGGTGCACCCAGCGAGCCCACTCTGAACCCGGTTTGCTGCTCATCGGAAAACCCCGGGTAAGGTACACCCAGCGAGCCCACTCTGAACCCGGTTTACTGCTCATCGGAAAACCCCGGGTAAGGTACACCCAGCGAGCCCACTCTGAACCCGGTTTACTGCTCATCGGAAAACCCCAGGTAAGGTACACCCAGCGAGCCCACTCTGAACACGGTTTGTTGCTCATCGGAAAACCCCGGGTAAGGTACACCCAGCGAGCCCACTCTGAACCCGGTTTGCTCATCGGAAAACCCCGGGTAAGGTACACCCAGTGAGCCCACTCTGAACCCGGTTTGCTCATCGGAAAACCCCGGGTAAGGTACACCCAGCGAGCCCACTCTGAACCCGGTTTGCTCATTGGAAAACCCCGGGTAAGGTACACCCAGCGAGCCCACTCTGAACCCGGTTTGCTCATCGGAAAACCCCGGGTAAGGTACGCCCAGCGAGCCCACTCTGAACCCGGTTTACTGCTCATCGGAAAACCCCGGGTAAGGTGCACCCAGCGAGCCCACTCTGAACCCGGTTTGCTGCTCATCGGAAAACCCCGGGTAAGGTACGCCCAGCGAACCCACTCTGAACCCGGTTTACTGCTCATCGGAAAACCCCGGGTAAGGTACGCCCAGCGAGCCCACTCTGAACCCGGTTTACTGCTCATCGGAAAACCCCGGGTAAGGTGCACCCAGCGAGCCCACTCTGAACCCGGTTTACTGCTCATCGGAAAACCCCGGGTAAGGTACGCCCAGCGAGCCCACTCTGAACCCAGTTTACTGCTCATCGGAAAACCCCGGGTAAGGTACACCCAGCGAGCCCTCTCTGAACCCGGTTTACTGCTCATCGGAAAACCCCGGGTAAGGTACACCCAGCGAGCCCACTCTGAACCCGGTTTGCTCATCGGAAAACCCCGGGTAAGGTACACCCAGCGAGCCCACTCTGAACCCGGTTTGCTCATCGGAAAACCCCGGGTAAGGTACACCCAGCGAGCCCACTCTGAACCCGGTTTGCTCATCGGAAAACCCCGGGTAAGGTGCACCCAGCGAGCCCACTCTGAACCCGGTTTACTGCTCATCGGAAAACCCCGGGTAAGGTACAACCAGTGTGCCCACTCTGAACCCGGTTTACTGCTCATCGGAAAACCCCGGGTAAGGTACACCCAGCGAGCCCACTCTGAACCCGGTTTGCTGCTCATCGGAAAACCCCGGGTAAGGTACACCCAGCGAGCCCACTCTGAACCCGGTTTACTGCTCATCGGAAAACCCCGGGTAAGGTGCACCCAGCGAGCCCACTCTGAACCCGGTTTGCTCATCGGAAAACCCCAGGTAAGGTACACCCAACGACCCCACTCTGAACCCGGTTTGCTCATCGGAAAACCCCGGGTAAGGTGCACCCAGCGAGCCCACTCTAAACCCGGTTTGCTGCTCATCGGAAAACCCCGGGTAAGGTGCACCCAGCGAGCCCACTCTGAACCCGGTTTACTGCTCATCGGAAAACCCCGGGTAAATTGCACCCAGCGAGCCCACTCTGAACCCGGTTTACTGCTCATCGGAAAACCCCGGGTAAGGTGCACCCAGCGAGCCCACTCTGAACCCGGTTTGTTGCTCATCAGAAAACCCCGGGTAAGGTAAACACAGCGAGCCCACTCTGAACCCGGTTTGCTCATCGGAAAACCCCGGGTAAGGTGCACCCAGCGAGCCCACTCTGAACCGGGTTTACTGCTCATTGGAAAACCCCAGGTAAGGTGCACCCAGCGAGCCCACTCTGAACCCGGTTTGTTGCTCATCGGAAAACCCCGGGTAAGGTAAACACAGCGAGCCCACTCTGAACCCGGTTTGCTCATCGGAAAACCCCGGGTAAGGTGCACCCAGCGAGCCCACTCTGAACCCGGTTTACTGCTCATCGGAAAACCCCGGGTAAGGTACAACCAGTGTGCCCACTCTGAACCCGGTTTACTGCTCATCGGAAAACCCCGGGTAAGGTACACCCAGCGAGCCCACTCTGAACCCGGTTTGCTGCTCATCGGAAAACCCCGGGTAAGGTACACCCAGCGAGCCCACTCTGAACCCGGTTTACTGCTCATCGGAAAACCCCGGGTAAGGTACACCCAGCGAGCCCACTCTGAACCCGGTTTGCTGCTCATCGGAAAACCCCGGGTAAGGTGCACCCAGCGAGCCCACTCTGAACCCGGTTTACTGCTCATCGGAAAACCCCAGGTAAGGTACACCCAGCGAGCCCACTCTGAACCCGGTTTGCTGCTCATTGGAAAACCCCGGGTAAGGTACACCCAGCGAGCCCACTCTGAACCCGGTTTACTGCTCATCGGAAAACCCCGGGTAAGGTGCACCCAGCGAGCCCACTCTGAACCCGGTTTACTGCTCATTGGAAAACCCCAGGTAAGGTACACCCAGCGAGCCCACTCTGAACCCGGTTTACTGCTCATTGGAAAACCCCGGGTAAGGTACACCCAGCGAGCCCACTCTGAACCCGGTTTACTGCTCATCGGAAAAACCCGGGTAAGGTACAACCAGTGTGCCCACTCTGAACCCGGTTTACTGCTCATCGGAAAACCCCGGGTAAGGTACACCCAGCGAGCCCACTCTGAACCCGGTTTGCTGCTCATCGGAAAACCCCGGGTAAGGTGCACCCAGCGAGCCCACTCTGAACCCGGTTTGTTCATCGGAAAACCCCGGGTAAGGTACACCCAGCGAGCCCACTCTGAACCCGGTTTGCTCATCGGAAAACCCCGGGTAAGGTACACCCAGCGAGCCCACTCTGAACCCGGTTTACTGCTCATCGGAAAACCCCAGGTAAGGTACAACCAGTGTGCCCACTCTGAACCCGGTTTACTGCTCATCGGAAAACCCCGGGTAAGGTACACCCAGCGAGCCCACTCTGAACCCGGTTTGCTGCTCATCGGAAAACCCCGGGTAAGGTACACCCAGCGAGCCCACTCTGAACCCGATTTGCTCATCGGAAAACCCCGGGTAAGGTACACCCAACGACCCCACTCTGAACCCGGTTTGCTCATCGGAAAACCCCGGGTAAGGTGCACCCAGCGAGCCCACTCTGAACCCGGTTTGCTCATCGGAAAACCCCGGGTAAGGTACACCCAGCGAGCCCACTCTAAACCCGGTTTGCTGCTCATCGGAAAACCCCGGGTAAGGTGCACCCAGCGAGCCCACTCTGAACCCGGTTTACTGCTCATCGGAAAACCCCGGGTAAATTGCACCCAGCGAGCCCACTCTGAACCCGGTTTACCGCTCATCGGAAAAACCCGGGTAAGGTGCACCCAGCGAGCCCACTCTGAACCCGGTTTGTTGCTCATCGGAAAACCCCGGGTAAGGTAAACACAGCGAGCCCACTCTGAACCCGGTTTGCTCATCGGAAAACCCCGGGTAAGGTGC
The DNA here is from genome assembly GCF_052327205.1 of Somniosus microcephalus. NCBI lineage: Eukaryota > Metazoa > Chordata > Chondrichthyes > Squaliformes > Somniosidae > Somniosus > Somniosus microcephalus. The sequence continues at coordinate 79,968,328 of NC_140990.1, forward strand.
ACCCAGCGAGCCCACTCTGAACCGGGTTTACTGCTCATTGGAAAACCCCAGGTAAGGTGCACCCAGCGAGCCCACTCTGAACCCGGTTTGTTGCTCATCGGAAAACCCCGGGTAAGGTAAACACAGCGAGCCCACTCTGAACCCGGTTTGCTCATCGGAAAACCCCGGGTAAGGTGCACCCAGCGAGCCCACTCTGAACCCGGTTTACTGCTCATCGGAAAACCCCGGGTAAGGTACAACCAGTGTGCCCACTCTGAACCCGGTTTACTGCTCATCGGAAAACCCCGGGTAAGGTACACCCAGCGAGCCCACTCTGAACCCGGTTTGCTGCTCATCGGAAAACCCCGGGTAAGGTACACCCAGCGAGCCCACTCTGAACCCGGTTTACTGCTCATCGGAAAACCCCGGGTAAGGTACACCCAGCGAGCCCACTCTGAACCCGGTTTGCTGCTCATCGGAAAACCCCGGGTAAGGTGCACCCAGCGAGCCCACTCTGAACCCGGTTTACTGCTCATCGGAAAACCCCAGGTAAGGTACACCCAGCGAGCCCACTCTGAACCCGGTTTGCTGCTCATTGGAAAACCCCGGGTAAGGTACACCCAGCGAGCCCACTCTGAACCCGGTTTACTGCTCATCGGAAAACCCCGGGTAAGGTGCAACCAGCGAGCCCACTCTGAACCCGGTTTACTGCTCATTGGAAAACCCCAGGTAAGGTACACCCAGCGAGCCCACTCTGAACCCGGTTTACTGCTCATTGGAAAACCCCGGGTAAGGTACACCCAGCGAGCCCACTCTGAACCCGGTTTACTGCTCATCGGAAAAACCCGGGTAAGGTACAACCAGTGTGCCCACTCTGAACCCGGTTTACTGCTCATCGGAAAACCCCGGGTAAGGTACACCCAGCGAGCCCACTCTGAACCCGGTTTGCTGCTCATCGGAAAACCCCGGGTAAGGTGCACCCAGCGAGCCCACTCTGAACCCGGTTTGTTCATCGGAAAACCCCGGGTAAGGTACACCCAGCGAGCCCACTCTGAACCCGGTTTGCTCATCGGAAAACCCCGGGTAAGGTACACCCAGCGAGCCCACTCTGAACCCGGTTTGCTGCTCATCGGAAAACCCCGGGTAAGGTGCACCCAGCGAGCCCACTCTGAACCCGGTTTACTGCTCATCGGAAAACCCCAGGTAAGGTACACCCAGCGAGCCCACTCTGAACCCGGTTTGCTGCTCATTGGAAAACCCCGGGTAAGGTACACCCAGCGAGCCCACTCTGAACCCGGTTTGCTGCTCATTGGAAAACCCCGGGTAAGGTGCACCCAGCGAGCCCACTCTGAACCCGGTTTACTGCTCATCGGAAAACCCCAGGTAAGGTACACCCAGCGAGCCCACTCTGAACCCGGTTTGCTGCTCATTGGAAAACCCCGGGTAAGGTGCACCCAGCGAGCCCACTCTGAACCCGGTTTGCTCATCGGAAAACCCCGGGTAAGGTACACCCAGCGAGCCCACTCTGAACCCGGTTTGCTCATCGGAAAACCCCGGGTAAGGTACACCCAGCGAGCCCACTCTGAACCCGGTTTACTGCTCATCGGAAAACCCTGGGTAAGGTACACCCAGCGAGCCCACTCTGAACCCGGTTTGCTCATCGGAAAACCCCGGGTAAGGTACACCCAGCGAGCCCACTCTGTACCCGGTTTACTGCTCATCGGAAAACCCTGGGTAAGGTGCACCCAGCGAGCCCACTCTGAACCCGGTTTGCTCATCGGAAAACCCCGGGTAAGGTACACCCAGCGAGCCCACTCTGAACCCGGTTTGCTGCTCATCGGAAAACCCCGGGTAAAGTACACCCAGCGAGCCCACTCTGAACCCGGTTTGCTGCTCATCGGAAAACCCCGGGTAATGTACACCCAGCGAGGCCACTCTGAACCCGGTTTACTGCTCATCAGAAAACCCCGGGTAAAGTACACCCAGCGAGCCCACTCTGAACCCGGTTTGCTGCTCATCGGAAAACCCCGGGTAAGGTGCACCCAGCGAGCCCACTCTGAACCCGGTTTGCTCATCGGAAAACCCCGGGTAAGGTACACCCAGTGAGCCCACTCTGAACCCGGTTTGCTCATCGGAAAACCCCGGGTAAGGTACACCCAGCGAGCCCACTCTGAACCCGGTTTGCTCATTGGAAAACCCCGGGTAAGGTACACCCAGCGAGCCCACTCTGAACCCGGTTTGCTCATCGGAAAACCCCGGGTAAGGTACGCCCAGCGAGCCCACTCTGAACCCGGTTTACTGCTCATCGGAAAACCCCGGGTAAGGTGCACCCAGCGAGCCCACTCTGAACCCGGTTTGCTGCTCATCGGAAAACCCCGGGTAAGGTACGCCCAGCGAACCCACTCTGAACCCGGTTTACTGCTCATCGGAAAACCCCGGGTAAGGTACGCCCAGCGAGCCCACTCTGAACCCGGTTTACTGCTCATCGGAAAACCCCGGGTAAGGTGCACCCAGCGAGCCCACTCTGAACCCGGTTTACTGCTCATCGGAAAACCCCGGGTAAGGTACGCCCAGCGAGCCCACTCTGAACCCAGTTTACTGCTCATCGGAAAACCCCGGGTAAGGTACACCCAGCGAGCCCTCTCTGAACCCGGTTTACTGCTCATCGGAAAACCCCGGGTAAGGTACACCCAGCGAGCCCACTCTGAACCCGGTTTGCTCATCGGAAAACCCCGGGTAAGGTACACCCAGCGAGCCCACTCTGAACCCGGTTTGCTCATCGGAAAACCCCGGGTAAGGTACACCCAGCGAGCCCACTCTGAACCCGGTTTGCTCATCGGAAAACCCCGGGTAAGGTGCACCCAGCGAGCCCACTCTGAACCCGGTTTACTGCTCATCGGAAAACCCCGGGTAAGGTACAACCAGTGTGCCCACTCTGAACCCGGTTTACTGCTCATCGGAAAACCCCGGGTAAGGTACACCCAGCGAGCCCACTCTGAACCCGGTTTGCTGCTCATCGGAAAACCCCGGGTAAGGTACACCCAGCGAGCCCACTCTGAACCCGGTTTACTGCTCATCGGAAAACCCCGGGTAAGGTGCACCCAGCGAGCCCACTCTGAACCCGGTTTGCTCATCGGAAAACCCCAGGTAAGGTACACCCAACGACCCCACTCTGAACCCGGTTTGCTCATCGGAAAACCCCGGGTAAGGTGCACCCAGCGAGCCCACTCTAAACCCGGTTTGCTGCTCATCGGAAAACCCCGGGTAAGGTGCACCCAGCGAGCCCACTCTGAACCCGGTTTACTGCTCATCGGAAAACCCCGGGTAAATTGCACCCAGCGAGCCCACTCTGAACCCGGTTTACTGCTCATCGGAAAACCCCGGGTAAGGTGCACCCAGCGAGCCCACTCTGAACCCGGTTTGTTGCTCATCAGAAAACCCCGGGTAAGGTAAACACAGCGAGCCCACTCTGAACCCGGTTTGCTCATCGGAAAACCCCGGGTAAGGTGCACCCAGCGAGCCCACTCTGAACCGGGTTTACTGCTCATTGGAAAACCCCAGGTAAGGTGCACCCAGCGAGCCCACTCTGAACCCGGTTTGTTGCTCATCGGAAAACCCCGGGTAAGGTAAACACAGCGAGCCCACTCTGAACCCGGTTTGCTCATCGGAAAACCCCGGGTAAGGTGCACCCAGCGAGCCCACTCTGAACCCGGTTTACTGCTCATCGGAAAACCCCGGGTAAGGTACAACCAGTGTGCCCACTCTGAACCCGGTTTACTGCTCATCGGAAAACCCCGGGTAAGGTACACCCAGCGAGCCCACTCTGAACCCGGTTTGCTGCTCATCGGAAAACCCCGGGTAAGGTACACCCAGCGAGCCCACTCTGAACCCGGTTTACTGCTCATCGGAAAACCCCGGGTAAGGTACACCCAGCGAGCCCACTCTGAACCCGGTTTGCTGCTCATCGGAAAACCCCGGGTAAGGTGCACCCAGCGAGCCCACTCTGAACCCGGTTTACTGCTCATCGGAAAACCCCAGGTAAGGTACACCCAGCGAGCCCACTCTGAACCCGGTTTGCTGCTCATTGGAAAACCCCGGGTAAGGTACACCCAGCGAGCCCACTCTGAACCCGGTTTACTGCTCATCGGAAAACCCCGGGTAAGGTGCACCCAGCGAGCCCACTCTGAACCCGGTTTACTGCTCATTGGAAAACCCCAGGTAAGGTACACCCAGCGAGCCCACTCTGAACCCGGTTTACTGCTCATTGGAAAACCCCGGGTAAGGTACACCCAGCGAGCCCACTCTGAACCCGGTTTACTGCTCATCGGAAAAACCCGGGTAAGGTACAACCAGTGTGCCCACTCTGAACCCGGTTTACTGCTCATCGGAAAACCCCGGGTAAGGTACACCCAGCGAGCCCACTCTGAACCCGGTTTGCTGCTCATCGGAAAACCCCGGGTAAGGTGCACCCAGCGAGCCCACTCTGAACCCGGTTTGTTCATCGGAAAACCCCGGGTAAGGTACACCCAGCGAGCCCACTCTGAACCCGGTTTGCTCATCGGAAAACCCCGGGTAAGGTACACCCAGCGAGCCCACTCTGAACCCGGTTTACTGCTCATCGGAAAACCCCAGGTAAGGTACAACCAGTGTGCCCACTCTGAACCCGGTTTACTGCTCATCGGAAAACCCCGGGTAAGGTACACCCAGCGAGCCCACTCTGAACCCGGTTTGCTGCTCATCGGAAAACCCCGGGTAAGGTACACCCAGCGAGCCCACTCTGAACCCGATTTGCTCATCGGAAAACCCCGGGTAAGGTACACCCAACGACCCCACTCTGAACCCGGTTTGCTCATCGGAAAACCCCGGGTAAGGTGCACCCAGCGAGCCCACTCTGAACCCGGTTTGCTCATCGGAAAACCCCGGGTAAGGTACACCCAGCGAGCCCACTCTAAACCCGGTTTGCTGCTCATCGGAAAACCCCGGGTAAGGTGCACCCAGCGAGCCCACTCTGAACCCGGTTTACTGCTCATCGGAAAACCCCGGGTAAATTGCACCCAGCGAGCCCACTCTGAACCCGGTTTACTGCTCATCGGAAAAACCCGGGTAAGGTGCACCCAGCGAGCCCACTCTGAACCCGGTTTGTTGCTCATCGGAAAACCCCGGGTAAGGTAAACACAGCGAGCCCACTCTGAACCCGGTTTGCTCATCGGAAAACCCCGGGTAAGGTGCACCCAGCGAGCCCACTCTGAACCGGGTTTACTGCTCATTGGAAAACCCCAGGTAAGGTGCACCCAGCGAGCCCACTCTGAACCCGGTTTGTTGCTCATCGGAAAACCCCGGGTAAGGTAAACACAGCGAGCCCACTCTGAACCCGGTTTGCTCATCGGAAAACCCCGGGTAAGGTGCACCCAGCGAGCCCACTCTGAACCCGGTTTACTGCTCATCGGAAAACCCCGGGTAAGGTACAACCAGTGTGCCCACTCTGAACCCGGTTTACTGCTCATCGGAAAACCCCGGGTAAGGTACACCCAGCGAGCCCACTCTGAACCCGGTTTGCTGCTCATCGGAAAACCCCGGGTAAGGTACACCCAGCGAGCCCACTCTGAACCCGGTTTACTGCTCATCGGAAAACCCCGGGTAAGGTACACCCAGCGAGCCCACTCTGAACCCGGTTTGCTGCTCATCGGAAAACCCCGGGTAAGGTGCACCCAGCGAGCCCACTCTGAACCCGGTTTACTGCTCATCGGAAAACCCCAGGTAAGGTACACCCAGCGAGCCCACTCTGAACCCGGTTTGCTGCTCATTGGAAAACCCCGGGTAAGGTACACCCAGCGAGCCCACTCTGAACCCGGTTTACTGCTCATCGGAAAACCCCGGGTAAGGTGCAACCAGCGAGCCCACTCTGAACCCGGTTTACTGCTCATTGGAAAACCCCAGGTAAGGTACACCCAGCGAGCCCACTCTGAACCCGGTTTACTGCTCATTGGAAAACCCCGGGTAAGGTACACCCAGCGAGCCCACTCTGAACCCGGTTTACTGCTCATCGGAAAAACCCGGGTAAGGTACAACCAGTGTGCCCACTCTGAACCCGGTTTACTGCTCATCGGAAAACCCCGGGTAAGGTACACCCAGCGAGCCCACTCTGAACCCGGTTTGCTGCTCATCGGAAAACCCCGGGTAAGGTGCACCCAGCGAGCCCACTCTGAACCCGGTTTGTTCATCGGAAAACCCCGGGTAAGGTACACCCAGCGAGCCCACTCTGAACCCGGTTTGCTCATCGGAAAACCCCGGGTAAGGTACACCCAGCGAGCCCACTCTGAACCCGGTTTGCTGCTCATCGGAAAACCCCGGGTAAGGTGCACCCAGCGAGCCCACTCTGAACCCGGTTTACTGCTCATCGGAAAACCCCAGGTAAGGTACACCCAGCGAGCCCACTCTGAACCCGGTTTGCTGCTCATTGGAAAACCCCGGGTAAGGTACACCCAGCGAGCCCACTCTGAACCCGGTTTGCTGCTCATTGGAAAACCCCGGGTAAGGTGCACCCAGCGAGCCCACTCTGAACCCGGTTTACTGCTCATCGGAAAACCCCAGGTAAGGTACACCCAGCGAGCCCACTCTGAACCCGGTTTGCTGCTCATTGGAAAACCCCGGGTAAGGTGCACCCAGCGAGCCCACTCTGAACCCGGTTTGCTCATCGGAAAACCCCGGGTAAGGTACACCCAGCGAGCCCACTCTGAACCCGGTTTGCTCATCGGAAAACCCCGGGTAAGGTACACCCAGCGAGCCCACTCTGAACCCGGTTTACTGCTCATCGGAAAACCCTGGGTAAGGTACACCCAGCGAGCCCACTCTGAACCCGGTTTGCTCATCGGAAAACCCCGGGTAAGGTACACCCAGCGAGCCCACTCTGTACCCGGTTTACTGCTCATCGGAAAACCCTGGGTAAGGTGCACCCAGCGAGCCCACTCTGAACCCGGTTTGCTCATCGGAAAACCCCGGGTAAGGTACACCCAGCGAGCCCACTCTGAACCCGGTTTGCTGCTCATCGGAAAACCCCGGGTAAAGTACACCCAGCGAGCCCACTCTGAACCCGGTTTGCTGCTCATCGGAAAACCCCGGGTAATGTACACCCAGCGAGGCCACTCTGAACCCGGTTTACTGCTCATCAGAAAACCCCGGGTAAAGTACACCCAGCGAGCCCACTCTGAACCCGGTTTGCTGCTCATCGGAAAACCCCGGGTAAGGTGCACCCAGCGAGCCCACTCTGAACCCGGTTTACTGCTCATCGGAAAACCCCGGGTAATGTACACCCAGCGAGGCCACTCTGAACCCGGTTTACTGCTCATCGGAAAACCCCGGGTAATGTACACCCAGCGAGGCCACTCTGAACCCGGTTTACTGCTCATCGGAAAACCCCAGGTAAGGTACACCCAGCGACCCCACTCTGAACCCGGTTTACAGCTCATCGGAAAACCCCGGGTATGGTGCACCCAGCGAGCCCACTCTGAACCCGGTTTGCTGCTCATCGGAAAACCCCGGGTAAGGTACACCCAGCGAGCCCACTCTGAACCCAGTTTACTGCTCATCGGAAAACCCCGGGTAAGGTACACCCAGCGAGCCCACTCTGAACCCGGTTTACTGCTCATCGGAAAACCCCGGGTAAGGTGCACCCAGCGAGCCCACTCTGAACCCGGTTTGCTGCTCATCGGAAAACCCCGGGTAAGGTACACCCAGCGAGCCCACTCTGAACCCGGTTTACTGCTCATCGGAAAACCCCGGGTAAGGTACACCCAGCGAGCCCACTCTGAACCCGGTTTACTGCTCATCGGAAAACCCCAGGTAAGGTACACCCAGCGAGCCCACTCTGAACACGGTTTGTTGCTCATCGGAAAACCCCGGGTAAGGTACACCCAGCGAGCCCACTCTGAACCCGGTTTGCTCATCGGAAAACCCCGGGTAAGGTACACCCAGCGAGCCCACTCTGAACCCGGTTTGCTCATCGGAAAACCCCGGGTAAGGTACACCCAGCGAGCCCACTCTGAACCCGGTTTGCTCATTGGAAAACCCCGGGTAAGGTACACCCAGCGAGCCCACTCTGAACCCGGTTTGCTCATCGGAAAACCCCGGGTAAGGTACACCCAGCGAGCCCACTCTGAACCCGGTTTACTGCTCATCGGAAAACCCCGGGTAAGGTACACCCAGCGAGCCCACTCTGAACCCGGTTTGCTGCTCATCGGAAAACCCCGGGTAAGGTGCACCCAGCGAGCCCACTCTGAACCCGGTTTGTTCATCGGAAAACCCCGGGTAAGGTACACCCAGCGAGCCCACTCTGAACCCGGTTTGCTCATCGGAAAACCCCGGGTAAGGTACACCCAGCGAGCCCACTCTGAACCCGGTTTGCTGCTCATCGGAAAACCCCGGGTAAGGTGCACCCAGCGAGCCCACTCTGAACCCGGTTTACTGCTCATCGGAAAACCCCAGGTAAGGTACACCCAGCGAGCCCACTCTGAACCCGATTTGCTCATCGGAAAACCCCGGGTAAGGTACACCCAGCGAGCCCACTCTGAACCCGGTTTGCTGCTCATTGGAAAACCCCGGGTAAGGTACACCCAGCGAGCCCACTCTGAACCCGGTTTGCTGCTCATCGGAAAACCCCGGGTAAGGTACACCCAGCGAGCCCACTCTGAACCCGGTTTACTGCTCATCGGAAAACCCCGCGTAAGGTGCACCCAGCGAGCCCACTCTGAACCCGGTTTACTGCTCATCGGAAAACCCCAGGTAAGGTACACCCAGCGAGCCCACTCTGAACCCGGTTTGCTGCTCATTGGAAAACCCCGGGTAAGGTGCACCCAGCGAGCCCACTCTGAACCTGGTTTGCTCATCGGAAAACCCCGGGTAAGGTACACCCAGCGAGCCCACTCTGAACCCGGTTTGCTCATCGGAAAACCCCGGGTAAGGTACACCCAGCGAGCCCACTCTGAACCCGGTTTACTGCTCATCGGAAAACCCTGGGTAAGGTACACCCAGCGAGCCCACTCTGAACCCGGTTTGCTCATCGGAAAACCCCGGGTAAGGTACACCCAGCGAGCCCACTCTGTACCCGGTTTACTGCTCATCGGAAAACCCTGGGTAAGGTGCACCCAGCGAGCCCACTCTGAACCCGGTTTGCTCATCGGAAAACCCCGGGTAAGGTACACCCAGCGAGCCCACTCTGAACCCGGTTTGCTGCTCATCGGAAAACCCCGGGTAAAGTACACCCAGCGAGCCCACTCTGAACCCGGTTTGCTGCTCATCGGAAAACCCCGGGTAATGTACACCCAGCGAGGCCACTCTGAACCCGGTTTACTGCTCATCAGAAAACCCCGGGTAAAGTACACCCAGCGAGCCCACTCTGAACCCGGTTTGCTGCTCATCGGAAAACCCCGGGTAAGGTGCACCCAGCGAGCCCACTCTGAACCCGGTTTACTGCTCATCGGAAAACCCCGGGTAATGTACACCCAGCGAGGCCACTCTGAACCCGGTTTACTGCTCATCGGAAAACCCCGGGTAATGTACACCCAGCGAGGCCACTCTGAACCCGGTTTACTGCTCATCGGAAAACCCCAGGTAAGGTACACCCAGCGACCCCACTCTGAACCCGGTTTACAGCTCATCGGAAAACCCCGGGTATGGTGCACCCAGCGAGCCCACTCTGAACCCGGTTTGCTGCTCATCGGAAAACCCCGGGTAAGGTACACCCAGCGAGCCCACTCTGAACCCAGTTTACTGCTCATCGGAAAACCCCGGGTAAGGTACACCCAGCGAGCCCACTCTGAACCCGGTTTACTGCTCATCGGAAAACCCCGGGTAAGGTGCACCCAGCGAGCCCACTCTGAACCCGGTTTGCTGCTCATCGGAAAACCCCGGGTAAGGTACACCCAGCGAGCCCACTCTGAACCCGGTTTACTGCTCATCGGAAAACCCCGGGTAAGGTACACCCAGCGAGCCCACTCTGAACCCGGCTTACTGCTCATCGGAAAACCCCAGGTAAGGTACACCCAGCGAGCCCACTCTGAACACGGTTTGTTGCTCATCGGAAAACCCCGGGTAAGGTACACCCAGCGAGCCCACTCTGAACCCGGTTTGCTCATCGGAAAACCCCGGGTAAGGTACACCCAGCGAGCCCACTCTGAACCCGGTTTGCTCATCGGAAAACCCCGGGTAAGGTACACCCAGCGAGCCCACTCTGAACCCGGTTTGCTCATTGGAAAACCCCGGGTAAGGTACACCCAGCGAGCCCACTCTGAACCCGGTTTGCTCATCGGAAAACCCCGGGTAAGGTACGCCCAGCGAGCCCACTCTGAACCCGGTTTACTGCTCATCGGAAAACCCCGGGTAAGGTGCACCCAGCGAGCCCACTCTGAACCCGGTTTGCTGCTCATCGGAAAACCCCGGGTAAGGTACGCCCAGCGAGCCCACTCTGAACCCGGTTTACTGCTCATCGGAAAACCCCGGGTAAGGTACGCCCAGCGAGCCCACTCTGAACCCGGTTTACTGCTCATCGGAAAACCCCGGGTAAGGTGCACCCAGCGAGCCCACTCTGAACCCGGTTTACTGCTCATCGGAAAACCCCGGGTAAGGTACGCCCAGCGAGCCCACTCTGAACCCAGTTTACTGCTCATCGGAAAACCCCGGGTAAGGTACACCCAGCGAGCCCACTCTGAACCCGGTTTACTGCTCATCGGAAAACCCCGGGTAAGGTACACCCAGCGAGCCCACTCTGAACCCGGTTTGCTCATCGGAAAACCCCGGGTAAGGTACACCCAGCGAGCCCACTCTGAACCCGGTTTGCTCATCGGAAAACCCCGGGTAAGGTGCACCCAGCGAGCCCACTCTGAACCCGGTTTGCTGCTCATCGGAAAACCCCGGGTAAGGTGCACCCAGCGAGCCCACTCTGAACCCGGTTTGCTCATCGGAAAACCCCGGGTAAGGTACACCCAGCGAGCCCACTCTGAACCCGGTTTACTGCTCATCGGAAAACCCTGGGTAAGGTGCACCCAGCGAGCCCACTCTGAACCCGGTTTACTGCTCATCGGAAAACCCTGGGTAAGGTACACCCAGCGAGCCCACTCTGAACCCGGTTTGTTGCTCATCGGAAAACCCCGGGTAAGGTACACCCAGCGAGCCCACTCTGAACCCAGTTTGCTGCTCATCGGAAAACCCCGGGTAAGGTACACCCAGCGAGCCCACTCTGAACCCGGTTTACTGCTCATCGGAAAACCCCGGGTAAGGTACACCCAGCGAGCCCACTCTGAACCCGGTTTGCTGCTCATCGGAAAACCCCGGGTAAGGTACACCCAGCGAGCCCACTCTGAACCCGGTTTGCTGCTCCCTCTGTGCCCAGCACTGCCTACACCCCCGGCGCACGGAAGTGGAATTTCAAAAGAAGGAAGGAATCTGTCAGCATTTGAAAGGCTTTTAGAAAGAATTCAAGGTGTTTCAGAGAGTTGGGATCTTTCTCTGTTCTCGGGGAGTTAGATATCAGCCTTTCTCCTGTGAATATAGAGCTGCCTTATAGGGCGGCGATCATCTTTGAAAGAGCTGCCAATTAGTCCCACTCCCCGGCCCTTTCCCCATAGCCCTGCAAACTGTTCCTTTAAGTAGATCCAATTCCCTTTTGAAAGTTACTATTGAATCTGCGTCCACCCCTTTCAGACAGTGCATTCCAGATCACTGTAAGAAGTCACACAACACCAGGTTATAGTCCAACAGTTTTATTTGAAATCACAAGCTTTCGGAGCGCTGCTCCTTCGTCAGGTGAAGTCCAGATCACAACAACTCACTGAGTGAAAAATGGCTCATCTCCCCTCTGGCTTTTTGTCCATTATTTGATGTGATGTGTTTACTTGTTAAATATATTTTCTGAGTGGAATTAAATTTAAAACCAGGTTCTGAGGCGTGATGCTCTATTCACACATCGAAGGTGAGAGAGATGCTGTGGGGCACACGTTAAGTCCAGTAGCTGAAAGTGATTAACAGACTGGGTTTTGTGTTTAGTGATCCTGGGCGTGTTACCAATACCTTCCCTGGATACCAAGGCTGGGAGAGGCACTCTGGAAGGTATAGGGAGCTGGGACTTGTCCATGAGAGTAACCGAAGGTATGAGAACTGAAATAATCTAGAGTTAGAAAGGACAAAAGGCCCAAAAATGGAGCAGTCAGTAACAGGACATCAATTAGTCTCTTATCTTGGAGAAATCAAATACTCCACACACTGTGTGTTTGAAACAGAGGTGATTTATTTGACAGATCAAAATATTAAACTCCAGCCTAGTTATGGGGGTTATTAACATCAGCAGAAACAAACCCCAACTATCAGAATGAACATGGTTCAGTCCTGGATGTGATTAACAGCAGAATTCAACCCCTGCATCACTTGTGAACTCGGTGTCTCTCCAGGTTGGATGATCAGTTGAAGCCTCGTCCACACACAGAACACGTGTACGGTTTCTCTCCGCTGTGAACAGTGCAATGTTTTTTCAGGCTGTGTAACTGGTTAAAGCTCTTACCACAGTCAGTGCACTGAAACACTCTCACTGGGGTATGTGTGTCTCGGTGCTTTTCCAGTCACACTGATGTTTGAAATCTTTTCTCACAGACGTAACAGACAAACATTTCTCCTTCCACATTCAAAGGCTGATAATATTCAGGTCCTGATGAATCGAGTGACTGTCAGATCTTGACGTGATATTTGGTTTGAGTTTCATAAGAACATAAGAAATAGGAGCAAGAATAGGCCATTCGGCCCCTCGAGCCTGCTCCACCATTCAATAAGATCATGGCTGATCTTCTACCTCATCTCCACTTTCCTGCACTATCCCCATATCCCTTGATGCCCTTAATATTCAAAAATCTATTGATCTCTGCCTTGAATAGACTCAATGACTGAGCCTCCACAGCCCTCTGGGGTAGAGAATTCCAAAGATGCGCCACCCTCTGAGAGAAGAAATTTCTTCTCATCTCAGTCCTAAATGGTTGAGCCCTTATTCTGAGACTGTGACCCCTTGTTCTAGAACCCCCAGCCAGGGGAAACATCCTCCCTGCATCTACCTTGTCAAGCCCTGTGAGAGTTTTGTGTGTTTCAATAAGATCACCTCTCATTCTTCTAAACTCTAGAGAATATAGACCTAGCCTACTCAATCTCTCCTCATACGACAATATCCCCATCCCAGGAACCAGTCCTGGTGAACCTTCATTGCACTCCCTCTGTGGCAAGTATATCCTTCCTTAGGTAAGGAGACCAAAATTATACACAGTACTCCAGGTGTGGTCTCACCAAGCCCCTATATAATTGCAGTAAGATTGTAGTGTCCGTGTGTAGATAAAGACACTGAAGACAGGAGTTGGCTCATAGGTATTTACTAAGCAAGTCTGGGGGGGGTTTCTAAAGGATATACACAATACACAGGCTTATATAGCCCAAGTGGCAATCACCGGCATTACGCACACCTGGGGCTCTTAAAGGCACATACACCATAATTGCTCTTAAAGGCACATACACCACAATTCCTCCCCTTCTAGCTAACTAGTACATCATATTTTAAGTAATTATTAATTACATGTTATATGCAAAATAATATACATTGCTGTATTAATTAATTATAAGTTAGTCTCTCAGGAGGCTTTCTGACTCGGTCCGGATAACGCCTCGGGGGTGTAGTAGTTTCTGGTGGTGTAGTCGGTTCTTCTGGCAAGGCTGATTCGGCTTGAAGGCCAGTGTCGGGTTCATCGGGCTCCAGTATCACCAGATCGGAGGTAGATATGGGTATCTCTACTTCATCGTTAGATGTATAGAGTGGTGGTGTAGGTTGTCCCTTTTTGGATAACTTGATGATTTGGTCAGCATGGCGCCTTATTATGCTGTCTCGGATGTCCACGGTATACATCAGTGGTCCTAATCGTGTGCAGATAGTTCCAGGCTGCCATTTCTCGGTACGGTAGACCCGGGCCAAAACCGGTTGGCCTATCTGGAAGGCCCTAGTTGGCCTTTCATTCATGCCCTGAAACTGCCGGTTCTCCACGTCCCTTCGGATGTTGGACTTGACCAAATCCAGCCGGCATCTTAGGTTTCTATTGTAGAACATCATGGCGGGAGTTTGGTTAGTAACCATATGCGTTGCATTCCTATATGCAAATAAGAAGTTATCCACCTTGTGCTGAAGTTTTATGTCTTCATTACCCATGGCCTTGATGGCCTTCTTGAAGGTCTGGACAAACCTTTCAGCCAATCCATTGGTGGCGGGATGGTATGGGGCGGACGTGTAGTGCTTTACCCCATTGTTCTTTAAGAACTTTCTGAATTCTTCGGACACAAATTGCGGTCCATTATCAGAACATATCTGCTCCGGCAGCCCATTCCTGGCAAATATGGTCCTTAATACTGTGATGGTTTTTTCCGTGGTGGTGGAGGACATCTTTATTACCTCCGGCCACTTGGAGTGTGCATCAACTGCGATTAAGAACATTGAGTCCATAAATGGACCAGCAAAGTCGATGTGCACCCTTTGCCAGGGAGATGAGGGCCACTCCCATGGATGTAGAGGGGCCTGTGGCGGAGCATTTTGGACCTTCTGGCATCCTAGGCAGCTCTTGGTCATGTCTTCGATGTCTCCATCGATACCTGGCCACCATACAAACGCCCTAGCTAGGTTCTTCATTTTCACTCCACCCAGATGCCCCTCGTGAAGCTCCTTTAGCACTTTATCCTGGAGTTTGGGTGGAACCACCACTCTGGATCCACACATCAAGGTTCCTCGGCACACTGACAGCTGTTCTCTTCTTTGCGAGAATGCTGGCAACAGTGGTTCGCCATGTGCTGGCCATCCCTTCACTGTTAAATCGTAGACCCGTGAGAGAGTAGGGTCATTTCTTGTCTCCCTTTCAATGACAGAATTTGTCACCGGTAGACATTCCACTATGGTAGAGTGGAATATCTCTACTGGGTCTACTGTAGGTGCCTCTTCTATCGTTGGCAACGGTAGGCGTGATAAACCGTCAGCATTCCCATGCTGTTTTGACCCTTTGTATTCAATGTTGTATTGGTGTGCCCCTAGAAAAAGGGACCACCTCTGTAATCTTTGTGCCGTCATAATGGGGACACCTTTTTTAGGGTTGAATATGGAGATGAGGGGTTGATGGTCAGTCAGCAAGGTAAATTTTTGTCCGTGTAGGTAATGGTTGAATTTCTTCACTCCCCATACCAGGCTGAGTGCTTCCCTGTCTATCTGGGCATGGTTACGCTCAGCTGAGTTCAATGAGCGTGACGCAAAAGCTATCGGCCGTTCCGAGCCATCAGGGAATCTATGGGACAATACCGCTCCTATGCCGTAAGGGGATGCATCGCACGCCAGTCTGATTGGTAGTGATGGGTTGTAATGAGCCAAAATTTTCTCGGATGTGATTAAGTCTTTACATTTATGGAAGGCACGTTTACAGTCTTCGTTCCATTTCCAAATCACTCCTGTCTGTAGAAGATCATTAAGAGGGTGTAGAATAGTTGATAAGTTCGGTAAAAATTTATGATAGTAATTTATTAATCCCAGGAATGACCTTAATTGTGAAACATTTTCAGGTGCTGGGGCTTTTATAACTGCTTCAATTTTTTCAGGTGACTTATGCAACCCTTCCTTATTAATTATGTGGCCACAATATGATATCTGATTTTGGAAAAATTCGCACTTGGGGCGATTTGCTCGTAGGCCCCGTTCTTTCAGCCTAGTGAGCACCTGCTCCAAATTGGCAAGGTGCTCGTTGTCGTTTTCTCCTGTTATAAGGATGTCGTCTAGGTAGCATTGAGTCCCCGGAATCCCTTGCAGGACTTGCTCCATAGCTCTTTGCCAGATAGCTGGAGCTGATGCTATTCCAAAAACTAGTCGATTATACTGGTACAGGCCTTTGTGTGTGTTTATTGTGAGATACTTTTTAGAGGTCTCCTCAACCTCCATCTGTAGATATGCCTGTGCCAAGTCAATTTTTGTGAAACGTTTCCCTCCGGATAGTGAGGCAAAAATATCTTCTATCCTCGGAAGAGGATACTGTACCGTGTGAAGGACCGGGTTTACAGTCACCTTAAAGTCCCCACAGATGCGAATTTTTTTCTGTTCCTCAGAGTTATTTTTCAATGTTTTTTTCATGACTGGAACGATGGGTGTTGCCCATTCGCTCCAATCTATTTTGGATAATACGCCTGCCTTTTCCAAATTCTTCAGCTCTGCCTCGACTGCCGGACGTATTGCGTATGGCACCGGTCTTGCCTTAAAGAATTTTGGAATTGCTGTATCTTCCGCTTTTATTGAGGCGGTGATGCCTTTCAAGGTTCCTAGTTTCTCTTGAAATACTTCTTTGGCGTTGGCCAAGATGTCTTTTAATCGTTCAGGTATGATGTCATCATTGTTTTTTTCCTTACTGGTCACCGTCAGTGCCTGAATGGAGTGCCAGTCTAAACGTATCTTCCTTATCCATTCACGTCCCAACAACGGTGGACCACCATCTTGTAGAATGTATAAATACAACTTTTGTATTTCTTTGCCGTTGTATACCACAGGCACCCTTATTTTTCCTTTGGGGTAGACTTTCTGCCCCGTATATGTTTTTAAGATAATGGATGTGTCTTTTAGAGGTATATGCGAAAATAGCCTCTCGTAATCTCGTCGATTTATTACGGTTAGAGCTGATCCTGTATCTAGCTCCATTTTAACTGGGGACCCTGCTATTGTGAGGGTAACCCAAATGGTTTGGTAATCCTCTTTGGCAAGTACATTATGTAATTTGAGACAGCTTAGTCTCTTGTTTCTGGAGTCGCTATCGCTATTCTGGTCTTCGGAGCTATTGTCCGTCATCATTTGTACCTTCCTGTACTTTTCTTTATTGATTTTTTGTTTTCTGTCAGTGGATTTATTTTGTCCAGATTGGCATACCCGTGCAATGTGTCCAATCTTACCACATTGCCTGCATGCTTTGCCCTTGAACCAGCAGTCCCTCTGGTTATGGGTGGATCTGCCGCAGCGATAACATCTTCCGAACTCCTGTGTCATTTTATGGGTGCCGAAGTCCTGTGTCTCTTGTATCTCTGCAGCTCCTTTTGCTGCTGCTTCGTATGATACAGCCATACTGAAAGCTTTGTCCAATGTTAAATCTTTTTCAGAAAGCAGTCTTTTTTGTGTTCCTTCACTTAAGAGACCGCAAACAAATTTGTCTCGAAGATAATCCAATAGTCCTGCTCCGAATTGGCAGTACTTTGATAGCTTTCTTAATTCGGTTAGGTAATCAGCGTTACTTTCATCCTTGTGTTGATTTCTCTTGAAGAACTTGAATCGTTCCGCTATCAGCAGCGGTGTTGGGTTTAAATGCTCCTGCAGGGTATCAACAATTTCTTTAAAAGTCTTGTCCTTTGGTTTGGCTGGAGTAATTAAATTTCATAACAGCCCGTATGTCTTCGCGCCCATTAAGTTCAGAAGTACTGAAGCTTTTTTTTCATCTGTTATTCCATTTGCAGTGCAATAAACCTCTACGCTTTCCACGTATGTGGTCCAATCTTCTATTTCGCCATCAAAAGCCTCAATATTACCAGATTTAGGCATTTCAGAAAAGATATGGCGCTTCCCGCGTTTTTTTCTTTTCTCTCTGTAGCAACGATATGGCGCTTCCCGCGCTTTCCCGCCGCTGCTACCGATAACAACACTGTTTTACTGTGGTTTCCGTTTATGCACTGTTGGAGACTCGTTCCCGACGGAGGTCTAAACGCTGACCTGCTTGCCGCGCCGGCCGCCTATTGAGTGCACCCTCCCAGTCCGTTATTGCTTGCCTCCGATTTCGCTGCCTGTCTCAGCTGTAGAGCCCGCCGCTGGAGCTCCAGCCTGACGCCCAGGAAGGATTAGCGCAGTACCTGTCATCAGCTTGGCCAGCTGGTGAAACCACAGTTTCTCTTACTTCCTTGAGTCTTCTGGACGCTGGAGGAATCGATGTCCTTGAGGTGCTGCCGAATTGCAGGTAAGTCCGTTTCCACTTCGTCGCCACTGTAGTGTCTGTGTGTAGATAAAGACACTGAAGACAGGAGTTGGTTCATAGGTATTTACTAAGCAAGTCTGGGGGGGGGTTTCTAAAGGATATACACAATACACAGGCTTATATAGCCCAAGTGGCAATTACCGGCATTACGCACACCTGGGGCTCTTAAAGGCACATACACCATAATTGCTCTTAAAGGCACATACACCACAAAGATGTCTTTACTCTTACACTCAAATCCTCCTGTAATAAAGGCCAATGTTTCCCGTTTGCATATTTTCCCTTCTAATAACCTGTAAAAGGAGTTTACAAAAGTCAGCCCTGTAAGTACAGGATAGAAATTCAGAACATTCTTCCCTGTCCTGTTCCCCAGAACTGTGAATTCGCACCTCACTCGCTCTACCTCCCTCTGCACTGAAATCCAAACTCATCGCACCGTCTCCAATGTTTTCCTTCTGGCTCGGCTTTCTCCCTCCCCTGAAGGTACTCACTCTGGCTGGGTTCAGTTCTACACTCACTGGTTCCCCTCCCTCTCCTCCCCTGAAGGTGCTGACTCTGGCTGGGTTCAGTTCTACACTCACTGGTTCCCCTCTCTCTCCTCCCCTGAAGGTGCTGACTCTGGCTGGGTTCAGTTCTACACTCACTGGTTCCCCTCCCTCTCCTCCCCTGAAAGTGTTGACTCTAGCTGGGTTCAGTTCTACACTCACTGGTTCCCCTCCCTCTCCTCCCCTGAAGGTGCTGACTCTGGCTGGGTTCAGTTCTACACTCACTGGTTCCCCTCTCTCTCCTCCCCTGAAGGTGCTGACTCTGGCTGGGTTCAGTTCTACACTCACTGGTTCCCCTCTCTCCTCCTCTGAAGGTGCTGACTTTGGCTGGGTTCAGTTCTACACTCACTGGTTCCCCTCCCACTCCTCCCCTGAATGTGCTGACTCTGGCTGGGTTCAGTTCTACACTCACTGGTTCCCCTCCCTCTCCTCCCCTGAAGGTGCTGACTCTGGCTGGGTTCAGTTCTACACTCACTGGTTCCCCTCCCTCTCCTCCCCTGAAGGTGCTGACTCTGGCTGGGTTCAGTTCAACACTCACTGGTTCCCCTCCCTCTCCTCCCCTGAAGGTGCTGACTCTGGCTGGGTTCAGTTCTACACTCACTGGTTCCCCTCCCTCTCCTCCCCTGAAGGTGCTGACTCTGGCTGGGTTCAGTTCTACACTCACTGGTTCCCCTCCCTCTCCTCCCCTGAAGGTGCTGACTCTGGCTGGGTTCAGTTCAACACTCACTGGTTCACAAGGGAGGAAAGTTCCCAGTGAGTGTAGAACTGAACCCAGCCAGAGTCAGCACCTTCAGGGGAGGAGAGGGAGGTTAACCAGTGAGTGTAGAACTGAACACAGCCAGAGTCAGCACCTTCAGGGGAGGAGAGGGAGGGGAACCAGTGAGTGTAGAACTGAACCCAGCCAGAGTCAGCACCTTCAGGAGATGGGGAGACGTTGACTGAAAGGAAAAATGTTGGCGATGGTGCGATGGGTTTGAATTTCAGCACAGGGAGGAGGGAGAGTGTGTGGGATGGCGATTTACAGCTTTAGGGGAACAAGAGAGGAAAGAATGTTCCATAGAAACTAGAATTGTCTGTTCTGAATTTCTATCCTGTACTTACAGCGATGACTTTAGCAAACTCCTTTTACAGGGTATTAGAAGGGGAGGATTTGCAGACGGGAAACTCAAACCAATCATCAGGTCAAGATCTGACAGTCACTCGGTTCATCTGCACCTGAATATCATCGGCCTTTGAATGTGGAAGGACAAATATTTGCCAGTTCTGTCTGTGGGAAAAGATTTCAAACATCAGTGTGACTGGAAAAGCACTGAGACACACACACCCCAGTGAGAGTGTTCCAGTGCACTGACTGTGGAACGAGCTTTAACCAGTTACACAGCCTGAAAAAACATTGCACCATTCACAGCGGGGAGAAACCGTCCACGTGTTCTGTGTGTGGACGAGGCTTCAACTGACCATCCAACCTGGAGAGACACAAGGACACCCGCACCACGGAGAAACCGTGGAAATGTGGGGACTGTGGGAAGGGATTCAATTACCCGTCCCAGCTGGAAACTCATCGACGCAGTCACACTGGGGAGAGGCCGTTCACCTGCTCTGTATGTGAGAAGGGCTTCACTAATTCATCTCACCTGCTGAGACACCAGTGAGTTCACACTGGGGAGAGGAAGTTCACCTGCTCTTTGTGTGGGAAGGGATTCACTAAATCATCAAACCTGCTGACACACCAGCGAGTTCACACTGGGGAGAGACCGTTCACCTGCTCCGTGTGTGGGAAGGGATTCAGTCAGTCATCCCACTTGCTGACACACCAGCGAGTTCACATGTGACTGCAGGGGTTGGATTCTGCTGTTCTTGCTGCTGTTAACCACATCCAGGACTGAACCATATTTATTCTGACAGTTGGGGTTTGTTTCTGCTGATGTTAATAACCCTATAACTGGGCTGGAGTTTAATATTCTGGATATATAACTGATTGTGTTCTCCGGGCTGCAGTGTCCCTTTAAGAACCGCTGTCTGTGATCTTTCCCCTTAATTCAGGGACTCTCATCAGAAATTTGTTTCCAGTAAAATTAGACATTTTACTTCAACCCTTTAATAATCTTTGGTACAATTCAGTGTTTGAAAAGTTCCGCTGATTAACATCTCCAATTAGGAAGTGCTGATTCATCCTTGCTGACAATTCTTACTAACTTGCACATTACACACAGTGGCACCTCCATTATCCACCAGAAAGAAGGGGAATGGGAATTGGTGGAGAATCGAGAGTCCCCAAATGTTGCCCCTCCTGTCTGGTACAGCAATCCCCTCGGCACGGGAATGGAGACAAGTCCAATCCAAGTGACAGGCTGAGTATCATCAGCCCTTTGAATGTGGAAGGACGAATGTTTGTCTGTTCTGTCTGTGGGAAAATATTTCAAACATCAGTGTGACACACCCAAGTGAGAGTGTTCCAGTGCACTGACTGTGGAAAGAGCTTTAAACAGTTACACAGCCTGAAAAAACATTGCACCGTTCACAGCGGGGAGAAACCGTACACGTGTTCTGTGTGTGGACGAGGCTTCAACTGATCATCCAACCTGGAGAGACACAAGGACACCCGCACCATGGAGAAACCTTGGAAATGTTGGGTCTGCGGGAAGGGATTCAATTACCCGTATGAGCTGGAAATTCATCGACGCATTCACACCGGGGAGATCCCGTTTACCTGCTTTGTGTGGGGGAAGGGGTTCAATGGTTCATCCCACCTGCTAACACACCAGTGCATTCACAAATGACTGCGGGGGTTGGATTCTGCTGTTATTGCTGCTGTTAATCACATCCAGGACTGAACCACGTTCATTCTGACAGTTGGGATTTGTTTCAGCTGATGTTAGTAACCCCTATAACTGGGCTGGATTTTAATCTGTATCAGTGTCAAATAAATGAGCTTTGTTTCACACACACGCAGTGTGTCGGGTCCTTGATATCTCGACAATACAACGAGCTGATTGAGGACTTGTTACAAGCTGAGTGGAATCCATCTGAGAACTGAGATCCCACAACTTTTTAAAAGATGGATCTACAAGATGTCCTAGTCTGACAGGACAGAAAATTCTATTATATTGTAGGTATTCGTGTTGACCTCTGAGGATGAATGCCTACTAAATAATTAAGTTTGACTTCACATGAACAATAAATAAGTTGTTTAATTACTTGAACAGACGAAATACAACAGGTAAGCCGGCTGGATGCAGGAACACCACGATGTAGGTCTTTCCCCGACGGGGACGCCATGAGGACTGAGTCCGCAGTCCTCGGGAGAGCGTGATGACGTCATCACGCTCAGTCGCGTTTTCCCGCGCTTCGGGTGTCACGTGACCGCGTAATGACGTTAGCGCGTTGGTCCGCTCTTGGGGCGGTCACGTGATCCGCGCCGACACCCGGTGTGGAGGCTGGCCGTTAAGGCCGAAGTCGCGAGCGCGGGAACGGGAGCTGGAGGCCGGGCTGACCTGGCGCTTGTCGCGGAAGCAGGAGATCGCGTCGCTCCCGTCTGCTGGCCGATGCGGCCGAAGTCACAGTCGGCCGGGCTGTGCCGGCGGCCGTCAGGGAAGGCCGGGTCGGGCCGGCGGCCGCCGCGCGTACGTCACGTCAAGCGTGACGTGACGTCAGCGCGCTAGGGCGCGTCTTAAAGGGGCAACGGCTCCAACAGGTAAGTTAAAGTGAATTATGTACATAGTTAGTAAGGGACAACCGGTAGTACCGCCACAATATCACAGGGTCCACTTCAACCATCCAGGGCAGTGAGCCCCTGTAACATTGGATTTTAACCTATGGGAAATATTCTGGTAATCTGTTACTGTCACGGGGCAAAGCAGCCTTGTTACTTTAACATCAATTTATTCAGAGTCAATGGGCAATCCGATCTCCAAAGGGAAACATCTCCTTAAAGCTGACGGTGTCGGCAGTTCTGCAGCTCATTTCTCAGTGTGAGCGTGTCAGAATGAAAAGCTTTAACAACAGCCGATGTTTCACAAAGGGAGACTTCACCAGACCAAAGGCCATTGGTGGAGTTTAATGGGCTGTTTGTGTCACTGGGCTACAGGAGGCCATTTTTAACAGAAGGAAAACTGGTCACAGCAAACAGAGAGTTTAACAGACTGTCCCTGGTCCACTCGAACCCCCACCTTCTCTCTCTCACTATTTATGGGCACTGCTGCAGTAATTGCTCCTCTGACCTTTCCTCTCTTGTCCCTCCTACACCCCTAATACACGACCCGACACAATCTCCCTCCCCCGACATCCTCACTGTGCTGGAATCCACACCAGTCTCCCCATCTGCTCCTTGTTCTCTCCCTGGATCCTAAAACTACTGAACTCAGTCTTCCCCTCCTGAAGTCTACAGGCTCTAAAACTGAAGCTTGGTGTCCCTCACTCCCGACTCCTTGATTTACTTCCCCTTCTCTCCTCCTCTTTCGCCCTTGGTTGTGTTCCACACTCTGGGCCTTGGGCCTTCCCCGGGGATTCTCAGTATGAACAGGTGGGATGTGTTTGGAGACAGGGTGTCCCGGCTCTCCACCTTTAAAGGGACAAGGAGACGACCAGCTGGGCTGAATGGCCCTGCTTTATGACATCACTGCAGTGCCTAGCAACCAACCTGCCTGAGCCCTGCTCATTATGGGCTGGGTTTAGCTCAGTGCTGTTACAGGAAGGGAAACAGGAGCAGGATTCACCCCGTGTGGAGCCCAGGATTAATGGGGAGAGGTACAGGATCAATTTATACCTTATTGAGTGAGAAATGTCATTGTCCCGGACACTCCCTGTCCCTCGGTATCTGTGTCGGGGAGCGGCTGATGGGTTTACTCTGTATCTAACCCGTGCTGTACCCGACTGGAGAGTGTTTGATGCTGACACTAGGGGCTCAGCTCCACGAGCACAACATTTAACCCAAAGATGATCTGATAAACCCATCAGCTTCTCCCCTGGACACAGGTCCTGAGGGACAGGGAGTGTCTCTGATATTTTGGTCGGTGTCTTTGATCAAGTTTAAACACCTCGCTCACATCTCCTCTCACCCTGCTTTGTTCTAATGAGAAGTGCCCCAGTTTCTCTCGTCTCTCCTCCTGGGAAAGAGAAGTTCGCCTCAGTTAGAAACTCAAACAGGCGCTTCACTGCAGACAGGTCATCATGAGGAAACATTTCTTTACCCAGCGAGTTATTATGATCTGAAATGCACTGCCTGAAAGGGTGGAGGAAGCAGATTCAAGAGTAACTTTCAAAATGGAATTGGATAAATATTTCAAGGGAAAACATTTACCGGGATATGGGGAAAGAACAAGGGAGTGGGACTAATTGGATAGCTCTCCCAAAGAGCTGGCACACGCATGATGGGCCAAATGGTCGCCTTTTGTGCTGTATCATTCTATGATTCTCTGATAGCTAAAGCCTCTCATCTGTGGTACAACCTCAGTGAATTTATTCTGCAGCCTCTCTGTGGCCCCGACATCCTTCCCAGTGTAAGATTCCCAAAACTTATTCTAACTGCAGCCGAACCGATGGTTTTGTTTTCTACACCCCATTTATAAAAAACCTCGGGTAACATTTTTAAACCACTTTATAAACTTATCCTCCAACTTTTAAAGATTTGTGTATCTGATCTCTGTAGATTTTGCGCCTGCGCTCACTCGAAGGTCGAACTCCAAACCATCGTTAACACCTTCACCGAAGCGCATGAGAGCATAGGCCTTACACCAAACATCCATAAGACAAAAGTCCTCTACCAATTTGCCCCTGCCACACAGTACTGGCCCCCGATTATCAAAATCCATGACAAGGCCTTGGACAATGTGGACCACTTTCCATACCTCAGGAGCCTACTGTCAACAAGGGCAGACGTCGATGACGAAGTCCAACACCGCCTTCAGTGTGCCAGTGCAGCCTTTGGTTGCCTGAGGAAGAGAGTGTTTGAAGGCCAGGACCTCAAACCTGGCACCAAGCTCATGGTCTACAGAGCAGTAGTAATACCCACCCTTCTGTATGCCTCAGAGACATGGACCATGTACAACCGGCACCTCAAAGCACTGGAGAGGTACCACCAACGCTGCCTCCGCAAGATCCTGCAAATCCATTGGCAAGATAGGCGCACCAATGCCAGTGTTCTCGTTCAGGCCAACATCCCTAGAATATATCCTCTGGTTCTTGACCGTTCCGCCAATGGGAACAGTTTCTCTCTATCTACTCTGTCTTGACCCCTCATGATTTTGAACACTTCTATCAGATCTCCTCCCAACCTTCTCTCCTCAAAGGAGAACAACCCCAGCTTCTCCAGTCTATCCACGTAACTGAAATCCCTCATCCCTGGAACCATTCTTGTAAATCTTTTCTGCACCATCTCTGAGGCTTTCACATCCTTCCTAAAGTGCGGGGCCCAGAATTGGACACAATACTCCAGCTGAGGCCGAACCAATGTTTTATGAAGGTTCATCATAACTTCTCTGCTTTTGGACTCTGTGCCTTCCTTGCTTTTGTTGCCTCTTGTTGCTGGCTCCAGGCACTGGAGCGGTTCCTGTGTGTTCAGCTCTCAGCTGCAGTCAGTACCTGGACCGGGCTCAGCACTTTACCCAGCACATCTCTGTCCACATTGTCATACTTGACATGAAGGGGCTGCGCAGGCTTCTTGTCCACCTCGGTCAGGGCGAGAGGTCCCGACCACTCGTGAGCTACACTGTAGAAAGTTGAGAAACCAAAAATAGTGGGGAACCAAGAGGCTAATGAGAGTGAGAAACTTAAAGTAATTAATATCAGTCACGAAAAAGTACTTGCGAAAGTAATGGGACTAAAAGCCGACAAATCCCCTGGACCTGACGGCCTACATCCGAGGGTTTTAAAAGAGATGGCTGCAGAGATAGTGGATGCATTGGTCATGATCTTCCAAAATTCACTAGATTCTGGAAAGGTCCTAGTGGAATGGAAGGTAGAGTGGATACAGAGAGAATGATTCCACTTGTGGGGAAGAGCATAACTAGAGGCCATCAATATAAGACAGACACCAAGAAATCCAATAGGGAATTCAGAAGAAACTTCTTTACCCAGAGAGTGGTGAGAATGTGGAATTCACTACCACAGGGAGTGGTTGAAGCGAACAGTATCAATGCATTTAAGGAGAGGCTGGACAAGCAGATGAGGAAGAAGGGAATAGAGGGTTATGCTGATAGATTTAGATGAGGAAAGACGGGAGGAGGCTCGTGTGGAGCATAAACGCCGGCATGGACTGGTTGGGCCGAATGGCCTGTTTCTGTGCCGTATATCCTGTGTAATTCTAACAATCTCAGTTTTGCAATTTTCAATTCACTATTCCCTGTAAACCGATTGTTAAAATCTGAGCCAGTGTGTTGTGAGACAAAGAGCCTTGTGTCCAATAAGGGGAATAAAGTCACCATTTCTCCTCCATTTACAGACGCTCCCTGACCAGTCACCATTTCTCTTCCATTTACAGACGCTCCCTGACCAGTCTCCATTTCTCCTCGTTACAGACGCTCCCTGACCAGTCACCATTTCTCCTCCATTTACAGACACTCCCTGACCAGTCACCATTTCTCCTCCATTTACAGACGCTCCCTGACCAGTCACCATTTCTCTTCCATTTACAGACGCTCCCTGACCAGTCTCCATTTCTCCTCGTTACAGACGCTCCCTGACCAGTCACCATTTCTCCTCCATTTACAGACACTCCCTGACCAGTCACCATTTCTCCTCCATTTACAGACGCTCCCTGACCAGTCACCATTTCTCCTCCATTTACAGATGCTCCCTGACCAGTCTCCATTTCTCCTCCATTGACAGACGCTCCCTGACCAGTCTCCATTTCTCCTCCATTTACAGACACTCCCTGACCAGTCTCCATTTCTCCTCCATTTACAGACGCTCCCTGACCAGTCACCATTTCTCCTCCATTTACAGACACCCCCTAACCAGTCTCCATTTCTCCTCCATTTACAGACACTCCCTGACCAGTCTCCATTTCTCCTCCATTTACAGACGCTCCCTGACCAGTCACCATTTCTCCTCCATTTACAGACGCTCCCTGACCAGTCACCATTTCTCTTCCATTTACAGACGCTCCCTGACCAGTCTCCATTTCTCCTCGTTACAGACGCTCCCTGACCAGTCACCATTTCTCCTCCATTTACAGACACTCCCTGACCAGTCACCATTTCTCTTCCATTTACAGACGCTCCCTGACCAGTCTCCATTTCTCCTCGTTACAGACGCTCCCTGACCAGTCACCATTTCTCCTCCATTTACAGACACTCCCTGACCAGTCACCATTTCTCCTCCATTTACAGACGCTCCCTGACCAGTCACCATTTCTCCTCCATTTACAGATGCTCCCTGACCAGTCTCCATTTCTCCTCCATTTACAGACGCTCCCTGACCAGTCTCCATTTCTCCTCCATTTACAGATGCTCCCTGACCAGTCCCCATTTCTCCTCCATTGACAGACACTCCCTAACCAGTCTCCATTTCTCCTCCATTTACAGACACTCCCTGACCAGTCTCCATTTCTCCTCCATTTACAGACGCTCCCTGACCAGTCACCATTTCTCCTCCATTTACAGACACCCCCTAACCAGTCTCCATTTCTCCTCCATTTACAGACAATCCCTGACCAGTCTCCATTTCTCCTCCATTTACAGATGCTCCCTGACTTCCTGTCTGTCCTGGAGTTTGGGCGGGGCCCCTTTGCTGAGGGCGCAGGCGGGTGGATAATGTTCACTGTTTTTATAATTGGGCCGGGGGCCGCACTCGGTGTAGCGAGGGAGGAAATGCAGTGGGTGTTGTGGAGATGGATTGTCTAAAGGTGTTTGATAAGGTGACGGACGGGAGGCTTGTTGATCAAATTAAGGCTCACGGTATTAAAGGGAGTGGGGCAGCGTTGATAGGAAGTTGGGTAAAGGGCAGAAAACAGAGAGTAGTGGTGAATGGATGTTCTTCAGACTGGAGATGTGTGAGGTGATAGATTTAGGAGGAAGAAAAACATAGGAAATGTACATGAAATGGTAAAACTTTGAAAGGAGTGGAGGAGCAGAGAGACTTAGGGTGTAAGATTCTAGCTAATGTCACGTCTTATTAACTTGCAGGTTCAAACACTCCCAGGGCAGGTACAGCACGGGTTAGATACAGAGTAAAGCTCCCTCTTCACTGTCCCGTCAAACACTCCCGGGGCAGGTACAGCACGGGTTAGATAGAGAGTAAAGCTCCCTCTACACTGTCCCATCAAACACTCCCGGGGCAGGTACAGCACGGGTTAGATAGAGAGTAAAGCTCCCTCTACACTGTCCCATCAAACACTCCCGGGGTAGGTACAGCACGAGTTAGATACAGAGTAAAGCTCCCTCTACACTGTCCCATCAAACACTCCCAGGGTAGGTACAGCACGGGTTAAATACAGAGTAAATCTCCCTCTACACTGTCCCATCAAACACTGCCAGGGCAGGTACAGCACGGGTTAGATAGAAAGTAAAGCTCCCTCTACACTGTCCCATCAATCACTCCCAGGGCAGGTACAGCCCGGGTTACAGTCCGAGTAAAGATCCCTCTGTGATTCTGCAATTATTTACACAGGAGATCCCCAGTACCCACATCCCTGATTATCCAGCAGAATTTTCACAGGGATAAACCCTGCAAGAGACTTCACTGCATTGACACCAATCTCCTGTGTGATATACTCGCTGGAGTTTAGAAGAATGAGAGGTGATCTCATTGAAACATACAAGATTCTGATGGGGATTGACAGGGTAGATGCTGAGAGGTTGTTTCCCCTGGCTGGACTGTCTAGAACTAGGAGTCATAGTCTCAGTATAAAGGGTAGGCCATTTAAGACTGAGATGTGGAGGAATTTCTTCACTCAGAGGGTTGTGAATCTTTGGAATTCTCTGCCCCAGAGGGCTGTGAATGCTGAGTCTTTGAGTATATTCAAGGCTGAGATCGATAGATTTTTGGACTCTAGGGGAATCAAGGGATATGGAGATTGGGCGGGAAAGTGGAGTTAGAAACATAGAAACATAGAAGATAGGAGCAGGAGTAGGCCATTCGGCCCCTCGAGCCTGCTCCACCATTCAATGAGATCATGGCTGATCATCCAAACTCAGTACCCTGTCCCTGCCTTCTCCCCATATCCCTTGATCCCTTTAGCCTTAAGCAATATATCGAACTCCTTCTTGAATATATTTATTGAATTGGCTTCTGTGGTAGAGAATTCCACAGGTTCCCCACTCTCTGGGTGAAGAAATTCCTCCTCATCTCTGTCCTAAATGGCTTACCCCTGATCTTTAGACTGTGACCCCTGGTTCTGGACTCCCCGGCCATTGGGAACATCCTTCCTGCATCTAGTCTGTCTAGTCCTGTTAGAATTTTATAAGTTTCAATGAGATCCCCTCTCATTCTTCTAAACTCCAGCGAGTATAAGCCCAATCGACCCAATCTCTCCTCATACTTCATTCCTGCCATCCCAGGTATCAGTCTGGTGAATCTTCGCTGCACTCCCTCCATGGCAAGAACATCCTTCCTCAGATAAGGCGACCAAAACTGCACACAATACTCAAGGTGTGGTCTCACCAAGGCCCTGTTCAACTGCAGCAAGACATCCTTGTTCCTGTACTCAAACCCTCTCGCTACGAAGGCCAACATACCATTTGCCTTCTTAACTGCCTGCTGCACCTGCATGTTTACCTTCAGCGACTGGTGCACAAGGACACCCAGGTCTCATTGAACTTTCCCTTCTCCCAGTCTATTGCAGTTCAGATAATAATCTGCCTTCCTGTTTTTGCCACCAAAGTGGATAACCTCGCATTTATCCACATTATACTGCATCTGCCATGCATTTGCCCAATCACCCAACCTGTCCAAATCATACTGGAGTTTCTCGGCATCCTCCTCACAGCACACACGCCCACCCAGCATTGTGTCATCTGCAAACTTGGAGATATTACATCTAGTTCCCTCGTCTAGATCATTAATATATATTGTGATTAGCTGGGGTCCTAGGACCAATCCCTGCGGTACCCCACTAGTCACTGCCTGCCACTCGGAAAAAGACCCGTTTATTCCAACTCTTTGCTTCCTGTCTGCTAAGCAGCTCACTATCCAAGTCAGTACCTTGCCTCCAATCCCATGTGCCTTAACTTTACATGCTAATCTCTTATGCGGGACCTTATCGAAAGCTTTCTGAAAGTCCAAATACACCACATCCACTGGTTCTCCCTTATCTATTCTACCAGTTACATCCTCAAAAAATTCCAGATTAGTCAAGCACGAGTTGAGGTCGATGATCAGCCATGATCTTATTGAAGGCTTGAGGGGTCCAATGGCCCACTCCTGCTCCTATTTCTTATGCTCTTAACCCCACAGTCACTGACACTAATCTCCTCCTGTCTGATATAAACCAACCCCACAGACACTGACACCAATCTCCTCCTGTCTGATATAAACCAGCCCCACAGTCAGACAGCAATCTCCTCCTGTCTGATATAAACCAGCCCCACAGTCACTGACACCAATCTCCTCCTGTCTGATATAAACCAGCCCCACAGTCACTGACACCAATCTCCTCCGGTCTGATATAAACCAGCCCCACAGTCACTGACACCAATCTCCTCCTGTCTGGTATAAACCAACCCCACAGTCACTGACACCAATCTCCTCCTGTCTGATATAAACTAACCCCACAGTCACCGACACCAATCTCCCCGTCTGATATAAACCAGCCCATCACTGACACCAATCTCCTCCTGTCTGATATAAACCAGCCCCACAGTCACTGACACCAATCTCCTCCTGTCTGATAAACACCAACCCACAGTCACTGACACCAATCTCCTCCTGTCTGATATAAACCAACCCCACAGTCACTGACACCAATCTCCTCCTGTCTGATAGAAACCAACCCCAGTCACTGACACCAATCTCCAGTGTATGTCAGACTGAAGTTGTTTACAATCCTGATGAGCTTTTACGCTATTCCTAGTTGAGTTCGAGATCTCCAATGAAACACTCCACACACCTTAATCCCCCTGAGCACAGGATTTATTTTTAACATGTAGATTCTACAGTAATACAACTCCTATACTAAATGAGTGCAAAATATTTACATGGGAGATTCTACAAAGGAATATTTATTGTAATATTTACAATATTATAGTTATATAGTAAGACTCATAATCTTACATCTGTATCCATGAACTCAGACTTTGATCATTGCCAAGCCTGAGAGGCACGAAAGGATGTTCGACTCTTTTAAAATGCCAATTAGAATGGCCCTGAAATTAGGTTCGGGGGCTTGCCGCGCGTGCAAGCCCTTGATCTGCACTCACCCTGCGCGCCGACATCTGAAGCCCGGGCCTGCTTGCATTTCCTGTCACTGGCCCGGTTCAGATGTCGGCGCGCTGTGCTAACCTGATCCAGCGGCGTAGTTAGTGCGATGTGCCGGCTGGGATCAGGTGAGCACTGTGCAGCCAATCAGGGGAGGGGGATCTCATTCATGAGTTTGACAGTAAGAGCTGTGAAACTCATGAAAAGTATGGGCTGCCAAAACACTACTTTAACTTTAAATAAAATTTTAAAAAACATCCCACTGATTATAATAACTATAAATAAGTTTTTTAAAATGTTTTAAACAATTAATCAATTTTTTGAAAAAAATAAATTTTAAAAAAATAGGGTCTAAAACTAAACTTACCATCCTGTAAATTCTTTAAAAATAACAAACCTGTGGAAAAAAAATGTCTACATTGTACTAAAAGCCCACTTACCTGAAAAACTAAATACTTACGTCTTGTTTTTCCACGCGTAAAGACCGGAGGCCTTTACACACGCGCAACTCTGGAAAAAAAAAGGAATTTTACTGCGCACGCGCTGCCTGTGCAGTCGCGCGCGTTCTGCCTCTGAACCCCTTCGTTCAGAGGACAGCAAATGCCGGTTTTCCCCGCAGGCGCTGTGCATGGTGAAAACCGGCATTTCTTCCGGCCAGATGCGTGAGTACCCCGACCGTACTCACGCGTTTGGAACGGAATTACTGGGCCATTGACATTGTCATCAATCGATGTCACATTACCGAGAGAGCCCCCTTTTTAAAGGGGCACAAACAATCAACTCCAAATTATAATTAAATCAGATCCGAATACTGTTGCTGATGTTGACAATTGACTCCAGTCCCTCCGGTGCCCACCGGTCACGGAAGGCCTCCAGCGTCCCGGCGGACACCACGTGCTCCCTCTCCAGGGACAGCCCGAAGGATGTTCCACCTTGGCTGTAGCCGTCAGCTTTCTTCTTCCCGGGGTGCTCTCTGACCTGAGCTGCAAACTGTTCCTGTATTTAAAGCCCAATCAGGTACAGCCCAGGTGACCCTGGTTTCCTCGGCCAATCAAACCATTGAGCTGAAAGACATTTATCAAACAAAGCATTCCATTGGATGGCTATTTAGGGTTCGAGTAACCGCTTCCTGTTCATTGGAGCTCCGAGGAATCTGCGAGTCAGAACAATGTCAGAGTTTGCTTTTACTGGGGCATTTCAAGAAACAAGTGGCCTTCACAGTTCGGCTCAGTCCACACAGGCAGAGTTCTCAGCTCTGCTGGTTCTGTTCACACGAGGTCTGTTTCAGCTTAAAAGGGATAATAGAGCCTGTTCTGTCTGAGGTGATTACAAGCTAATAGTTCACTAGACACGGGTCTTTAATACAAAGTTTACTGATATTAAACATACTGATGCGCTATCAATGACTCAAAAGACTGAGGTTAAGCGAGTAACTAACAGGCTTTTATTAACAAGAGAATGAAGGTGTGCCTCGAGTGGTCGACCAGTCCAGAATACCGAGGGACTGTGGAGCAGTCACCTTTATACCTGGACTCGTGGGAGGAGTCAGCCGAGGCATGTACAGACATGTACACAGTGGAATACAAACAGTGGTTTACCACATTCACCCCTTGTTTAAAAATGAGTCCGGCGGGGTGAAGTGTATTAAAAGTTTGTGTATTGGAGTCTCTCCGGAGGTCTTGTCTGCCGCTGTGATCGATGTGGCGACGGCAGGGGTAGTGAAGCTTCCGGCGTCGAGTCCCGCGTAGGCTGGGGCACTGGTGTGTAGTCCTCATGGGTGTCGAGCGGGTCTCGGGGCCCAGGCGTGCCGTCTGCTGGGGTTGGATATTGGATCGTGGGGGGGGTGGTGGTAGTGGGTAGTGGGTTACTGGGGCCCCCGAGGGTGCGAGGTCTCGTATGGAGACTGTGTCCTCCCGCCCGTCCGGGTACGCAATGTAAGCGTACTGGGGGTTGGCGTGGAGGAGGTCGACCCTCTCAACCAGGGGGTCCGTTTTATGGGTCCTCACGTGTCTTCTCAGTAGGACCGGCCCTGGGGACGTCAGCCATGGCAGTAGCAATGTCCCCGATGTGGACTTCCTTGGGAAGACAAACATTATCTCATGAGGGGTGGCGTTAGTGGCAGTGCAGAGCAGTGACCGAATAGAGTGGAGCGCATCGGGGAGCACATCCTGCCAGCGGGAGGTCGGAAGGCCCCTAGACTTTAAGGCTAGCAGGGCGGCCTTCCAAACTGTCGCATTCTCTCTTTCCACCTGTCCGTTCCCCCGGGGGTTGTAACTGGTGGCCCTGCTTGTGGCAATACCCCTAGCGAGCAGGTACTGGCGGAGTTCGTCACTCATAAACAATGAGCCCCGGTCGCTATGGATATAGCTGGGGAAACCGAACAGGGTGAAGAGGTTGTTCAGACATTTAATGACCGTGGCACTGGTCATGTCCGGGCAGGGGATGGCAAACGAAAACGGGAGTACTCATCAATAATGTTGAGGAAGTACACATTACGGTCGGAGGAGGGGAGAGGCCCTTTAAAATCAACGCTCAGGCGCTCGAAGGGGCGAGTAGCTTTTATCAGGTGAGCCCTGTCTGGTCTATAAAAGTGCGGTTTGCACTCAGCGCAGACTTGGCAGTTCCTGGTCATGGTCCTGACCTCCTCAATGGAGTAAGGCAGGTTGCGGGCCTTGAAGAAGTGGAAGAACCTGGTGACCCCCGGGTGGCAGAGGTCATTGTGGAGGGCCCACAGTCTATCGATCTGCGCGCTGGCGCAGGTGCCACGCGATAGAGCATCCGGGGGTTCATTGAGCTTCCCGGGCCGGTACAAGATCTCGTAATTGTAGGTGGAAAGTTCGATTCTCCACCTCAAGATCTTGTCGTTTTTGATTTTGCCCCTCTGCTTGTTGTTAAACATAAAAGCAACTGAACGCTGGTCAGTGAGCAGGGTAAATCGTTTTCCGGCCAGGTAGTGCCTCCAATGACGCACAGCCTCCACAATAGCCTGGGCCTCTTTCTCAACAGTGGAGTGTCTGGTCTCCGGGCCCTGGAGGGTTCGTGAAAAGAAGGCCACGGGTCTCCCCGCCTGATTAAGGGTAGCGGCCAGGGCAAAGTCGGATGCACCGCTTTCCACCTGGAAGGGGATGGATTCGTCCACTGCGTGCATGGTGGCTTTGGCAATGTCTTCCTTGATACGGTGGAAGGCTAAGCGGGCCTCTGCCGTCAAGGGAAAAGAGGTGGACTTGATCAGCAGACGGGCCTTGTCCGCATAGTAGGGGACCCACTGGGCGTAATAGGAGAAAAACCCTAGGCACCTCTTCAGGGCCTTGAGGCAGTGGGGCAGTGGGAGTTCCATAAGGGGACGCATCCGGTCGGGGTCGGGACCGATGACTCCGTGTTCCACAACACAGCCAAGGATTGCGAGGCGGGTTGTGCGGAATATGCACTTCTCCTTGTTATACATCAGGTTCAGGAGTTGGGCGGTGCAGAGGAATTTTTCGAGGTTTGCGTCATGGTCCTGCAAGTCATGGCCGCAGATGGTCACATTGTCCAGATATGGGAAAGTGGCCTGCAACGCATTTTGATCGACCATCCGGTCCATCTCCCTTTGGAAGACGGAGACCCCGTTGGTGACGCCAAAGGGAACCCTAAGGAAGTGATAGAGGCGGCCGTTTGCCTCAAAGGCAGTATACTGGCGGTCCTCAGGGCGGATAGGGAGCTGGTGGTACGCTGATTTCAGGTCAATGGTCGTGAAGACGCGGTACTGCGCGATCTGGTTGACCATATCAGCTATGCGGGGGAGTGGGTAAGCGTCCAGCAGGGTGTAGCGATTTATTGTCTGGCTGTAGTCGATGACCAGGCGCTGCTTCTCGCCGGTCTTAACGACCACAACCTGGGCTCGCCAGGGGCTGGTGCTGCCCTCAATAATCCCCTCCTTCAGGAGCCGCTCCACTTCGGTTTTAATGAAAACCCTGTCCCCGGCACTGTATCGCCTGCTCTTTGTGGCGATGGGCTTACAGTCGGGGGTGAGGTTAGCAACAGTGGGGGGGGGGGGTGACTCTGAGTGTGGAGCGGTTGCACCTGGTGCGCGGCGGGCAATTTGGAAGCTGCTGGCTGCGGACTGTGAGTGGGGGGAGGGGTCCACCGTACGCCATCGTAACACTTTTAAGGTGGCACTGAAAATCTAACCCCAGTAGAACGGCAGCGCAGAGGTGGGGCAGGACCAGAAGTTTAAAATTATCGTACACAGTCCCGTCTACTAAGAGTGTCACCACGCAGTAGCCGCCAATGTCCGCCGACTGGGACTCGGAGGCCATAGAAATCCGCTGGTGCGCAGGCAGGACTGGGAGAGAGCAACGCCGCACCATGTCGGGGTGGATGAAGCTCTCTGTGCTCCCAGAGTCAAAAAGGCAGATTGTTTCGTGACCATTTACCTTAATGTCCATTGTGGACCGGGCCAGTTGGTGCGGTCTCGCTTGGTCCAGCGTAACGGAGGCCAGCGTAGGGGTCGGTGTGTCGTTGCGGGTATCAGATGAGGCGGTGTTGGGGGCCTGCTGCGTCCCGGCTGGCGTCCAAGATGGCGGCGTCCATGATCCCCATGTGGCTGGAGGCGTCCAAAATGGCTGCTGTTCCGGTGGTTCGCACATGGCTGGGGGGGCCCAAGATGGCGGCCCGCACGGCCCACACGCGGCGCTGCTGGGGTTCGGGGTGGCTTTGGCCCTGCAGACGCTGGCGTAGTGTCCCTTCTTCCCGCAGCCCGAGCAGATCGCATTTTTCGCCGGGCAGTGCGCTCTGGGGTGTTTGGCCTGGCCACAGAAGTAGCATTTCTGGCCTTGGGACACTGCTGCGGTAGTTGGGCCGTTGCTGGGATGTGGCTGGGGTGGCACGGCGCTATGAGACGGTCCTACCGTGTCCCAGGCTGTCATTCCCCGCGGCGTCCACGGTGCAGAGGAGTAGGCATCCATGTCCCGGTAGGCTGCGTCCAATGATAGTGCGAGTTCAGAGGCCTTGTTGAGGTCGAGGTCACTCTGCTCCAACAGTCGCTGTCGGGTGTAATTGGACCTGTGGCCTGCTACAAAAGCGTCCCGGATAAGTTCCTCTGTGTACACGGCGGCCTTTACATCCTTACAACCACAGGCCCGGCCAAGCACAGACAGTGCCTGAAGGTATTCCTCGGTCGATTCCCCAGGTTGTTGTTTACGACTCCCCAGGAGGTGCCTGGCGTACACCTCGTTCACTGGGCGCGTGTACTGGTCCTTGAGGAGCTTGATAGCAGCCGTGTACGAGGTCGCGTCCTGGATGACCGAGTACGCTCGGTGGTTCACTTTGGAGTTCAGGACATCCAGTTTGTCCTCATCCGATTTGAACGTTGCAGCGGAGGCGATCAGGAATTTTTCAAAGCACCTAAGCCAGTGAGCAAACTTGGTGGATGCGTCCGCCTCCCGATGGTCTAAGTCTAGGCATGCTGGTGTGAGGATCTTCTCCATTATAAAAAAAACCTTGTTAATAAAATTGATGCGCTATCAATGACTCAAAAGACTGAGGTTAAGCGAGTAACTAACAGGCTTTTATTAACAAGAGAATGAAGGTGTGCCTCGAGTGGTCGACCAGTCCAGAATACCGAGGGACTGTGGAGCAGTCACCTTTATACCTGGACTCGTGGGAGGAGTCAGCCGAGGCATGTACAGACATGTACACAGTGGAATACAAACAGTGGTTTACCACACATACATGTACATAAAACTGGGAAGACTTTACTTTTATGACTCTATTTCATATTAAATCTGATCTTCTAATAAAACCCAGCTTTCTTACCGTCCACTCCTGGAGGCCCCACTCCCTGAGCCTACAACCTTCAGCAGGGTCAGTGGTGGAGTTCCACAGCGGGAGTGATCCCAGAGTAACTGTCGGGATCGCATCCCCGTGGATGTTCCGGTCATGTATCTTTAGTTATCCTGGTGTCTAACACACACATCAATAAAACAGGGAATTCCTGGAAACACGCTGCAGGTCCTTCTTTATCTGGAGATCAAATGTCTGTTGTATAATTGTACCAGCAGTTAACAGGCTCCTGTGAACTCCTCCCTCTGCTATTTTAATGTAGGCTTTAACCAATTTATTTTAAATGGGTTTATATTAAATGGGTTAATGCCTGCCTTAAAATGGTAGACTCAGGACTGTCACACAATCATGTTAAATCTTCGTGGAATAATTACCTGTGATTTTTAGACTAGAAACTTAAACCTGCCGTGTCACTTTCAGTCAGGAGCAGATCGCAGTTTTACACCAATCTCTGATTTGACAGCACGTTTCCAGCGTTCACCGTTGTTCTTCCTGACTCTTGTAAAGGAGCCTTCTCTTCCGTGCCTAGGAGCTCTGAACCATGGAAGGGAGCGGCTGGGACACATTTCTTACAGGCCTCAAGATTAACTCACATGGGGACTTTGCTGTCAGTGAAGAGAGACGAGAAAGACCAAAGTGCCGTTTGCCCCTCTCAGTGTGGCCCTGAAGGACTGTGTCCAGGCTGAAGTTCTGTTCCCGCCGTACGATCCTCCCCCAGATTGTCCTTTCTGAGTTCCAGCCAGGTGATGCTAAACACTCAGGTGGGAAAGAAGAAAATCTACAACAATGTGTTTTAAACAAAGCTGATTATTTGACATTTATAAAAGAAAGACTTGCATTCTATAGCGCCTTTCACGACCTCAGGACATCCCAAAGCACTTACAGGCAATGAAGTATTTTTGAAGTGGAGTCACTGTTGTAATGTGGCAGCCAATTTGCATACAACAAGCTCCCACAAACAGCAACATGATAATGACCAGGTACTTTTTTTTTGTTATGTTGATTGAAGGATAAATATTGGCCAGGACACCGGGGATAACTCCCCTGCTCTTCTTCGAAATAGTGCCATGGGATATTTTACATCCACCTGAGAGCGCAGACGGGGCTGGTTTAACGTCTCCAGAATATTATCCAGAATATTAAATTCCAGCCCAGTTATAGGGGTTATTAACATCAGCAGAAACAAACCCCAACTGTCAGAATGAACACGGTTCAGTCCTGGATGTGATTAACAGCAGCAATAACAGCAGAATCCAACCTCGGCAGTCACATGTGAACTTGCTGGTGTCTCAGCAGGTTGGATGAATCAGTGAATCTCTTCCCACACACAGAGCAAATGAACGGCCTCTCCCCGGTGTGAACATGCTGGTGTTTCAGTAGTTGGGATGAATGGGCGAATCTTTTCCCACACAAGGAGCAGGTGAACAGCCCCTCCCCACTGTGAACTCGCTGGTGTGTCAGCAGATCCTTTTTGCTTTTAAAGCACTTCTCACAGTCGGAACATTTAAAAGGTCTCTCATCAGTGTGAACAAGCTGGTGTTTAGTAAGCTGGGATGACTGAGTGAATCCCTTCCCACACACGGAGCAGGTGAACGGCCTCTCCCCAGTGTGGGTGCGCTGGTGTACAGTGAGGTCAAATGATCGCCTGAACCCAGTCCCACAGTGAGAGCACCTGAATGGTCTCTCGTCAGTGTGAACACGTTGATGACACGTCAGTTCCCTGGAACTTTTATAGCACTTCGCACAGTCCGGGCATTTACAAGGTCTCTTGTCAGTGTGAACTCGCCGGTGTTTCAGCAGGGCAGAGGAATGAGTGCATCCCTTCCCACACTCTGGGCAGGTGAACAGTGTCTCCCTGGTGTGACTGTGTCGATGAATTTCCAACTCAAATGGGTAACTGAATCCTTTCCCACAGTCTCCACATTTACAGTTTCTCCCCAGTGTGACTGCGCTTGTGTCTCGACAGGCCAGATGATCGACTGAAGCCTCGTCCACATTGAGAACACGTGTACGGTTTCTCCCCGCTGTGAACGGTGCTTTTTGCTTCCATGCTCAAATCTGATGATATTCAGGTCCCAATGAATCAAGTGACTCTGTCAGATCTTGATGTGATGTTTTGTTTGAGTTTCCCGTCTTCAAATCCTCCCCTTCTAATACCCTGTAAAATGAATTTAAAACAGGAAAAAGGGAGCGTGAGAGAGAACACACAAAAACACAAAGGCAGGTTGTGAAATTGAGCTCAATGAATCTGGTCATTTGTGGGGTTGGCACCAGAAAAAAGTGACTATGAAAGCTGCCGGATTGTCGTAAAATCCCAACTGGTTCACTGATGTCCTTCAGGGAAGGAAAACTGCCACCTGGTCTGGGCCTACACACGACTCTGGCCTCTATGGGAGGAGAGAGAGAGAGAGGTGGGAGTGGGAGGGGTCAAAGGAGAGAGACTTTATACATCTGCAGCTCGACAACAACTTTGACAAAAACTCCCAAACCCGCAGCCTCCAGCTCGTAGAAGGACAAGGGAAACAGGTACATGGGAACACAATCACCACCAAGTTCCCCTCGAAGTCACTCACCATCCTGACTTGGACAAATATCACCGTTCGTTGCTGAGTCAAAATCTGGTAACACCTGGCATTGTGGGAGTACCTTCACCACACGGACTGCAGCAGTTCAAGAAGAAGGTCCACCATCACCTTCTCAACGGGACACTGGGGATTGGCAATATATGCTGGCCTTGCTAGCGATGCCCATATCCCAAGAATTAATTTTTAAAATCTGTATGTAAAATGCATTAAAAGCCTTTACAGAAATAATTGTTCCTAAAACAATACTCTTTTACACTGTGCGAACAGTGTCTGCTTAGCAATCTAATCTCCCCCAGAATCCACCTCCCTTGACAGTCTCACATTGGAAATTGTTGGGTTCTCCTGGGCTCAGAAGTACTGGGTGTTAAACCCAGCAGCTTCGCCCCCATCTCCACTCCAGCTCAAACTGAAGCAACAAAAAGACCTACACAGGCGGCCAGGAACCGACTTCCGTCAGCCTGCAATAAAACTCTTCCCAACAGCCTCTGACTAATGGCGGCCGCAGCACCCACAATTCCCCGCGCCCCAGAAACCGCTCTGATTCTGATTGAGTTTTTTGATGAGGTACCAGTGAGGGATCGAGTCATAGAGTTATACAGCACAGAAAGAGGCCCTTCAGCCCATCGTGTCCGCGCCGGCCATCAAGCCGTCTGATCTAATCCCATTTTCCAGCATTTGGTCCGTAGCCTTGTATGCCATGGCATTTCAAGTGCTCATCCAAATGCTTCTTGAATGTTGTGAGGGTTCCTGCCTCTACCACCCTTTCAGGCAGTGAGTTCCAGATTCCAACCACCCTCTGGGTGAAAAAGTTCTTCCTCAAATCCCCTCTAAACCTCCTGCCCCTTACCTTGAATCTATGCCCCCTTGTTATTGACCCCTCTACGAAGGGGAAAAGTTCCTTTCTATCTACCCTATCTATGCCCCTCATAATTTTGTACACCTCAATCAGGTCCCCCCTCAGCCTTCTCTGCTCCAAGGAAAACAACCCCAGCCTGTCCAGTCTCTCTTCATAGCTGAAACGCTCCAGCCCAGGTAACATCCTGGTGAATCTCCTCTGCACCCTCTCCAAATCAATAACATCCTTCCTATAGTGTGGCGACCAGAACTGCACACAGTATTCCAGCTGTGGCCTAACCAGCGTTTTGTACAGCTCCATCATAACCTCCCTGCTCTTATATTCTATGCCTCGGCTAATGAAGGCAAGTATCCCATATGCCTTTTTAACCACCTTATCCACCTGTTCTGCTGCCTTCAGGGATCTATGTACATGCACACCAAGGTCCCTCTGATCCTCTGTCTTTCCTAGGGTCTTACCATTCATTGTGTAGTCCCTTGCCTTGTTAGTCCTCCCAAAATGCATCACTTCACACTTTTCAGGGTTAAATTCCATTTGCCACTGTTCCGCCCATCTGACCAACCCATCTATATCGTCCTGCAGACTGAGGCTACCCTCCTCGCTATTTACCACCCCACCAATTTTCGTGTCATCTGCAAACTTACTGATCATACCTTTTACGTTCACATCCAAATCATTAATGTAGACCATAAACAGCAAGGGACCCAGCACCGATCCCTGCGGTACCCCACTGGACACAGGCTTCCAGTCACAAAAGCAACCTTCGACCATCACCCTCTGCCTTCTGCCACTAAGCCAGTTTTGGATCCAATGTGCCAAGGCACCCTGGATCCCATGGGCTCTTACCTTCTTGACCAGTCTCCTATGCGGGACTTTATCGAAAGCCTTACTGAAATCCATGTGTACCACATCCACTGCACTACCCTCATCCATTGATGAGGGCAATGCGCTTAATGTGGTGTACATGGATTTCCAAAAGGCGTTTGACAAAGTGCCACATAATAGGCTTGCCAGCAAAGTTGAAGCCCATGGAATAAAAGGGACAGTGGCAGCATGGATACGAAATTGGCTAAGTGACAGAAAACAGAGAATAGTGGCGAATGGTTGTGTTTCGGACTGGAGGAAGGTACACAGTGGTATTCCCCATGGGTCGGTACTAGGACCACTGCTTTACTTGATATATATTAATGACTTAGACTTGGGTGTACAGGACACAATTTCAAAATTTGCAGATGACACAAAACTTGGAAGTATAGTGAACAATGAGGAGGATAGTGATAGACTTCAAGAAGACATAGACAGGCTGGTGGAATGGGCGGACACGTGGCAGATAAAATTTAACGCAGAAAAGTGCGAAGTGATACATTTTGGTAGGAAGAACGAGGAGAGGTAAAATAAACTAAAGGGTACAATTCTAAAGTGGGTCCATGAACAGAGAGACCCGGGGGTATGTGTGCACAAATCGTTGAAGGTAGCAGGGCAGGTTGAGAAAGGGTTAAAAAAGCATACGGGGTCCTGGGCTTCATAAATAGAGGCATAGAGTCCAAAAGCAAGGAAGTTATGATGAACCTTTATAAAACACTGGTTCGGCCTCTGCTGGAGTATTGTGTCCAATTCTGGGCACCGCACTTTATGAAGGATGTGAAGGCCTTAGAGATGGTGCAGAAAAGATTGACAAGAATGGTTCCAGTAATAAGGGATGAGGGACTTCAGTTACGTGGATAGACTGGAGAAGCTGGGGTGCTTCTCCTTAGAGCAGAGAAGGTTGAGAGGAAATTTGATGGAGGTGTTCAAAATCAGGAGGGGTCTAGACAGAGTAGAGAGAAACTGTTCCCATTGGCGGAAGGGTCAAGAACCAGAGGACACAGATTTAAGGGGGTTGGCAGAAGAACCAAAGGCGACATGAGGAAAAACTTTTTTATGCAGCGAGTGGTTAGAATCTGGAATGCACTGCCTGAAAGGGTGGTGGAGGCAGATTCAATCACAGCTTTCCAAAGGGAATTGGATAAGTACCTGAAGTAAAGAAATGTGCAGGGTTACGGGGAAAGGGCGGGGGAGTG
Source organism: Somniosus microcephalus (assembly GCF_052327205.1). Classification (NCBI taxonomy): domain Eukaryota; kingdom Metazoa; phylum Chordata; class Chondrichthyes; order Squaliformes; family Somniosidae; genus Somniosus; species Somniosus microcephalus. The sequence goes on from NC_140990.1 coordinate 80,010,571, forward strand.
GGACTTGCTGAAGTGGTCTTGCAGAGAGCCGGCATGGTCTCGACGGGCCAAATGGCCTCCTTCTGTGCTGTAACCATTCTATGATTCTATAAAATATTAGAAAGTTTGTTCCACAGAAGCACGGGGTTTATCTACTTTTATTGATGAATTGAAAAAGTCTCTATTAAAACCTGAGCCAGTGTGTTGTGAGACAAAGAGCCTTGTGTCCAATAAGGGGAATAAAGGCCCACAGCCTCCCCTGGCCCCGGGCCCTGAACAAGGGACTTGAGAAACTCGCTGCCCTGCGGATCAGACAATCAGCCGGCGCTAGTCCCGCCCCTCGAGCTCTCCGATTGGTTGGAGGACCCGCCGCCGGCTCGCTCCTCCAGTCTCGCCCCGCTGGCTCCCTATTGGTCGGAAGCTCCCGTCAATCAGGCCGTGGGCCCGGATCACGTGTCCCCGAAGAGCTCACGTACTCCGTCCAACATGACGCCACTCGGTTCGGAGACTCGCAGGTTTTTCTATTTCTCTTTATTCTCTCCCGATCCACCCCTCCCACCCACCCCGCGCGATTCTCCACCCAATCGGAGCGGAGAAAACTCACTTTGCGTCACTGATCGCGACTCTGTAACCGACACCAAGGCCTTTCCCCGGAATGCCCGCGCCAAATCGTCCGACAGGTTCCGAATGCGCAGGCGCAGCTCCGAGGGCGGGAGTGGGTTGGTCTCCTCTGGGCATGCGCGGTTATTACCCTTGGTGACCGGGAGTGGTCGCTGTGCTGGACTCGGCCCACACCGCCGTCCCGCGTACGCATGCGCGGACTCTCGGCTGTCAATCAACCAACAGCCAGAAGAGGTCGCTGGTGAGGCCAGTGAAGAAAGAAAGATTTGCATTTCTATAGCGCCTTTCACCACCACCGGACGTCCCAAAGCGCTTTACAGTCAATGAAGTACTTTTGAAATGTAGTCACTGTTGTAATGTAGGAAACGCGGAAGTCAATAATCGCACAGCAAGCTCCCACAAACAGCAATGTGATAATGACCAGATAATCTATCTTTTTGTTATGTTAATTGAGGGATACACATTGGCTAGGACACCAGGGATAATTCCCCTGCTCTTTCCCACATTATAACAGTGACTACACTCCAAAAGTACCTCGTTGGTTGTAAAGCACTTCAAGACGTCTGCTGGTCATGAAAGCACTGTATAAATGCAAGCCTGTCTTTCTGGAAATAGTGTCATGGGATCTTTTACATCCACCTGAGAGAGCAGACAGGGCCTCAGTTTAATGTCTCATCTGAAAGACGGCACCTCCGACAATGCAGCAATCCCTCAGCACTGCACTGGAGTGTCAGCCTAGATTTCTATGTTCAAGTTTCTGGAGTGAAACTTGAACCCACAACTTTCTGACTCAGAGGCAAGAGTGCTACCCACTGAGTCACTGGCTGACACTAAAGAACAAGCAGTTCTGACGAAAGGTCATCGACCTGAAACGTTAACTCTGTTTCTCTCTCCACAGATGCTGCCTGACCTGCTGAGTATTTCCAGCATTTTCTGTTTTTATTAAAGAAATGAGGGAGTGATTGCTGACAGGAAGAATGTTGGGTCGTCCTGCGCATGCGCACCTCCCTGGCGGCTGAGGTGAAACACCGACTCGCCCCCACCTGAGCCGCGCATATGTACCAGATGTTGCGGCTCCGCATGCGCGCCCGGTGTTCCAACCACGGGGTTTTGTGCGCTGAGCATGCGCGTTGCGGACCGATTGGGACGGGCGATTGTGGAGCAGGAGGGAGAGCGCGGGAGCCATGAGCACATGCGCAGGACTCAGAGTCAACAGATCACTTTCTGCAGCGTCGGGGGCTTGTGGGTATTACAGCCGCCATTACTGCTGATCCTTTCAACCAACCTGTGCAGCAACTGCAGCCTTAAAATCAGCTTCACTGCCCCTGGGTTCGGAAAGAGGAAAATTAAACAACAGTTTGCCTCTGATCCTTTTCTGATCTCAATTTACAGGGTTATAGAAGTGAACAGTTACAGGCGGGAAGCTCAGACCAAACATCACGTCAAGATCTGACAGAGTTACTCGATTCATCAGGACCTGAATATCATCGGCCTTTGCACATGGAAGGAGAAAGCAGCGATCGCGGCGATGACAAACCGCACACGTGTTCGGTGTGTGGACGCGGATTCAGCCGATCACCTGACCTGGCGAGGCACGTGCACCGTCAGACCGGGGAGAAACCAGGTAAAGGTGGGGACGGCGGGAAGGGATTCAGTTCCCCGTCTGCAATAGAAGTTCAACGGCGCAGTCACACCAGGGACAGTCCGTTCACCTGCTCTGTGTGTGGAAAGGGATTTGTTCGTTCATTCCACCTGCAAACACACCAGAGAGTTCACACTGGGGAGAGGCCGTTTCAGTGTTCTGACTGTGGGAAGAGCTTTAAAAGCCCCGGGGAACTGAAGAAACACCAGCGAGCTCACACTGGGGAGAGACCATTTCAGTGTCCTGACTGTCGGAAGAGCTTTAAAAGCCCCGGGGAACTGAAGCAACACCAGCTTGTTCACACTGGGGAGAGACCATTTCAGTGTCCTAAGTGTGGGAAGAGCTTTAAAAGCGCCAGGGATCTGGTGCGACACCAGCTTGTTCACACTGATGAGAGACCATTTCAGTGTTCTGACTGTGGGAAGAGCTTTAAAAGCCCCGGGGATCTGAAGCATCACCAGCGAGTTCACACTGACGAGAGACCCTTTAAATGTCCCGACTGTGGGAAGAGTTTTAAAAGCTCCCGGGAGCTGAAGAGACACCAACACCTACACACTGGGGAGATGCCGTTCACCTGCTCCGTGTGTGGGAAAGGATTCGCTGATTCATCCAACCTGCTGGCACATCAGCGAGTTCACACTGGAGAGAGACCATTCACCTGCTCCGTGTGTGGGAAAGGATTCGCTGATTCATCCAACCTGCTGGCACATCAGCGAGTTCACACTGATGAGAGACCATTTCACTGTCCTGACTGTGGGAAGAGCTTTAAAAGCTCCGGGGAGCTGAAGAGACATTGGCTCCTCCACACTGGGGAGAGACCGTTCACCTGCTCCGTGTGTGGGAAGGGATTCGCTCATTCATCCACCCTCCTGTCACACCAGCTTGTTCACACTGACGAGAGACCATTTTAATGTTCTGACTGTGGGAAGAGATTTAAAAACTCCGGGGATCTGATGAGACACCGGCTCCTCCACACTGGAGAGAGACCATTCACGTGCTCTGTGTGTGGGAAGGGATTCACTCATTCATCCACCCTCCTGTCACACCAGCTTGTTCACACTGACGAGAGACCCTGTAAATGTTCTGACTGTGGAAAGAGCTTTAAAAGCTCGAATAGCCTTAAGAGACACCAGCGTGTTCACACTGATCATCGAATCTAACAGCACAGAAGGAGGTGATTCGGCCCATCGTGTCTGTGCCGGCTCTTTGAAAGAGCTGTCCAATTTAGTCCCAAACCCCAGCTTTATCCCCAGAACTCTGCAAACTAGTCCTCTTCAAGGACATGTCCAATTACCGTTTGAAAGTTCCTGTGGAACCTGATTCCAGCATCCTTTCAGATGGTGCGTTCCAGATCTTAACAACCCTCTGTGTGAAAACAATTCTCCTCATTTCCCTCTAGTTCTTTTAGCAACTATTTTAAATCTGTGACCTTTGGTTACCGACCCACTTGCCAGAGTGAACAGTTTCTCCCTACTTGCTCGATCAAAACCCCCTCATCATTTGGAACACCTCTATTAGGTCTCCTCTTAACTTTCTCTGCTCTAAGGGGAACAATCCCAGCTTCTCCAATCTCTCCACATAACTGAAGTCCCTCATCCCTGGTACCATCCTGGTCAACCTCCTCTGCACCCTCTCCAAGGCCTTGACATGCTCCCTAAAGTGTGGTGCCCAGAACTGTACACAAGACTCCAGCTGAGGCCAAAACCCTGCAGCTGTACAAAGCCCTGGTTAGACCACACCTGGAGTACTGTGAGCAGTTCTGGGCACCACACCTTAGGAAGGATATATTGGCCTTGGAGGGAGTGCAGCGTAGGTTTACCAGAATGATACCTGGACTTCAAGGGTTAAGTTACGAGGAGAGATTACACAAATTAGGGTTGTATTCCCTGGAATTTAGACGGTTAAGGTGTGATCTGATCGAAGTTTTCAGGATATTAAGGGGAACAGATAGGGTAGATAGAGAGAAACTATTTCCGCTGGTTGGGGATTCTAGGACTGGGGACATAGTCTAAAAATTAGAGCCAGACCTTTCAGGAGTGAAATTAGGAAACACTTCTACACACAAAGGGTGGTAGAAGTTTGGAACTCTCTTCCGCAAACGGCAATTGATGCGAGATCAATTGTTAATCTTAAATCTGAGATTGATAGGTTTCTGTTACCCAAAGGTATTAAGGGATATGGGCCAAAGGCGGGTGTATGGAGTTAGGTCGCAGATCAGCCATGATCTCATTGAATGGCGGAACAGGCTCGAGGGGCTGAATGGCCTCCTCCTGTCCTATGTTCCTAGTGATTTGTAAAGGTTTAGTGTAACTCTTGTTTTTGTATTCAATGGCCCTATTTGTAAAGCCAAGTATCCCATACGCTTTCTGAACCACCTCACCAACTTGCCGCGGCACTTTCAAAGATTTGTGAATATGGCCCCCCAGGTCCCTCTGCTCTTGCACCCCCTCAAAATAGTCCCATTTAGATTATACGGCCTCTCCCTGTTGTTTCTCCAAAAGTGCATCACTTCACACTTATCCTCATTTAATTTAATCTGCCTTGTGTCTGCTCATTTCACAGTCTGTCTCTGTCCTTCTGAAGTCTGCTACTACTATGCTCACTATTTACTACGTTGCCAAGTTTTGTATCATCTGTAAACTTCAAACTTGTACACCTATACCCAAGTCCAGGTCAGTTATATATAACAAGAAAAACAATGGTCCTAATCCCGACCCCTGGGGGAACCCACTGCACATTTCCCTCCAGTCAGAAAAACATCCCTCAGCACTGCTCACTGCCTCCTCTCCCTTAGCCAATTATATACCCAACTTACCATCAGCCCTTTAATTCCCTGTGCTTCTATTTTCTGAGTAAGTCTCTTGTGTGGTACTTTATCAAATGCCTTTAGAAAGTCCATGTATACAACATCTGCTGCACTACCTTCATCAACCCTCTGTTACTTCATCAAAGAACTCAATCAGGTTAGTCAGACACGATTTACCTTTAAGAAATCCATACTAGCTGCCCCTTATTAACCCATGCTTCTCCAAGTGAGAATTTTGTCCTTGACAATAGTCTAGTCGTTCTCCCACCACTGACATTAGACTGATTGGCGTGTAGTTACCAGGTTTATTCCTCTCCCCTTTTTTAAACAGGGTGTAACATTTGCAATCCTCCAGTCTTCTGGCACCACTCCCATATATCTGAGGGAGATTGAAAGATTGTGGTCGGAGCTTCTGCTATCTCCACCTAGCTTCCCTCAGCAACCTAGGATGCATCCCATCTGGACCGGGTGACTTGTTAACTTTGAGTGATGACAACCTATTTAGCACCTCCTTTCTATCTATTTTTATCCAATTTCTCTACTCCCCCCTCCTCTACTGCGACATTAACTTCATCCTCTTCTTTTGTGAAGACAGATGCTAAGTACTCATTCAGTACCTCAGCCACGCCCTCTGCCTCCGTATGATGAGTTCCTATTTGGTCCCTAATCGGCCCCACCATTCCTTTAACTATCCTTTTACTTTTCATATGTTTAGAGAAGATTTTTGGGTTCTCTTTTATGTTACCGGCTAATCTTTTCTCATATTGTCTCTTTGCCCTTCTTATATCCTGTTTCAATTTCCCCCGCACTCTCTGTATTCTCCTGGTTTTTGACTGTATTCTGTACCTGACATTTGTCATAAACCTCCTTTTTCTGTTTTATTCTAACCTCGATATCCTTTGTCATCGGGAGCTCGCGCTTTGGACGCTCCATCTTTCCTCCTTATGGGAATATGCTTGGTTTGTACCCGAACTATCTCAGCCCTGAAGGCCTGCCATTGGTCATTCACTGTTTTCCTGGACAATCTTTGTTTCCAGTCCACCTGTGCTCGATCCCTTCTCAAATCACTGAAATTGGCTCTCTTCCAGCTGGGTATTTTCACCGTTGATTTTATTTTGTCCCTTTCCATAACTACTTTAAACCTAATGATATTGTGATCACTGTTAACCAGATCCCTCCTGCCCCAGAACCGATGAGAGACCCTTTAAATGTTCTGACTGTGTAAAGAGGTTTCAGAGTTCATCCAACCTGCTGAGTTACCAGCGAGTTCACACAGATCTTCAAATAAAGGAAGATGTTTTAGAAAGGCTGGTGACACTAAAAGTTCACAGCCATCTCAGAGTAGTGTCCCTTTAATTACAATCTCACAGAACAAGGAGAATCACTGTCCCTTTAACTACCACAAATCCCTGTGGAGGAGAGGGGGAGATACAGTCTGTCCCAGTAACTGTCGCAGAACAGAAATAGCGACCCTGTCCCATAAGGGCTTGACCCTCCCCCACTCCCTGCTTTTCCTTAAGTGTCTCATCCTTAAAATTCTCATCCTTGTTTTCAAATCCCTCCGTGGCCTCGCCGCTCCCTATCTCTGTAATCTCTTCTAGTTCCACAGCCCCCCCCACCCCGAGATATCTGCGCTCCTCTAATTCTGGCCTCTTGAGCATCCCCGATTTTAATCGCTCCACCATTGGTGGCTGTGCCTTCAGCTGCCTTGGCTCAAAGCTCTGGAATTCCTTCCCTAAACCTCTCCATCTCTCTGCCTCTCTCTCCTTCTTTAAGATGCTCCTTAGAACCTACCTCTTTGACCAAGCTTTTGGTCATCTGCCCGAATAGCTCCTTATGTGGCTCGGTGTCAAATTTTGTTTTCTAACGATCCTGCGAAGAGCCTTGGGACGTTTTACTACATTAAAGGCGCTTTATAAATACAAGTGGTTGTTGTTGTTTCCTGAAACTAATAATAAATTCCCCAGAGGGAAAGAAACTTGTACTTTTACTCCCAAATATTAAAAAGTTTGTTCTACAGAAGCACGGGGCTTATCTGCTTTTATTGATGAATTGGAAAAGTCTCTATTAAAACCTGAGCCAGTGTGTTGTGAGACAAAGAGCCTTGTGTCCAATAAGGGGAATAAAGGCCCACAGCCTCCCCTGGCCCCGGGCCCTGAACAAGAGACTGGAGAAACTCGCTGCCCTGCGGATCAGACAATCAGCCGGCGCTAGTCCCGCCCCTCGGGCTCCCCGATTGGTTGGAGGACCCTCCAGCCCCGCCCTGCTCGCTCCCTATTGGTCAGAAGCTCCCGTCACTCAGGCCGTGGGCCCGGGTCATGTGTCCCTCACCGACTTTACAAAGAAAGCCTCGCTGGGTCGCCGGGCGGCGCTGCAGGTCGGCGGGACCGGGGTCGGGAGATTAATAAACTGTGGGTAGGCCGCGCCGCAAGGTTTATAAAGTTGGAGAATGGCCTCAGGCCCGAATGAGATCCAGCTGCCGAATGTGTTCCGCCGGACGGCAATGGTGAGGCTTTTTCTCGGTGACAGGCCCGGGTTACGCGCCGCCATCTTGGCGGAGGAAAGACGGACCGGTTCCCCCTGCAGCACGGTGCATGCGCGGCCATCTTCTCTCCTGAGGCGGTCTCTGGGACCGAGGATGACGCGCTTCCGCTAACAATGGGTTGTCAGGTGACTGATGAGCCCGGCACCAGGAAACCCGGACAGAGAAACCACAACTGGATCGACACAGCAGAGCCGCCAATCCAGAGCCGGCTTGTATCAGGGCAGGCGCTGGATGCGGAAGTCGGTCCCTGGCCGCCTGTGTAGGTCTTTTTGTTGCTTCAGTTTGAGCTGGAGTGGAGATGGAGGAGAAGCTGCTGGGTTTAACCCCCAGTACTTCTGAGCCCAGGAGGACCCAACAATTTCCAATGTGGGATTGTCAAGGGAGGTGGATTCTGGGGGAGATTAGTTTGTTGAACAGACACTGTCCCTACAATGTAAAAGAGTATTGTTTTAGGAACAAGCATTTCTGTAGAGGCTTTTAATCTATTTTACATATGCAGATTTTTTAATTCATTCTAGAGATGTGGGTGTAGCTGGATGGCCCAGCATTTATTGCCCATCCCTAGTTGCCCTTGAGAAGGTAGTAGTGAGCCGCCTTCTTTAAACACTGCAGTCTGTGTGGTGAAGGTGCTCCCACAGTGCTGTTAGGGACGGAGTTCTAGGATTGTGACCCAGTGACAATGAAGGAATGATGATATATGTCTAAGTCAGGATGGTATGTGACTTGCAGATGATGGTGTTCCCATGGAGCTGCTACTCTTTTCCTTCTAGGCGGTAGAAGTCGTGGGACAGGTAGGGTGGCAGGTTCCCTTCCATAAGAACACAACAATTAGGAGCAGGAGTGGGCCATACGGCCCCTCGAGCCTGCTCCGCCATTCAATAAGGTCATGGCTGATCTTCGACCTCAGCTTGACTTTCCCGCCCAATCCACATATCCCTGAGGGACATTAGTGAACCAGTTGGGATTTTACGACAATCCAGCAGCTTTCGTCGTTACTTTTTTTCTAGTACCGGCCCCACAAATTCCCAGATTCATTGAGCTCAGTTTCACAACCTGTCTTTGTGTTTTTGTGGGTTCTCTCATGCTCCCTTTTTCTTGTTTTATATTCATTTTACAGGGTAGTAGAAGGGCAGGATTTGTAGACAGGAAATTTAACTCAAAAATCACATCAAGATCTGACAGAGTCACTCTATTCATCGGGACCTGAATATCATCAAACATAACATGGAAGCAAAAAGCACCATTCACAGCGGGGAGAAACCGTACACGTGTTCTGTGTGTGGACGAGGATTCAGTCGATCCTCTGGCCTGGCGAAACACAAGCGCAGTCACACCGGGGAGAAACCATGGAAATGTGGGGACTGTGGGAAAGGATTTGATTACCCGTATCAGCTGGAAACTCATCGACGCAGTCACACCGGGGAGAGACTGTTCAGCTGCTCAGTGTGTGGAAATGGATTCACTCAGTCAAGTGACCTGCTGACACACCAGCAAATTCACACTGGGGAGAGGGCCTTCACCTGCTCCGTGTGTGGGAAGGGACTCACTCAGTCATCCCAGCTACTGAGACACCAACTTGTTCACACAAACATGAGACCTTTTAAATGTCCTGACTGTGAGAAAAGCTTTAAAAGCAAAAGGGATCTGCTGACTCACCAGCGAATTCATTCTGGGGAGAGGCCGTTCACCTGCTCTGAGTGTGGAAAAGGATTCACAAATTCAACCACCTTTCTGACACACCAGCGAGTTCACATTGGGGAGAGGGCATTCACCTGCTCCGTGTATGGGAAGGGATTCACGTATTCATCCCACCTACTGACACACCAGCAAGTTCACACCAGGGAGAGGCTGTTCAACTGCTCAGTGTGTGGGAAGGGATTCACTCAGAACTGCAGCCTGCTGGCACACCAGCGAGTTCATACTAGGGAGAGGCCATTCACCTGCTCCGTGTGTGGGAAGGGATTCACTCGGTCATACAACCTGCTGAGACACCAGCAAGTTCACAAGTGACTGCAGGGGTTGGATCCTGCTGTTATTGTTGCTGTTAATCACATCCAGGACTGAACCCTGTTCACTCTGATAGTTGGGTTCACTCCTGCTGTTGAACTCCACCACTGACCCTGCTGAAGGTTGTAGGCTCAGGGAGTGGGGCCTCCAGGAGTGGACGGTAAGAAAGCTGGCTTTCGGTATCCTGACAAATATATGGCGAGGAACCAGAGGAATCCTTACTGAGGAAATGACTGGGGTTTCACCGGCCAGCGTAGGTCTAGGGGTGAATGATGCCTGACTCCCTGAGCTATCTTACATTGAACCCAGTTCAGATCAAGATGAATGAGTTTACAGGAGAATAGAGAGAAATATCACCCACAGTTGAGGGAGACAAAAGCAGCCATTAGAGAAGCTCAGAGATCTTTGGAAAAGAAGATGGTGCTCAATTGTGGTAATAATGGCAAAATATTTCCCAGCTCCATCAGGAGGCAGAATCCCGTTAAAGATGGTTTCGGGCAGGGGTGGGCAGTGATTTGGGCTGGAGGGCCACTTAACAAGTTGTGGTGAGCTGTTGAGGGCCGCACACCAATGTTGCCCCTAAGGTGCGCGGCTGCACGGTGGCGCAGCAATGGCGAGGCCCCGCGCAGGCCGCTCACCGGCTCCTGCCGCTGGGAGAGAAACCGCACAGCACATTTAAAGGGCCCGCGCACGTTGGTGAGAGCAAAGTGTTCAATTGGTGAATTGGAAACAGTCCGACTCTTAGTGTTGAGCATCGCACCACTTCTACCCTCCCAATAATTTATCAACATAAATTCAAATAGTCCTCAGATACTATCTTAAATACACAATGTGGTGTAAGATAGTAAAATCTGCCGCTACTAAATGAATGAAATGAGTGATCGATCGATCGATGGATTATATGTTGGACTGAAAGTCCACGTGGCTGGTTGGCCAAGCGGCTCAAGTCTTTTGAAGCACAAGTAGCTCTTTGTGGACACTGTTTCTGCTTCAAAAAACTGAAGGACATCAGAAATCATTAACGGAGACAGGCACAGCATGCCAGCTCAACAAATGGCACCAAAGAATGGTGGGATGTGGGTTTATGCCCATTCTCCCTCACACTGCAAATCCTTAATCTCCACTGAAAGAGGGGGGTCAACAGAAAGTGAGCGTGTCCCCACAAGGAAGTCCATTTGGAGGGTGAGATCCCACGGGTCACAGTAGAATGGCAGGGTCAGAGCAAGCTGCCCACCTGTTCCCTCAGCTGAGAATGCTTTGGTTGTGTGCAGGGACCTAAAGAGAAAAAAACACACAACAAAAAGTAAAAGGCAAAAGAAAACTTCAAAGGATTTGCTTAAAGTAAGAAAATACTATATTTGTAAAATAACTGCAGGTAGTTCTTTGGCTGAACTCTTACTTAGTCAAACAATCATATTCCAATAAGTGATATTGCCGCTTGCTGTTGATGATAATTAGAGATGTACTTTGTAGATAAATAGTGTACGAGGTTAAAAAGCAGAAAGCTTCCCATTTGGGGATTCCTGTTGCTGCGGAACTGCTCAGGCTGTTTCCATCGTTATTTTATTGTCCTTTTGGTCATTTTTAGTAGTTGTCCTTCTAGTTCAGATATGCTGGGGGTAACTTGAACCTCCCCCATCTGACGGGATTGAATTTCCTGCCCGTTTTACACCTTCCCCGATTTTGCTCTCCAATGATTTCAGTCGAAAGTGAAATCGGGCGGGGTGTAAAACAAGCGGCCAATCTGATCGCATTAGTTTCCCGCCGGGTGCGTGAGGTTAAAATCACCCCCTGCTGTTTCCAAACACAACCCAAGCAAATTTCTCCTGACAATAGTTTGGTTCTGATCCTTAATAATGTTCCAGCTACTCTTATCACCACAATTGCTTTAATTCTGACATTTGGCCTGTGATCTGACAGCAAAGCAGTGATCTCTTCACGTGCAGTGAACAAACGGGAACAAACTGGAGGTCCATTGTGCAGGAAGAAACCCAGACACGCGACGACCTTTTCTCTCATTTGAAGATGTGCATTGCTGAATAGGATAAGACAGCTTGTAATGTGGAGGACAATCTAGTGTCAGGCAGTGTGCTTGGAGATGTCCAAATATTTATCATCATCCAGTCTGGTCCTCCGCATTGAAAACTCTTGGAACATCTCGGATTTGTGAAACATTGAGGTTGGTTTTAGTGGAAATATCAAATTCAGCTCTGATTTGCAAACCTTTATTATCGCAATGCTCTTGCCATTGAGACGCATCAGTCAGCTGAATAAAGTAGATTTGCTATTTTCAATAAATACAGGGTTCAGTTTCATATTTCCAAATATGATTGGCTTCCCAAGTCCATTAAACACCACAGAGCAGATCATTCAGTCAGGTTCATTTTCAAAGAAAGGCTCAATTGCAACTGGCACATGGGCAAGAATGGAATGTCGATCCTTCTCTTGCAGCTGATCGGGGATATTGGATGTGTTTGACGTTGCTGAGATTGCTGAGCTTAGACTTCTTGGGGCTGATTTTCATTCTGGGTGGACATCGGGCGAGCGGTGCGATGGTGCTGCCTGTCCAATGTCCTCGGCGAGAGGACCCAGCCATTTTGATGGCCGGGCCTCATCTGTCCAACTGCTAAACCAGGGCTGTCAGGGAGCTTGCAGATTGGAGGGCGGGGGGTGGGTGAAACTGGAAATCTGGCGGCTCCTCCATGGAACAGAGCCAGACACATTGATGCAGCAAACGGCAGATTCCATTTGCCCGCCTCTGTTTGTGGTTGTGACTCCCCTGCTGCCTCGGAGACAATGACCCGCCTCCTGACGTTACGTGGGGTGTGTCGCGTCCTGCAAACCTGCTTGAGTTTTTTGAAGAAATTTAACCCTTTTAGCACCGATATCATTCTGGTGAATCTGCGCCGCGACCCCTCTCCAAGGCCAATATATCTTTCCTGAGGTGCGGTGCCCAGATCTGAACGCAATACTCCCGATGGGTTCTAACCAGGGCTCTGTACAGCTCCCACCTGCTGAGATACCAGCGAGTTCACACTGGGGAGAGGCCATTCACCTGCTCCGTGTGTGGGAAGAGATTCACTCAGTAATCCACCCTGCTGAGACACCAGCGAGTTCGCACTGGGGAGAGGCCGTTCACCTGCTCTGTGTGTGGGAAGGGATTCACTCGTTGATCCCACCTGCTGAGACACCAGCGAGTTTACAAGTGACTGCAGGGGTTCGATTCTGCTGTTAATCACATCCAGGACTGAACCATGTTCATTCTGACAGTTGGGGCTTGTTCTTCTGATGTTAGTAACCCCTCCAATTGGGCTGGAGTTTAATATTCTGGAAATAAGTCAAATAAATCTGCTTTGTTTCAAACACACTTTGTATCGAGTCCTTGGCGTCTCTAAGATAAGAGGAGACTAATTGATGTCCTGTTACCGACTGTTCCTTTTCTCCTTTGTTAAAGAAAGACTTGTATTCATACAGCACCTTTCACAACTTCAGGACATCCCAAAGCACTTTGCAGTCAATGAAGTACTTTTGAAGAGCAGTCACTGTTGTAATGTAGGAAATGCAGCAGGCAATTTGTGCACAGCAAGATCCCACAGACAGCAATGTGATAATGACCAGATGATCTGTTTTAGTGATGTTGGTTCAGGGAGAAATGTTGGCCAGGACTCCAGGGAGAACTCCCCTGCTCTTCGAAATAACATCATGGGATCTTTTACGTCCACTTGAGAGGGCAGATGGGGCCTCGCTTGAACATCTCGTCTGAAGACGGCACCTCTGTCAGTGCCGCGCTCCCTCAGTACTGCATTGGAATGTCGGCCCAGATTGTGTTCTCAAGTCTCTGGAGGTGGACTTGATCCCACAACCTCCTGACTCAGAGACAAGAGAGAGAGAGAGAGAGAGAGTGCTCCCACTGAGACACAGAGAGAGAGAGAGAGAGAGAGAGTGCTCCCACTGAGACACAGAGAGAGAGAGAGAGAGAGAGAGTGCTCCCACTGAGACACAGAGAGAGAGAGAGAGAGAGAGAGAGTGCTCCCACTGAGACACAGAGAGAGAGAGAGAGAGAGAGAGTGCTCCCACTGAGACACAGAGAGAGAGAGAGAGAGAGAGAGTGCTCCCACTGAGACACAGAGAGAGAGAGAGAGAGTGCTCCCACTGAGACAGAGAGAGAGAGAGAGTGCTCCCACTGAGACAGAGAGAGAGAGAGAGAGTGCTCCCACTGAGACACAGAGAGAGAGAGAGAGAGAGAGAGTGCTCCCACTGAGACAGAGAGAGAGAGAGAGTGCTCCCACTGAGACAGAGAGAGAGAGAGACAGAGAGAGAGAGAGTGCTCCCACTGAGACAGAGAGAGAGAGAGAGAGAGTGCTCCCACTGAGAGAGAGAGAGAGAGAGAGTGCTCCCACTGAGACACAGAGAGAGAGAGAGAGAGTGCTCCCACTGAGACAGAGAGAGAGAGAGAGAGAGTGCTCCCACTGAGACACAGAGAGAGAGAGAGAGAGAGAGTGCTCCCACTGAGACACACAGAGAGAGAGAGAGAGAGTGCTCCCACTGAGACAGAGAGAGAGAGACAGAGAGAGTGCTCCCACTGAGACAGAGAGAGAGAGAGACAGAGAGAGAGAGAGAGAGAGTGCTCCCACTGAGACAGAGAGAGAGAGAGAGAGAGAGAGTGCTCCCACTGAGACACAGAGAGAGAGAGAGTGCTCCCACTGAGACAGAGAGAGAGAGAGAGTGCTCCCACTGAGACAGAGAGAGAGAGAGAGTGCTCCCACTGAGCCACGACTAACACCCGATCATGACTCTAGATTATTTCAGTTCTCAAACGGTCAGTTACTCTCATGGACAAGTCCCAGCTCCCCATATCATCCAGGGTCCCTCTCCTAGCCTTGGTAGTCACGGGAGGTATCGGTAACATGCCCCTGTACCTGCCCTGGGAGTGTTTGATGGGACAGTGCAGAGGGAGCTTTACTCTGTATCTAACCCGTGCTGTACCTGCCCTGGGAGTGTTTGATGGGACAGTGTAGAGGGAGCTTTACTCTGTATCTAACCCGTGCTGTACCTGCCCTGGGAGTGTTTGATGGGACAGTGTAGAGGGAGCTTTACTCTGTATCTAACCCATGCTGTACCTGCCCTGGGAATATTTGATGGGACAGTGTAGAGGGAGCCTTACTCTGTATCTAACCTGTGCTGTACCTGCCCTCGGAGTGTTTGATGGGACAGTGTAGAGGGAGCTTTACTCTGTATCTAACCTGTGCTGTACCTGCCCTGGGAGTGTTTGATGGGACAGTGTAGATCAGGGGTTCTCTGAGGCCACTCCTGTGTTATAACAATTCCCCGGACACCCTGTAACACAACACAAGTATTCATTGGCTGTAAACTCTTTGGGACATCCTGAGATCACAGAAGCCTCTCTATAAATGCAAGTCTTTCCATTTCAAATCACTGTACTTTATTTTTTGAAATAAATAGTTATTTGACGATTAAGTGCGGTAATAGTATGTTTTAAACACCCTCCTCCTTGATTCTGCAATACAAGAGGCCCAGTGACCTCACAAGCTGCCTTGTGGCCGCCTTCCTTCCAGCCCACATGATCTGCTCACTTGAGCAAAGCCCCGATCCCAGGCGGAGGCAGGGAGTGCACTGATTGGCCCTTTATCGCCCCGCCCACCCCGCAGCCACCAATCGGAGAGTGAGCAGAGTGCAGTGGGTGGGGCTGACCTTTGATTGACAGTTTGAGCTCCCGCTCGCGGCGCTCTGAATTTCGCCCCAACAATGGCGGGCGGTTGGAGGCGGGACCTGGGCCAAGCGGATTGGCTGCTGGCCTTTGATTGACGGTTGACGGGACCAACCCCCGGGGCCGCGGGCTGTCTTGCTCAGTGGTGCCGCCTGGTGTGAGGGCGAGCGGCGGCTGGAGCTGCGGGTCCCGCAAACTGCGCCTGCGCACTGCTCCTGTTCCAGTGGGAGAAAGTGTTCAACGGGCTGGGCTCCTGGAATTGGGAATGGCCCCACCCTCCAATAAACCCCAGCCTGGATTTGTAGGGGGGAAGGGGGCAACAGGCTGGATGGAGATGATGGGAATCTGGATCAACCCAACTGGCAGCGAGCGAGGGGTGGCTTCCGCAGCCTTGGCCCCATCGTGCCCCACATCGCTTCCCCCACGGCTGCTCAATGGGAACTGAGCCGGCGCCCGGTGTGAGGGCTGCTTGTGAGAGAAAGAATGAAAGAGGGAGAGAGTTTCTGGGCCCACCCCTTGAAACCTTCTCACGGACCCCGGTTGAGACCCTCTGATTGACAAGAGGTGCTGCAACAACTCGCCAAGGCTTCTTTGACAGCACCTCCCAAACCCACCACCTCCACCACCTAGAGGGACAAGGGCAGCAGGCGCAGGGGAACACCACCACCTCCAAGCTCCCCTCCAAGTCACACACCATCCCAACATGGAAATATAGCGCCGATCCTTCATCGTCACTGGGTCAAAATCCTGGAACTCCCTCCCTAACAGCTCTGTGGGAGAACCTTCACCACACGGACTGCAGCAGTTCAAGAAGGGGGCTCACCACGACCTTCTCAAGGGCAATTAGGGATGGCCAATAAATGCTGGGCCATCCAGCGACGCCCACATCCCATGAATGCATTAAAAAAAATTCCTAACTGTCATTAAATATAGGAATACCATATCTTCTCCAACTTTGACTAGTTTATCCTATCTGATATAAACCAACCCCACAGTCACTGACACCAATCTCCTCCTGCCTGATATAAACCAACCCCACAGTCACTGACACCAATCTCCTCCTGTCTGATATAAACCAGCCCCACAGTCACTGACACCAATCTCCTCCTGTCTGATATAAACCAATCCCACAGTCACTGACACCAATCTCCTCCTGCCTGATATAAACCAATCCCAGTCACTGACACCAATCTCCTCCTGCCTGATATAAACCAATCCCACAGTCACTGACACCAATCTCCTCCTGTCTGATATAAACCAATCCCACTGGCCCAGAAAGATTAAACTCAGCCCATTATTTGGATTGGACTTGTCTCCATTCCCATGCCGAGGGGATTGCTGTACCAGACGGGAGGGGCAACATTTGGGGACTCTCGATTCTCCACCAATTCCCATTCCCCTTCTTTCTGGTGGATAATGGAGGTGCCACTGTGTGTAATGTGCAAGTCAGTAAGAATTGTCAGTGAGGATTAATCAGCACTTTCTAATTGGAGATGTTAATCAGTGGAACTTTTCAGACAATAAATTGTAGATTTTGTACCAAAGGTCAAATTAGGGTTAAAGTAAAATTCATAATTTTATTGTCAAATAATTTCTTATGAAAGTCCTGAATTAAGGGGAACGATCACAATGATTCTTAAAGGGACACTCCAGCCCCAACAAGTCAATCAGCTATATATCCAGAATATTTAACTCCAGCCAGTTATAGGGTTATTATCATCAGCAGAAACAAACTACAACTGTCAGAATGAACATGGTTCAGTCCTGGCTGTAATTAACAGCAGCAATAACATCAGAATCCAACCCCTGCAGTTACTTGTGAACTCGCTGGTGTCTCAGCAGGTTGGATGACTGAGTGAATCCCTTCCCACACACGGAGCAGGTGAACTGCCTCTCCCCAGTGTGAGCTCGCTGGTGAATCAGCAGGCCGGATGACTGAGTGAATCCCTTCCCACACACAGAGCAGGTGAACAGCGCCTCCCCAGTGTGAACTCGCTGGTGTGTCCGAAGGCCGGATGAACAAGTGAATCGCTTCCCACACATGGAGCAGGTGAACGGCCTCTCCCCAGTGTGAACTCATTGGTGTTTCAGCAGGCTGGATGAACAAGTGAATCCCTCTCCACACACGGAGCAGGTGAACGGCCTCTGCCCCAGTGTGAAGTCGCTGGTGTGTCAGCAGGTTGGATGATTTAATGAATCCTTTTCCACACATGGAGCAGGTGAACGGTCTCTCCCCAGTGTGAGTGTGCTGGTGTACAATGAGATTGGATGAATACCTGAACCTCTTCCCACAGTGAGAGCAACTGAATGGTTTATCATCAGTATGAACTCGTTGGTGTTGAATCAGTTCCTCAGAGCTTTTAAAGCAGTTTGCACAGTCAGAGCATTTAAAAGGTCTCTCGTCGGTGTGAATTCGCTGGTGTCTCAGAAGGTGGGCTGAATTAGTGAATCCATTCCCACACACGGAGCAGGTGAACGGCCTCTCCCCGGTGTGAACTCGCTGGTGAGTCAGCAGGTTGGATGACTGAGTGAATCCCTTCCCACACATGAAGCAGGTGAATGGCCTCTCCCCAGTGTGACTGTAGCAATGAGTTTCCAGCTAGGATGGGGAAATGAATCCCTTCCCACACATAGAGCAGGTAAACGGCCTCTCCACGGTGTGACTGCATTGATGAGTTTCCAGCTCAAGCAGGTAATTGAATCCCTTCCCACAGTCCACACATTTCCACGGTTTCTCCGTAGTGTGGGTGTCCTTGTGTCTCTCCAGGCTGGACGATCGGTTGAAGCCTCATCCACACACACAACACGTGTGCGGTTTCTCCTCGCTGTGAATGGTGCAATGTTTTTTCAGGCAGTGAAACTGGTAAAAGCTCTTTCCACAGTCAGTGCACTGGAACACTCTTACTCGGGTGTGTGGGGCTTGGTGCTTTTCCAGTCACACTGATGTTGAGGTGATGTTTGGTTTGAATTTCCTGTCTGTAAACCCACCCTTTCTAATACCCTGTAAAAGGAGTTTACAAAAGACATCACTGTAAGTAGAAGATAGAAATTCAGAACAGACAATTCTAGTTTCTATGGAACATTTTTTCCTCTCTTTTTCCCCAAAGCTGTAAATCCCCATCCCACACACTCTCCCTCCTCCCTGTGCTGAAATCCAAACTCACCTCCAACATTTTTCCTTTCAATCGACTTTTCTTCCTCCCCCTGAAGGTGTTGACTCTGATGGGTCCAGTTCTACACTCATGAGTGACTGGAAGCCAGCACCCTGTGGGGCCTGGACTCTGTCATAAAATAATGGCTTCAGAAGAGAAATTGAAGAAACTATTTAAAAGAAGGTGTGTTGGTGAAATGTTGGGCGGGTGCTCAGCATCTCACACATTGTGTAAGATTAACATTCCACATGTCTGAACCTTTCATTCCGTCCCTGATTTGGGCATCTCTTGAGCTGGCACTTCTTGTCCCATTATACCGAGTTGGTGCAACAGGAGAGCCAGGGATCAGGGGGATATTGGACAGGAAGCACACAGCATGGACATTACACTGCAGGTGGGATATGTGAGAGCGTTACAGTGAGGGCTTCGGGCACTTTATTAAACACACACAGCAGAAGCACATTAATCTGATGGGACACATGAGCAGTCAGCGGTGTGGAGCCTCCTGAAGTGTCTGGCCCCTTTCCAGCCAGTATTTACAGGAGCTGGGACACAGAAAGAGTCTCATTAAAATCACTGATATACTTGTTCACACAAATCAACCCCCAAAAAATGCTGAATGATTTCTCCCAGACGCTCCCTGACCAGTCACCATTTCTCCTCCATTTACAGATGCTCACTGACCAGTCACCATTTCTCCTCCATTTACAGATGCTCCCTGACCAGTCACAGTTTCTCCTCCATTTACAGACGCTCCCTGACCAGTCACCATTTCTCCTCCATTTACAGACGCTCCCTGACCTGTCATAATTTTTCCTTCATTTACAGACGCTCCCTGACCAGTCTCCATTTCTCCTGCATTTACAGATGCTCCCTGACCAGTCACCATTTCTCCTCCATTTACAGACACTCCCTGACCAGTCGCCATTTCTCCTCCATTTACAGACGCTCCCTGACCAGTCTCCATTTCTTCTCCATTTACAGACGCTCCCTGATAAGTCACTATTTCGCCTTCATTTACAGACACTCCCTGACCAGTCTCCATTTCTCCTCCATTTACAGATGCTCCCTGACAAGTCTCCATTTCTCCTACATTTATAGACGCTCCCTGACCAGTCTCCAGTTCTCTTCACTTACAGACGCTCCCTGACCAGGCTCCATTTCTCCTCCATTTACAGACGCTCCCTGATCAGTCACTATTTCGCCTTCATTTACAGACACTCCCTGACAAGACTCCATTTCTCTTCACTTACAGACGCTCCCTGACCAGTCTCCATTTCTCCTCCATTTACAGATGTTCCCTGACCAGTCTCCATTTCTCCTCCATTTACAGACCCTCCCTGACCATTCATCATTTCTCCTCCATTTGCAGACGCTCCCTGACCAGTCTCCATTTCTCCTCCATTTACAGACGCTCCCTGACCTGTCACCATTTCTCCTCCATTTACAGACGCTCCCTGACAAGTCACCATTTCTCCTCCATTTACAGACGCTCCCTGACTCACTTCTTGTCTGTCCCGGAGTTTGGCGCTTTGTTGAGATTCGGGCCGGAGCGAAACGGGAACCCACGGGTAGGGGCGGATAATGTTCACTGCTCTTATAATCGGGCCTGGGGCCGCACTCGGGGTGCATGAAGCCCGCGTCCCCCCGGAGTTTGTTAACCCGCCTTCACCTGCTGCAGCCTCTCCAATCCATGGGTACTGTTCCAGATTCCATCGAGTGGGAATGGAGCAGTGAATTAAAATGACAGGCGACCGGAAGCTCGGGGTCACCCTTACGGACTGAACGGAGGTGTTCGGCAAAGCGGTCACCCAATCTGCGTTTGGTCTCCCCAATGTAGAGGAGACCGTTCCCACTTGGACCTCACCATCCTTGGCCTCTTGCATTGTTCCATGGAAGCTCAACGTAAACTCGAGGAACAGCACCTCATCTTCCGATTAGGCACTTTACAGCCTTGTAAGATTCGAAATTTTTTCATTATATAATCACACGAGACAACAGGATTAATAATACAGCTTTATTGACCAAAAAGAAGCTTGTACAGACAAAACCTTTGATAAAAGGGCACACAAAATGGCCGCCGGACCTCGTGATCAGTTTCTTGGACCATTTGATTTCTGTTACTGCAAGCCAGGCAGGCTTGTGGATTGAGAACAGTAAGCCCACGAAAGCCAGTATCGGGAAACCAAAACTCAGGGAAATGGGCATACATATTCAATTGGATTCTAAGTACAAGACAGTTTCAGGCAAACAGGATGGGGCCCATCAAGATATGGGCGGACAATGCATGAACACTTAAACCCATTTAATGTACAAAGGAAAAACCGTTTAACAGGCATCAAGGGAAATCTCCAGACCGATCAATATGCGAACCGAGTTACGGTGACAAAGTAAAAGACATTATCGGCCAGGAAGGCCAGTTAAAGCTATCACCGGCTCCCGTTACAAGACAAAGCGCCCCTGCAGAGTTTTCTGCCCACCAAAATTATTACAAAGACTGGACTATGATCTGGCGGGAGATAAGGCTGGCCCAAAAGGGTATAACTATGGATTTTGAAAAGTCCATCAGCGCCGCTTCTACCTCGGTAGCTTCGGAATTCGATCAGGACGTTTCAGACGGACATTTCGGAAAGGACAACGTGGTCGGTGTTCAGCCAGACAAGGCTCGGCCGCGACGAGAAGACGACGAGAGTGGCCCGGGTACCGTTGTCGGGAGATCATCGACGACCCAGGCTGAAGAAGAAGACACCCTCAGGGAAACCGACGATCCAGGCCGGAGGGAAAGGACATTCCGGGCCTAGCACTTCCGTGCCTCAACATCCCATTCTCGAGGTGTTTTCCTGTTCCATGAATCAAAATCCACAACAGACTTAGTGGATTTCAGCCATGACGAGCGCTCACCGAGGCTGTGTCCATTGCCTCATCGCCTGAGAAAGAGAGAAAAACAAGCTGCGCCAGAAGTTTCCAAATCCACGTGACGACGGAAAGCTGTGCCAAAAGGCTGCGAACCCCTCCTTTTCGCGAGTTTGAAAGTGGTGAGCATGATCCCGAGTTCCTCAAGTCGAAACTTAGTTTAGGTATAAGGGGAGGGAGAGGGTAAGGGTAATCGTAATGTGTTTCCCCTTTTTCGATGTGCCGTGTGTTTCCCATTTTCATGGAATCAAGTTTATAGATATGTGCATGCTTGTAGTCACCTTGATTTGTGCTTATGATATGTATTTTGTAATGTTGCAAACTGTTTAATAATAAAAGCATCCATTTCGTGCTATTCAACCTGGTCTATTGAGTCTTTCTCTGCACTACAGTTCCCTGCACCTAAGTCCAAGGTCTAGAACCGTAGGGAAGAGTGGGTCGAACCACTCAAGGGTAATTATTGCACGAAGCCTGGTAGGAGACCAGAACGAGCAAGAGAAACCCCCTACAGAAATGGCGACCGCGGCAGGACCTTGGCAGCAGGAATGTAGCGTGTTAGATCAAGGTTTAAATAAACGAAATGTGATGGATGAGAGGATAGCGGATTATGTTTTTGGGAAGGTAAACCTTACGAAACAATGGATATCTGACCTATTAAGGGATAGGCACCCGCTAGATGCAGCCATCAAGTGGACAGAAGGCAAAGAGCACAAAAGATCTGTAGAAAAGGCGGTCTGGCTGATGTGTTACAAGAAGCAAGTCCAGCTTTTGGACCAGGTCATTGTAGCACAGACAGCCCAGATAAAAGGGCTGCTTACAGAAGTAGAGGAAAAGGTTGCGGGAGGTCAGAAACTGATTCAATCGCTCAACGCGCTGAATCAGGAACGTCAATCCGCAACCCACCGCCATGAGACCCGGATAGAGTATTTGGAATGTCAGGTCATTGAGGCCAAGGCCAGTGAAGGTAGAATGAGAGAGAGGTGTTTCCGCCTAGCCAAGCAGGTAGCGACACAGGAGGAAAGTATCTTGGGGGCTAGGGCAGCCTATAAGATGGCCATGCAGGATAGGTCTGAGAACACCGATCATAGCGCTTGCCACCGGGAGCTAGGGGACCTGAGAACGGCCCTAGCCAAGGCAAACGGATTGGTGTGTCTCATAAATTGCTGCTGTTCTCCCTGGACAGCTCACTCCTCCAATGTCTCCCTGACGAGAGCAAGAGAGGGCGAAAAACGTACGAGGAGATACGGAATGAGATCCTGGAGATTATAGGGGAGGGGGATGGAAGTCCGTTCCTCCGATTGGAAAGGACAATACAGCTAGCGGGAGAACCCCCACGGGTTTTCGCCGGAAGGTTGTGGCCAGTGTACCGGCGCAGCTGCCCGGGAGGACCGGACCGGGACACGCTAAATGATGGCCAAAGGGCTCATTGGCTCCGGTGTCTGGTCGCCAATTGCTTGCCGTCGGTGAGGGAGCAGGCCAAGGCATGGTTTGACCCCACTAACCCCCACTCCACAGAGGAAGTAGTACTTGATCAGCTCACGATAGGTTACAGGAACAACAAGAGTAGGAGTGTGCCTTCCTCAAAGGGAAAGGTGCATGAGGCGAGGCCTGCAGCTCCTGCTAAAAAGGAATGGCATCAGGAGGGGAATCGCGCCCCCCAAGCCAAGAGCAGTTGTTACGGGTGTGGAAAGGAGGGTCATTGGTGCCGGGACTGTAGAAATCTGTGGAAGGATAATAGAGGGAAATTTCCCGCAGTCCAAGCCCAAGCCCAGACTGCTGCCCCAGCACCAGCCCAAAATCAAACCGTAGCTCCCGCCCCAGCACAAACCCAAAGCCAAACCGTAGCCCCTGCCCCAGCACCAGGAGCTGGTGCAGTTGTGGATCCCGCCACGATTGAGTCGATTTTACAGACAATGCGGTCCCTAATGACCTCGCAGGGGAAGGTGGCAGTTGTCAACAACCTTGTTGCTCCCGCAGCCCCAACCGCAGCGCCCCAATGACTGAAGCCCGCGCAGCCCGTCTACCTGTGTCCGCTCCGTTATGACGCGTGGAGAAGACCCGTTGTGGAGATGGAGGTGGAGAAGGAAAAGGGTAGTTACCTGTTGGATACGGGAGCATCATGCACCGTGATCCACACAGCTAAGCCTTTTGCCTCACCTCTGTCTACCCAGGCTCCATTCTCAGTAGCGGGTTTCACAGGCAGAGAACAGGCTGGCGCGTACTCCATCCCGCTCTCCATTCATTTGGGAGCACTCCACACCACATGGACGTGCATCCTATTGAAGTGGAATGAGTGGGATGGGAAAGGCATCCTCGGGGCTGATTTCCTGGTGGAACACGGGATCCTCGTGGACCTTAGAAATCACTGTCTCTGGGGAGCCGAGAATGGATTAGGTAAGGTAGTTGTGATCCCAGGGAAGGGAGAAAAAGGGACCCTGTGCACCATGAAGCCGTCAGGGGGTTACGACCTCGAGCTTCTGGTCGCGGACGTCCCAACGGACTTGCAAGCATTTGTGTCGGACAATCTGACCGCGTTTGCTACCCACAAGCACGACTGTGGGAGGGTCACCGGGTTTGAGGTCAGCGTAGACGGGGACCCCATGATCCGGCCCCAAAAGCAGTATAACTTCCCCAAGGAGGCAGAACCCGACATGGAGACAGCAATATCTTCCTTGGTGCAGCAGGGCGTATTGAGACAAATAGCCACTCACGTGAACTCCCCATTATGGCCGGTAAAGAAGCCGGACAATTCATGGAGGGCCACGGTGGACTATAGAGTCCTCAACAGTAACATCCCAGCCTGCGGACCCACGGTAGCAGCAGTTGCCGACCTAATAGGGAGTATTCCAGCCTCCACGACCACGTTCACAGTGTTGGATATCTCGAACGGTTTTTGGTCCATTCCGTTGCGGCGGGAGGATCAGTACAAGTTTGCCTTTACTTTTAAATGGCAACAGTACACTTGGAACTGCTTGCCGCAGGGTTTTCACAACAGCCCCAGCATTTTCCATCAATGCATGGCGGGAAGTTTAAAAGAATTTAGCCAGCCCAATCAGATAGTGCAGTATGTGGACGACCTACTCCTGTTCACGGACTCAAGGGAGGAGCACGGCCCACTATTAGCCGAATTATTGGAACTGCTGGAAAGGGAGGGTTTCAAGGTAAACCCAAAGAAGGCACAGATCAGCCAGCAAGAGGTGAAATTCCTGGGTCTGGCCATCCGCGCCGGAGAAAGGGCCATAGATAAGGCTAGATGGGAATCGGTGCAAGATCTACCGATCCCTAACACAGTAACGGGTGTAAGGTCCTTTTTGGGGTTGACCGGGTACTGCAGGGATTTCATCGAGGACTATGCAGCCACAGCAGCCCCGCTACTCCGACTCTTACACAAGGGAGTCGAGTGGTCTTGGGATGAGGGGTGTCAGGCAGCATTCGAGAAGTTGAAAAGGGATCTGCAGACCGCGCCAGCCTTAGGGGCCATAGATGGGGGAGAGGAGTTCTTCCTGGAAGTAGCCGCTAGTGGGGATAGCCTGAGTGCCATGCTGCTCCAGGAGCGACACGGCAAGCTGAGACCAGTGGTCTATTCCTCCAGGGTACTCACGGATGTGGAGAGGAGTTTTTCCAATTGCGAACGGCATCTCCTGGCCACGCATTGGGCTGTGAACAGATCAGTGATCTTCACAGGAACCTCTCCCATCACCCTCCTCACCCATCACACCCCCACAAAGATGCTTCTGGATGGAAGGATTAAGGATGGGACTGTAAGCAGCGCCCGGATTGCACTCTGGACCCTCCTCCTTTCCCAGATGGATCTCAAAGTTAAAGGTCTCTGCGAGCCGAAGCTCGCAGCCAACATGGTATATCCCGGAACAGCCCATCGGTGTTCCGTCGAAGGGGTATGGGAGGTTAACATAGGTTTACGGGCTGGGATACACCCCACAGGCCACGAGATCTATGTAGACGGTTCCAGCACGGTATCTGCTGGCGAACGACTCACAGGGTGTGGAGTTTATGACCCTGCGGCAAACATTGCCTTGGCAATTAAACTCCCCAGCACGATGAGCGCACAGCAAGCTGAACTGTCCGCAGTGGCGTACGTGGTCACCCACCCCGAAATCTTCCCGACCCCATACACTATTTGCTCGGACAGCATGTTCACGTGCAATTCGTGTACGGAATACCTCGCCATCTGGTCCCGCCGCGGATATACCTCCGCGGACGGACGGCCTTTAACAGCTAAGCCCTTGCTGGAAAAGATCCTGGCAGCTGTGGGGGAGGAAGGGGAGGTGTTCATCCATAAGGTGAAGGCTCATTCCACCACAGAACCCCGCGGCCAGGGCAACCAGCAGGCGGATGCGCTAGCCAGGGAGGGTGCCCGCAACGGCATTCTCTGGGACCCCTATGGACCCGGACCCGTGGCAGCGATCCGAGACAGGGAGGGGACTCCAGGGAACACAGGGGTGACACCGCCCCTAGACCTAAAAACCGTCCAAACCCTGGATCCCGCCCTCAAAACGGTACTAAAAGCCATTGTTGAGGGCAAGCAGGTAGAGGGTCCGTACAGTTCAGCAGCCCTCTCAGTCAAGGAAGGCATGCTGTTCCGAGAGGAGCAGTGGGTTGTACCGCAGCAGCACCGGAGGGAATTCCTTCAACTGGCCCACGAGGGTCCAGGGGCAGGACACCCCGGGCCTGAGGTTACTTGGCAACGGGTAGAGCAGGCGGGATGGTGGCCGGGACTTAGAGACGATGTCCGCGAGTTCTGTGCGAGCTGTCTTGTGTGCGCTGCAAACAACCCAGACCCCCAGAAAAGGAAGGTGCCCATGGGACACATCAGGAGGGTAGAGGGACCGTGGCAGTCGATTCAGGTCGACTACATAGGGCCCCTGCCCGCCGCCCAGGGCGGGTATAAGTATTGCCTTGTTCTGGTGGACGTGTTCACCAAATGGGTAGAAGCTTTCCCGTGCAGAACAGCTACGGCACTGGGTACTGCCAAGATCTTGATCCGGGAAGTGTTCTCACGGTGGGGACTCCCCCGTTTTGTTGAGTCCGATCAAGGGAATCAGTTCACCGGTCAAGTGATGCAGAACACCCTCGTGCTCTTGGGCATTGAAGAGAAGTGGCACGTAGCTTACAATCCCCAGTCATCCGGGATTGTTGAGCGCATGAACCGGACCCTCAAGGAAAAGCTGAGGAAAGAGACAATGGGCTCACCCCAGAAATGGGCGGAGGTCCTGCCTTTAGTCCTCATGGGGGTCCGAGCCAGCCAGTCCAAAAGTACGGGGTACTCCCCACACGAATTAATGACTGGAAGGATCATGCGAACACCCACCCATGTACTAGCCCCGGTGCTCACTGAGGGCCAACTCCAAGAGGTGAAACGAGACAAGTTCGTCCAGACCCTTTTGGAGCGCCTGAAACAGATTTATGGGCAGGCGGCTGGGAACATAGGGAGACAGCATCAGGGCAATCGACTGTTGCTGGAACCTCGTAAGAAACAAGAGTGGGAAGTCGGAGACCAGGTCATGGTTAGGAACTATGCCCGGGTGGGGAGTTCTGAACCACTGTACATGGGGCCTTACAGCATTGTAGACAAGGCCAGCCCCATGGTTTATGCAGTGAAGGTGCCCCGACATACAAAATGGTTTCACATTAACCAGTGCAAACTGTTTAAGGCGGGTGCACAAGGGCCAACAACAGTGGCCAGGTCTGAGGATGAAAATCCCCAGCCTGCGACAGAGTCACAGACCACACAGGCTGGAACAGTGGCCTGCGTGAAGGGAGGAGTCATCCCATTGGAGTGGGAGGTCTCCCCCCTGATTTGGGATTCGGACGGGGAGGAGGCCGAACAGCTCGACCCCGCCCTTGACCCGATCACGGAGGAGGATGAGTCAGAGGACGAAGATTCCGCCCTCGACTCAAGCTTAGGGGAGGTAGGGATTGGGGGAGGAGACTCACAACCTGTAGGGACAGGTGAGGTAGAGTCGGGTACCACAAATCCCGGCCCCGGGGGGGCGGAGCCAGAGGGAAGGGAGCCGGAGCCGGCAGCTGTGGTGGGACCACAGGCTGTGACGGTGAAAGTCCCAACCCCCGGTCCATCAGCCCTGGGAGCCTCACCCAAGGCAGCCCCTCGTAGGTCGACTCGAAAGCCCCAGCCCAGAAAGCAATGGTCCAACTCTCCCTATCTTCCCCAACCTCGATACAGAGCAGCCCGAGAGAGGCACGATTCCCATTCAGCAGAGACAGGCTGCGGGGGATCAAAGCCAAAGGTCAGTGCAGCCCCACCACAGGAAGCGGCGCGCTGCAGCCCTCACAGGAATTAGGTTGGCCGCCCGAAGGAGGGCGGCGCTGTATATAGGTTCAGGTGATGATGTCAAGTATAAGTCATTTTAATGTCAGTTTAAGATGGGAAACGTTTGAAATGACGGAATGTTTGTAGAATAGTTTTCAAAGCCTGCCCAGTATGTGTGGTTGTTTGGAAGCGGGGTCAAGGGACCCGCGCGTCCGTTTAATTAAGCCAGCACCTGTTGGGAGCCTGGCTACATCATCTTGTCGATTACAGGAACCAGGGATACAATGGAAAGGATTCTCGTAGGGATCGCGGTGATCGGGTGCGGGCTGGCCTACCGGGGCCGCACCAAGGACGTCATCGTGTTTGGGTGTTCCGGGGACACAGCCCCCATCGCGACGGATGGGACAGGGAAGCGAGAGGTTGAGGAAACCGCCACCTACTTCCACCAAGGGAGATGGCCAGGATGGCTGGGGACAAATTCTACGGAATACTCCAGCAATTTCGGTTTCGCCTACCAAGAGACTTCATTAATGTGCCCTCGGGTGAGGATCCTTGCACCCAGAGTCAGCGTTACCGTGGGAAAGAAGATCTGTTTGGTGTGTAATGGGAACGTACCACTAAGTCGATGGTGGTTACGAAAGCTGGGAAAGGACATGAAAAACTCTACTATCGAGTGGGAGCGACTGGGTAACAATACCCATCGGACAATTACGGGGACTCAAGGACAGTTACGTGTGTGTTGGGACAAATGGTGGGAACCAGATGAAGGAATATATGTCTGTATGTGGGGTTCAAAACGCGTCTGCCCCAAGGGCGTATCCATCTTTATCCAGAGGCAGTGGCAGGACGAAGGAAAGGGGATGAGATGGGATGTCAGCACTCGGGCGTGCGGAGCCCCATACTCCCCGATCCCGGTAAACGCCACTGAACTCATCACCCGCCCACGCAAGCCCCTGCCCACGATTCCGGTAGCACTAGCCCAGAAGGAAGGGTGCCCCACCACCACAAAGGGACCTGGGAACAGGTTAGTATTGGTACCCACCAGTCAGATGCTGTACCAAGGGACACACTACGTGGTGGCCTCAGTGATTTTAAACCTCACTGAGGTACGATTGCTGGAGTGGTGTCCCAGAGAGACGGAACAGTTGTACCAGGTACTGTTAACCCGAATGTTCAGACAATTTTACGAGTTTGACTTTGCCGACATCGACAAGGCCAAGTTATACACCACACCACAGGAAGTTTTGGATCGGGTAGGGAGGCAAAGAAGGGGTACTGTAAATGACATCTTCACTGCTTTTAACACCGGAGCATCTGTTGTCAACGCTCTAGACAATGTGGAGCTGCAGACACAGATCAATGGTTTAAAAACCCAGTTGAGGAACATACTGACAAGCGAAAATAAGGTAGTGGGTTCTGAGCTGCATGAAGACCAAGCCATGACACTACACTTAAAGGAAATAATTGCCGAGCTGGAGAAGCACGCCAGGACAGTAAATGCGCTCATTAAGGAGGATCGGAATGCGTCCGATCAGGCTGCGCAGAACGAGGCTTGTGTGCTATACGGGGCGTGGCTACTGGGCGAGGGCCGCAGTAATCTGGAGGATTTAAAACAAGATTTGGTCCCGTCCTGGATCAGCAACAAGCACTTGCAAGCGCTCCACCCTTTCGAGAACGCATTAAGTCCGTGCCAGCTCAGACTAGCCGCAGAGGCGTACCCAGTCCCAGTGGACTGCGGACGCTCGAATCACACTATCATGGGAATCGTAATAAGGATGCCGGTGTTGGGTCCCGCAGCAAGGCCCACCCCGGCATATAGGGTGGAGAACATTGGAGTCATTCAGGGGGGTGCGCACATTCGTTACGCAGTGGTCCCGCCTTATGTCATCAGATGGGAGCGTACGATGACAGGCACCGACCTCTCGGGGTGTCGTAGCCGGGGAGCACACATCATCCTGTGCCCCCAGCATTTGAATGCCTTTTTGAAACCACAGTGCGGGTTCAGAGCCGCTAGCGCAAAGCCGATAAATTGCACCATGGAGGCAATGGCAAAGGACCATGTGCCCCCGCAGGTGGCATACATCGGAGGTGGGACATACTGTGTCACCACTGCAGCGCCTCACTACCGCCATGGACAGCACGAGGGGTGTCCGGTCAGTGATAGCAGTTTCTGTTTCAAACCCAGGGCTGAAGTTCAAGTGGCACAACAACGGATTGTCCCCATTCCTGCACCCTCCACCGTTCATCTCACTGTAAAAGAGAATTTCACGGACTTGCAGCGATTTGTCGCGCATTTTGGTTATGTCATTCCCCCTCTCCCCGAACACCTCACCAAGATTTTAAAAGCCGTTATAGTTTCACAGAAGCATTTCTACACACTGGAGCAGAAGACAATAGAGATAGGGAAAGACATATTGGACATAGTCACCCCACCATGGTGGGGCCTGTTCACCAATATAGAAATCCCGGCCTGGATTAGAATAGCATCCCACATCCTAGTAGTGTGTCAGGTTTTAATTGTAATATTTTTATTGTTCGTGCATTGCAAGAGAGGCAAACACCTCCAGAGGCACGAGAACACAGGAGAATGGAGAGAACGCTATGTACGAGTGGGGGAGGAGGACACCCCTGTGTAAACAGCTAGCGTTAAAAGTTATAAGCATCCCTCCATTTTTAGATTTTCAGATACTGCAGGGTTTAAGTGTGTGAATATTGTAATGTTATAGCCGTTTGGTGAAGTTTGTTTTTTTGATTAATAAAAGGTGTATACAGGTGGTGCAAGGAGCATTGGGCCCTTCACATCTGAAAAGATTTAGTGTGTTATAGTTTAAGGTAATACTGCCTATGATTGTCCAATTGTACACAAGGTAATTTTCTGAAATGGGAACTGCATGTGTCATGGGGGTCATGGATAGTTAATTACCGGGAATGTTTGGACGTGAGGAATCGGGAAAAATTTGCTCACCAAGGATTATTGATACTGTAAGCAAGCTATCAGTATCACGGGGGGACTGTAAGATTCGACATTTTTTCATTATATAATCACACGAGACAACAGGATTAATAATACAGCTTTATTGACTAAAAAGAAGCTTGTACAGACAAAACCTTTGATAAAAGGGCACACAAAATGGCCGCCGGACCTCGTGATCAGTTTCTTGGACCATTTGATTTCTGTTACTGCAAGCCAGACAGGCTTGTGGATTGAGAACAGGAAGCCCGCGAAAGCCAGTATCGGGAAACCGAAACTCAGGGAAATGGGCATACATATTCAATTGGATTCTAAGTACAAGACAGTTTCAGGCAAACAGGATGGGGCCCATCAAGATATGGGCGGACAATGCATGAACACTTAAACCCATTTAATGTACAAAGGAAAAACCGTTTAACAGCCATCAAGGGAAATCTCCAGACCGATCAATATGCGAACCGAGTTACGGTGACAAAGTAAAAGACATTATCGGCCAGGAAGGCCAGTTAAAGCTATCACCGGCTCCCGTTACAAGACAAAGCGCCCCTGCAGAGTTTTCTGCCTGCCAAAATTATTACAAAGACTGGACTATGATCTGGCGGGAGATAAGGCTGGCCCAAAAGGGTATAACTATGGATTTTGAAAAGTCCATCAGCGCCGCTTCTACCTCGGTTGCTTCGGAATTCGATCAGGACGTTTCGGACGGACATTTCGGAAAGGACAACGTGGTCGGTGTTCAGCCAGACAAGGCTCGGCCGCGACGAGAAGACGACGAGGGTGGCCCGGGTACCGTTGTCGGGAGATCATCGACGACCCAGGCCGAAGAAGAAGACACCCTCAGGGAAACCGATGATCCAGGCCGGAGGGAAAGGACATTCCGGGCCTAGCACTTCCGTGCCTCAACATTCCATTCTCGAGGTGTTTTCCTGTTCCATGAATCAAAATCCACAACAGACTTAGTGGATTTCAGCCATGACGAGCGCTCACCGAGGCTGTGTCCACTGCCTCATCGCCTGAGAAAGAGTGAAAAACAAGCTGCACCAGAAGTTTCCAAATCCACGTGACGACGGAAAGCTGTGCCAAAAGGCTGTGACCCCCTCCTTTTCGCGAGTTTGAAAGTGGTGAGCATGATCCCGAGTTCCTCAAGTCAAAACTTAGTTTAGGTATAAGGGGAGGGAGAGGGTAAGGGTAATCGTAATGTGTTTCCCCTTTTTCGATGTGCCGTGTGTTTCCCATTTTCATGGAATCAAGTTTATAGATATGTGCATGCTTGTAGTCACTTTGATTTGTGCTTATGATATGTATTTCTTAATGCTGCAAACTGTTTAATAATAAAAGCATCCATTTTGTGCTATTCAACCTGGTCTACTGAGTTTTCTCTGCACTACAGTTCCCTGCACCTAAGTCCAAGGTCTAGAACTGTAGGGAAGAGTGGGTCGAACCACTCAAGGGTAATTATTGCACAAAGCCTGGTAGGAGACCAGAACGAGCAAGAGGAACCCCCTACAGCCTTCCGGACTCAATATCGAGTTCAACAATTTCAGATCATAACCTCGGCCCCTATTACATTTTTACTTATATTTTTTATCCACCCCTTTGTTTTGGTTTTTCCCTCCCCCCACCTTTCCTTTTTTTTCTCTCTCCCACATGGCAGCTGTCTCTCATTCTGCTAGAACATTTCACACCTAATCTGAGCCGTCTTTTGTCTCCACTAGTCCTCTCACCATTGTAATGATATCAGCAAATAGTAGCGCCAGACAGACCTTACCAGAAGGTAGGCGCTGACCTATTCGTATGTCAAGGGAAGGACTATCTTGTAGTCACAGACTATTACTCCCTGTATCCAAAGGTTTGTAGACTGCACACCACCACTGCAGATGCTGTGATAACATGTATGAAAGCCATATTCTCCAGACATGGCGTGGCAAGCGAGGTCTTCACAGACAACGGACCCCAGTTTTACAATGCAAGTTTCCGACACTTTGCCAAAGAGTGGGACTTTGTCCACACAACGTCAAGTCCTCACTTTCCACAGTCCAATGGACTAGTGGAAAAATCGGTCCAGACAGTGAAAAGACTGATGTACAAGGCAAAAGACAGTGGAACTGACTTCTACCAGAGCATGCTTGTATACCGCACAACGCCGCTCGAGTGTGGTATGTCACCAGCCCAACTCCTTATGGGACGTCGGCTAAGGTCAAACCTACCCATCCCGGAGAACCTCCTGAAAACAAAAGAGGGGGAGAAAGTGAGGAAGTTCAAAGAACAACAGAAAGAAAAGCAAAAGTACTACTATGACAGAGGAACACAAAACCTACCTGAACTCCACACTGGTGACCAAGTAAGGTTCAAAGACAAAACAAACATATGGACTCAGAAGGGAACTGTCCTGAGTGAAGTTCAACCAAGATCATACACCATTCAGATAGATGAGGGTGCTGTTCTGCAAAGAAATCGTCGAGATCTTCTCATGGGACCAGCCACAGCAGGTCAAAAGACTGATACTGTTGAACAACCTGATCACACAGCTGAGAAATCATCATCTGAGGCAACAACTCAGATTCAAGGACAATCAATCCAAAAATCCTCAAGACACGTGAAGCCTCCTGAGAGACTCATTGAGCAAGTTTAAGGACTCTTGTTATAGAAGGAAGTAATGTTATCTTATTCTTTCTTCAAGTTCTAGTGAATTTACATATTTCATGTGAACACACAAAACAAGGTTAAAAAACCTTGATCATGATAATGATAATGTAAGTTCATTAAGTGTTACAGTTAAAATGCAGAGTAATACAAAGAAAACATGTTGTTAGATAAAAGTAGAATACTTTTGTTTTAAGAAAGGGAGATGTAATGATATCAGCAAATAGTAATGGTATTTGCCTATTTGATTATGATGCCTTACCAGCATATTTGCCTGATTGATTATTTATGCCTGACCAGCAGAGGGCATGTGACCGAGACAAGCAGTTTAGTTTAGTTTTGGTTTCATTTTAGATGGATCTCTAAGATGGTGTCTCCAGTAATGCTGTTAACAGAGTTGAACAAACTTTAGATTAAAATACATTTTCTTTCATGAATGTGTCGTCATTGAACCCACATACAAATTAATACAACCATCTCGTCTCGTTTTGAATACCTCTTAATGTCTCTTCATTTCTTTTGTTCTCTCCCAGCCCTGCATTTCGATCTATTTCATTTCCTTTCCTGTTTTGAAAAAGGGTTAGACGCGAAACGTCAACTCTAATTTCTCTCCACGGATGTTGCCTGGCCTGCTGAGATTTTCCAGCATTTTCTGGAGATATTAGGACTGTTGTCTAACACAATCCAAACACAGTGATACACAGACAGATGGGCAGGTGTCGCTTCACATCGAATCCTTTCAAGCCTCACTAAAAAGTGGCAGACTGGCAATCATTGTTCACTAATGGAGTTGTGATCTTTGTAAATTAAGAAAGGAAATGCATGGAAATGTGTCAAAGAGTTGATTAACAGAGTGAGGCATCATCTCCCTTTGATTTCTATTTCTGACACCAGGCAACAGAAAAAGGTCATTACAACACGACATAAACAGACTCTTCAGGTGTGAGACATCAGACTTCAGAACAACACGTCTGCCAGCTCTGGCCACAAACCTCAGTACAGTCAACCTTTCAGCAGCTGCAGCCCTGATTAAATAACTAGTAGTTTAACATGTCTAGTAGAGCTTTTGTATCAAAATAGAAGAAATGTATTTGTGACACACACACAATTAATAATTAAATCACAATGTGATTGTGAGGATCGATTATCGCCTCTTGATACCTTCCGTGCCCACCGGTCGGGGAAGGTATCAAGTGAACCGGTGGACACCGCCTGCTCCCTCTCCAGGGCCGCCCAGGCAGGGACAAGACCATGGGAGAGAGGCAGGCAGCCAGAGTGACCCCCCCCCATGGGCCCCACCCATCCTGGGCCTACAAATTGCTGTTTTCGCCAGGCCCAAGAGCAGGTTCAGGAGAAGATCCTCCGACTTACCCGCCCCCCTCCGCACCGGGCGGCCAAAGATTAGGAGCGTGGGGCTAAAGTGTAACCAAGAGTTGAGGAGCAGCCCCTTCAGGTAACTATACAGGGGCTGCAACCTCTCACACTGAATATATACACGGCCCATGGACTCCTCTAGGCCGCAAAAAACACATCTGTCCTTGGAGTCTGGAAAGGAGCTTAAAAACTGTTGCACACGACAGCTCCTCGTAACAGTCTCCACCCCAGATCCCCAATGGTGCAGGGAAGGACCCCCGCATAGAGAGCCCTCCACTGGGGAACCTCGCCTCCGCCGAACAGCAAGATGACCTGCCCGTCTGATTGAGATTGGGCAATAGACTAAATTAATCAATAAATGATACAGAAACCCGAGTCCCCGGGTCCTCAGCCCTGGTGTGAAGTACGCTGGCCACCAATTTGCCGTTACTAACTCGCACCTCAGGCCCCGCCCAGTCTGGTTTAATGACTAAATGTTTTCTAACTCGGGTTCAGGCCTGTCATTCTGAGGGAAACAAGGCCTCATTTATTGGTGCGTCCCACCCGAGCGGCTGTTAATGGCTTTAATAAACTGGCAGCAAGGTTTTTTTAAAGGTGGAAAGAAGTGAAAAACACCACCAGCGATGCCTCAAAACTCACAGACAGAGAAATCCACTTCATCAGCGCCCCTGCCACAGGACTCAATATCCACCCCCTCCACCACTGGTGCACTGTGTCTGCAGTATGTACAGTCTACAAGATGACCACGGTCAGGCCGTGTGGAGTCAAAGGTCAGGCAGCAGAATGGATGGAAAGATCGCAACAAACTTCCCTTAACTCCAACCCTCTGATTTCTGTTTTGTAGCCAGCTTTCCATCCATTCTGCTGCCGGGCCCTTCACTCCACACGGCCTGACCTTGGTCATCTTGTAGATCTTACAAACTGTTATGGATAGCAAGCTGGTTACAAAACAGGAAACAGAGAATAGGGGTTGGGAGTAGCTACTCAGACTGGCAAAAGGTGGGAAGTGGTGTTCCACAGGGATCGGTGCAGGGATCACTGTTCACCATTTACATAAACGATTTGGACTTGGGAATCTAATTTAAAAATTTGTCGATGACACCAAATTGGGAGGTAGAATTAATTAATAGGATTACACAGGATATACGGCACAGAAGGAGGTCATTCAGCCCAACCAGTCCATGCCAGCGTTTATGCTCCACTCGAGCCTCCTCCCGTCTTTCCTCATCTAAATCTATCAGCATAACCCTCGATTCCCTTCTCCCTCATCTGCTTATCTAACCGCCCCTTAAATGCATCGATACTATTCGCTTCAACCACTCCCTGTGGCAGTGAGTTCCACATTCTCACCACTCTCTACGTAAAGAAGTTTCTCCTGAATTCCCTATTGGATTTCTTGGTGACTATCTTATATTGATGGCCTCTAGTTATGCTCTTCCCCACAAGTGGAAACATTCTCTCTGTATCCACTCTATGAAAACCTTTCATAATTTTAAAGACCTCTATTTGGTCACCCCTCAGCCTTCTTTTTTCAAGAGAAAAGAGACCCAGCCTGTTCATCCTTTCCTGATATGTATACCCTCGGAAGCAATGGAAGCAACATGCGACAGACAGAGCTAAGCGATCTAACAACCATCGGATCAAATCAAAGCTCTGCAGTCCTGCCACATCCAGTCGTGAGTGGTGGTGGACAATTAAACAGTTAACAGGAGGAGGAGGCTCCAAAAATATCCCCATCCTCAATGATGGTGGAGCCCAGCACGTGAGTGCAAAAGACAAGGCTGAAGTATTTGCAACTATCTTCAGCCAGAAGTGCCGAGTGGATGATCCATCTCGGCCTCCTCCTGAGGTCCCCAGCATCACAGATGCCAGTCTTCAGCCCATTCAATTCACTCCACGTGATGTCAAGAAACAGCTGAAGACACTGGATACTGCAAAGGCTATGGGCCCTGACAACATTCCGGCAATAGTACTGAAGACTTGTGCTCCAGAACTAGCTGCGCCCCTAGCCAAGCTGTTCCAGTACAGCTACAACACTGGCATCTACCCGGCAATGTGGAAAATTGCCCAAGTATGTCCTGTCTACAAAAAGCAGGACAAATCCGACCCGGCCAATTACCGTCCCATCAGTCTACTCTCAATCATCAGCAAAGTGATGGAAGGTGTCGTCGACAGTGCTATCAAGCGGCACTTACTCAGCAATAACCTGCTAACTGACGCCCAGTTTGGGTTCCGCCAGGGCCACTCAGCTCCTGACCTCATTACAGCCTTGGTCCAAACATGGACAAAAGAGCTGAACTCAAGAGGTGAGGTGAGAGTGACTGCCCTTGACATCAAGGCAGCATTTGATCGAGTGTGGCATCAAGGAGCCCTAGCAAAACTGAAGTCAATGGGAATCAAGGGAAAAACTCTCCATTAGTTGGAATCATACCTAGCACAAAGGAAGTTGGCTGTGGTTGTTGGAGGTCATTCATCTCAATCACATGACATCACTGCAGGAGTTCCTCAGGGCAGTGTCCTAGGCCCAACCATCTTCAGCTGTTTCATCAATGACCATCCCTCCATCATAAGGTCAGAAGTGGGGATGTTCGCTGATGATTGCACACTGTTCAGCACCATTCGATACTGACGCAGTCCATGTCCATATGCAGCAAGACCTGGACAACATTCAGACTTGGGCTGACAAGTGGCAAGTAACATTCGCACCACACAAGTGCCAGGCAATGACCATCTCCAACAAGCAAGACTCTAACCATCTCCCCTTGACATTCAATGGCATTACCATCGCTGAATCCCCCACTATCAACATCCTGGGGGTTACCATTGATCAGAAACTGAAATGGACCAGCCATATAAATACTGTGGCTACAAGAGCAGGCCAGAGGCTGGGAATTCTACGGCGAGCGTCTCACCTCCTGACTCCCCAAAGCCTTTCCATCATCTACAAGGCACAAGTCAGGAGTGTGGTGGAATACACACCACTTGCCTGAATGAGTGCAGCTCCAACAACACTCAAGAAGCTCGACACCATTCAGGATAAAGCAGCCCGCTTGATTGGCACTCCATCCACCACCTTCAACATTCACTCCCTCCACCACCGGCGCACTGTGGCTGCAGTGTGTACCATCTACAAGATGCACTGCAGCAACTCGCCAAAGCTCCTTCAACAGCACCTTCCAAACCCGCGACCTCTACCACTTAGAAGGACAAGGGCAGCAGACGCATGGGAACATCACCACCTACAAGTTCCCCTCCAAGCCACACACCATCCTGACTTGGACCTGTATCGCCGTTCCTTCACTGTCGCTGGACCAAAATCCTGGAACTCCCTTCCTAACAGCATTGTGGGTGTACCTACACCATATGGACTGCAGTGGTTCAAGAAGGCGGCTCACCACCATCTTCTCAAGGGCAATTAGGGATGGGCACTAAATGCAGGCCTAGCCAGTGACGCCCACATCCCATCAATGAATTAAAAAAAAAAGCCACTAACCTTTGCCATGGCCAAGACCACCGAACCGTGGTCATCCCGACAACAACGTCAACTGACCTACATCTCTGAATTCACCACAGATATTCAGCACATGGCCGGTAAAGACAACCTGGTGGCAGATTGCCTCTCCCGCGCGACCGTTCATGCAGTCCAGCTGGGCATCGACTACGCCCTCATGGCAGCAGACCAAGCCTCAGACCCAGAAGTGCAGGCTTACCGAACCAACACCACTAGCCTCCAGTTAGCCGACGTCAGGTTCCATTCGGCAGATACCACGCTGCTGTGTGACGTCTCCGTACGGGACCCTCACCCTATCGTGCCGGTCGCCTGGCGCCGCAAGGTGTTTGACGCCATACATGGGTTGTCACACCCAGGAATGAAGGCTTCTCAAAAGCTAATGTCACCTAGGTTCGTTTGGCAGGGCATGCATAAGGATGTCCGTGACTGGGCCAACACCTGCGTGGTCTGTCAAAAGGCCAAGGTACAGCGCCACATCAAGGCTCCATTGGCCACCTTTACAGTTCCGGAGCGACGGTTTGACCACATTAATGTGGACCTGGTAGGACCATTCCACCTTCCCATGGTTTTATACACATCCTGACCATGGTAGACCGCACCACCAGATGGCCAGAGGCAGTTCCCCTGTCATCCACTACTTCGGCAGACGTGGCCAGGGCGTTCATTTCTTCCTGGGTTGCACGTTTTGGAGTGCCGGCTGACATCTCTTCGGACCGGGGACCGCAGTTTTCCTCCGAACTCTGGAATGCAGTGGCTCAGGGACTCGGCGTCAAATTACACCGCACTACAGCCTACGACCCGCAAGCGAACAGTCTATGTGAACGTTTTCACAGATCGTTGAAAGCCGCACTGAGGGCCAGTCTCCAAGACGCTGGATGGGCGGACAAGCTGCCGTGGGTCCTGTTGGGCCTTCGCACGGCCCCCAAGGAAGATCTTCACTCTTTCTCGGCTGAGCTCATTTATGGTCAGCCGCTGCAAGTTCCGGGGGATTTCCTACCAACACCAACGGAGCCATGGTCCGTGTCAGGCTAGCTTATCAGTCACCAGGAGGCAGCCAGATGTTTCGCACCGGTTCCCACATTGCATCATGGGCTTCGGAACTCTCACGTTCCAGCAGAGCTGAAAAAAGCTGAATACGTGTTCATCCGCCACGGTGCACATCGGGATCCGCTCAAGGCCCCATATACTGGTCCTTTCCGCGTGTTAGAGGCAGGAGACAAAACCTTCACGGTGGATGTCAGTGGTAAACTGGACCACATTTCAGTCGACCGTTTGAAACCAGCACACTTGGACCTTGACCGTCCCGTTGAGACCGCACAGCCGCCAAGACGAGGTCGGCCGCCCACCATTGTCACGCCAGAACAAGTGCAACCACCCGCCAAACCGCCCGCCGTCCAGCAGCTTCCGCTTCGGGAGTACAGAAGTCGTTCTGACAGGCTCGTCAGACTCCCTCACCGTTTGACTTTTTCCGTTAAAGACAATTCTGGGGGGGGGGCGCATGTGGCAGAGCCACTGAGGGACTCTGAACAATTGTACATAATTCCCTTTAACGATGTGTTAGCTACAGCCTAAATCTGTACCATTGTATATACTGTTTGCATGTACAGGGCGCGGTCCCTTTAAGAGCGTGGGCAAACGCGATGACGTCATGCCGCTGATCACGTGATTACCCAAGCGCGGGAAAAACGTGATGACGCCATCTATGGGACCACCCAGGCAGTCCTTGTGGAGCCTCCAAACTGTTAAGACCTGTATTCATAGTTCTCTTGCATCAATCTGTTTAAACTAGTTTAGTTTGGCATTAAAGACCTTTTGATTGATCGCCTGAGTCGACCTCCATTTCTAGTTAGGAATTCGACCATTCCTACAATATAATATATATCTCCAACTTTGACTAATTTATCTTATCTGATATAAACCAACCCCACAGTCACTGACACCGATCTCCTCCTGTACCCCACCTAGACTCGCACCCTCCAAGTAATAAGTGACCTTGTAGGAGTCTACGTACTCCTAGCAAAAAACACTGAACTCGGAGAGGTTCAACAGAAAAGGTTTAATTGTTGAGGCTGCATGCTGAACACAAAATGGAGTCAGAGACTACACAAAGTACAACTCTCTTTCATCAGGCGGTCTGCCCCGCGGTGGGGGTTGGCCGACTTGAATGGGTTCGTCGGGCTCTAGGTGCGCCAGCTTGAGCCGGTCGACCGACACCTTGTCAGTTCTGCCGCCCACTTCGAGGAGGAAGAACTTGTTCCCTGTCTGGAGTACCTTGTAGGGTCCGTCGTAGGGGGGTCGTAGAGGTCCTCGGTGGGCATCATGGCGCACGAAAACAGATTTGGCCATGTGCAGGCTAGGTGGTACGCGGGTTGCTGGTTCGCCGTGCCGGTCGGTGGGTACCGGAGCGAACTGTTGTGCTCGGTTGGCGAAAGCGCGGCGTTGCTGGTCAGCCGACCAGGGGGTCGTGGCGGTGGGCAGGAACTCTCCAGGTACACACAGCAGCTGGCCGTACATGAGTTCCGCCACCGAGGCTTGCAGGTCTTCCTTGACCGCGGAGTGTAGGCCGAGTAGCACCCACGGGAGGCGGTCGATCCAAGCCTCGTCCTTGAGGCTGGCGCAGAGGGACGCCTTCATGGACCTGTGGAATCGCTCGCACAGTCTGTTGGCTTGGGGGTGGTAAGCCGTGGTGCGGTGAACGGCCACCCCGAGGTTTCGGGCGATAGCGGCCCACAGATCAGAGGTGAACTGCGGGCCTCTATCTGACGTCATGTCGGAGGGGACGCCGAACCGAGCGACCCAGGTACCAATGAACGCCCTCGCGATGTCGGCGGTGGTGGTGGACGTCAGTGGAATGGCCTCGGGCCAGCGGGTGGTATGGTCCACGATTGTCAGCAAGTGCATGTGACCTTGTGATGGCGGCAGGGGGCCGACGAGGTCAATGTGGACGTGGTCGAACCTTCTTTCTGGCACGGTGAACTCCTCGAGTGGGGCTTTGACGTGTTGGTGGATTTTGGCACGTTGGCAAGTTATGCAGGATCTGGCCCAGACGCGCACATCTTTGCGCAGGCCACACCAGACAAATTGGTTGGCCACCAGTCTAATGGACGCGCGGGAGCCGGGGCGTGATAGGCCGTGGATGATGTCGAACACCCGTTTCCGCCAGGACGCCGGGACTATGGGGCGGGGTTGCGCCAAGGAGGTGTCGCATTTGACTGTGACGGCGGATGGGCCGCAGGCGACGTCGGTCAGTCGCAGCCCTGGGAGGGTTGTGGGTGCGGAGAGCAGATCGGGGTCGGTGCGTTGCTCCGCTGCCAGTTGAGCATAGTCCACTGCTAGGTGGGCGCCGTGGACGGCGGGGCGGGAAAGGCAGTCGGCCACCACGTTGTCTCGACCGGAGACGTGCCGGATGTCCGTGGTGAATTCGGACACCGCGGCGAGCTGGCGTTGTTGCCTGGCTGACCACGGGTCCGCAGATTTCGCCATCGCGACTGTCAGGGGTTTGTGGTCGACAAACGCGGTGAAGGGGCGGCCCTCCAGAAGAAATCTAAAATGGCAGACTGCCAGGTACAGTGCGAGGAGCTCGCGGTCAAAGGCGCTGTATTTGGCCTCCGGGGGGCGCAGTTGGCGGCTGAAAAAGGCCAGCGGTTGCCAGGCCCCGTCGACCCACTGTTCGTACACGGCGCCGACTGCGTGGTCGGAGGCGTCCGTGGTGAGGGCCACCCTGGCGTTGGGCTGTGGGTGAGCGAGCATGGTGGCGTCGGCGAGCACCTTTTTGGTCGAGTCGAAAGCGGTCAACATGTCCGCCGACCACTTGATCGCCATTCTGTCTTTCTTACTCCGGAGGGCTTTG
The DNA here is from genome assembly GCF_052327205.1 of Somniosus microcephalus. Lineage (NCBI taxonomy): Eukaryota > Metazoa > Chordata > Chondrichthyes > Squaliformes > Somniosidae > Somniosus > Somniosus microcephalus. The sequence continues at coordinate 80,052,602 of NC_140990.1, forward strand.
TATAGGGGCCGCATGAGGGAGGCCGCTCCGGGAATGAAGCGGTTGTAAAAGTTGAACATCCCCAAGAACTCCTGGAGGCCTTTGATGGTGGTAGGCCGGGGGAACTGCTGGACGGCTTGCACCTTGGCGGGCAGGGGAATGGCTCCGTCCTGCGTGATGTGGTGGCCGAGGAATTCGATCCTGCTGAGGCCGAATTGGCACTTGGCTGGGCTGATGATGAGCCCCTGCTCACTGAGCTGCTGGAACAGGGTGCGGAGGTGCTCGATGTGTTCCTGCTTGGAGGAACTAGCTACCAGGATGTCATCCAGGTAGACAAAGAGGAACTTCAGGTCCCGGAGGACCGAGTCCATGAGCCGCTGGAAGGCCTGGGCCGCGTTTTTGAGGCCGAAGGGCATTCGGAGGAACTCGAATAGCCCAAAAGGGGTGATTATGGCCGTCTTGGGAACGTCCGTGGGGTGGACTGGCACCTGATGGTAACCGCGCACCAGGTCGACTTTGGAGAAGACTGAGTGGCCGGCCAGTCTAGCCGAGAAGTCTTGAATGTGCGGTATGGGGTACCGATCCGGCGTGGTGGCGTTGTTTAGGCGCCGGTAGTCCCCGCAGGGGCGCCATCCCCCGTCGGGTTTGGTGACGATGTGGAGTGGGGAGGCCTAGGGGCTGTTGGAGCGGCGGATGATGCCGAGCTGTTCCATTGTGGCGAACTCGGCCCGCGCGATCTCCAGCTTGACCGGGTCCAGCCTGCGGGCATGGGCATACACCGGTGGGCCTGTGGTGGGGATGAAGTGTTCTACCCCGTGCTTAGCAACCTTCGCGGAGAAGGTCGGGTTGGTGAGGGCTGGGAACTCAGCCAGGAGTGCTGAGTAGTCGTCCGTTGAGCGGGCGCGGCACTGCCACGCCATTTTGGCGGGTTGGGGGGGGCCATGGCGCCCGGGACAGGTGACATGGTGTTCATGTCCACGAGGCGGCGCCGAGGCATGTTGACCAACAGGCCGTGGGCGCACAGGAAATCTGCACCGAGGAGCGGGGAGAGCACCTTGGCGGTGATAAACTCCCAGTGGTAGCGGCGGCCTGCGAGGTCGATGGTGATGGTGCGGGTGTCGTACGTCCGGATGTAGGTGCCATTGGCGGCAGCCAGCGCAGGGCCGCGGCCGCCTCGCTGGATCTCGAGGGCGGACGCGGGGATGATGCTGCGCTGCGCGCCCGTGTCGCACAGGAAACGGCGTCCGGAAGCGCTGTCCGTAACGTACAGCAGCGCGCCTGCTTGCCCCACGGCCATTGTGTAGGCCAGTGTGGGGGCGGTTGGAAACGTGCAGGGATGGCTGCAGTGGCGTGTCCGTGCACCGAACCAGGTATGGAAGTAGCAGTAGCCCTGGGTCGGAGGGCTTGGGGGACGTGGGGGCCTGGGGGGCCTCGTGGCCGAGCTGTGTGGCCGCGCGATAGAGGGTGGAGCACACGCCGACGCTGCGGAGGCCAGGTCGGGGGTGACGGCGTGGTTGGAGCTGGCGGACAGGAGCTTATTGGCTTCGTTGGCCAGGGCCTCGAGGTCCGTGAGGCTGGACACCACGATCGCCGGGCGGATGCTGGGAGGTAGTTGACGGATAAAGAGCATGCGGAAGAGGGAGCTGGGCGGTTTCTCGTCGGTCAGAGCAAGCATGTGTGAGAGCAAGTCTGACGGCGTGGAGTCACCGAGGCCCGGGAGGTCGAGGAGGTGGCAGTTGCGCACGAATTGGGAGGCTGTGAATTTTTTAATGAGCGCGGCCTTGAGATGTGCGTACTTGCCTTCCTCCGGAGGGTTTTGCAGTGTTGTCCAGACTTTCGTGATTGTGGAGCTGCCCAGGGAGGCGAGGAGGTAGTCGTACATCGTTGCGTCGGCGGTGATGCCGCGGAGTCGGAATTGCGATTCGGCTTGAAGGAACCAGGCGCTGGCCAGGTTTTCCCAGAACTCCGGCAGCTTCACAGAAACTGCGTTTGTGTCAGCCATGGTTACACTTAGGAGTCGTCCTGAGTGTCGGGGTCACCAATGTAGGAGTCTACGTACTCCTAGCAAAAAATACTGAACTCGGAGAGGTTCAACAGAAAAGGTTTAATTGTTGAGGCTGCATGCTGAACACAAAATGGAGTCACAGACTACACAACGTACAACTCTCTTTCATCAGTGCACAGCTTCGACTGCTCCTCCCCCGCTCTGGGCTTAACTATGTTGCAGATCGAGTTTCTTAAAGGTGTGATCCTTCTTAAAGGCATGACGCCTGATTTATAGTCTACGGACCGGAAAGTGGATTGTGTCCGTTCTGTGATCGGTACGCCACAACCTCCCTATTCTTCCGACCAAAATGTAATACCTCACACTTATCTGTGTTGAACTTAATTTGTCAATTATCTACTCATTCTGCAAGTTCATTAATGTCCTCTGTAATTTGTTGCAAACCTTCTCACTGTTGACTAGCCCCCCCAATTTTGTGTCATCTGCAAATTTAGAAATTGTGTTTTTGATTCCAAAGTCTTAATCGTTAATGTAAATTGTGAACAGCAGTGGTCCCAGCACTGATCCTTGTGGAACATCACCACCCACCTTCTGCCACTGTGAATAGCTACCCTTTACTCCTACTCTCTGCGTTCTGTCCTGAAGCCAGCCAGCAATCCATTCTGCTACTTGTCCCCTGACTGCATTCTCTGACCTTGTTCATCATTAATACTGAGGAAGATTGTGACAAAATACAAGAGGACATTATCAAGCTTGCAGAGTGGGAGGGTAATTAGCAGATACATTTATAGGTGGTGCATTTTGGTAGGAATAATAGGAAGGCCACATACTACTTGGAAAATAAGAGTTTAAATGGGGTAGAGAAGCAAAGGGATCTTGGGGTCCAGATATACAAATCACTAAAAGTAGCGACGCAGGTTAATGAGGCCATAACAGGAGCAAACAATGGATTGGGGTTCATTTCTAGAGGGATAGAATTAAAAAGCAGAAAAGTTATGTTAAACTTGTATCGAACCTTGGTTAGACCACACTTGGCGTACAGTGAACAGTTCTGGTCACCATATTATAAAAAGGATATAGAGGCACTGGAAAAGGTGGAAAAAGGCTTTGCAAGGATGATCCTAGAACTGAGAGGATATACTTATCAGGAAAGGCTGAACAGGCTGGGGCTCTTTTCTCTAGAATAAAGAGAAGGCCGATGGGTGACCTGATCGAGGTCTTTAAGATTATGAAAAGGTTATATAGGGTGGACCTGGAGAAAATGTTTCCACTTGTGGGGCAGTCTAAAACTACAGGTCATAAATATAACACAGTTGTTGAGATACCGCGGCAAACGTGGGAGTCGAGACCAGAGCTATTGAAAACTCAACTGCTTTATTCCAACCACATGACAAACAGGAACTAGAAAAGCCCGCGCATCCACTTAAATACTTCCCAGACAGGAAGTGCTCCCGGCAGCCTGTCCCTGCGGGAAACAAGTTGCTGGAGGAAAGGGCCCCCGGCTGGGGGCTTCTGCTTAGACTGTCTGTGCCGCCGTGAGCGGATTATGTCCAGTGGTGGCGTGTCGCCACAGAGCTCCCCCCAGAATCCGCTTAGGAGGAGTGGACGAGACGTGACGGTGGTCTAATGGTTCTGCCGCAGCGGCTCTGAGTGGTCGCCGGTCTGGTTGGTTGGGTCGGGCGGTTCGCCGCCGGCTGTGCTGGCTTGCCGGGGGGACGGCCTCTAGTTGGAGGCTGGGCCACGGGGACCTGTTCCCCTGGTTCTGTGTGTGCTGGTTTGAGCCGGTCGATGGAGACTGTCTCGACCCTGTCGCTGAGTCGCAGCTTGAAGACCTTGTCCCCGGTTTGTAGTACCTCGTACGGACCGTCGTACGGGGGTCGCAGGGGCCCGTGGTGCGTGTCGTGTCGCATGAAGACGAAGCGCACCTGCTGTAAATTTGGCGGGACGTGAGGTGCGAGTTCGCCGTGTCGGTTGACCGGAAGTGGGGCGAACTGCTGAGCGGAAGAGAAAGAGTCGAGCCGCTGCTGTTCGGCCGACCAAGGCTTGGTAGGCTCCGGAAGGAATTCGCCTGGGACGCGCAGCGGTTGTCCGTAGACTAACTCTGCTGCTGAGGACTGGAGGTCTTCCTTGACCGCGGTGCGTAGGCCGAGTAGCACCCACGGTAGGCGGTCAGTCCAGGTACTGTCCTGCAGGCCTTGAGTGACCTGTGGAAGCGTTCACAAAGTCCGTTGGCCTGCGGGTGGTACGCCGTGGTGCGGTGGAGCGTCACCCCGAGGTTGTGTGCTGTGGCCGTCCAGAGTTCGGAGGTGAACTGGGCGCCTCTGTCGGAGGTTATGTCGGCCGGTACGCCGAACCTCGCAATCCAGGTGTTAACGAACGCCCTGGCGATGTCGGCTGTGGTGGTGGAGGTCAGTGGCACTGCCTCAGGCCAGCGTGTGTAGCGGTCGACCATCGTGAGGAGATAAGTTTGGCCTTGCGATGGTGGCAGGGGACCGACGATGTCGACGTGTACGTGGTCGAAGCGGCGGCTGGGTACCTCGACGTCTCCCAGGGGTGCTTTGGTGTGCAGCTGTACCTTAGCCCATTGGCAGGCGAGGCAGGAGGTGGCCCAAGTCCGAACATCTCTGCTGAGGCCGCGCCAGACGAAGCGCTTGGAGAGGAGTTTGACGGATGCGCGGGAACCCGGGTGAGAGAGCCCGTGGAGCGCGTCGAAGACGCGGCGGCGCCAGGTCTCAGGGACGACCGGCCTGGGTTGGCCGAGTGAGACGTCGCACGTGACTGCCGTGGCTTCGGGCCCGTGCGCGACCTTGGCTAGGCGTAGCCCTGGCAGGCTGGTAGCCGCCGAGAGGAGGTCTGGGTCCGTGAGCTGGGCCGCTGCTAGTTGTGCGTAGTCGACCGCGAGGTGATTCGCACAGACGGCGGGACGGGAAAGGCAGTCGGCGACCACGTTGTCTCTACCGGAGATGTGCTGAATGTCCGTAGTAAACTCGGAGACGGCCACGAGCTGGCGTTGCTGCCTAGCGGACCAGGGTTCGGTGTGCTTGGCCATCGCGTATGTGAGTGGCTTGTGGTCCACATACGCGGTGAAGGGGCGGCCTTCCAGGAGGAACCTGAAATGGCGGACCGACAGGTGGAGTGCGAGAAGCTCGCGGTCGAAAGTGGAGTATTTGACCTCCGGGGGGCGCAGTTGGCGGCTGTAGAAGGCAAGTGGCTGCCACGCGCCATTGACCCACTGCTCGAACGCGGCCCCGACCGCGTGGTCGGAGGCGTCGGTGGTGAGCGCGACCCGGGCATCGGCCCTCGGGTGCGCGAGCAGAGTGGCGTCGGCGAGCACGTTTTTGGTGGCGTCGAAGGCGGCTGCCGTGTCAGTGGTCCAGTCTATGTCCATCTTGCCGGATTTTCCTCGGAGGGAGTCGTATAGGGGCTTCATGAGGGCTGCGGCTCTGGGGATGAACCTGTTGTAGAAGTTCACCATCCCGAGGAACTCCTGGAGGCCCTTGATGGTTGTGGGGTGGGGGAATTGCTGGACGGCCTGCACCTTGTTGGGCAGGGGGACGGCCCCAGCAGGGGTGATGTGGTGACCGAGAAAATCGATCTCGGTTAGGCCGAATTGGCACTTCGCCGGGCTGAGGATGAGCCCGTGTTGGGCTAGGCGCCCGAACAGGATGCGAAGGTGTTCGAGGTGTTCCTGTTTGGAGGAGCTGGCCACGAGAATGTCGTCTAGATAGACGAATAGGAAGTTCAGGTCCCGGAGGACTGAGTCCATAAGGCGCTGGAAAGCCTGTGCTGCATTCTTGAGGCCGAAGGGCATCCTCAGGAACTCGAACAGGCCGAATGGGGTGATGACGGCCGTTTTGGGGATGTCCGCGGGGTGTATGGGGACTTGGTGGTAACCGCGCACCAGGTCAACTTTGGAAAAGACGGTTCGTCCGGCCAGTCGGGCCGAGAAGTCCTGGATGTGTGGCACCGGGTATCGATCGGGGGTGGTGGCGTCGTTGAGGCGGCGGTAGTCCCCGCAAGGGCGCCAGCCTCCGCCGGGCTTGGGGGCGATGTGGAGGGGCGAGGCCCAAGGGCTGCTGGAGCGGCGGATGATGCCGAGTTGTTCCATGTTGGTGAACTCGGCCCGCGCGATTTCCAGCTTGGCCGGGTTGAGTCTGCGGGCGTGGGCAGAAACAGGGGGGCCGGTGGTGGGGATATAGTGTTCCACACCGTGCTTGGCGGTTTTGGCCGAAAAGGTCGGGTTAGTGAGGGCGGGAAACTCAGCTAGGAGTGCCGAGTAGTCGTCCGTGGCTCTGGCGAGGCAGTAGGTCGTCAGGCCGGCCGAACGGGCCGGGGTAAAGGCGCCGGGGATGGGGGCCATAGTGTTGATGTCGACGAGGCGGTGCCTTGGAATGTCGACAAGGAGGCCGTGGGCGCGTAGGAAGTCGGCGCCGATGAGTGGGCAGAGGACCTTGGCTGTGAGGAACTCCCAGCGGTAGCGGCGGCCCGCGAGGTCGAGCGTGACCATGCGGGTGCCATATGTGCGGATTTCAGAGCCGTTGGCTGCAGCCAGTGTGATACCCCGTGTGCCGCGTTGGATCTCGAGGGCGGAGGCGGGGGTGATGCTGTGCTGGGCCCCTGTGTCGCACAGAAATCGGCGGTTGGTTCTGTCGTCAGTGACGTACAGTAGGGGCTCCTTCCGCCCCGCAGCCATCGCGGGGGCCGGTGCGGGGGGGGGTTTGAAGGAACACGGTGGCGTGCAGCGTTGAGCCCTAGCGCCAAAACGGGTGTGGTAGTAGCAGTGACCCGGAGTGGTAGGGCGGCCGGGCCTAGCGGCCCGGGAAGACCGCGTGGTCGTTGCCGTGAGGTCGGGCGCGACGTCGCGAGCGGCCTGTGCAGAGAGCAGCCGGTCGGCCTTTTCGGCTATATCATTCAGGTCCGTGGAGTCAGACTCCACAATGAGCGGGCGGATGCTGGCGGGGAGCTGCCGAATGAAAAGCGTGCGAAAAAGGGCGCCGGGATTTTTGTCGTCTGAGAGGGACAGCATGTGGGAAAGCAGGTCTGATGGTGAAGCGTCACCAAGGCCGGGGAGGTCCAGGAGTTGGCAGTGGCGCTGGTAAGAGGACGTTTGAAATTTTTTAAGTAGCGCAGCCTTCAGATGTTCGTACTTGCCCTCCGTTGGTGGATTCTGCAGCGCTGCCCAAACCTTGGGGACTGTAGCGTAGGTGAGCGAGGCGACGAGGTAGTCGTACTTCGTGGCGTGGACTGTAATGCCTTTCAGCCGGAATCTGGACTCAGCTTGAACGAACCAGGCTTCGGCGAGGTTCTCCCAAAAGTCTGGTAATTTAACCGTGACTGCGTTTGTATCCGCCATGCTAGCTTAGGATTCATCCTGAGCGTCGGGGTCACCAGTGTTGAGATACCGCGGCAAACGTGGGAGTCGAGACCAGAGCTATTGAAAACTCAACTGCTTTATTCCAACCACATGACAAACAGGAACTAGAAAAGCCCGCGCATCCACTTAAATACTTCCCAGACAGGAAGTGCTCCCGGCAGCCTGTCCCTGCGGGAAACAAGTTGCTGGAGGAAAGGGCCCCCGGCTGGGGGCTTCTGCTTAGACTGTCTGTGCCGCCGTGAGCGGATTATGTCCAGTGGTGGCGTGTCGCCACACAGTCTCTAATAAATCCAATGGGGAATTCAGGAGAAACTTCTTTACCCAAAGAGAGATAAGAATGTGGAACGTGCTACCACAAGGAGTAGTTGAGGTGAATAGCACAGATACATTCATGGGGAAGGTAGATAAGCACATGAGGGAGAAAGGAATAGAAGGATATGCTAATAGGGTTAGATGAAGAGTGGTGGGAGGAGACTCGTGTGGAGCAGAAACACTGGCAGTGACCAGTTGGGCCGAATGGCCTGTTCCTGTGCTGTAGACTCTGTAATTCTATGTAACTCTGTGTAACTATGTCTTCTGACTCCTGACGTAGCTGGAAAAGCTTTTACTATTATTACCACAATTGTGCACCATCTTCCAAAAGATCTCTTAGCCTCTCTAATGGCTGCTTTTGACTCCCTCAATTGTGGGTGATATTTGTCCCTATTCTCCTATAAACTGAACTCACCTTGATCTGAACTGGGTTCAATGTAAGACAGTTCGGGGAGTCAGGAGTCATTCACCCGAAGACCTATGCTGGCCGGTAAAACCCCAGACGGTTCCTCAATAAGGATTCCTCTGGTTCCTCGCCATATATTTGACAGGATAACGAAACCCAGCTTTCTTACCGTCCACTCCTGGAGGCCCCACTCCCTGAGCCTACAACCTTCAGCAGGGTCAGTGGTGGAGTTCCATAACGGGAGTGATCCCAGAGTAACTGTCGGGATCGCACTCCCATGGATGTTCCGGGTCGTGTATTTTTAGTTGTCCTGGTGTCTAACACACACACATCAATAAAACAGGGAATTCCTGGAAACACGCTGCAGGTCCTTCTTTATCTGGAGATCAAATGTCTGTTGTATAATTGTACCAGCAGTTACCAGGCTCCTGTGAACTCCTCCCTCTGCTATTTTAATGTGGACTTTAACCAATTTATTTTAAACAGGTTCATTTTAATCGAATTAACGCCTGCCTTAAAATGGTAGACTCAGGACTGTCACACAAACACGTTAAATCTTCATAGAATAATTACCACAGTCATTTTTAGACTAGAAACTTAAACCTGCCGTTTCACTTTCAGTCGGGAACTGATCGCAGTTTGACCCCAATCTCTGATTTGACAGCACATTTCCAGCATTCGCCGTTCTTCCAGACTCTAAACACAGTTGTAAAGGAGCTTTCTGTTCTGTGCCTAGGAGCTCTGAACCATGGAAGAGAGCGGCTGGGACACATTTCTTACACACCCCAAGATTAACTCACATGGGGACTTTGCTGTCAGTGAAGAGAGACGAGAAAGACCAAAGTGCCGTTTGCCCCTCTCAGTGTGGCCCTGAAGGACTGTGTCCAGGCTGAAGTTCTATTCCCGCCGTACGATCCTCCCCCAGATTGTCCTTTCTCATAGAGTCATAGAGTAATACAGCACAGAAAGAGGCCCTTCGGCCCATCGTGTCTGTGCCGGCCATCAAGCCCTGTCTAATCTAATCCCATTTTCCAGCACTTGGTCCGTAGCCTTGTATGCTATGGCGTTTCAAGTGCTCATCTAAATGCTTCTTGAATGTTGTGAGGGTTCCTGCCTCTACCACCCTTTCAGGCAGTGAGTTCCAGATTCCAACCACCCTCTGGGTGAAAAAGTTTCTCCTCAAAACCTCCTGCCCCTTACCTTGAAACTATGCTCCCTGGTTATTGACCCCTCTACTAAGGGGAAAAGTTACTTTCTATCTACCCTATCTACGCCCCCCATATATTTGTACACCTCAATCAGGTCCCCCCTCAGCCTTCTCTGCTCTAAGGAAAACAACCCCAGCCTGTCCAGTCTCTCTTCATAGCTGAAGCGCTGCAGCCCAGGTAACATCCTGGTGAATCTCCTCTGCAACCTCTCCAGTGCAATCACATCCTTCCTATAGTGTGACGACCAGAACTGCACACAGTATTCCAGCTGTGGCCTAACTAGTGTTCTGTATAGCTCCATCATAACCTCCCTGCTCTTATATTCTATGCCTCGGCAAAGGAAGGGAAGTATCACATATGCCTTCTTAACCACCTTATCCACCTGTCCTGCTGCCTTCAGGGATCTATGTACATGCATACCAAGGTCCCTCTGATCCTCTGTCCTTCCTAGGGTCCTACCATTCATTGTGTATTCCCTTGCCTTGTTAGTCCTCCCAAAATGCATCACCTCACACTTTTCAGGGTTAAATTCCATTTGCCACTGTTCTGCCCATCTGACCAACCCGTCGATATCGTCCTGTAGCCTGAGGCTTCCCTCTTCGCTATTTACCACTCCACCAATTTTCGTGTCATCTGCAAACTTACTGATCATACCTCCTACATTCATATCTAAGTCATTAATGTACACTACAAACAGCAAGGGACCCAGAACCGATCCCTGCGGTACACCACTGGACACAGGCTTCCAGTCACAAAAACAACCTTCGACCATCACCCTCTGCCTCCTGCCACTAAGCCAATTTCGGATCCAATGTGCCAAATTGCCCTGGATCCCATGGGCTCTTGCCTTCTTGACCAGTCTCCCATGTGGGACTTTGTCTAAAGCCTTACTGAAGTCCATGTAGACTACATCAACTGCATTACCCTCATCCACACACCTAGTCACCCCCTCGAAAAATTCAATCAAATTGGTTAGACATGATCTCCCCCTGACAAAGCCATGCTGACTATCCTTGATAAATCCTGGCCTCTCCAAGTGGAGACTAATTCTGTCCCTCAGAATTGTTTCCAATAATTTCCCTACCACTGATGTTAGGCTCACTGGCCTGTAATTCCCTGGTTTATCCCTACTACCCTTCCTGAATAATGGTACTACGTTAGCTGTCCTCCAGTCCTCTGGCACCTCCCCTGTGGCCAGAGAGGTTCTGAAAATTTGTGTCAGAGCCCCTGCAATCTCCTTCCTTGCCTCACAGAGCAAGCTGGGATACATCTCATCTGGGCCTGGGGATTTATCCACTTTTAAGCCCCCTAAAACCACTAGTACCTCCTCCCTCTCAATGCTAATTTGTTCACGTAAATCACAATCCCCCTGCCTGATTTCTATGCCTACATCATCCTTCTCCAAAATGAACGCAGATGCAAAATATTCATTTAAAACCTCACCTACATCTTCTGGCTCTACACACAGATTGCCACTTTGGTCCCAAATGGGCCCTACTCTTTCCCTGGTTATCCTCTTGCCATTAATATACTTATAAAACACCTTGGGATTTTCCTTTATTTTGCCCACCAGTGTTTTTTCATGCCCCCTCTTCGCTCTCCTAATTTCTTTTTTAAGTACCCTCCTGCACTTTCTATACTCCTCTAGGGCTTCCACTGTTTTTAGTTCTGTGTATCTGCCAAAAGCCTCCCTTTTTTTCCTAATCCATTCTTGTATATCCCTTGACATCCAGGGTTCCCTGGACTTGCTGGTCCCACCCTTGACCTTTACAGGAACATGTTGGCATTGTACTCTCTCTATTTCCTTTCTGTAAGAAGTCACACAACACCAGGTTATAGTCCAACAGCTTTATTTGAAATCACAAGCTTTCGGAGCGCTGCTCCTTCTTCAGGTGAAGTGGAGAAATGCATAAAGACACAGCTTATATAGTCAGAGAATAATGTCAGATGTTTACAGGTAACCTTTCCAACTGCCATTTATCACACCTCGGCAGAGAGATAATCACAGCAGTCAAAGGTGTGAATGGTGTCCAAACAGGTCAGACAGTTTTTTTGTTTTTCATACAGACCCCAGCATCTGCAATATTTGACCCCTTGTGACCCCACCTCATTGTTCTTTGATGTACTGTTTCCCTGACTGACCTGTTTGGACACCATTCACACCTTTGACTGCTGTGATTATCTCTCTGCCGAGGTGTGATAAATGGCAGTTGGAAAGGTTACCTGTAAACATCTGACATGATTCTCTGACTATATAAGCTGTGTCTTTATGCATTTCTCCACTTCACCTGAAGAAGGAGCAGCGCTCCGAAAGCTTGTGATTTCAAATAAAGCTGTTGGACTATAACCTGGTGTTGTGTGACTTCTTACATTTGTCCACCCCAGTCCAACTCCGGCATCTCCACACCATATTTCCTTTCTGAATGACTCCCACTGCTCTGATGTTGATTTTCCGACAAGTAGATGATCCCAGTCCACTTTGGCCAGATCCTGCCTTATCATATTAAAATCGGCCTTCCCCCAATTTAGAACCTTTATTTCCGGTCCATCTTTGTCCTTTTCCATGACTACCTTAAATCTCACCAAATTATGGTCACTGTCACCAAAATGCTCTTCTACTGACACTTCTGTGTCTGCGTGGGCCTGCGTGGGAACACTGAGCATCGGCGGCAGTTAAAACCGGCGGCAGTGAGTGAGGAGCAGCCCGACCAGAGCGGGCCTGCGTGGGAACACTGAGCATCGGCGGCAGTTAAAACCGGCGGCAGTGAGCGAGGAGCAGCCCGACCAGAGCGGGCCTGCGTGGGAACACTGAGCATCGGCGGCAGTTAAAACTGGCGGCAGTGAGTGAGGAGCGGCCCGACCAGAGCGGGCCTGCGTGGGAACACTGAGCATCGGCAGCAGTTAAAACCGGCGGCAGTGAGCGAGGAGCAGCCCGACCAGAGCGGGCCTGCGTGGGAACACTGAGCATCGGCGGCAGTTAAAACCGGCGGCAGTGAGCGAGGCCCGACCAATTCAACAGCAGGGGAGAGAGGTAAAAAGTAATCAAAGTGTGACGTCACCAGGAAGCAGGTAAGTGATTGGTTGGTGAGTATTTCTCTCTTTTTTTTAAACTTTAACTCTGGTTTATAGTTTCTAAGGTCTCTCTAGTGTAGCAGGGACTGTTGGTGAACCAGTTAACTGTAGTGTAATTAGTGGGATTGATTGATTTAATTTAAATTCAATTAATTAAAGGGTAAGTCATGGCAGGACAGCCGGGCCCCGTGATCTGCTCCTCCTGCGATATGTGGGAACTCAGGGACACTTCCTGTGTCCCTGACAACTACATGTGCAGGAAGTGCATCCAGCTGCAGCTACTGACAGACCACATTGCGGCGCTGGAGCTGCGATTGGATACATACTGGAGCGTTCACGATGCTCAGGACATCGTGAATAGCACATTTACAGAGTTGGACACACCGCAGGTCGAGGTTGGACAGGAAGAAAGGGAACGGGTGACCAACAGGCAGAGTACTAGGTGCAGGCAGGTAGTGCAGGGGTCCCCTGTGGCCATCCCCCTCTCCAACAGATACAACACTTTGAGTACTGTTGGGGGGGATGGCTTATCAGAGGAAGGCAGCAGCAGCCAACTTCCTGGCACCAGGGGTGGCTCTGCTGCACAGAATGGGAGGAAAAAGAGGGGTAGAGCTATAGTAATAGGGGATTCAATTGTAAGGGGAATAGATAGGCATTTCTGCAGCGCAAACGAGACTCCAGGATGGTGTGTTGCCTCCCTGGTGCAAGGGTCAAGGATGTCTCCGAGCGGCTGCAGAACATCTTGGAAGGGGAGGGTGAACAGCCAGTTGTCGTGGTGCATATCGGCACCAACGATAAAGGTAAAAAGCGGGATGAGGTCCTAAAAGCAGAATATAGGGAGTTAGGAGATAAATTACAAAACAGGACCTCAAAGGTAGTAATCTCAGGATTGCTACCAGTGCCACGTGCTAGTCAGAGTAGAAATAGAAGGATACTTCAGATGAATACATGGCTAGAGGAATGGTGCCAGGGGGAGGGATTCAAGTTCCTGGGACATTGGAACCGGTTCTGGGGGAGGAGGGACCAGTTCAAACCGAACGGATTGTACCTGGGCAGGGCTGGAACCGATGTCCGAGGGGGAGTGTTTGCTAGTGCTGTGGGGGAGGGTTTAAACCAAAATGGCAGGGGGTTGGGAACCTGAGCAGGGAGACAGAGGAAAGGGAAACAAGGATAAAAGCAAAAGATAGGAAGGAGAAAAACAAAAGTGGCAGTCAGAGAAATCAATGGTTTAAATCAAACATGGCCACAGTAAATAATAATTCTAATAGGTCTAAGAGCATTAAAAAAACAAGCCTGAAGGCTTTGTGTCTTAATGCGAGGAGCATTTGTAATAAGGTGGATGAATTGGCTGCACAAATAGAAGTAAATAAATACGATTTGGTTGTGATTATGGAAACGTGGCTCAAGGAAGGCCAGGACTGGGAACTCAACATCCAGGGGTATTCGCTATTCAGGAAAGATAGGCAAAGAGGAAAGGGAGGTGGGGTAGCATTACTGGTTAAAGAAGGGATTAACACAATTGTAATGAAGGATATTAGCTCTGATGAGGTGGAATCTGTATGGGTAGAATTGAGAAATACTAAGGGGGAAAAAACGTTAGTGGGTGTGGTTTATAGACCTCCAAACAGTAAGGCGGAGGTTGGGGATGGCATTAAAAGAGAAATTAAAGAAGCGTGCAATAAGGGCACAGCAGTCATCATGGGTGACTTTAATCTACATATAGATTGGGCCAACCAAATTAGTAACAATACTGTGGAGGAGGAATTCCTGGAGTGTTTACGGGATGGTTTCCTGGACCAATATGTCGAGGAACCAACCAGAGATCAGGCCATCTTAGACTGGGTATTATGTAACGAGAAAGGATTAATTAGCAATCTTGTTGTACGAGGCCCCTTGGGTCGGAGCGATCATAATATGATCGAATTCTTCATTAAGATGCAGAACGAAGTAGTTGAATCGGAGACTAGGGTCCTCAATTTAAATAAAGGAAACTACGATGGTCTGAGGAGCGAGTTGGGTAGGATTGATTGGGGAATGGCCCTCAAAGGGTTGCCGGTGGATAGGCAATGGCAAACATTCAAAGACCGAATGGATGAACTACAGAATTTGTTCATCCCAGTTTGGCATAAAAATAAAACAAAAAAGGTGACCCAACCGTGGCTAACAAGGGAAATTAGGGATAGCATAAGGTCCAAGGAGAGGGCATACAAATTGGCCAGAAAAAGCAATAATCCTGAGCATTGGGAGCAGTTTAGTGTTCAACAAAGGAGGACAAAGGGATTAATTAAGAAAGGGAAAATAGAATATGAGAGTAAGCTTTCAGGGAACATAAAAACTGACTGTAAAAGCTTTTATAGATATGTGAAGAGAAAAAGATTGGTGAAGTCAAGCGTAGGTCCCTTGCAGTCAGAATCGGGGGAATTTATAATGGGGAACAAAGAAATGGCAGACCAACTAAATACATATTTTGGTTCTGTCTTCACAAAGGAGGACACATATAACCTCCCAGAGATGCAGGGGAGCATAGGGTCTGATGAAAGGGTGGAACTGAAAGAAATAAGTATTTGTAGGGAAATGGTGTTAGGAAAATTGATGGGACTGAAGGCCGATAAATCCCCAGGGCCTGATAATCTACATCCCAGGGTACTTAAGGAAGTGGCCCTAGAAATAGTAGATGCATTGCTGGTCATCTTCCAGAACTCGATAGACTCTGGAACGGTACCCATGGATTGGCGGGTAGCTAATGTTACCCCACTATTCAAAAAAGTTGGTAGAGAAAAGGCAGGGAATTATATACCGGTAAGCTTGACATCGGTAGTGGGAAAAATGCTAGAGTCCATTATAAAAGATGTAATAGCAGAGCACTTGGAAAGCAGTGACTGGATCGGACAAAGTCAACATGGATTTACAAAAGGTAAATCATGCTTGACTAATCTACTGGAATTTTTTGAGGATGTAACTGGTAAAATAGATAAGGGAGAACCAGTGGATGTGGTGTATTTGAACTTTCAGAAGGCTTTCGATAAGGTCCCGCATAAGAGGTTAGCGTGCAAAATTAAGGCACATGGGATTGGGGGCAAGGTATTGACTTGGATAGAGAACTGGTTGGCGGACAGAAAGCAAAGAGTTGGAATAAACGGGTCGTTTTCCAAGTGGCAGGCAGTGACTAGTGGGGTACCGCAAGGATCGGTCCTAGGACCCCAGCTGTTCACAATATATATTAATGATCTGGACGAGGGAATTGGATGTAATATCTCCAAATTTGCAGATGACACAAAGCTGGGTGGGAGGGTATGCTGTGAGGAGGATGTCGTGAAACTCCAGCACGATTTGGACAGGTTGGGTGATTGGGCAGAAACATGGCAAATGCACTATAATGTGGATAAATGTGAGGTTATCCACTTTGGTGGCAAAAACAGGAAGGCAGATTATTATTTGAATGGCAATAGATTGGGAGAAGGGGAAGTGCAAAGAGACCTGGGTGTTCTTGTACACTGAAGGTAAGCATGCAGGTGCAGCAGGCGGTTAAGAAGGCAAATGGTATGTTGGCCTTCGTAGCAAGAGGGTTCGAGTACAAGAACAAGGATGTCTTGCTGCAGTTGTACAGGGCCTTGGTGAGACCACACCTTGAGTATTGTGGGCAGTTTTGGTTGCCTTACCTGAGGAATGACGTTCTTGCCATGGAAGGAGTGCAGCGAAGATTCACCAGGCTGATACCTGGGATGGCAGGAATGACGTATGTGGAGAGATTGTGTCGATTGGGCTTATACTCACTGGAGTTTAGAAGATTGAGAGGGGATCTCATCGAAACCTATAAAATTCTGTCAGGCCTGGACAGACTAGATGCAGGAAGGATGTTTCTGATGGCCGGGGAGTCCAGAACCAGGGGTCATAATCTAAGGATAAGGGGTAAGCCATTTAGGACTGAAATGAGGAGGAATTTCTTCACCCAGAGAGTGGTGAACCTGTGGAATTCTCTGCCACAGAGGGCGGTGGAGGCCAGTTCATTAAGTATATTCAAGAAAGAGTTGGAAACATTTCTTAAGGCTAAAGGGATTAAGGGATATGGGGAGAAGGCAGGGACAGGGTACTGAATTTGGATGATCAGCCATGATCTCATTGAATGGCGGAGCAGGCTCGAAGGGCTGAATGGCCGACTCCTGCTCCTATCTTCTATGTTTCTATGTTAGTAGTGAGCTCCAGCCAGGTGATGCTAAACACTCAGGTGAGAAGACAAAAATCTACAAAAATGCATTGAAAACAAAGCTGATTTATTTGACACATATCCGGAATATTAAACACCAGCCCAGTTATAGGGTTATTAACTTCAGCAGAAACAAAACCCAACTGTCAGAATGAACAAGGTTCAGTCCTGGATGTGATTAACAGCAGCAACAACAGCAGAATCCAACCCCTGCAGTCACTTGTGAACTGGCTGGTGTCTCAGCAGGTTGGATGACCGATTGAATCCCTCCCCTCCCACGGAGCAGGTGAACGGCCTCTCCCCAGTGTGAACTGGCTGGTGTTGCAGCAGGTGGGATGACCGAGTGAATCCATTTCCACACACGGAGCAGGTGAACGGCCGCTCCCCGGTGTAACTGCATCGATGAGTTTCCAGGTGGGATGGGGAATTGAATCCTTTCCCACAGCCCCCACATTTCCATGGTTTCTCTATGGTGCGGGTGTCCTTGTGTCTCTGCAGGTTGGACAATCGGTTGAAGCCTCGTCCACACACAGAACACATGTACGGTTTCTCCCCGCTGTGAATGGTGCGATGATTTTTCAGGCTGTGTTAAAGCTCTTCCCACAATCAGTGCACTGGAACACTCTCACTCAGTGTGTGTGTCTCGGTGCTTTTCCAGTCACACTGATGTTTGAAATCTTTTCCCACAGACAGAACAGAGAAAAAGGCCAATGATATTCAGGTCCTGATGAATCAAGTGACTGTCAGATCGTGTTGTGATGGGGCAAGTTATTGACTTGGATAGAAAACTGGTTGGCAGACAGAAAGCAAAGAGTTGGAATAAACGGGTCTTTTTCCAAGTGGCAGGCAGTGACTAGTGAGGTACCACAGGGATTGGTCCTTGGACCCCAGCTATTCACAATATATATTAATGATCTAGACAAGGGAACTAGGTGTAATATCTCCAAGTTTGCAGACGACACAAAAGTGGGTGGACATGTGTGCTGTGAGGAGGATGCCGAGAAACTCCAGGATGATTTGAACAGGTTGGGTGATTGGGCAGAAGCATGGCAGATGCAATATAACGTGGATAAATGTGAGGTTATCCAGTTTGGTGTCAAAAACAGGAAGGCAAATTATTATCTGAATGGCAATAGATTGGGAGAAGGGGAAGTGCAACGAGACCTGGGTGTCCTTGTGCACCAGTCGCTGAAGGTAAGCATGCAGGTGCAGCAAGCGGTGAAGAAGGCAAGTGGTATGTTGGCCTTCGTAGTGAGAGGGTTCGAGTACAGGAACAAGGATGTCTTGCTGCAGTTGTACAGGGCCTTGGTGAGACCACATCTTGAGCATTGTATGCAGTTTTGGTCGCCTTATCTGAGGAAAGATGTCCTTGCCATGGAGGGAGTGCAGCAAAGATTCACCAGGCTGATACCTGGGATGGCAGGAATGACGTATGAGGAGAGATTGGGTCGATTGGGCTTATACTCGCTGGACTTTAGAAGAATGAGAGGGGATCTCATTGAAACTTATAAAATTCTAACAGGACTAGACAGACTAGATGCAGGAAGGATGTTCCTGATGGTTGGGGAGTCCAGAACCAGGGGTCACAGTTTAAGGATAAGGGGTATGCCATTTAGGACAGAGATGAGGAGGAATTTCTTCACCCAGAGAGTGGTGAACCTGTGGAATTCTCTACCACAGAAGGCAGTAGAGGCCAATTCATCAAATATATTCAAGAAGGAGTTAGATATATTTCTTAAGGCTAAAGGGATCAAGGGATATGGGGAGAAGGCAGGGACAGGGTACTGAATTTGGATGATCAGCCATGATCTCATTGAATGGCAGAGCAGGCTCGAGGGGCCGAATGACCTACTCCTGCTCCTATCTTCTATGTTTCTATGTTTGGTTTGAGTTTCCCGTCTTTAAATCCTCCCCTTCTAACAGCCTGTAAAAGGAGTTTACAAAAGTCATCACTGTAAGTACAGGATAGAAATTCAGAACAGACAATTCTAGTTTCTATGTAACATTCTTTCCTCTCTTGTTCCCCCAAAGTTGTAAATCCCCGTCCCACACACTCTTCCTCCTCCCTATGCTGAAATGCAAACCCATCGTGCCATCTCCAACATTTCTTTCCTCCACTCCCAGTTTTCCCCCTCCCTCTGCTCTGGTTGGGTTCGGTTCTACACCCGCCATGTGCAGAGTGAGAATAAAATCAATGCGTCAATGATTGTGTCTCCGAATCACTGGGACCCTGAAGCCCCGCCCGCTCTCTGTTCCTGTACAAAGATGGCCGTGCATGCGCCGTGCTGCAGGTAGAACCAAGTTGGCGGCGCATAACCCGGGCCTGCCAACGAGAAAAAGCCTCACCGCTGCCGTCCGGCGGAACACAGACCGGGTCGCTGGATCTCATTCTGGCCTGAGGCCATTCTCCAACTTTATAAACCCTGCGGCGCGGCCTACGCACAGGTTATTAATCTCCCGACCCCACCGACCTGCAGCTCCGCCCGGCGACTGCCCGAGCCTTTCTTTGTAAAGTCGGCGAGGGACACGTGACCCGGGCCCACGGCCTGATTGACGGGAGCTTCCGACCAATAGGGAGCGAGCGGGGCGGGGCTGGAAGAGCGAGCCGGCAGCGGGTCCTCCAACCAATCGGGGAGCCCGAGGGGCGGGACTAGCGCCGGCTGATTGCCTGATCCGCAGGGCAGCGAGTTTCTCCAGTCTCTTGTTCAGGGCCCGGGGCCAGGGGAGGCTGTGGGCCTTTATTCCCCTTATTGCACACAAGGCTCTTTGTCTCACAACACACTGGCTCAGCTTTTAATAGAGACTTTTTAAATTCATCAATAAAAGCAAATAAACCTGGATGCTTCTGAAGAATAAACTTTGTAATATTTAGGAGTAAAAGTACAAGTTTCTTTCCCTCTGTGGAATTTATCAGTTTCAGGAAACAACAACAACCACTTGTATTTATAAAGCACCTTTAATGTAGTAAAACGTCCCAAGGCTCTTCACAGGATCATTATAAAACAAAATTTGACACCGAGCCACATAAGGAGATATTTGGGCCGATGGTCAAAGAGGTAGGTTTTAAGGAGCATCTTAAAGAAGGAGAGAGGTAGAGAGACGGAGAGGTTTAGGGAAGGAATTCCAGAGCTTAGGGCCCAGGCAACTGAAGGCACAGCCACCAATGCTGGAGCGATTAAAATCGGGGATGCTCAAGAGGCCAGAATTCGAGGAGCGTAGATATCTCGGGGGGTTGTGGGGCTGGAAGAGATTACAGGGATAGGGAGGGGCGAGGCCATGGAGGGATTTGAAAACAAGGATGAGAATTTTAAGGATGAGACACTTGAGGAAAAGGAGGGAGTGGGGGAGGTTCAAGCCCTTATGGGACAGGGTCGCTAATTTTGTTCTGCAACAGTTACTGGGACAGACTGTATCTCCCCCTCTCCTCCACACAGGGTTTTGTGGTAGTTAAAGGGACAGTGATTCTCCTTGTTCTGTGAGATTGTAATTAAAGGGACAATACTCTGAGATGGCTGCGAACTTTTAGCGTTGCCAGCCTTTCTAAAACATCTTCCTTTCTTTGAAGATCTGTGTGAACTCGCTGGTGACTCAGCAGGTTGGATGACCTCTGAAACCTCTTTGCACAGTCAGAACATTTAAAGGGTCTCTCATCGGTTCTGGGGCAGGAGGGATCTGGTTAACAGTGATCACAATATCATTGGGTTTAAAGTAGTTATGGAAAGGGACAAAGAAAATTCAACGGTGAAAATACCCAGCTGGAAGAAAGCCAATTTCAGTGATTTGCGAAGGGATTGAGCACAGGTGGACTGGAAACAAAGGAAAACAGTGAATGACCAATGGCAGGCCTTCAAGGCTGAGATAGTTCAGGTACAAACCAAGCATATTCTCATACGGAGGAAAGACGGGGCATCCAAAGCTAGAGCTCCCTGGATGAGAAAGGATATCGAGGTTAGAAAAAAACAGAAAAAGGTTTACAACAAATGTCAGGTACAGAATACAGTCAAAAACCAGGCAGAATACAGAGAGTGCGGGGGAAAATGTAACAATATAAGGGCAAAGAGACAATATGAAAAAAGATTAGAGGGTAACATAAAAGAGAACCTAAAAATCTTCTATAAACATATGAAAAGTAAAAGGATAGTTAAAGGAATGGTGGGGCCGATTAGGGACCAAATAGGAGCTCATCATACGGAGGCAGAGGGCGTGGCTGAGGTACTGAATGAGTACTTAGCATCTGTCTCCACAAAAGAAGAGGATGAAGTTAATGTCGCAGTAGAGGAAGGGAGAGTAGAGAAATTGGATAAAAATAGATAGAAAGGAGGTGCTCAATAGGTTGTCATCACTCAAAGTTAACAAGTCACCCGGTCCAGATGGGTTGTTCAGGGAAGCTAGGGTGGAGATAGCAGAAGCTCTGACCACAATCTTTCAATCTCCCTCAGATATATGGGAGTGGTGCCAGAGGACTGGAGGATTACAAATGTTACACCCCTGTTTAAAAAAGGGGAGAGGGATAAACCTGGTAACTACAGGCCAATCAGTCTAATGTCAGTGGTGGGTGAACGACTAGAAACCATTGTCAAGGACAAAATTAATACTCACTTGGAGAGGTATGGGTTAATAAGGGGCAGCCAGTATGGATTTCTTAAAGGTAAATCGTGTCTGACTAAACTGATTGAGTTCTCTGATGAAGTAACAGAGGGTTGATGAAGGTAGTGCAGCAGATGTTGTATATATGGACTTTCAAAAGGCATTTGATAAAGTACCACATAAGAGACTTACTCAGAAAATAGAAGCACAGGGAATTAAAGGGCTGATGGTAATTTGGGTGTATAATTGGCTAAGGGAGAGGAGACAGTGAGTAGTGCTGAGGGATGTTTTTCTGACTGGAGGGAAGTATGCAGTGGGTTCCCCCAGGGGTCGGGATTAGGACCATTGCTTTTCTTGTTATATATACCTGACCTGGACTTGGGTATAGGTGTCCAATTTCAAAGTTTACGGATGATACAAAACTTGGCAACGTAGTAAATAGTGAGCATAGTAGTAGCAGACTTCAGAAGGACAGAGACAGACTGTGAAATGAGCAGACACAAGGCAGATGAAATTAAATGAGGATAAGTGTGAAGTGATGCACTTTGGGAGAAACAACAGGGAGAGGCCGTATAATCTAAATGGGACTATTTTGAGGGGGTGCAAGAGCAGAGGGACCTGGGGGTCCATATTCACAAATCTTTGAAAGTGCCACGGCAAGTTGGTGAGATGGTTCAGAAAGCGTATGGGATACTTGGCTTTGTAAATAGGGCCATTGAATACAAAAACAAGGAAGTTACACTAAACCTTTACAAATCACTGGTTAGAAACATAGAACAGGAGGAGGCCATTCAGCCCCTCGAGCCTGTTCCACCATTCAATGAGATCATAGCTGATCTGTGACCTAACTCCATACACCCGCCTTTGGCCCATATCCCTTAATACCTTTGGGTAACAAAAACCTATCAATCTCAGATTTAAAATTAACAGTTGATCTCTCATCAATTGCCGTTTGCGGAAGAGAGTTCCAAACTTCTACCACCCTTTGTGTGTAGAAGTGTTTCCTAATTTCACTCCTGAAAGGTCTGGCTCTAATTTTTAGACTATGTCCCCAGTCCTAGAATCCCCAACCAGCGGAAATAGTTTCTCTCTATCTACCCTATCTGTTCCCCTTAATATCCTGAAAACTTCGATCAGATCACCCCTTAACCTTCTAAATTCCAGGGAATACAACCCTAATTTGTGAAATCTCTCCCCGTAACTTAACCCTTGAAGTCCGGGTATCATTCTGGTAAACCTACGCTGCACTCCCTCCAAGGCCAATATATCCTTCCTAAGGTGTGGTGCCCAGAACTGCTCACAGTACTCCAGGTGTGGTCTAACCAGGGTTTTGTACAGCTGCCGGGTTTTGGCCTCAGCTGGAGTCTTGTGTACAGTTCTGGGCACCACACTTTAGGAAGGATGTCAAGGCCTTGGAGAGGGTACAGAGGAGGTTGACCAGGATGGTACCAGGGATGAGGGACTTCAGTTATGTGGAGAGATTGGAGAAGCTGGGATTGTTCTCCTTAGAGCAGAGAAGGTTAAGAGGAGACCTAATAGAGATATTCAAAATGATGAGGGGTTTTGATCGAGCAAGTAGGGAGAAACTGTTCACTCTGGCAAGTGGGTCGGTAACCAAAGGTCACATTTAAAATAGTTGCTAAAAGAACTAGAGGGAAATGAGGAGAATTGTTTTCACACAGAGGGTTGTTAAGATCTGGAACGCACCATCTGAAAGGATGCTGGAATCAGGTTCCACAGGAACTTTCAAATGGTAATTGGACATGTACTTGAGGAGGACTAGTTTGCAGAGTTCTGGGGATAAAGCTGGGGTTTGAATCATAGAATCAGAGAAAGTTACAGCACGGAAGGAGGCCATTTCGGCCCATTATGTCCGCGCCGGCCAACAAAGAGCTATCCAGCCTAATCCCACTTCCCAGCTCTTGGTCCGTAGCCCTGCAGGTTACAGCATCCCAAGTGCACATCCAAGTACTTTTTAAATGTGGTTAGGGATCCTGCCTCTACCACCCTTTCAGTCAGTGAGTTCCAGACCCCCACAACCCTCTGGGTGAAGAAATTTCCCCTCAAACCCCCTCTAAACCTTCCACCAATTACTTTAAATCTGTGCCCCCTGGTTTTTGACCCCTCTGCTAAGGGAAATAGGTCCTTTCTATCCACTTTATCTAGGCCCCTCATAATATTATACACCTCAATAATGTCTCCCCTCAGCCTCCTCTGTTCCAAGGAAAACAGACCCAGTCTATCCAGTCTTTCCTCATAGCGAAGATTCTCTACTCCCGGCAACATCCTTGTAAATCTCCTCTGTACCCTCTCCAGTGCAATCACATCTTTCCTGTAATGTGGTGACCAGAACTGCGCGCAGTACTCTAGCTGAGGCCTAATTAGTGTTTTATACAGTTGAAGCATAACCCTCCTGCTCTTGTATTCTATGCCACGGCTAATAAAGACAAGCATTCCGTATGCCTTCTTAACCACCTTATCTACCTGGCCTGCTACCTTCAGGGATCTGTGGACATGCACTCCAAGGTCCCTTTGTCCCTCTACACTACTCAGTGTCCTACCATTTAATGTGTATTCCATTTCCTTGTTAGCCCTCCCCAAATTCATTACCTCACACTTCTCCGGATTGAATTCCATTTGCCACTGTTCTGCCCACTTGACCAATTTATTGATATCTTCCTGCAGTCTAGTTTCCTTCTTTAGTATTAACCACACAGCTGATTTTAGTATCATCTGCAAACTTCTTAATCATACCCCCTATATTCAAGTCTAGATCATTGATATATACCACAAAAAGCAAGGGACCTTGTACTGAGCCCTGCGGAACCCCACTGGAAACAGCCTTCCAGTCACAAAAACATCCATCAACCATTACCCTCTGCTTCCTGTCTCCGAGCCAGTTTTGAATCCAACTTGACACTTTGACCTGGATCCCATTTGCTTTTAACTTCGTGACCAGTCTGTCATGTGGAACCTTATCAAAAGCCTTGCTAAAGTCCATATACACTACATCAAACACACTATCCTCATCTACCCTCATTACCTCCTCAAAAAATTCAATCAAGTTTGTCACACACGACCTTCCCTTAACAAATCCGTGCTGACTATCCTTGATTAATCCGTGTCTTTCTAAATGAAGATTTATCCTGTCCTTCAGAATTTTTTCCAATCATTTTCCCACCGCCGAGGTTAGGCTGACTGGCCTGTAATTACTCGGTCTATCTTTTTTCTCCTTTTTAAACAAGGGTACCACATTAGCAGTCCTCCGGCACCACACCTGAAGCCAGAGAGGATTGAAAAATGATGGTCAGGACCTCTGCTATTTCCTCTTTTGCTTCACTTAGCCTGGGATACATTTCATCCGGGCCTGGGGATTTATCCACTTTTAAAGCTGCTACTTAATACTTCCTCTCTCACTATGTTTATTTCATCTATTATTTCACACTCCTCCCCCTGAAAGCAATGTCTGCTTTGCCCCTCTCCTTTGTGAAAACAGACGCAAAGTATTCATTGAGAACCCTACTGACGTCTCCCGCCTCCACACACAGATTACCCTCATGATCTCTAATGGGCCCTACCCTTTCTTTAGTTATCCTCTTAATCTTAATATATTTGACATGAATCTCGTCATTCATATGGAAATTACTTATGAAGTAATACTGGGCGGCCTGCTGGTGGCGCTGTCCAGGGAGAGTAGAAATACTCGGGCATGGGCCCAGCTTGCTCAGGACATTCTTAACAGGAACCAGTGAAGGACACAACTAGATCTCCATGTTGAAAAACAGATGATTAAAGCCTTGTTTAATACTCAGACCAAGTGCCTAGTAGTTTTCTTACTTCAATATTTATAAAACATCTTTGGGTTTTCCTTGATTTTACTTGCCAAGAATTTTTCATGCTCTGTCTTTACTTTCCTAATATCCTTTTTAATTGCACCCCTGCACTTTCTGTACTCCTCTAAAGATTTTGGAGTATTTAGCCCTCGCTATCTGTCATACCCCTCCCTTTTTTTCATTATCCTACCCTGTATGTCTCTAGACATCCAGCGGGCTCTAGATTTGTTAGTATACCTTTTTTCTTTAAGGGCACATATTTGGTCTGAACCCTCCGGATCTCCTCATTGAATGTCTCCCACTGCTCTGACACGGATTTACCTTCAAGTAGCTGTTTCCAGTCCACTATGGCTAAATCCCCTCTGAGCTTAGCAAAATTTGCTTTTCCCCAATTTAGAATTTTTATTCCTGGTCTATCCTTGTCCTTTTCAATAACTACCTTAAATCTAACAGAATTATGGTCACTAGCATCAAAATGCCCCCTTACTGATACGCTTTCTACCTGCCCAGCTTCATTCCCTAAAACTAAGACCAGAGCTGCCCCCTCCCTTGTTGGGCTTGCTACATACTGGCCAAAACGTTCTCCTGGGTGCATTTTAGGAATCCCGCACCTTGTATACCCTTCACACTAATTTTGTCCCAGTTAATATTGGGGTAGTTGAAATCCCCTACTATTACTGCCCTATAGTTTTTGCACTTCTCAGAAATTTGTCTACATATTTGTTCTTCTATCTCCCTCTCACTGTTTGGGGGTCTGGAGTACATTCCAAGCAGTGTGATCGCCCCTTTTTTGTTTCTCAATTTGACACATATGGCTTCGTTTGATGATCCCTCCAACATATCATCCCTCCTCACAGTTTGGGAATAAATTGGACAGCTCTTTCAAAGAGCCAGCACAGACACGATGGGCCGAATCACCTCCTTCTGTGCTGTTAGATTCAATGATCAGTGTGAACACGCTGGTGTCTCTTAAGGCTCTTAGAGCTTTTAAAGCTCTTCCCACAGTCAGAACATTGAAAGGGTCTCTCGTCAGTGTGAACAAGCTGGTGTGACAGGAGGGTGGATGACTCAGTGAATCCCTTCCCACACATGGAGCAGGTGAACGGCCTCTCCCCAGTGTGTAGGAGCCAGTGTCTCTTCAGCTCCCCGGAGCTTTTAAAGCTCTTCCCACAGTCAGAACATTTAAAGGGTCTCTCTCCCGTGTGAACTCGCAGGTGTGCCAGCAGGTTGGAGGACCGCGCGAATCCCTTCCCACACACGGAGCAGGTGAACGGCCTCTCTCCAGTGTGTAGGTGTTGGTGTCGCTTCAGATCGCCGGAGCTTTTAAAACTTTTCCCACAGTCAGAACATTGAAACAGTCTCTCGTCAGTGTGAACAAGCTGGTGTGTCTGCAGGGTGGATGATTCAGTGAATCCCTTCCCACACACGGAGCAGATGAATATCCTCTCCCCAGTGTGGAGGCGCTGGTGTCTCTGCAGGTTGTATGACTGAGTGAATCCCTTCCCACACATGGAGCAGATGAACGGCCTCTCTCCAGTGTGAACTCGCTGGTGTCGCTTGAGCTCCCGGGGGATTTTAAAGCTCTTCCCACAGTTAGAACATGTAAATGGCCTCTTATCAATGTGAACTCGCTGGTGTCCCTTCAGCTCCCCAGGGATTTTAAAGCTCTTCCCACAGGCAGAACAGTTAAACGGTCTCTCATCAGTGTGAACAAGCTGGTGTGTCAGCAAGGTGGAAGATTGAGCGAATCCCTTCCCACACACGGAGCAGGTGAATGGCCTCTCCGCAATGTGAGCTCGCTGGTGTCCCATCAGATCCCCAGAGCTTTTAAAGCTCTTCCCACAGTCAGGACAGTTAAATTGCCTCTCATCAGTGTGAGTTCGCTGGTGTCCCTTCAGATCGCAGAAACTTTTAAAGCTCTTCCCACAGTCAGAACATATAAATGGTTGCTCATCAGTGTGAACTCGCTGGTGTGTTTGCAGGTGGGATGAACAAACAAATCCCTTTCCACACACAGAGCAGGTGAACGGACTGTCCCTGGTGCGACTGCGCCGTTGAACCTCTATTGCAGATGGGGAACTGAATCCCTTCACGCCGTCCCCACCTTTACCCGGTTTCTCCCTGGTGTGATGGTGCATGTGTCTCGCCAGGTCAGGCAATCGGCTGAATCCGCGACCACACACCGAACACGTGTGCGGTTTGTCATCGCTGCGATTGCTGCTTTCTCCTTCCATGTGTGAAAGCCGATGATATTCAGGTCCTGATGAATCGAGCGTCTCTGTCAGATCTTGACGTGATGTTTGGTCTGAGCTTCCCGCCTGTAACTGCTCCACTTCTATAACCCTGTAAATTGAGATCAGAAAAGGATCAGAGGCAAACTGTTGTTTAATTTTCCCCTTTCCGACCCTAGGGGCAGTGAAGCTGATTTTCAGGCCCCAGCTGCTGCACAGGTTGGTTGAAAGGATCAGCAGTAATGGCGGCTGTAATACCCACAAGCCCCCGCGTGCCAGAATGCGTTCTGTTGACTCTGAGTCCCGCACATGTGCTCATGGCCCCTGCGCTCTCCCTCCTGCTCCACAATCGCCCGTCCCAATCGGTCTGCAACGCACATGCTCAGCGCACAAAACCCCGCGGTTGGAACATCGGGCGCATGTGGAGCCGCAACATCTGGTATGCGTGCGCGGCTCAGGTGGGAGCGAGTCGGTGTTTCGCCTCAGCCGCCAGGGAGGTGCGCATGCGCAGGACGACCCAACATTCTTCCTGTCAGCAATCACTCCCTCATTTCTTTAATAAAAACAGAAAATGCTGGAAATACTCAGCAGGTCAGGCATAGAGTCATAGAGTTTTACAGCACAGAAAGAGGCCCTTCGGCCCATCGTGTCTGCGCCGCCCATCCATCCCTGTCCAGTCTAATCCCATTTTCCAGCATTTGGTCCATAGCCTTGTATGCAATGGCATTCCAAGTGCTCATCCAAATGCTTCTTGAATGTTGTGAGGGTTCCTGCCTCTACCACCCTTTTGGGCATTGAGTTCCACATTCCAACCACCCTCTGGGTGAAAAAGTTCCTCCTCAAATCCCCTCTAAATCTCCTGCCCCTTACCCTGAATCTATGCCCCCTTGTTATTGACCCCCCTACTAAGGGGAAAAGTTCCTCTTTGTCTACCCTATCTATGCCCCTCATCATTTTGTATACCTCAATCAGGTCCCCCCTCAGCCTTCTTTGCTCCAAGGAAAACAACCCCAGCCTGTTTAGTCTTTCTTCATAGCTGAGGCGCTCCATCCCAGGTAACATCCTGGTGAATCTTCTCTGCACCCTCTCCAAAGCAATCACATCCTTCCTATAGTGAGGCGACCAGAACTGCACACAGTACTCCAGCTGTGGCCTCACCAGCGTTTTGTACAGCTCCATCATAACCTCCCTGCTCTTATATTCTATGCCTCGGCTAATGAAGGCAAGTATCCCATATGCCTTTTTAACCACCTTATCTACCTGTTCCGCTGCCTTCAGGGATCTATGTACATGTACACCAAGGTCCCTCTGACCCTCTGTACTTCCTCGGGTCCTACCACTCATTGTGTATTCCCTTGCCTTATTTGTCCGTCCAAAATGCATCACCTCGCACTTTTCAGGGTTAAATTCCATTTGCCACTTTTCCGCCCATCTGACCAACCCGTTTATATCGTCCTGTAGCCTAAGGCTTTCCTCCTCGCAATTGACCACCCCACCAATTTTCGTGTCATCTGCGAACTTGCTGATCATACCTTTTACATTCTCATCCAAATCATTTATGTAGATCACAAACAACAAGGGACCCAGCACCGATCCCTGAGGTACCCCACTGGACACAGGCTTCCAGTCACAAAAGCAACCTTCGACCATCACCCTCTGCCTCCTGCCACTCAGCCAGTTTAGGATCCAACGCGCCAAGGCACCCTGGATCCCATGGGCTCTTACCTTCTTGACCAGTCTCCTATGCGGGACTTTTGTCAAAGGCTTTACTGAAGTCCATGTAAACCACATCCACAGCATTTCCCTCATCCACCCCCTCGAAAAATTCAATCAGATTTGTCAGACATGATTTACCCTTGACAAAGCCATGCTGACTATCCCCGATTAATCCTTGCCTCTCCAAGTGGAGACTAATTTTGTCCCTCAGAATTTTTTCCAATAATTTCCCTACCACAGATGTGGAGACAGAAACAGAGTTAACGTTTCAGGTCGATGACCCTTCGTCAGAACTGCTTGTTCTTTAGTGTCAGCTGTGACTCAGTTGGTAGCACTTTCGTCTCCGAGTCAGAAAGTTGTGGGTTCAAGTCCCACTCCAGAGATTGAGTACAAAAATCTAGGCTGGCACTCCAGTGCAATGCTCATCTTTCAGATGAGACGCTAAACTGAGGCCCCGTCTGCTCTCTCAGATGGACGTCAACGATCCTATGGCACTATTTTGAAAATGAGAGGGCATGAAAAAATATTGGCAAGGAAAACAAGTGGAGCCTATTAGGGACTATAAAAGTAACCTGTGTGTGGAAGCGGAAGACATGAATACTTCTTAATTAATACTTTGCATCTGTTTTCACAAAAGAGAGGGACGATGTAGACATTGCAATCAGGGAGGAGGAGTGTTGCAGTGGGGAAAGAGTTAAACTGACATCGCTGGCAGTTTCACTGAATGGTGTAATAAAGACCATACTTTGCAGTAATAAGATTTTTCTAAGTTGCTGAATAGGCAGTGGAGATAACATAGCCGGACATGGAACCATAAGAGGCCGAGAGGATGCAAGTTCTGTTCTGGCAGGAAAGTAAACAATGAGTTGGAAGTAAAAGAGGCCGAGAGAGGCAGGAAAGGAGGACAATGAGTCCCCCATCTGGCATTAACACCGGTCAGAGGTGCAACAACTGCTTGACATATACTTTCAGATAATAAAGGCGGTGCTTTAATGTAACGCGGCATAGGCAACCAATCAGTGAAGATGCATGTGGGCCAAGGTCCAATCGGGTGGCAGGAATGAATTGTGCATGAGATGGCCATGTGTACTGTAATGTATAAAAATGTAGTGTTTGCTGTGGCAATTTGGAGAGGTCTGGCTAAGACAGAGCAGACTGTTTCCCCACCGGTGCAATAAAGACAACTTGACCATCGATCTAAAACCTTGTGTCGAGTGTTGGTTTAAAATACTCCACAACAATTGGTGTCATGAACAGGATTTGAACCTGTGCGGGGATAGAGAGTATACATGGACCAGGGTCCCGCAGGGGTTCCACAATAGTCCAAATATATTCCACTGTGTACTGAGTCAAGCCTTAGATGGGTTAGACCTATCAAAAGTACCAGACCGCCCTACTCCAATATGTTGATGATATAATGATTGCATCAGAGGATGCCAAAGGACACATGGGAGCAGTACTAGACACCCTCCAGACACTTCAGAAAGCTGGCTTTAAATTGAACCCCAAAAAGGCACAGGTTGGACTGTCCAAAGTAAAGTATCTGGGGCACGAAATGAGCCAGGGGTATAAGGCACTCCCGCAGGAACGAAAGGCAGCCATAAAAGACATGCCAAGGCCAGTGACCGTCCGGGGAGTGAGGAAAGTGTTGGGACTGTTTAACTACTGCAGGAATTTTATATCAGACTTTGCAGGGAAAGCAGAGCCGATTCAATGTTTAGTTAAAGGGGGGGACCCGCCACTGATAAGATAGAATGGGAATCGGAGCAGGACGAGGCTTATGCAAAATTAAAAGCAGTCCTGACATCTGCACCCGCACTAGGATTGCCAAATGTAGTCAAACCATTCCATATATACTATAGTATAGACGGGAACTTCTATAACGCTGTAGTCACCCAAGAGTCCGGGGGAGATATGAGGCTAATTGCCTATTACTCCACCCAACAAACCCCCATGGCTAAAGGAATGGCGAGATGCGTGGCGGCCCTCGACAGCGCCGCATGGGCGGTGCGGATATGCGAGCCCATCACTATGTCAGGACAGCTGATATTACACACGCAACACACAGTGTGGACCTGCTAAACACAGGCAAAATGAAGGCTGTATCAGACAGAAGGAGGGCAGCTTGGGAAGCAGTATTGATACCCAAGGACAGATCAGTCCAGGTTATAAGGGAACCCCACAGAAGGAATGCTATCAGAGGGTGAGGCACACGAGTGTCAGTTAGTAATCGAAGAAGAGGTCAAAGGAACCGTATCAGAATCGCCCCTTGAAAATCCCGAAAACACCTTTTATGTGGACGGATCTCGCCGATATATAAATGGGGAGCCACACACGGTTGGGCAGTAGTATCCGAGAACGGAGAAACAGTCACAAAGGGAGGGGTTGAAGGAGGAACCTCAGCGCAGGTAGCAGAACTAGTGGCTCTCACGGAAGCATTGAAATTGGCAAAAGGAAAATGAGTAAATATATACACAGGCAGCAGGTATACGTTTGGGGTAGTACATGATTATATGATAGTGTGGAATAGGAGAGGATATGTAACCTCCGGAGGAGGACAAATACAGCATGAGGAGGTAGTGAGAGACCTAGTAGAAGCAGTAAAAGGAGAAGAGGTAGCAATGATTAAAATAAAGGCACACCACAAGATAGTGAGCGAGCAACAAAAAGGAAATATGCTAGCTGATCAGGCAGCAAGAGCAGCAGGTAGAATAACAGCAGAGGAAGTGAACATTAAAAGAATCTAAGAGGAGACCGAAATGGAGGAGCAGGAGCAGTGGACAAAGAGAGGCGCAGCCAAAGGTAGAGATGGAATATGGAAAAAGGATCACAGGGTGACCGGACTGACACCATATGAACTCAGGACTGGACGAGCAACGTGTCTGCCGGAAGGAGCAGCATCTGGTAGCGAGGGACTAGGACCCTTAAAAGATAAAATGAGGAAATACGTACAAACATTGGATAATCAATTGAAGGAGCTCAAACAAGAAGTTAAAGAACAAGAGGCTCGAGGGGCCGAATGGCCTACTCCTGCTCCTATCTTCTATGTTAGATATCAGAAATAAAAATACACAGAAGTAGGGAGCCCTCGCAGCCCCTACCCAAGGTGGGCGAGCGGGTATTTGTTAAAATATTGCCAGAGATGTACTGGACCATTTGAGGTTATCATGGCCAGCGATACGTGCACATGTATAGATATGAGGGGAAAGGGTAGATGGAAACATTGGACCCAACTAAAACGGTACAACAATAACCCATCTGATCTTAAATCCCACAGGAACAATGGAATAAACACCGGAGATAAACTAACCTCTGGTGACGACCAGGCTTCTGCTTAATTTACAGGGAAACTTCACCATGAAGGTGGGATTACTGCTGGGACATGAAATAAGCCGACAAGTACATGATGAAGAAGCATCATGTTTTAATGGAGCAATCACATTCGGAGTCTCATCCATGGCTCCCAATACACAGAAAGAAGAGACAAGCGAACCGAGGATGCTACAATGTCCAGATATGAAACCTGGACCCATGAATGGACTAGTATTATTTACGGAGGGAGAACAATTGTATGGTAATGTGAGACACGAAATTGTACCGGTGCTAATGAACTTAACCATGATACAATGGCCAGGATATTGTGAAAGGTTTACTAAAACTAGAGAATTGTAAGCATATATGATGAAGAATGTAATTAACCAAGCTGCTGATGCGACAGGGGCTACTAATTTTAGGGGACATGCTACATTCCACCAAAGGATTAAGAGGAGCTTAGGAACCGATATACTCACAGGAATAAACATGGGGACATCATTCATTAATGCCCCAGATATACAAGGAGTCCAGAGTCATGTGGAACGACTACAAAGGGTAATACAACAGATTTTAGAGAAGGAAACTGGTTTGGTTCGACAAGGATCAGAGTTGGGAGGACACACGATAAGGAAATTACTCGAGGGAATCAAAGTTATAGAGGACCATGCTAGCATTATCAACAAACTAAACCATAGAGATGAGGAACAGGCAAAAGACGGGGTAGGGAGAGGCTTGTGTCATGCCTTTGGCCAATGGATCACCGGACAGTTAAAACATAATCTGGCACAGATACAGCGAGGCGAGGTACCAGACTGGATTAACAGCACACAGCTGTATGGCCTGAGCCAGAATCCAGGCCCTCTGAGTGCTTGTACCCTCAAAGGGATGACCAGAGTATATCCGGTGATACAAAAATGTAAAGCAGAAGTGACAGCAATGATAGGCATGGTACTCCTGATACCAGTGGTGGGACTAGACATGACTCCATACCCACAGTACCAGGTAACAAACATAGGCACAGTGAGGGGTGAGACATACCTCCAATACTATCCAATTGATACCTATGCCAGCAGGAAGAATGGTACTATGAGAGGAGTCTCCCTAAACGGATGCCACGGGAAAGGCACGCTTACGATATGCCCACATCCGGTAGGAGAAGGCCCTAAGGATGAGTGCGGCTATAATAAGACAGAGGTGTGTGTGTTGGAATTATCACATGTTGATCACCATCACACCCGCTCGGGATATAGAGGCGAAGGGGAGTATTGTATAGTCACCACAGAGACTGAGTACCAATATAGTTACCTTGTACGTGCAATCACAATGCCTAACTTCTGCTTTACGCCAAAGATCCCTGTGACAATTGGACACACCAGATTGGTGTATGTACATTCAAGGGAGGAGATAAAACCAAATGTGCCAGATAGTCTAAAGGACGAGTTGGTTAATTATGAAGATCCGGTAGGGGCCCCAATACCCTGCCTGCAAGAGGATCTGCAAGAAATGAAAGAGGATTTAAGTAAGATGGTGAAACAATACTTAGTGTTGTAAAGGAATCTTGGGGAATTAGAAAGGGACATAGAGGTAGAGCTACAGGAAGTCCCGTGGTATGAGAAGCTGTGGGATTGGGGAGTGAATGTCAACATACACCCATGGATCCGCATCATTTCTCATATATTAGTGATAGTACAGTTAGTCATGGCTATAGGATGGGGAATAGCAGCATGCACCACTTGTAAAAGGAAACGGACCAAACAAAGAGCTAAAGCGAGTCGGAAAACACAAGCTTGCTCTAAACATGATGGGTATGCAGGGCCTCCCGAACCAGCGCCTGATCACCACATGGGGCAGGAGGCACAGCGATGCTTATACATGTGGTTTAACTTGGGCAAGGGTCAAGTACCAAAAGGGGGGATTGCAGTGGGGAAAGAGTTAAACTGACATCGCTGGCAGTTTCACTGAATGGTGTATTAAAGACAATAATCTAATGGGCCTTTTGCAGTCGTAAGCTTTTTCTAAGTGGATAACATAGTCGGATGTGGAAACCATAAGAGACCTAAGAGGATGTAAGTTCTGTTCTGGCAGGAAAGTAAAACAATGAAAGAGGCCGAGGGAGGCAGGAAAGGAGGACAATGAGTCAGAAGTACAATGTTGATGAGACCCATTTGGCATAAACAAAGGTCAGAGGTGCAACAACAGCTTGTGGGATAACGGCCGATAATAAAGGTGGTGCTTTAATGTAGCGCAGCATAGGCAACCAATCAGTGAAGATGTATGCGGGCCAAGGTCCAATCGGGTGGCAGGAATGAATTTTGACATGTATTGTAATGTATAAAAATGGAGTGTTTGCTGCACCAATTTGGAAAGGTCTGGCTAAGACAGAGCAGACTGTTTCCCCACCGGTACAATAAAGACAACTTGACGATCGATCTAAAACCTTGTGTCGAGTGTTGGTTTAAAATACTCCACAACAGTGTAGTCACGGACAAATTATTCTAAAGAGCTTTTAAAAGCTACAAGATACGGGACTGAAGACGTTCCTCAAACGGAGGGGGGACAAATCCCAGGGACATGATGGTTTCCATCCGAGGATTCTGAGGGAAGCCAGGGGAAGGAATAACGGAGGGTCCCTGAGTATAAATTGGCTGGCGCCTTTCCCTACATTACAACAGCGACAGCAATTCAAAATCAATGAATTGGCCGTGAAGCCCTTTGGGCATCCTGGGGTCGTGAAGGGCGGCGAATAAATGCACCCTCACCTCTGAGTCAGAGGTTGTGGGTTCAAGTCCCACTCCAGAGACTTGAGCCCAAAAATCCAGGCTGACACTCCAGTGCAGTGCTGAGGGACTGCTGCGCTGTCAGAGGTGCCGTCTTTCAGATCAGACGTTAAACCGAGGCCTCCTCTGCTCTCTCGGGTGGGCGTAAATGATCCCAGGGCACTATTTCGAAGATGATTAGGGGAATTATCCCCGGTGTCCTGGCCAATATCAACATCACTAAAAAAAAAAACAGATTATCTAGTCATTATTACGTTGCATAGAAACATAGAAAAATAGGAGCAGGAGTAGGCCGTTCGGCCCTTCGAGCCTGCTCCACCATTCAATATGATCATGGCTGATCCTCTATCTCAATACCATAGTCCCGCAATCTCCCCATACCCCTTGATGCCTTTTGTGTCTAGAAATCTATCGATCTCCTTCTTAAATATATTCAGTGACTTGGCCTCCACAGCCTGCTGTGGTAGAGAATTCCACAGGTTCACTACCCTCTGAGTGAAGAAATTTCTCCTCATCTCAGTCCTAAATAGCTGACCACGTATCCCGACACTGTGACCCCTTGTTCCAGACCCCCAGCCAGGGGAAACATCCTCCCTGCATCCAGACTGTCTAGCCCTGTCAGAATTTTATACGTTTCAATGAGATCCTCTCTCATTCTTCTAAACTCTAGTGAATACAGGCCTAGTCGACCCAATCTCTCCTCATACGACAGTCCTGCCATCCCAGGAATCAGTCTGGTGAACCTTCGCTGCACTCCCTCTATGGCAAGTACATCCTTTCTTAGGTAAGGAGACCAAAACTGCACACAGTACTCCAGGTGTGGTCTCACCAAGGCCTTGTTTAACTACAGTAAGACATCCTTGCTCCTGTACTCAAATCCTCTTGCAATGAAGGCCAACATACCATTTGCCTTCCTAACTGCTTGCTGCACCTGCATATTTGCTTTCAGTGACTGGTGTACAAGTACACGCATGTCCCTTTGTACATCAACATTTCCCAATCTATCACCATTTAAATAATACTCTGCCTTTCTGTTTTTTCTACCGAAGTGGATAACTTCACATTTATCTAGTTATACTGCATCTGCCATGTATTTGCCCACTCACTTGTCTAAGTCGCCTTGAACCCTTTTTGCATCCTCCTCACAACTCACAATCCCACCTAGTTTCGTGTCGTCAGCAAACTTGGAAATATTACATTTGGTTCTCTCATCCAAATCATTGATATATATTGTGAATAGCTGGGGCCCAAGCACTGATCCCTGCGGTACCCCACTAGTCACCGCCTGCCACCCCGAAAAAGGCCCATTTATTCCTATTCTCTGTTTCCTGTCTGTTAACCAATTTTTAATCCATGCCAGTATATTACACCCAATCCCATGAGCTTTAATTTTGCACACTAACCTCTGATGTGGGACTTTAATCAAAGGCCTTCTGAAAATCCAAATACACCACATCCACTGGTTCTCCCTTATCTATTCTACCAGTTACATCCTCAAAAAACTCCAGTAGGTTTGTCAAACTTGATTTCCCTTTCATAAATCCATGTTGACTCTAATCCCGTTGATATTTTCTAAGTGTCGTGTTATCACATCCTTTATAATCGAGTCTAGCATTTTCCCTACTACTGATGTTAGGCTAATAGTGGGGTTACATTTGCCACCCTCCAATCTGCAGGAACTGTTCCATAATCTATAGAATTTTTGAATTGCTGTTTGTGGGAGCTTGCTGAGCGCAAATTGGCTGCCGCTTTTCCTACATTACAACAGTGACTCCACTTCATTGGCTGTAAAGCTCTTTGGGACGTCCGATGTACGTGAAAGGCGCTATATAAATGCAAGTCTTTCTTTAAGTTCTTTGTTTCTCTTTTTCACTCCATTTTGACCCAGACTGTCTCGCAATGGAGGGGTTATCATAGAATCACAGAAATTTAGGGCACAGAAGGAGGCCATTCAGCCCATCGTGCCTGAGCTGGCCGAAAAACAGCTTTCCAGCCTAATCTCACTTTCCAGCTCTTGGTCCGCAGCCCTGCAGGTTACAGCACTTCATGTGCATATCCAAGTACTTTTCAACTGAGATGAGGGTTTCTGCCTCTACCACCCTTTCAGGCAGAAAGTTCCAGACTCCGACCACCCTCGGAGTGAAAAAAGTTCTCCTCAACTCCCCTGTAATCCTTCTACCAATTACTTTAAATCTATGGCCCCTGGTTATTGACCTCGCTGCTAAGGAAAATAGGTCCTTCCTACCCACTCTATCCAGGCCCCTCATAATTTTATACACCTCAATCAAGTCTCCCTCAGTCTCCTCTGTTCCAAAGAGCAGTTAGTAACAGAGATTGGAGAAGTTTGGGGCTTTTTTTTGCACTGAAGGATGAGGGCCAGCCTGATGGAGGTCCTCAAGACCATGAGGGTTATTGATCAAAGGCAAATGACAGATTCCTCTCTGGGCACCTCAAAGTCTGCATGCGCCGCTCTTGTTGGGGTTTAGAACGCACATGCTCAGGGGCAGCGGAGTCCCAGGCCCAGCTGCTAGTGGGCATGCTCAGGGGCAGAGTCCTAGGACCAGCTGCTAGTGGGCATGCTCAGGGGCAGCGGAGTCCCAGGACCAGCTGCTAGTGGGCATGCTCAGGGGCCCAGTGTCCTAGGACCAGCTGCTGGTGGGCATGCTCAGGGGCAGAGTCCTAGCACCAGCTGCTAGTGGGCATGCTCAGGGGCAGCAGAGTCCCAGAACCAGCTGCTACTGGGCATGCTCAGGGGCAGCAGAATCCCAGGACCAGCTGCTAGTGCGCATGCTCAGGGGAAGCAGAGTCCCAGGACCAGCTGCTAGTGGGCATGCTCAGGGGAAGCAGAGTCCCAGGACCAGCTGCTAGTGGGCATGCTCAGGGGAAGCAGAGTCCCAGGACCAGCTGCTAGTGGGCATGCTCAGGGGAAGCAGAGTCCCAGGACCAGCTGCGAGTGGGCATGCTCAGGGGAAGCAGAGTCCCAGGACCAGCTGCGAGTGGGCATGCTCAGGGGAAGCAGAGTCCCAGGACCAGCTGCTAGTGCGCATGCTCAGGGGAAGCAGAGTCCCAGGACCAGCTGCTAGTGGGCATGCTCAGGGGAAGCAGAGTCCCAGTACCAGCTGCTAGTGCGCATGCTCAGGGGTAGCAGAGTCCCAGGACCAGCTGCTAGTGCGCATGCTCGGGGGAGTCCCAGGACAAGCTGCTAGTGCGCATGCTCAGGGGTAGAGGCCCAGGACCAGCTGCTAGTGCGCATGCTCAGGGGCAGAGTCCCAGGACCAGCTGGTAATGCGCATGCTCAGGGGGCGGAGTCCCAGGACCAACTGCTAGTGCGCATGCTCGGGGGGACGCTCTGCGTAACGGTCGTTAAAGGTTGAAGAGTCGGAATTACCGGCGGAAAGTGAGGTTTCTCAGCTGGACTGACGGGCGGAGAGGGACGGCGAAATAAATAACGGTAAACACAAACCTGGGAGTCCGAGGGTCCCGGGAAGCGAACCGAGCGGATTCAGCCTCGCGGAGTGGGTCAGACTTCCTCAGCGACACGTGACGTCATCGCCTCATGGACATGTGACCCGGGCCCGCTGCCTGATTGACCGGAGCTTCCGACCAATAGGGAGCGGGCGGGGCGGGCTGGTGGAGCGAGTCGGCGGCGGGTCCTCGAACCAATCGGGGAGCCCGAGGGGCGGGACTAGCGCCGGCTGATTGTCTGATCCGCAGGGCAGCGAGTTTCTCCAGTGTCTTGTTCAAGGCCCGGGGCCAGGGGAGGCTGTGGGCCTTTATTCCCCTTATTGGACACAAGGCTCTTTGTTTCACAACACACTGGCTCAGGTTTTAAATTCATGAATAAGAGCAGATAATCCCCATGCTTCTGTGGAACAAATTTCTAATATTTGGGAGTAAAAGTACAAGTATTTTTCCCTCTGGGGAATTTATTATTAGTTTCAGGAAACAACAACAACCACTTGTGTATTTATAAAGCGCCTTTAATGTAGTAAAACGTCCCAAGGCTCTACACAGGATCATAATAAAACAAAAATTTGACACCGAGCCACATGAGATATTCGGGCAGATGACCAAAAGCTTGGTGAAAGAGGTAGGTTTTAAGGAGCATCTTAAAGAAGGAGAGAGAGGTAGAGAGATGGAGAGGTTTAGGGAAGGAATTCCAGAGCTTAGGGCCAAGGCAACTGAAGGCACGGCCGCCAATGCTGGAGCGATTAAAATCGGGGATGCTCAAGAGGCCGGAATTAGAGGAGCGCAGATATCTCGGAAACTGCTAATGTAACAAACACCCTTATTTGAAAAGGGCAGTAGACAGAAGGCTGGAAACTATAGACCGGTTAGCCTAACATCTGTGGTATGTAAAATTTTGGAGTCCATTATTAAGGAGACAGTAACAGGACATTTGGATAATCATAATTTAATAGGACAAAGTCAGCATGGTTTTATTGACAAATTTGCTGGAGTTCTTTGAGGAAGTAACATATAGGGTGGATAAAGGGGAACCAGTGGACGTAGTGTATTTAGACTTCCAAAAGGCATTTGACAAGGTGCCACACAAAAGATTATTGCTTAAGATAAAAAATCACGGGATTGGGGGTAATATTCTGGCATGGATAGAGGATTGGCTATCTAACAGAAGGCAGAGAGTTGGGATAAATGGTTCATTCTCAGACTGGCAATCAGTAACTAGTGGTGTTCTGCAGGGGTCAGTGCTGGGTCCCCAACTCTTTACAACCTATATTAACGATTTGGAGGAGTGGACCGAGTGTAACATATCAAAGTTTGCAGATGATACTAAGATGGGAGGGAAAGTAGTGAGTGAGGAGGACATAAAAAACCTGCAAGGGGACATAGACAGGCTAAGTAAGTGGGCAGAGATTTGGCAGATGGAATACAGTACTGGAAAGTGTGAGGTTATGCACTTTGGCAGGAAAAATCGTAGAGCAAGTTATTATCTTAATGGCAAGAAACTGGAAAGTACTGAAGTACAAAGGGATCTGGGGGTCCTGGTGCACGAAACTCAAAAGGTTAGTATGCAGGTGCAGCAAGTGATTAAGAAGGCCAATGGAATGTTGGCTTTCATTGCTAGGGGGATAGAATATAAAAATAGGGAGGTATTGCTTCAGTTGTACAAGGTATTGGTGAGACCGCACCTGGAATACTGCATACAGTTTTGGTGTCCATACTTAAGAAAAGACATACTTGCTCTCGAGTCAGTACAAAGAAGGTTCACTCGGTTAATCCCGGGGATGAGGGGATGGACATATGAGGAGAGGTTGAGTAGATTGGGACTCTACTCATTGGAGTTCAGAAGAATGAGAGGCGATCTTATTGAAACATATAAGATTGTGAAGGGGTTGGATCGGGTGGATGCGGGGAGGATATTCCCGATGATGGGTGAAACTAGAATTAGGGGGCATAGTCTTAGAATAAGGGGCTGCTCTTTCAAAACTGAGATGAGGAGGAACTACTTCTCTCAGAGGGTGGTAGGTCCATGGAATATGCTGCCCCAAAAAGCTGTAGAAGCTACATCATTACATAAATTTAAAACAGAAATAGACAGTTTCCTAGAAGTAAAGGGAATTAAGGGTTATGGGGAGCGGGCAGGAATTTGGACATGAGTCTAGGTTCGGATCGGACATGGCCCTGTGGGTAGCGGAGTGGGCCCAGGGGCCGTGTAGCCTGATCCTGCTCCTATTTCGTGTGTCTAATTCTGTTAGATTCAGGAGATGGTTCTGTGATAGTAGATTGGCGGTTAGGATCAGATCAGCCATGATCTTATTGAATGGCGGAGCAGGCTCGAGGGGCCGATTGGCCTACTCCTGCTCCTATTTCTTATGTTCTTATGTTGTAGGGGCTGGAAGAAATTACAGGGATAGGGAGGGGCGAGGCCATGGAGGGATTTGAAAACAAGGATGAGAATTTTAAGGATGAGATACTTGAGGAAAAGCAGGGAGTGGGGGAGGGTCAAGCCCTTATGGTACAGGGTCGTTAATTCTGTTCTGCAACAGTTACTGGGACAGACTGTATCTCCCCCTCTCCTCCACACACGGATTTGTGGTAGTTAAAGGGCCAGTGATTCTCCTTGTTCTGTGAGATTGTAATTAAAGGGACACTACTCTGAGATGGCTGCGAACCTTTAGTGCCGCCAGCCTTTCTAAAACCTCTTCCTGTCTTTGAAGATCTGTGTGAACTCGCTGGTGACTCAGCAGGTGGGATGAACTCTGAAACCTCTTTACACAGTCAGAACATTTAAAGGGTCTCTCATCGGTTCTGGGGCAGGAGGGATCTGGTTAACAGTGATCACAACATCATTAGGTTTAAAGTAGTTA
Source organism: Somniosus microcephalus (assembly GCF_052327205.1). Classification (NCBI taxonomy): domain Eukaryota; kingdom Metazoa; phylum Chordata; class Chondrichthyes; order Squaliformes; family Somniosidae; genus Somniosus; species Somniosus microcephalus. Next base: position 80,093,950 of record NC_140990.1, read on the forward strand.
TGGAAAGGGACAAAGAAAAATCAACAGTGAAAATACCCAGCTGGAAGAGAGCCAATTTCAGTGATTTGAGAAGGGATTGAGCACAGGTGGACTGGAAACAAAGATTGTCCAGGATAACAGTGAATGACCAATGGCAGGCCTTCAAGGCTGAGATAGTTCGGGTACAAACCAAGCATATTCCCATAAGGAGGAAAGATGGGACATCCAAAGCTGGAGCTCCCTGGATGACAAAGGATATCGAGGTTAGAATAAAACAGAAAAAGGAGGTTTACAACAAATGTCAGGTACAGAATACAGTCAAAAACCAGGCAGAATACAGAGAGTGCGGGGGAAATTGAAACAGGATATAAGAAGGGCAAAGAGACAATATGAGAAAAGATTAGCGGGTAACATAAAAGAGAACCCAAAAATCTATAAACATATGAAAAGTAAAAGGATAGTTAAAGGAATGGTGGGGCCGATTAGGGACCAAATAGGAGCTCATCATACGGAGGCAGAGGGCGTGGCTGAGGTACTGAATGAGTACTTAGCATCTGTCTCCACAAAAGAAGAGGATGAAGTTAATGTCGCAGTAGAGGAGGGGGGAGTAGAGAAATTGGATAAAAATGGATAGAAAGGAGGTGCTCAATAGGTTGTCATCACTCAAAGTTAACAAGTCACCCGGTCCAGATGGGATGCATCCTAGGTTGCTGAGGGAAGCTAGGGTGGAGATAGCAGAAGCTCTGACCACAATCTTTCAATCTCCCTCAGATATATGGGAGTGGTGCCAGAGGACTACAGATGTTACACCCTGTTTAAAAAAGGGGAGAGGGTTAAACCTGGTAACTGTAGGGCAATCAGTCTAATGTCAGTGTGGGTGAACGACTAGAGACCATTGTCAAGGACAAAATTAATTCTCACTTGGAGAAGCATGGGTTAATAAGGGGCAGCCAGTATGGATTTGTTAAAGGTAAATCGTGTCTGACTAACCTGATTGAGTTCTTTGATGAAGTAACAGAGGGTTGGTGAAGGTAGTGCAGCAGATGTTGTATATATGGACTTTCTAAAGGCATTTTATAAAGTACCACATAAGAGACTTACTTGGAAAATAGAAGCACAGGGAATTAAAGGGCTGATGATAATTTGGGTATCTAATTGGCTAAGGGAGAGGAGGCAGTGAGCAGTGCTGAGGGATGTTTTTCTGACTGGAGGGAAGTATGCAGTGGGTTCCCCCAGGGGCCAGGATTAGGACCATTGCTTTTCTTGTTATATATAACTGACCTGGACTTGGGTATAGGTGTACAAATTCAAAGTTTATGGATGATACAAAACTTGGCAACGTAGTAAATAGTGAGCATAGTAGTAGCAGACTTCAGAAGGACAGAGACAGACTGTGAAATGAGCAGACACAAGGCAGATGAATTTAAATGAGGATAGTGTGAAGTGATGCAGTTTGGGAGAAACAACAGGGAGAGGCCGTATAATCTAAATGGGACTATTTTGAGGGGGTGCAAGAGCAGAGGGACCTGGGGGTCCATATTCACAAATCTTTGAAAGTGCCACGGCAAGTTGGTGAGGCGGTTCAGAAAGCGTATGGGATACTTGGCTTTGTAAATAGGGCCATTGAATAGAAAAACAAGGAAGTTACACTAAACCTTTACAAATCACTGGTTAGGCCTCGGCTGGAGTCTTGTGTACAGCTCTGGGCACCACACTTTAGGAAGGATCTCAAGGCCTTGGAGAGGGTACAGAGGAGGTTGACCAGGATGGTACAATAGATGAGGGACTTCAGTTATGTGGAGAGATTGGAGAAGCTGGGATTGTTCCCCTTAGAGCAGAGAAGGCTAAGAGGAGACCTAATAGAGGTGTTCAAAATGATGAGGGGTTTTGATCGAGCAAGTAGGGAGGAACTGTTCACTCTGGCAAGTGGGTCGGTAACCACAGATTTAAAATAGTTGCTAAAAGAACTAGAGGGGAATGAGGAGAATTGTTTTCACACAGAGGGTTGTTAAGATCTGGAACGCACCATCTGAAAGGATGCTGGAATCAGGTTCCACAGGAACTTTCTAACGGCAATTGGACATGTACTTGAAGAGGACTAGGTTGCAGAGTTCTGGGGATAAAGCTGGGGTTTGGGACTAAATTGGACAGCTCTTTGAAAGAGCCGGCACAGACACGATGGGCTGAATCACCTCCTTCTGTGCTGTTAGATTCAATGATCAGTGTGAAGACGCTGTGTCTCTTAAGGCTCTTAGAGCTTTTAAAGCTGTTCCAACAGTCAGAACATTTCACGGATTCTCGTCAGTGTGAACAAGCTGGTGTGACCCGAGGGTGGATGACTCGGTGAATCCCTTCCCACTCCCCAGTGTGAACTTGCTGGTGTCCCTTCCGCTCCCAGGAGCTTTTAAAGCTCTTCCCACAGTCTGAACATTTAAAGGGTTTCTCTCCAGTGTGAACTCGCTGATGTGTCAGCAGGTTGGATTAATGAGTGAATCCCTTCTCACACACGGAGCAGGTGAACGGCCTCTCCCAAGTGTGAACTCGCTCGTGTGCCAACAGATTGCAGGACCGAGCGAATCCCTTCCCGCACACGGAGCAGGTGAACAGCCTCTCCCCAGTGTGTAGGTGTCGGTGTCGCTTCAGCTCCCGGGTGCATTTAAAGCTCTTCCCACAGTCAGAACATTTAAAGGGTCTTCCGTCAGTGTGAACAAGCTGGTGTGACAGGAGGGTGGATGACTCAGTGAATACCTCCCCACATTTGGTGCAGGTGAACGGCATCTCCCCAGTGTAGAGGTGCTGGTGTCTCAGCAGGTTGGTTGACCGAGCAAATCCTTTTCCACACACGGAGCAGGTGAATGGCCTCTCTCCAGTGTGAGCTCGCTGGTGTCCCTTCAGCTCCTCAGAGCTTTTAAAGCTCTTCCCACTTTGAGAATATTTAAATGATCTCTCATCAGTGTGAGCAAGCTTGTGTGTCAGCAGGGTGGATGAATCAGTGAATCCCTTCCCACACACGGTGCAGGTGAACAGCCTCTCTCCAGTGTGAGCACGCTGGTGCATTGTCAGATCCCGATAGCTTTTAAAGCTCTTCCCACAGTCAGAACACGTAAACGGTCTCTCATCAGTGTGAACAAGCTGGCGTGCCTTCAGCTCCCCAAGGCTTTTAAAACTCTTACCACAGTCAGAGCATGTAAACGGTCTCTCCCCAATGTGAGCTCGCTGGTGTTCCTTCAGAGCCCCGGAGCTTTTAAAGCTCTTCCCGCACTCAGGACAGTTAAACGGCCTCTCCCCAGTGTGAACAAGCTGGTGTCTCAGCAGGTGGGATGGATAAACAAATCCCTTCCCACACATGGAGCAGGTGAACAGACTGTCCCCGGTGTGACTGTGCCAATGAACTTCCGACGCAGATGGGGAACTGAATCCATTCCCGCCGTCCCCACCTTGACCCAGTGTCGCCAGGTCAGGCGATCGGCTGAATCCACGTCCACACACGGAATTCATGTGTGGGTTGTCCGCGCTGCGATCACTGCTTTCTCCTTCCATGTGCAAAGATCGATGATATTCAGGTGCTGATGAATCGAGCGACTTTGTTTGATCTTGACGTAATGTTTGGTCTGAGCTTCCTGTCTGTAAATGCTCCACTTCTATAACCCTGTAAAACGAGTTTAGAAAGGGGTAAGAGGGAGAATGTTGTTGCATGTTCCCCTTTCCCAGCCCAGGGGCAGTGAAGCTGATTTTCAGACCCCAGCTGCTGCACCGGTTGGTTGATGCTGAGGACGTCGTGGATAGCACGTTTAATGAGTTGGTCACACCGCAGGTAAAGGCTGCACAGGCAGGAAGGGAATGGGTGACCGCCAGGCAGAGTAGTAGGCACAGGCAGGTAGTGCAGGGGTCCCCTGTGGCCATCCCCCTCTCAAACAGATATACCGCTTTGGATGTTGTTGGGGAGGCTGGCTTATCGGGGGAAGACAGCAGCAGCCAACTTCCTGGCACCATGGGTGGTTCTGCTGCACAGGACGGGAGGAAAAAGAGTGGGAGAGCGATAGTAATAGGGGATTCTATTGTAAGGGGAATAGATAGGCGTTTCTGTGGCTGCAAACGAGACTCCAGGATGGTATGTTGCCTCCCTGGTGCAAGGGTCAAGGATGTCTCGGAGAGGCTGCAGAGCATTTTGGAAGGGGAGGGTGAACAACCAGTTGTGGTGGTGCATATAGGTACCAACGATATAGGTAAAAACCGGGATGAGGTCCCAAAAGCTGAATATAGGGAGTTAGGAGGTAAATTAAAAAATAGGACCTCAAAGGTAGTAATCTCAGGATTGCTACCAGTGCCATGTGCTAGTCAGAGTAGAAATAGAAGGATATTTCAGATGAATACGTGGCTGGAGGAATGGTGCAAGGGGGAGGGATTCAAATTCCTGAGACATTGGAACCAGTTCTGGGGGAGGTGGGTCCAGTACAAACTGGACGGTTTGCACCTGGGCAGGACCGGGACCAATGTACTAGGGGGACTGTTTGCTAGTGCTGTTGGGGAGGGTTTAAACTAAAATGGCAGGGGGTTGGGAAAACTGAGCAGGGAGACAGAGGAAAGGGAAACAAGGATAGAAGCAAAAGACAGGAAGGAGAAAAGCAAAGGTGGCAGTCAGAGAAATCAAGGGTTTAAATCAAACATGGCCACAGTAAATAATAATTCAAAAAGGTCTAAGAGTGTTAAAAAAACAAGCCTGAAGACTTTGTGTCTTAATGTGAGGAGCATTCATAATAAGGTGGATGAATTAGCTGCGTAAATCAAGGTAAATGGATATGATATGATTGGGATTACGGAAACATGGCTCCAGGGTGACCAAGGCTGGGAACTCAACATCCAGGGGTATTCAATATTCAGAAAAGACAGGCAAAAAGGAAAAGTAGGTGGGGTAGCATTGCTGGTTAAAGAAGGGATTAACACAGTTGTAAGGAAGGATATTAGCTCTGATGATGTGGAATCTGCATGGGTAGAGCTGGGAAATACCATGGGACAGAAAACGTTAGTGGGAGTTGTATACAGACTCCCAAGCAGTAAGGCGGAGGTTGGGGATGGCATTAAACGGGAAATTAAAGACGTGTGCAATAGGGCACAGCAGTTATCATTGGTGACTTTAATCTACATATAGATTGGGCTAACCAAATTAGTAACAATACTGTGGAGGAGGAATTCCTGGAGTGTATACGGGATGATTTCCTGGACCAATATGTCGAGGAACCAACGAGGGATCAGGCCATCTTAGACTGGGTATTATGTAATGAGAAAGGAATAATTAGCAATCTTGTTGCGCGAGGCCCCTTGGGGTGGAGCGATCATAATATGATAGAATTCTTCATTAAGATGGAGAGTCAAGTAGTTGACTCGGAGACTAGGGTCCTGAATTTAAATAAAGGAAACTACGATGGTATGAGGCGCGAGTTGGGTAGGATTGATTGGGGAATGTTACTCAAAGGTTTGACGGTGGATAGGCAATGGCAAACATTTAAAGATTGCATGGATGAACTGCAGAATTTGTTCATCTCTGGCATAAAAATAAAACAAAAAAGGTGACTCAACCGTGGCTAACAAGGGAAATTAGGGAAAGCATAAGATCCAAGGAGAGGGCATATAAATTGGCCAGAAAAAGCAGTAAACCTATGGATTGGGAGCAGTTTAGGATTCAGCAAAGGAGGACAAACGGATTAATTAAGAGGGGGAAAATAGAGTATGAGAGTAAGCTTTCAGGGAACATAAAAACTGACTGTAGAAGCTTCTATAGATATGTGAAGAGAAAAAGATTGGTCAAGTCAAGCGTAGGTCCCTTGCAGTCAGAATCAGGGGAATTTATAATGAGGAACAAAGAAAAAGCAGACCAATTAAATACATGCTTTGGTTCTGTCTTCACAAAGGAGGACACAAATAACCTCCCAGAGATGTCGGGAACATAGGGCCTAATGAGAGGGAGGAACTGAAAGAAATCAGTATTTGTAGGGAAATGGTGTTAGGAAAATTGATGGGATTGAAGGCCAATAAATCCCCAGGGCCTGATAATCTACATCCTAGGGTACTTAAGGAAGTGGCCCTAGAAATAGTGGATGCATTGCTGATCATCTTCCAACATTCGATAGAATCTGGAACAGTACCCATGGATTGGAGCGTAGCTAATGTTACCCCACTATTCAAAAAAGGTGGTAGAGAGAAAACGGGGAATTATAGACCAGGAAGCCTGACATTGGTAGTGGGGAAAATGCTAGTGTCCATTAAAAAAGATGAAATAGCAGAGCACTTGGAAAACAGTGACAAGATCGGACAAAGTCAACATGGATTTACAAAAGGTAAATCGTGCTTGACTAATCTACTGGAATTTTTTGAGGATGTAACTGGTAGAATAGATAAGGGGGAACCAGTGGATGTGGTGTATTTGGACTTTCAGAAGGCTTTCGATAAGGTCCCGCATAAGAGATTAGCATGTAAAGTTAAGGCACTTGGGATTGGGGGCAAGGTACAGACTTGGATAGAGAACTGGTTGGCAGACAGGAAGCAAAGAGTTGGAATAAACGGGTCTTTTTCCGAGTGGCAGGCAGTGACTAATGGGGTACCGCAGGGATAGGTCCTAGGAGCCCAGCTATTCACAATATATATTAATGACCTAGACGAGGGAACTAGATGTAATATCTCCAAGTTTGCAGACGACACAAAGCTGGGTGGGCGTGTGTGCTGTGAGGAGGATGCCGAGAAACTCCAGTATGATTTGGACAGGTTGGGTGATTGGGCAGATGCATGGCAGATGCAGTATAATGTGGATAAATGCGAGGTTATCCACTTTGGTGGCAAAAACAGGAAGGCAGATTATTATCTGAACAGCAATAGATTGGGAGAAGGGGAAGTGCAATAAGACCTCGGTGTCCTTGTGCACCAGTCGTTGAAGGTAAGCATGCAGGTGCAGCAGGCGCTTAAAAGGCAAATGGTATGTTGGCCTTCGTAGCGAGAGGGTTCGAGTGTAGGAACAAGGATGTCATGCTGCAGTTGTACAGGGCCTTGGTGAGACTGTACCTTGAGTATTGTGTGCAGTTTTGGTCGCATTATCTGAGGAAGGTTCTTTCCATGGAGAGAATGCAGCGAAGATTTACCAGACTGATACCTGGGATGGCAGGAATGACGTATGAGGAGAGATTGGGACGATTGGGCTTATACTCACTGGAGTTTAGAAGATTGAGAGGGGATCTCATTGAAACTTATAAAATTCTAACAGGACTGGACAGACTAGATGCAGGAAGGATGTTCCCGATGGTCGGGGAGTCCAGAACCAGGGGTCACAGTCTAAGGATAAGGGGTAAGCCATTTAGGACAGGGATGAGGAGGAACTTCTTCACCCAGAAAGTGGTGAACCTGTGGAATTCTCTAGCACAGAAGGCAGTAGAGGCCAGTTCATTAAATATATTCAAGAAGGAGTTGGATATATTTCTTAAGGCTAAAGGGATCAAGTGGTATGGGGAGAAGGCAGGGACAGGGTACTGAATTTGGATGAGCAGCCATGATCTCATTGAATGGCGGAGCAGGCTCGAGGGGCCAAATGGCCTACTCCTGCTCCTATCTTCTATGTTTCTATGATTGAGCGGCCACAGCCCGGCGTCTGCTGCAGGGAGCCGGACTGGGCACGTCCTCAACTCCAGGGCGAGGACTGACGTGAGCTCCGACAAAGAGGGAGAGTGGGCAGATCTTGGAGGACTGAGGTGGCAGTGGGTCCTCCAACCAATCGGTGTGTCTGAGGGGCAGGACCTTCGTCGCCTGGTTCACCCGCTGCTGAGACCAGTGTCAGGCAGCAGAGGGCGCTTGTCTGAGTTTAGGGCTCAGGCATGTTGGTAGAGCAGTGCAGAGGGAACTTTAGTCTGCGCCTCAACACTGCACTGGATTGTTTGATGGGACAGTGTAGGGGCAGTTTTACTCTGTATCTAACCCGTGCTGTACCTGCCCTGGGAGTGTTTGATGGGACAGTGCAGAGGGAGCTTTTCTCTGTATCTAACCCGTGCTGTACCTGCCCTGGGAGTGTTTGATGGGACAGTGTAGAGGGAGCTTTACTCTGTATGTAACCCGTGTTATATTTGCCCTGGGAGTGTTTGATGGGACAGTGTAGAGGGAGCTTTACTCTGTATCTAACCCGTGCTGTACCTGCCCGGGGAGTGTTTGATGGGACAGTGTAGAGGGAGCTTTACTCTGTATCTAACCCGAGCTGTACCTGCCCTGGGAGTGTTTGATGGGACAGTGTAGAGGAAGCTTTACTCTGTATGTAACCCGTGTTATATCTGCCCTGGGAGTGTTTGATGGGACAGTGTAGAGGGAGCTTTACTCTGTATCTAACCTGTGCTGTACCTGCTCTGGGAGTGTTTGATGGGACAGTGTAGAAGGAGCTTTACTCTGTATCTAACCCGTGCTGTACCTGCCCTGGGAGTGTTTACTCTGTCTCTAACCCGTGTTGTATCTGTCCTGGGAGTCTTTGATTGGACAGTGTAGAGGGAGCTTTACTCTGTATCTAACCCGGACTGTACCTGCCCTGGGAGTGTTTGATGGGACAGTGTCGAGGGAGCTTTACTCTGTGTCTAACCCGTGCTGTACTTGCCCTGGGAGTGTTTGATGAGACAGTGTAGAGGGAGCTTTACTCTGTATCTAACCCGTGCTGTACCTGCCCCGGGAGTGTTTGATGGGACAGTGTAGAGGGAGATTTACTCTGTATCTAACCCGAGCTGTACCTGCCCTGGGAGTGTTTGATGGGACAGTGTAGAGGGAGCTTTACTCTGTAAGTAACCCGTGCTGTACCTGCCCTGGGAGTGTTTGATGGGACAGTGTAGAGGAAGCTTTACTCTGTATGTAACCCGTGCTATATCTGCCCTGGGAGTGTTTGATGGGACAGTGTAGAGGGAGCTTTACTCTGTATGTAACCCGTGTTATATCTGCCCTGGGTGTGTTTGATGGGACAGTGTAGAGGGAGCTTTACTCGGTATCTAACCTGTGCTGTACCTGCTCTGGGAGTGTTTGATGGGACAGTGTAGAGGGAGCTTTACTCTGTATCTAACCCGTGCTGTACCTGCCCTGGGAGTGTTTGATGGGACAGTGTAGAGGAAGCTTTACTCTGTATCTAACCCGTGCTGTACCTGCCCTGGGAATGTTTGATGGGGCAGTGCAGAGGGGGCTTTACTCTGTATCTAACCCATGCTGTTCCTGCCCTGGGAGTGTTTGATGGGACAGTGTAGAGGGAGCTTTACTCTGTATCTAACCCGTGCTGTACCTGCCCTGGGAGTGTTTGATGGGACAGTGTAGAGGGAGCTTAACTCTGTATCTAACCCGTGCTGTACCTGCCCTGGGAATGTTTGATGGGGCAGTGTAGAGGGAGCTTTACTCTGTATCTAACCTGTGCTGTTCCTGCCCTGGGAGTGTTTGATGGGACAGTGTAGAGGGAGCTTTACTCTGTATCTAACCCGTGCTGTACCTGCCCTGGGAGTGTTTGATGGGACAGTGTAGAGGGAGCTTAACTCTGTATCTAACCCGTGCTGTACCTGCCCTGGGAATGTTTGATGGGGCAGTGTAGAGGGAGCTTTACTCTGTATCTAACCTGTGCTGTTCCTGCCCTGGGAGTGTTTGATGGGACAGTGTAGAGGGAGCTTTACTCTGTATGTAACCCGTGTTATATCTGCCCTGGGAGTGTTTGATGGGACAGTGTAGAGGGAGCTTTACTCTGTATGTAACCCGTGTTATATCTGCCCTGGGAGTGTTTGATGGGACAGTGCAGAGGCAGCTTTACTCTGTATCTAACCCGTGCTGTACCTGCCCGGGGAGTGTTTGATGGGACAGTGTAGAGGGAGCTTTACTCTGTATCCAACCTGTGCTGGAACTGCTCTGGGAGTGTTTGATGGGACAGTGTAGAGGGAGCTTTACTCTGTATCTAACCCATGCTGTACCTGCCCTGGGAGTGTTTGATGGGGCGGTGTAGAGGGAGCTTTACTCTGTATCTAACCCGAGCTGTACCTGCCCTGGGAGTGTTTGATGGGACAGTGTAGAGGGAGCTTTACTCTGTGTCCAACCTGTGCTGGAACTGCCCTGGGAGTGTTTGATGGGACAGTGTAGAGGGAGCTTTACTCTGTATCTAACCCATGCTGTACCTGCCCTGGGAATGTTTGATGGGGCAGTGTAGAGGGAGCTTTGCTCTGTATCTAACCCATGCTGTTCCTGCCCTGGGAGTGTTTGATGGGACAGTGTAGAGGGAGCTTTACTCTACATAAGAACATAAGAACATAAGAAATAGGAGCAGGAGTAGGCCAATCGGCCCCTCGAGCCTGCTCCGCCATTCAATAAGATCATGGCTGATCTGATCCTAACCGCCAATCTACTATCACAGAACTATCTCCTGAATCTAACAGAATTAGACACATGAAATAGGAGCAGGATCAGGCTACACGGCCCCTGGGCCCGCTCCGCTACCCACAGGGCCATGACCGATCCGAACCTAGACTCATGTCCAAATTCCTGCCCGCTCCCCGTAACCCTTAATTCCCTTTACTTCTAGGAAACTGTCTATTTCTGTTTTAAATTTATGTAATGATGTAGCTTCTACAGCTTTTTGGGGCAGCATATTCCATGGACCTACCACCCTCTGAGTGAAGTAGTTCCTCCTCATCTCAGTTTTGAACGAGCAGCCCCTTATTCTAAGACTATGCCCCCTAGTTCTAGTTTCACCCATCATCGGGAACATCCTCCCCACATCCACCCGATCCAACCCCTTCACAATCTTATATGTTTCAATAAGATCGCCTCTCATTCTTCTGAACTCCAATGAGTAGAGTCCCAATCTACTCAACCTCTCCTCATATGTCCATCCCCTCATCCCCGGGATTAACCGAGTGAACCTTCTTTGTACTGACTCGAGAGCAAGTATGTCTTTTTTTAAGTATGGACACCAAAACTGTATGCAGTATTCCAGGTGCGGTCTCACCAATACCTTGTACAACTGAAGCAATACCTCCCTATTTTTATATTCTATCCCCCTAGCAATGAAAGCCAACATTCCATTGGCCTTCTTAATCACTTGCTGCACCTGCATACTAACCTTTTGAGTTTCGTGCACCAGGACCCCCAGATCCCTTTGTACTTCAGTACTTTCCAGTTTCTTGCCATTAAGATAATAATTTGCTCTACGATTTTTCCTGCCAAAGTGCATAACCTCAAACTTTCCAGTATTGTATTCCATCTGCCAAATCTCTGCCCATTTACTTACTCTGTATCTAACCCGTGCTGTACCTGCCCTGGGAGTGTTTGATGGGACAGTGTAGAGGGAGCTTTACTCTGTATCTAACCCGTGCTGTATCTGCCCTGGGAGTGTTTGATGGGACAGTGTAGAGGGAGCTTTACTCTGTATCTAACCCGTGCTGTACCTGCCCTGGGAGTGTTTGATGGGACAGTGTAGAGGGAGCTTTACTCTGTATCTAACCCGTGCTGTATCTGCCCTGGGAGTGTTTGATGGGACAGTGTAGAGGGAGCTTTACTCTGTATCTAACCCGTGCTGTACCTGCCCTGGGAGTGTTTGATGGGACAGTGTAGAGGGAGCTTTACTCTGTATCTAACCCGTGCTATACCTGCCCTGGGAGTGTTTGCTGGGACAGTGTCGAGGGAGCCTTACTCTGTATCTAACCCGTGCTGTACCTGCCCTGGGAGTGTTTGATGGGACAGTGTAGAGGGAGCTTTACTCTGTATGTAACCCGTGTTATATCTGCCCTGGGAGTGTTTGATGGGACAGTGTAGAGGGAGTTTTACTCTGTATCTAACCCGTGCTGTATCTGCCCTGGGAGTGTTTGATGGGACAGTGTAGAGGGAGCTTTACTCTGTATCTAACCCGTGCTGTACCTGCCCTGGGAGTGTTTGATGGGACAGTGTAGAGGGAGCTTTACTCTGTATCTAACCCGTGCTGTATCTGCCCTGGGAGTGTTTGATGGGACAGTGTAGAGGGAGCTTTACTCTGTATCTAACCCGTGCTGTACCTGCCCTGGGAGTGTTTGATGGGACAGTGTAGAGGGAGCTTTACTCTGTATCTAACCTGTGCTGTTCCTGCCCTGGGAGTGTTTGATGGGACAGTGTAGAGGGAGCTTTAATCTGTATCTAACCCGTGCTGTACCTGCCCTGGGAGTGTTTGATGGGACAGTGTAGGGGAGCTTTACTCTGTATCTAACCTGTGCTGTACCTGCCCTGGGAGTGTTTGATGGGACAGTGTAGAGGGAGCTTTACTCTGTATCTAACCCGTGCTGTACCTGCCCTGGGAGTGTTTGATGGGACAGTGTAGAGGGAGCTTTACTCTGTATCTAACCTGTGCTGTTCCTGCCCTGGGAGTGTTTGATGGGACAGTGTAGAGGGAGCTTTAATCTGTATCTAACCCGTGCTGTACCTGCCCTGGGAGTGTTTGATGGGACAGTGTAGGGGAGCTTTACTCTGTATCTAACCCGTGCTGCAACTGCCCTGGGAGTGTTTGATGGGACAGTGTAGAGGGAGCTTTACTCTGTATCTAACCCGTGCTATACCTGCCCTGGGAGTGTTTGATGGGACAGTGTAGAGGGAGCTTTACTCTGTATCTAACCCGTGCTGCAACTGCCCTGGGAGTGTTTGATGGGACAGTGTAGAGGGAGCTTTACTCTGTATCTAACCCGTGCTATACCTGCCCTGGGAGTGTTTGATGGGACAGTGTAGAGGGAGCTTTACTCTGTATCTAACCTGTGCTGTACCTGCTCTGGGAGTGTTTGATGGGACAGTGTAGAGGGAGTTTTACTCTGTATCTAACCTGTGCTGTACCTGCCCTGGGAGTGTATGATGGCACAGTGTAGAGGGAGATTTACTCTGTACCTAACACATGCTGTACCTGCCCTGGGAGTGTTTGAATCTGCTGGGTTTAACCCTTAGTACTTCTGAGCCCAGGAGGACCCAACAATTTCCAATGTGAGACTGTCAGGGGAGGTGGATTCTGGGGGAGATTAGGTTGTCCCTACAATGTAAAATAATATTGTTTTTGGAACAAGTATTTCTGTAGAGACTTTTGATCCATTTTGCATCTACAGATTTAGTTTAACTCATTTTTGGGATGTGGGCGTCACTAGCAAGGCCAAGATATATTACGTACATACGTAGGATATACAGCACAGAAACAGGCCATTCGGCCCAACCAGTCCATGCCGGTGTTTATGCTCCACTCGAGCCTCCTCCCGTCTTTCCTCATCTAAATCTATCAGCATAACCCTCTATTCCCTTCTCCCTCATCTGCTTGTCTAGCCTCCCCTTAAATGCATCGATACTATTCGCTTCAACCACTCCCTGTGGCAGCGAGTTCCACATTCTCACCACTCTCTGGGTAAAGAAGTTTCTCCTGAATTCCCTATTGGATTTCTTGGTGACTATCTTATATTGATGGCCTCTAGTTTTGCTCTTCCCCACAAGTGGAAACATTCTCTCTGTATCCACTCTATCAAAACCTTTCATGATTTTAAAGACCTCTATTAGGTCACCCCTCAGCCTTTTTACAAGAGAAGGGACCCAGCCTGTTCATCCTTTCCTGATATGTATACCCTCGTATTTCTGGTATCATCCTTGTAAATCTTCTCTGCACCTTCTCCAGTGCCTCTATATCCTTTTTATAATATGGTGACCAGAACTGTACGCAGTATTCTAAGTGTGGTCTAGCCAAGGTTCGATACAGGTTTAGCATAACTTACCTGCTTTTCAATTCTATCCCTCTAGAAATAAACCTTGGTGATTGGTTTGCTTTTTTTATGGCCTTGCAAACCTGTGTTGCAACTTTTAGTGATTTGTGTATTTGTACTCCGAGATCCCTTTGTTCCTCTACCCCACCTAGACTCGCACCCTCCAAGTGATAAGTGACCTCCCCATTCTTCCTACCAAAATGTAATATCTCACATTGATCTGTGTTGAACTTCATTTGCCAATTATATGCTCATTCTGCAAGTTTATTAATGTCCTCTGTAATTTGTTGCAGTCCTCCTCAGTATTGACTAGTCCCCCAATTTGGTATCATGCGCACATTTAGAAATTGAGTTTTTGATTCCAAATTCTAAATCGTTAATGTAAATTGTGAACAGCAGTGGTCTCAGCACTGATCCTTGTGGAACGCCACTACCCATCATATATTGCCAATCCCCAGTTTCCCGTTGAGAAGGTGATGACGGGCCGCCTTCTTCAACCGCTGCAGTCCGTGTGGTGAAAGTACTCCCACAATGCTGTTAGGTAAGGAGTTACATGATTCCCAACCAGGATTGGTGAAGGAACGGCGATATATGTCCAAGTCAGGATGGTGTGTGACTTGCTGGTAAACTTGGAGGTGATGGTGCTCCCATGCACCGGTTTCCCTTGTCCTTCTAGGTGGTGGAGGTCGTGGGCTTGGGAGGTTCTGTCAAAGTTGCAGATGTATAAAGCCCCTCTCCTTCTCCCCCACCTCTCTCTCTCTCTTTCCTCCCATAGAGGCCAGAGTCTTGTGTAGGCAGGTTCCCTTCCCTGAAGGACATTTGGATTTCCAGAAGGCATTCGATAAGGTGCCACATAAAAGGTTACTGCACAAGAGCTCACGTGGTTGGGGGTAATATATTAGCATGGATAGAGAATTGGCTAACTAACAGAAAAGAGAGAGACGGGATAAATGGGTCATTTTCCGGTTGGCAAACGGTAACTAGTGGGGCACCACAGGGATCAGTGCTGGGGCCTCAACTATTTACAATCAATATTAGTGACTTGGATGAAGGGACTGAGTGTAATGTAGCCAAATTTGTTGATGATACAAAGATAGGTGGGAAAGCAAGTTGTGAAGAGGGCACAAAGTATCTGCAAAGGGATAGAGACAGGCTAAGTGAGTGGGCAAACATTTGGCAGATGGAGTATAATGTGGGAAAGTGTGAGGTTATCCACTTTGGTAGGAAAAATAAAAAAGCAAATTATTATTTAAATGGAGAGAGATTACAAAATGCTGCATTACAGAGGGACCTGGGGGTCCTTGTGCACGAAACACAAAAAGTTAGCATGCAAGTACAGGAAGGAAAGGAAGGAAAATGGAATGTTGGCCTTTATTGGAAGGGGGTTGGAGTATAAAAGCAGGGAAGTCCTGCTACAACTGTACAGAGTATTGGTGAGACCACACCTGGAGTACTGCGTACAGTTTTGGTCTCCTTATTTAAGGAGGGATATACTTGCATTGGAGGCAGTTCAGAGAAGGTTCACCAGGTTAATTCCAGAGATGAAGGGGTTGACTTATGAAGAAAGGTTGAGCAGGTTGGGCCGATACTCATTGGAGTTGAGAAGAATGAGAGGTGATCTTATTGAAACATATAAGATACTGAGGTGCTCGACATGGTCGATGCAAAGAGGATGTTTATCCTCTTGGGGGAATCTAGAACTCGGGGGCATAGTTTCAGAATAAAGGGTCGCCCATTTAGAACTGAGATGAGGAGGAATTTCTTCTCTGAGGGTCGTAAATCTGTGGAGTTCTCTGCCCCAGAGAGCTGTGGAGGCTGGGTCATTGAATATATTTAAGTTGGAGAGAGACAGATTTTTGAACAATAAGGGAGTGAAGGGTTATGGGGAGCGGGCAGGGAAGTGGAGCTGAGCCCAAGATCAGATCAGCCATGATCTCATTAAATGGCGGAGCAGGCTCGAGGGGCCAAGTGGCCGACTCCTGCTCCTATTTCTTATGTTCTTATTCGTGAACCAGTTGGATTTTTATGATAATCCGACAGCTTTCATGGTCACTTGTTTCTGGTGCTGGCCCCACAAATGACCAGATTCATTGAGCACAATTTCACAAACTGCCTTTCCTTTTTTGTGGGTTCTCTCTCACGCTTCCTTTTTCCTGTTTTGAATTCATTTTACAGGGTATTAGAAGGGGAGGATTTGCAGACAGGAAGCTCAAACTAAACATCACGTCAAGAGTAACTTGCTTCATCAGGACCTGAATATCATTGGCCTTTGCACATGGAAGCAAAAAGCACCGTTCACAGCGGGGAGAAACCGTACGTGTGTTCTGTGTGTGGACGAGGCTTCAGCCGATACTCCGGCCTATCGAGACACAAGCGCATTCACACCGGGGAGAAGCCGTTCACCTGCTCTGAGTGTGGGAAGGGATTCACTAATTCATCTCACCTACTGAGACACCAGCGAGTTCACACTGGGGAGAAGCCGTTCACCTGCCCTGTGTGTGAGAAGAGGTTCACTTGTTCATCCAACCTGCAGACACACCAGCATGTTCACACTGATATGCGACCCTTCACATGTTCTGACTGTGAGAAGAGCTTTAAAAGCAAAAAGGATCTGCTGAGACACCAGCGAGTTCACACTGGGGAGAGGCCGTTCACCTGCTCCGTGTGTGGACAGGGATTCACTCAGTCATGCACTCTGCTGACACACCAACGCACACACACTGGGGAGATTCTATTCACCTGCTCTGTGTGTGGGAAGGGATTCACTTGTTCATCGTACTTGCTGAGACACCAGCAAGTTCACACTGGGGAGAGGAAGTTCACCTGCTTGTTGTGTGGGAAGGGATTCATTCAGTCTTCCCACCTACTGACACACCAGCGAGTTCACACTGGGGAGAGGCCATTCACCTGCTCTGTGTGTGGGAAGGGATTCATTCAGTCATCCAACCTCCTGACACATCAGCAAGTTCACACTGGGGAGAGGCCGTTCACCTGCTTGTTGTGTGGGAAGGGATTCACTCAGTCTTCCCACCTACTGACACACCAGCGAGTTCACACTGGGGAGAGGCCATTCACCTGCTCCGTGTGTGGGAAGGGATTCACTCAGTCATCCGACCTCCTGACACACCAGCGAGTTCACACTGGGGAGAGGCCGTTCACCTGCTCTGACTGTGGGAAGGGATTCAGTCGTTCATCCAACCTGCTGACACACCAGCGCATTCACACCGGGGAAAGGCCGTTCACCTGCTCCGTGTGTGGGAAGAGATTCACTCGTTCATCCCACCTGCTGAGACACCAGCGAGTTCACAATTCACTGCAGGGGTTGAATTCTGCTGTTATTGCTGCTGTTAATCACATCCAGGACTGAACCATGTTCATTCTGACAGTTGGGGTTTGTTTCTGCTGATAATAACCCCTATAACTGGGCTGGAGTTTAATATTCTGGCTAGATGTTAAATAGATCAGCTTTGTTTTAAACATGTTGTAGATTTTTCTCTTTCCCACCTGAGTGTTTAGCATCATCTGGCTGGAGCTCAGAAAGGACAATCTGGGGGAGGATCGTACGGCGGGAACAGAACTTCAGCCTGGACACAGTCCTTCAGGGCCACACTGAGAGGGACAAACGGCACTTTGGTCTTTCTCGTCTCTCTTCACTGACAGCAAAGGCTCCGTGTGGGTTAATCTTGAGGCGTGTGAGAAACGTGTCCCAGCCGCTCTCTGCCATGGTTCAGAGCTCCGAGGCACGGAACAGAAGGCTCCTTTACAACTGTGTTTAGAGTCAGGAAGAACAACGGTGAATGCTGGAAACGTGCTGTCAAATCAGAGATTGGTGTCAAACTGCGATCTGTTCCTGACTGAAAGTGAAACAGCTGGTTTAAAAATGACTGTGGTAATTATTCTACGAAGGTTTAACATGTTTGTGGGACAGTCCTGAATCTACCATTTTAAGGCAGGTTAAAATAAATTGGTTAAAGTCTGCATTAAAAAGCAGATGGAGGAGTTCACAGGAGCCTGTTAACTGCTGGTACAATTATAAAACAGACATTTGATCTCCAGATAAAGAAGGACCTGCAGCGTGTTTCCAGGAATTCCCTGTTTTATTGATTTGTGTGTGTTAGTCACCAGGATAACTAAAAATACACGATCCGGAACATCCATGGGGGTGCGATCCCGACAGTTACTCTGGCATCACTCCCGCTGTGGAACTCCAACACTGACCCTGCTGAAAGTTGTAGGCTCAGGGAGTGGGGCCTCCGGGAGTGAAGTGTAAGGAAGCTGGGCTTCAGTATCCTGACAAATGCATGGCGAGGAACCAGAGGAAACCTTACTGAGGAACCGTCTGGGGTTTTATCGGCCAGCGTAGGTCTTCGGGTGAATGACTCCTGACTCCCCGAACTGTCTTACATTGAACCCAGTTCAGATCAAGGTGAGTTCAGTTTATAGGAGAATAGGGACAAATATCACCCACAATTGAGGGAGTCGAAAGCAGCCATTAGAGAGGCTAAGAGATCTTTTGGAAGATGGTGCACAATTGTGGTAATAATAGTAAAAGCTTTTCCAGCTACGTCAGGAGTCAGAAGCCAGAGTTACACAGAGTTACATAGAATTACAGAGTCTACAGCACAGGAACAGGCCATTCGGCCCAACTGGTCAATGCTGGTGTTTCTGCTCCACACGAGTCTCCTCCCACCACTCTTCATCTAACCCTATTAGCATATCCTTCTATTCCTTTCTCCCTCATGTGCTTATCTACCTTCCCCATGAATGTATCTGTGCTATTCACCTCAACTACTCCTTGTGGTAGCACGTTCCACATTCTTACCTCTCTTTGGGTAAAGAAGTTTCTCCTGAATTCCCCATTGGATTTATTAGAGACTGTGTTATATTTATGACCTGTAGTTTTAGACTCCCCCACAAGTGGAAACATTTTCTCCAGGTCCACCCGATATAACCTTTTCATCATCTTAAAGACCTCGATCAGGTCACCCATCGGCCTTCTCTTTATTCTAGAGAAAAGAGCCCCAGCCTGTTCAGCCTTTCCTGATAAATATATCCTCTCAGTTCTGGGATCATCCTTGCAAAGCCTTTTTCCACCTTCTCCAGTGCCTGTATATCCTTTTTATAATATGGTGACCAGAACTGTGCACTGTACGCCAAGTGTGGTCTAACAAAGGTTCTATACAAGTTTAACATAACTTTTCTGCTTTTTAATTCTATCCCACTAGAAATGATCCCCAGTCCATTGTTTGCTCCTGTTATGGCCTCATTAACCTGCATCGCTACTTTTAGTGATTTGTGTATCTGGACCCCGAGATCCCTTTGCTTCTCTACCCCATTTAGACTCTTATTTTCTAAGTAGTTTGTGGCCTCTTTATTATTCCTACCAAAATGCACCACCTTTCTTAAAATTCATTTGCTAATTGCCCTCCCATTCTGGAAGTCTTGCGTTTTTTAAATATTCGTTCATGGGATGCAGGCGTCAGTGGTAAGGCCGGCATTTATTGCCCATCCCTAGTTGCCCTTGAGAAGGTGGTGGTGAGCCGCCTTCTTGAACCGCTGCAGTCCGTGTGGTGAAGTTGCTCCCACAGTGCTGTTAGGAAGGGAGTTTAACCCATGATTTTGTCACAGTCTGCCTCAGTATTAACTCTACCTCCCAATTTGGTGTCATTGACAAATTTTGGAATTGTACCTCTGATTCCCGAGTCTAAATCGTTTCTGTAAATGGTGAATAACAGTGGTCCCAGCATCGATCCCTGTGGAACACCACTTCCCACCTTTTGCCAGTCTGAGTAGCTACTCCCAACCCCTACTCTCTGTTTCCTGTTTTGTAACCAGCTTGCTATCCATAACAGTTTGTAAGATCAACAAGATGACCCAGGTCAGGCCGTGTGGAGTGAAGGGCCAGGCAGCAGAGTGGATGGAAAGCTGGCTACAAAACAGAAATCAGAGGGTTGGAGTTAAGGGAAGTTTGTTGTGATCTTTCCATCCATTCTGCTGCCTGACCTTTGACTCCACACGGCCTGACCGTGGTCATCTTGTAGACCGTACATACTGCAGACACAGTGCAGCAGTGGTGGAGGGGGTGGATATTGAGTCCTGTGGCAGGGGCACTGATGAAGTGGGTTTCTCTGTCCGTGAGTTTTGAGGCATCACTAGTGGCGTTTTTCACCACTTTCCACCTTTAAAAAAAACAACCTTGCTGCCAGTTTATTAAAGCCATTAACAGCTGCTCGGGTGGGACACACCAATAACTGAGGCCTTGTTTCCCTCACAATGACAGGCCTGAACCCGAGTTAGAAAACATTTAGTAATTAAACCAGACTGGACGGGGCCTGAGGTGTGAGTTAGTAACGGAAAATTGGTGGCCAGCGTACTTCACACCAGGGCTGAGGACCCGGGGACTCGGGTTTCTGTATCATTTATTGATTAATTTAGTTTATTGCCCAATCTCAATCAGACTGGCGGGTCATCTTGCTGTCCAGCGGAGGCGAGGTTCCCCAGTGGAGGGCTCTCTACGCGGGGGTCCTTCCCTGCACCATTGGGGATCTGGGGTGGAGACTGTTATGAGGAGCTGTCGTGTGCAACAGTTTTTAAACTCCTTTCCGGACTCCAAGGTCAGATGTGGTTTTTGCAGCCTGCAGCAGTCCATGGGCCGTGTGTATATTCAGTGTGAGAGGTTGCAGCCCCTGTATAGTTACCTGAAGGGGCTGCTCCTCAACTCTTGGTTACACTTTAGCCCCACGCTCCTGATCTTTGCCCGCCCGGTGCGGAGGGGGGTGGGTAAGTCGGAGGATCTTCTCCTGGAACTGCTCTTGGGCCTGGCGAAAACAGCAATTTGTAGGTCCAGGATGGGCGGGGCCCATGGGGGGGTCACTCTGGCTGCCTGCCTCTCTCCCGTGGTCTTGTCCCTGCCCGGATGGCCCTGGAGAGGGAGCAGGCGGTGTCCACCGGTTCACTTGATACCTTCCCCGACCGGTGGGCATGGAAGGTTAAAGAGACGATAATCGATCCTCACGATCACATTGTGATTTAATTATTAATTGTGTGTGTGTCACAAATACATTTCTTCTATTTTGATACAAAAGCTCTACTAGACATGTTAAACTACTAGTTATTTAATCAGGGCTGCAGCTGCTGAAAGGTTGACTGTACTGAGGTTTGTGGCCAGAGCTGGCAGACGTGTTGTTCTGAAGTCTGGTCTCACACCTGAAGAGTCTGTTTATGTCGTGTTGTAATGACCTTTTTCTGTTGCCTGGTGTCAGAAATAGAAATCAAAGGGAGATGATGCCCCACTCTGTTAATCAACTCTTTGACACATTCCTATGCATTTCCTTTCTTAATTTACAAAGATCACAACTCCATTAGTGAACAATGGATTGCCAGTCTGCCACTTTTTAGTGAGGCTTGAATGGCTTCGCTGTGAAGCGACACCTGCCCATCTGTCTGTGTGTCACTGTGTTTGGATTGTGTTAGACAACAGTCCTAATATCTCGTCTACATCATTACAATTTTTGAAATGTTAGATTGTACTTGGATGAAGTTGAGTTTGAATCTGACAATTCTGAAATTGGGAGCTGTTAATGATTTCTGTTTTTCACATAACTATATAGTGATGTGATCAGTCAAAGCAAATTAAAAGATGCTGCTATTTACTGAACACAACTGAATAATTCTGCAAGGATGTTATCGCAGTCTTCCTCAGTATTAACTACACCCCCCAATTTAGTGTCATCTGCAAATTTTGAAATTGTACTTCTGATTCCCGAGTCCCAATCATTCTTGTAAATGGTGAACAACAGTGGTCCCAGCACCGATCCCCGCGGAACACCACTTCCCACCTTCCGCCCGTCTGAGTAAATAGAGTCATAGAGTCATAGAGTTATACAGCACGGATAGAGGCCCTTCGGCCCATCGTGTCCGCGCCGGCCATCAAGCCCTGTCTAATCTAATCCCATATTCCAGCATTTGGTCCGTAGCCTTGTATGCTATGGCATTTCAAGTGCTCATCCAAATGCTTCTTGAATGTTGTGAGGGTTCCAGCCTCCACAACCCTTTCAGGCAGTGAGTTCCAGACTCCAACCACCCTCTGGGTGAAAAAGTTCTTTCTCAAATCCCCTCTAAACCTCCCGCCCTTTACCTTGAATCTATGCCCCCTAGTTATTGACCCTTCTACGAAGGGAAAAAGCTCCTTAGTATCCATCCTATCTATGCCCCTCATAATTTTGTACACCTCAATCATGTCCCCCCTCAGCCTCCTCTGCTCCAAGGAAAACAAACCCAATCTGCCCAGTCTCTCTTCATAGCTGAAGTGCTCCAGCCCTGGTAACATCCTGGTGAATCTCCTCTGCACCCTCTCCAAAGCTATCACATCCTTCCTGTAGTGTGGCGACCAGAACTGCACACAGTATTCCAGCTGTGGCCTAACCAGTGTTTTATACAGCTCCATCATAACCTCCTTGCTCTTATATTCTATGCCTCGGCTAATGAAGGCAAGTATCCTATATGCCTTTTTTACCACCTTATCCACCTGTTCCGCCGCCTTCAGGGATCTGTGTACTTGCACACCCAGATCCCTCTGACCCTCCGTCTTGCCTAGGGTCTTACCATTCATTGTGTATTCCCTTGCCTTGTTAGTCCCCCCAAAGTGCATCACCTCGCACTTTTCCGGGTTAAATCCCCTTTGCCACTGTTCCGCCCATCTGACCAATCCATCTATATCGTCCTGCAGACTGAGACTACCCTCCTCGCTATTTACCACCCTACCAATTTTTGTATCATCCGCGAACTTACTGATCATACCTTTTACATTCATATCCAAGTCATTAATGTAGACCACAAACAGCAAGGGACCCAGCACCGATCCCTGTGGTACCCCACTGGCCACAGGCTTCCAGTCACAAAAACAACCTTCGACCATCACCCTCTGCCTTCTGCCACTAAGCCAGTTTTGTATCCAATGTGCCAAGGCACCCTGGATTCCATGGGCTCTTACCTTCTTGACCAGTCTCCTGTGCGGGACTTTATCGAAGGCCTTACTGAAATCCATGTATACCACATCCACTGCATTACCCTCATCCACACACCTAGTCACCCCCTCAAAAAATTCAGTCAAATTAGTCAGACATGATCTTCCCTTGAGAAAGCCATGTTGACTATCCCTGATTAATCCTTGCCTCTCCAAGTGGAGACTAATTTTGTCCCTCAGAATTTTTTCCAATAATTTTCCCACCACTGATGTTAGGCTCACTGGCCTGTAGTTCCCCAGTTTTTCCCTACTCCCCTTCTTGAATAATGGTACTACATTAGCGGTTCTCCAGTCCTCTGGCACATCCCCTGTGGCCAGAGAGGTTCTGAATATATGTGTTAGAGCCCCCGCAATCACTTCCTTTGCCTCACACAGCAGCCTGGGATACATTTCGTCCGGGCCTGGGGATTTATCCATTTTTAGGCCTGCTAAAACCGCCAATACCTCCTCCCTCTCGATGTTAATATGTTCCAGCATATCACAGTCCCCCCGCCCTATTTCTATGTCTACATCGTCCCTCTCCATAGTGAAAACAGATGCAAAAAATTCATTTAGAACCCCTCCTACATCTTCCGGCTCCACACACAGATTGCCACTTTTGTCCCTAATGGGCCCTATTTTTTCCCTAGTTATCCTCTTACCCTTAATATACTTATAAAACATCTCAGGATTTTCCTTTATTTTGCTCGCCAGTGTTATTTCATGGCCCCTCCTTGATCTCCTAATTTCTTTTTTAAGTATCCCTCTGCACTTTTTGCACTCCTCTAGGGCTTCCTCCGTCTTTAGCCTTTTGTATCTGCCAAAAGCCCTCTTTTTTTAATCCATTCTCGTATATCCCCTGACATCCAAGGTTCCCTGTGGTTTTTGGAACCACCCTTGACCTTTACGGGAACATGTTGCCATTGTATGATCTCAATCTCCCTTCTGAAAGCCTCCCATTGCCCCGATGCGGATTTTCCTACAAGTAGCTGATCCCAGTCCATTTTGGCCAGATCCTGCCTTATCCTATTAATACCTTTAACTCATCCTGTTACTATAACTGGACTTGTCTCCATTCCCGTGCCGAGGGGATTGCTGTACCAGACGGGAGGGGAAACATTTGGGGACTCTCGATTCTCCACCAATTCCCATTCCCCTTCTTTCTGGTGGATAATGGAGGTGCCACTGTGTGTAATGTGCAAGTCAGTAAGAATTGTCAGCGAGGATTAATCAGCACTTTCTAATTGGAGATGTTACTCAGTGGAACTTTTCAGACACTGACTTGTAGATTTTTTACCAAAGATCAATTTAGGATTGAAGTAAAAGTTCATAATTTTATTGTAAAATAATTCAGGGACTCTCATCAGAAATTAAGGGGAAAGATCAGACAGTGGTTCTTAAATAAACACTGCAGCCCCGACAAGTCAATCAGCTATATATCCAGAATATTAAACTCCAGCCCAGTTATAGGGGTTATTAATATCAGCAGAAACAATCCCCAACTGTCAGAATGAACATGGTTCAGTCCTGGATGTGATTAAGAGCAGAATCCAACCCCTGCAGTCACATGTGAACTCGCTGGTGTGTCAGCAAGTTGCATGAACGATTAAATCCCTTCTCACACACGGAGCAGGTGAACGGCCTCTCCCCAGTGTGAATTCGCTGGTGTGTTAGCAGGATGGATGATTGATTAAATCCCTTCCCACACACGGAGCAGGTGAACGGCCTCTCCTTAGTGTGAATTCGCTGGTGTGTCAGCAGGTTAGATGATCGATTAAATCCCTTCTCACACACAGAGCAGGTGAACTGCCTTTCCCCAGTGTGAACTCCCTGGTGTGTCAGCAGTTTGGATGACTGATTAAATCCCTTCCCACACACTGAGCAGGTGAATAGCCTCTCCACAGTGTGAAGTTGCCGGTGTGTTAACAGGTGGGATGACCGAATGAATCCTTTCCCACACACGGAGCAGGTGAACGGCCTCTCCCCAGTATGAACTCGCTGATGCAGAATGAGGCTGGATGACTGCTTGAACCTCTTCCCACAGTGAGTGCAGCTGAATGGTCTCTCGTCAGTGTGAACTCGCTGATATGTCTGGAGAATGCACAAGCGAGTGAATCCCTTACACATGGAGCAGGTGAACGGCCTCTCCCCAGTGTGACTGCATTGATGAGTTTCCAGCTGAGACGGGTAATGGAATCCCTTCCCACAGTCCCCACATTTCCACGGATTCTCCATGGTGCGGGTGTCCTTGTGTCTCTTCAGGTTGGACATTCGGTTGAAGCCTCGTCCACACACACAATATGTGTACGGTTTTTCCCCGCTGTGAATGGTGCAATGTTTTTTCAGGCTGTGTAACTGGTTAAAGCTCTTTCTACAGTCAGTGCACTGGAACACTCTCACTTGGGTGTGTGTCTTAGTGCTTTTCCAGTCACACTGATATTTGAAATCTTTTCCCACAGACAAACATTTTTCCTTCCACATTCAAAGGCCGATGATATTCGGATCCTGATGAATGGAGTGACTCTGTCAGATCTTGATGTGATGTTTGGTTTGAGTTTGCGGTGTGTAAATGCTGCCCTTCTCACAGCCTGTAAAAGGAGTTTACAAAAGCCATCACTGTGAGTCCAGGATAGAAAGTGACACGATTCTCTCCTCCTGGTTCCTGGCCAAGGGGGCCGCGCATGCGCCCTGCTGCCCTTGAGCCTCTCAAGATGGCGGCCGTTACCCCGGGCCTGTCACTGGGAGAAAGCCCAGCAGCTGCCGCCCCCTCGGGGCAAACGCCCGGCCCGGAGGCTCTTGTTCAGGGCCTGAGGACCACCCCGGGTGTTTGTGAAGTGGGTAATGTTGAGTGTTTTAATAATGGGGCCTGGGGCTGCACTCGGGGTGTGAGCAGCCCGCGTCCTCCCGGGGTTCATGAACCCGCTCCCTGAGCTCTGGGTGTGAGCAGCCCGCGTCCCCCCGGGGTTCATGAACCCGCTCCCTGAGCTCGGGGTGTGAGCAGCCCGCGTCCCCCCGGGGTTCATGAACCCGCTCCCTGAGCTCGGGGTGTGAGCGGCCCGTGTCCCCCCGGGGTTCATGAACCCGCTCCCTGAGCTCGGGGTGTGAGCGGCCTGCGTCCCCCCGGGGTTCATGAACCTGCTCCCTGAGCTCGGGGTGTGAGCGGCCCGCGTCCCCCCGGGGTTCATGAACCCGTTCCCTGAGCTCGGGGTGTGAGCGGCCCGCGTCCCCCCGGGGTTCATGAACCCGTTCCCTGAGCTCGGGGTGTGAGCGTCCCGCGTCCCCCCGGGGTTCATGAACCCGCTCCCTGAGCTCGGGGTGTGAGCGGCCCGCGTCCCCCCGGGGTTCATGAACCTGCTCCCTGAGCTCGGGGTGTGAGCGGCCCGCGTCCCCCCGGGGTTCATGAACCCGCTCCCTGAGCTCGGGGTGTGAGCGGCCTGCGTCCCCCCGGGGTTCATGAACCTGCTCCCTGAGCTCGGGGTGTGAGCGGCCCGCATCTGTTGTATCCGTATGTTAATGGAGACACGGAATGCAGGAGTTGGTTTCACAGGTGTTTACTGAACAAAGTCTGGAGGTGAACTAACAGATGCAAGACACTATGCAGGCTTATATAGCCCGAGTGGCCATTACCGGCATTACAGTACACAGGGGACTCTGAACGGCACATACACCACAATTCCTCCCCTTTTAGACAACCAGTACATAACATTTTAAGTAATCATTAATTAACATGTTACAAGAACAATAATCTACACATTTGCTGCAGTTAATCAATTTTCAGTCAGTCTCTCTGGAGGCTTCCTGACTCGGTCTGGATAACGCCTCCGTGGTGTAGTAGTTTCTTTTGGCAAGGTTGATTCGGCTTGAATGCCAGTGTCGGGTTCATCTGGTTCCAGTATCACCGGATCAGAGGTAGATACTATGGGTATCTCTGCTTCATCATTAGGCGTCTAGAGTTGTGGTGTAGGTTGTCCCTTTTCGGATGACTCTATGATCTGGTCAGCATGGCGCCTTATTATGCTTTCTCCAATGTCCACGGTATACATCAGCGGTCCTAGTCGTGTGCAAATAGTTCCAGGCTGCCATTTCTCGGTACGGTAGTCCCGGGCCAAAACTTGTTGACCTATCTGGAAGGTTCTAATTGGCCTTTCATTCATGCCTTGAAATTGCCGGTTCTCCACGTCCCTTCTGATGTTTGGCTTGATCAAATCCAGCCGGCATCTTAGGCTTCTATTGAAGAACATCATGGCGGGAGTTTGGTTTGTAACCACATGTGTTGCATTCCTGTATGCAAACAAGAAGTTATCTACCTTATGCTGTAGATTTATGTCTTCATTACCCATGGCCTTTATGGCCTTCTTGAAGGTCTGGACAAACCTTTCAGCCAATCCATTGGTGGCGGGATGGTATGGGGCGGACGTGTAGTGCTTAACCCCATTGTTTTTTAAGAATTTCCTGAATTCTTCGGACACAAATTACGGTCCATTATCAGATCAGATCTGTTCAGGCAGCCCATTCCTGGCAAATATGGTCCTTAATACTGTGATGGTTTTTTCCGTGGTGGTGGAGGACATCTTTATTACCCCCGGCCACTTGGAGTGTGCATCAACCGCGATTAAGAACATTGAGTACATAAATGGACCAGCAAAGTCGATGTGTACCCTTTGCCATGGAGATGAGGGCCACTCCCATGGATGTAGAGGGGCTTGTGGTGGGGCGTTTTGGACCTTCTGGCATCCTAGGCAGCTCTTGGTCATTTCTTCGATGTCTCCATCAATACCTGGCCACCACACAAACGCTCTGGCTAGGTTCTTCATTTTCACTCCACCCAGATGCCCCTCATGAAGCTCCTTTAGCACTTTATCCTGGAGTTTGGGTGGAATCACCACTCTGGATCCACACATCAAGGTTCCTCGGCACACTGACAGCTGTTCTCTTCTTTGCGAGAATGCTGGCAACAGTGGTTCGCCATGTGCTGGCCATCCCTTCACCGTTAAATCGTAGACTCGTGAGAGAGTCGGGTCATTTCTCGTTTCCTTTTCAATGGCACAATTTGTTACTGGTAGACATTCCACTATGGTTGAGTGGAACATCTCCACTGGGTCCACTGTAGGTGCCTCTTCTACCGTTGGCAACGGTAGGCACGATAAACTGTCAGCATTCCCATGCTGTTTTGATCCTTTGTACTCTATGTCATATTGGTGTGCCCCTAGGAAAAGGGACCCCCTCTGTAGCCTTTGCTGTTGAATTTCTTCACTCCCCATACCAGGCTGAGTGCTTCCCTGTCGATCTGGGCATAGTTACGCTCAGCTGAGTTCAATGAGCGTGACGCAAAAGCTATCGGCCGCTCCGAGCCATCAGGGAATCTATGCAATAATACCGCTCCTACGCCATAAGGGGATGCATCGCACGCCAGTCTGATTGGCAGTGATGGGTTGTAATGAGCCATAACTTCCTTGGACGTGATCAAGCCTTTGCATTTATGGAAGGCACGTTTACAGTCTTCGCTCCATTTCCAAATTACTCCCGTTTGTAGCAGTTCGTTAAGAGGGTGCAGAAGAGTTGACAAGTTCGGTAAAAATTTATGATAGTAATTTATCAATCCCAGGAATGACCTTAATTGTGAGACATTTTCAGGTGCTGGGGCTTTTACGACCGCTTCAATTTTTTCAGGTGACTTATGCAACCCTTCCTTGTTAATTATGTGGCCACAATATGATATTTGTTTCTGGAAAAATTCGCACTTGGGGCGATTTGCTCGTAGGCCCCGTTCTCTCAGCCTAGTGAGCACCTGCTCCAAATTGGCACGGTGCTCGTTGTTGCTTTCTCCTGTTACAAGGATGTCGTCTAAGTAGCATTGAGTCCCCGGAATCCCTTGGAGGACTTGCTCCATAGCTCTTTGCCAGATAGCTGGAGCTGATGCTACTCCGAAAACCAGTCGATTGTACTGGTACAGGCCTTTGTGTGTATTTATCGTGAAATACTTTTTAGAGGCCTCTTCAACCTCCATCTGTAGATATGCCTGTGCCAAGTCAATTTTGGTGAAACATTTCCCTCCGGATAGTGAGGCAAAAATATCTTCTATCCTCGGAAGAGGATACTGTACCGTGTGAAGGACCAGGTTTACAGTTACCTTGAAGTCCCCACAGATGCGAATTTTTCTCTGTTCTTCAGATTTATCATTATTCAACATTTTCTTCATGACCGGGACGATGGGTGTTGCCCACTCGCTCCAATCTATCTTGGATAACACGCCTGCCTTTTCCAAATTCTCCAGCTCTGCCTCGACTGCTGGACGAATTGCGTATGGCACCGGCCTTGCCTTAAAAAACTTGGGAATTGCCGCATCTTCCACTTTTATTGAGGCGGTGACGCCTTTCAAGGTTCCTAGTTCCTGTTGAAACACTTCCTTGGCATTGGCCAAGATGTCTTTTAATCGTTCAGGTATGACGTCATCATCATTTGTTTTCTTACTGGTCACCGTCAGTGCCTGCATGGAGTGCCAGTCTAAACGTATCTTCCTGATCCATTCACGTCCCAACAGCGGTGGACCACCATCTTGCAGAACGTATAAATGCAACTTGTGTATTTCCTTGCCGTTGTATACAACAGGCACCCTTATTTTCCCTTTGGGGTATACTTTCTGCCCCGTATATGTTTTCAAGATAATGGATGTGTCTTTCAAAGGTATATGCGGAAATAGCCGCTCGTAATCCCGTCGACTTATGACGATCAGAGCTGATCCTGTATCTAGCTCCATTTTAACTGGGGACTCCGCTATCGTGAGGGTAACCCAAATGGTCTGGTAATCTTCTTTGGCAATTACATTATTTAATTTGAGACAGCTTAGTCTCTTGTTTCCGGAGTCGCTATCGCTCTTCTGGTCTTCGGAGCTACTGTCCGTCATCATTTGTACCTTTCTGTACTTTTCCTTCGTGATTTTTTTCCTGTCCGTGGATTTTTTGTTTCCAGATCGGCATACACGTGCAATGTGTCCAATCTTTCCGCATTGCCTGCATGCTTTGTCCCTGAACCAGCAGTCCCTCTGGTCATGGGTGGATCTGCCGCAGCGATAACATCTCTCGAAACCCTGTGTCATTTCATGGGTGCCGAAGTCCTGTGGGTTTTGCTGTATCTCTGCAGCTCCTCTTGCGGCTGCTTCGTATGATACAGCCACACTGAAAGCCTTGTCCAGTGTCAAATCTTTCTCAGAAAGTAGCCTTTTCTGTGTTCCTTCACTTAGGAGACCGCAGACGAATTGGTCTCGAAGAGAATCTGCCAGTCCTGCCCTGAATTGGCAGTGCTTTGACAGCTTCCTTAATTCGGTGAGGTAATCAGCGTTACTTTCATTCTTGTGCTGATTCCTCCTGAAGAATTTGAATCGTTACGCTATCAGCAGCGGTGTTGGGTTTAAGTGCTCCTGTAGGGTATCAACAATCTCCTTAAAATTCTTGTCCTTCGGTTTGGCTGGAGTGATTAAGTTTCGTAATAGCCCGTATGTCCTTGCGCCCACTAGATTTAGAAGTACTGATGCCTTTTTATCATCCTCTATTTCATTTGCTGTGCAATATACCTCCACTCATTCCACATATGTGGTCCAATCCTCTATATCGCTATCGAAAGCATTAATATTGCCAACCTTAGGCATCCTGAAAAAAAATGGCGCCTCCCGCGCTTTCCTTTCTTCCCCGCAGAAAAAAAATGGCGCCTTCCCGCCGCTGCCGCTGCTGACAATGCTGTTCTCCGCGGTTTTTATTTACATAAGTATTTTTAATAGGTGGAGACTCGTTCCCGCCGGACTCTCTGGGACTTTTCCCTCCCTCTGCTTGGTCCGAACGCCGACCTGCTTTGCAGCGCCGGCCGTCTCCCGAGTGCTCCACCCTCTGTCTCTGTTTGCCTCCGCCTTCGCTGCTCGGCCCCGCTGCAGAGCCAGCCGATGGAGCCCCAGCCCGCTGCCCAGGAAAGATTATTGCAGTACCTGCCACCAGCTCGGCTAGCTGGTGAAACCACAGTTTTTTTTTCTTTCTTGTTTTTCTTCGACTTTCATCTGAGGAATCGATCTCCTTGAGGTGCTGCCGAATTGCAGGTAAGTCCGTTTCCAATTCGTCGCCACTGTTGTATCCGTGTGTTAATGGAGACACGGAATGCAGGAGTTGGTTTCACAGGTGTTTACTGAACAAAGTCTGGAGGTGAACTAACAGACACTATACAGGCTTATATAGCCCGAGTGGCCATTACCGGCATTACAGTACACAGGGGGATCTTAAAGGCACATACACCACAGCGTCCCCCCGGGGTTCATGAACCCGCTCCCTGAGCTCGGGGTGTGAGCAGCTCGCGTCCCCCCGGGGTTCATGAACCTGCTCCCTGAGCTCGGGGAGTGAGCGTCCCGCGTCCCCCCGGGGTTCATGAACCCGCTCCCTGAGCTCGGGCTGTGAGCAGCCCGCGTCCCCCCGGGGTTCATGAACCCGCTCCCTGAGCTCGGGGTGTGAGCAGCCCGCGTCCCCCCGGGGTTCATGAACCCGCTCCCTGAGCTCGGGGTGTGAGCGGCCCGCGTCCCCCCGGGGTTCATGAACCCGCTCCCTGAGCTCTCACCTGATGTGTCAGCGGCTGCTGCTAAGGTCCACGCATGCTCAGTTCACCTTCTGTTGTTCAGGTTTAAAGGTCAAGCCCCGCCCCTCACACACTCCGATTGGTTGGAGGACCCGCCGCCCGCTCGGACCTGCAGTCCCACCCCCCTCTTCCTATTGGTCCGGAGCTCCCGTCAATCACAGGGCAGTGTGAGCTGAGCCTGCGCGGACCTTGGCAGCAGCCGCTGACACATCAGGTGAGAGAGCTCAGGGAGCGGCTTAAATTATAAATCTTTACGTCAACATATGAGTGAACATTTCCAAGTCAGTCTGACTGGTTTTGCTGTCCAGGAAGAAAGACAAATGTTAAGTCATAGCTTTTCCTGCTTTTTGTTTATAATTCAGTGACACAAATTGTGTGTATATTTGTAAATTGTAAAATAACAACAATAAATCACATTTCTGTGACATTTAAAAAAAAATGAACCCCAGGGGGACGCGGGCTGCTCACACCCCGAGTGAGGCCCCAGGCCCCATTATTAAAACACTCTCAACATTATCCGCCTCCCCACAACTACCCGCCAGTTTAAGACACAAACTCCGGAACAACCAGGAAGTGCTGGGAAATCCCCAGCGAGCCATGGAGCCGGACTCTCAGGAGGCTCCACGCCGCTGGCTACTCGTGTGTCATAGAAATATAGAAGATAGGAGCAAGAGTAGGCCATTCGGCCCCTCGAGCCTGCTCCGCCATTCAATGAGATCATGGCTTATCATCCAAATTCAGCACCCTGTCCCTGCCTTCTCCCCATATCCCTTGATCCTTTTAGCCTTAAGAAATATATCCAACTCTTTCTTGAATATATTTAATGAATTGGCCTCCACTGCCTTCTGTGATAGAGAATTCCACAGGTTCACCACTCTCTGGGTGAAGAAATTCCTCCTCATCTCTGTCCTAAATGGCTTACCCCTTATCCTTAGACTGTGACCCCTGGTTCTGGGCTACCCCGCCATCGGGAACATCCTTCCTGCATCTAGTCTGTCTAGTCCTGTTATAAGTTTCAATGAGATCCCCTCTCATTCTTCTAAACTCCAGTGAATATAAGGCCAATCGTCCCAATCCCTCCTCATACATCATTCCTGCCATCCCAGGTATCAGTCTGGTGAATCTTTGCTGCACTCCCTCCATGGCAAGAACATCCTTCCTCAGATGTAGAGTATGGTGTTTGTGTGGCCATAAGATGGGAATAGAGAACGGAATAAAAGGGAAAAAGGGAAGTAAAAGGCAAAACAAAGTAATATCGGCAAGGAATAACGAATGTCTTGATGACTGGGTCCTGTGAGTGATAACAGCAAGAAGAAGGAAATTTGAGTAGTCGTTTTCTTCTTTTACGGGATTTGAGAAAGTGGTCGGCTTCTTTTCTGTGGAAAAGTTGAAAACTGTGGACAAGGATCATGACATTATATGGTTAGATAACATCAAGTGAAAACGAGGAGTTATTAGAGTGCCAATAGGACTGGCGTAGAACTGGTATTTACTTGTTTTGTTGAAGAAGTTTCGGGTTTCTGGTTAAAAGTAGTTTACTTGAAGTTTTAATTGATTTCTGATATGGTTGTGGGACTTTGTATATTGTGGTGTTATTTAGTGTTAAAGCCTTCCTTAATGTATGAACAATCGAACGAACGAATGAACGCTCAAGTGAATGCACGCATGCGGACACAAATGATACACACGCATACACAATGGAACTTACGTTCGACCGAATGAAGGGCCCTCGCTCCCCAGGATGAAAGTGGGCATCCTCTTGGGTGAGCGTGAGGCCTGTCTGGACGGATGAGCGAACGCACGCATGCACGCAGGTAGACAAATGACACGCACGCACGCAAACATGCACAATGGAAGTTATGCTTGAGCGAACGAACGAATGAACGGAGGAATGAAAGACTGAATGATTGAGCGATGCCAGTAGGACTGGCGTATACGGGTTCTTTCTTTTCTTGGTTTATTAAATAGTGGCAGTTTGTAATGTAAACTTTATTGATTTACCTGACAAATGTATTATTGTATTTATATTGTTGACCATGAAGCTGTTTTGAGGCTTTATCCTTTTAATTGTAGTCAGTGAATGTAATGGATTTACTGTGTAATTGATGAGTTGTATAAGTACTGTTGTACTTGAATGTTAAAAAAAATAAACCCAGGGGGGACGCGGGCTTCACACACCCCGAGTGCGGCCCTAGGCCCGATTATAAGAGCAGTGAACATTATCCGCCTCCACCTGCGGGTTCCCGTTTCGCTCCGGCCCGAATCTCAACTAAGCGCCAAACTCCGGGACAGACAGGAAGTGAGTCAGGGAGCGTCTGTAAATGGAGGAGAAATGGAGACTGGTCAGGGAGCGTCTGTAAATGGAGGAGAAATCGTGATTGGTCAGGGAGTGTCTGTAAATGGAGGAGAAATGGAGACTGGTCAGGGAGCGTCTGTAAATGGAGGAGAAATGGTGACTGGTCAGGGAGCGTCTGTAAATGGAGGAGAAATGGTGACTGGTCAGGGAGCATCTGTAACTGGAGGAGAAATGGTGACTGGTCAGGGAGCGTCTGTAAATGGAGGAGAAATGGAGACTGGTCAAGGAGCAACTGTAAATGGAGGAGAAATGGAGACTGGTCAGGGAGAAATCATTCAGCATTTTTTGGGGGTTGGTTTGTGTGAACAAATATATCAGTGATTTTAATGAGACTCTTTCTGTGTCCCAGCTCCTGTAAATACAGGCTGGAAAGGGGCCGGACTCTCAGGAGGCTCCACACCGCTGGCTACTCGTGTGTCAGTGATCTCCCATCAGATTAATGTGCTTCTGCTGTCTGTGTGTTTAATAAAGTGCCCGAAGCCCTCACTGTAACACTCTCACATATCCCACCTGCAGTGTAATGTCCATGCTGTGTGCTTCCTGTCCAATATCCCCCTGATCCCTGGCTCTCCTGTTGCACCAACTCGGTATAATGGGACAAGAAGTGCCAGCTCAAGAGATTCCCAAATCAGGGACGGAATGAAAGGTTCAGACACATGGAATGTTAATCTTACACAATGTGTGAGATGCTGAGCACCCGCCCAACATTTCACCACCACACCTTCTTTTAAATAGTTTCTTCAATCTCTCTTCTGAAGCCATGGTTTTGTGACAGAGTCAGGTGAGTGAAAAAACTGGGATTGGAGGAAAATACTATGGGGTTTGTTTTCAGGAGAGGGAGGAGGGAGAGTGTGTGGGACCGGGATTTACAGCTTTAGGAGTAAGAACAAACGTTCCACAGAAACTAAAATAGTCTGTTCTGAATTTCTATCCTGTACTTACAATGCTGCCTTTATAAACTCCTTTTACAGGCTGTTGGAAGGGGAGGATTTGCAGACAGGAAACTCAAACCAAACATCACTTCAAGATCTGACAGAGTCACTCGGTTCACAGGACCTGAATAACACTGGCCTTTGAACATAAAATGAGAAATGTTTTAACCAGTTTCACAGCCTGAAAAAACATCACACTGTTCACAGCGGGGAGAAACCGTACATGTGCTGTGTGTGAACGAGGCTTCAACCGATCATCCAACCTGGAGAGACACAAGGACACCCGCACCACGGTGAAACCGTGGAAATGTGGGGACTGTGAGAAGGGATTCAATTACCCATACCAGCTGGAAACTCATCGAAGCAGTCACACTGGGGAGAGGCCGTTCACCTGCTCCGTGTGTGGGAAGGGATTCACTCAGTAATCCCACCTACTGGCACACC
The DNA here is from genome assembly GCF_052327205.1 of Somniosus microcephalus. Classification (NCBI taxonomy): domain Eukaryota; kingdom Metazoa; phylum Chordata; class Chondrichthyes; order Squaliformes; family Somniosidae; genus Somniosus; species Somniosus microcephalus. The sequence goes on from NC_140990.1 coordinate 80,129,005, forward strand.
AGCGAGTTCACACTGGGGAGAGACCGTTCACCTGCTCCGTGTGTGGGAAGGGATTCACTCAGCAATCCCACCTACTGGCACACCAGCGAGTTCACAAGTGACTGCAGGGGTTGGATTCTGCTGTTATTGCTGCTGTTAATCACATCCAGGACTGAACCATGTTCATTCTGACAGTTGGGGTTTGTTTCTGCTGATGTCAATAACCCCTATAACTGGGCTGGAGTTTAATATTCTGGCTATATGTTAAATAAATCAGCTTTGTTGTAGATTTTTCTCTTTCCCACCTGAGTGTTTAGCATCACCTGGCTGGAGCTCAGAAAGGACAATCTGGGGGAGGATCGTACGGCAGGAACAGAACTCCAGCCTGGACACAGTCCTTCAGGGCCACACTGAGAGGGGCAAACGGCACTTTGGTCTCTATTGTCTTCTCAGGTGAATTTCTCACTTGTTCAGGATAATTTTCTGCAACAATATGTCCTAGAACCAACAAGGGGGCAGGCCATATTAGATTTAGGAATGTACCAGATTTAGTGAACAGCCTCACTATGAGTGAACATTTATCTAACAGCGATCATAACATGATCGAGTTCCACATTATGTTTGAAAGGGAGAAACGCAAAACAGCTACTAAGATTCTAGTGTTAGTTCAGGGCAACTTCAACGGGATGAGACAGAGACTGTCCACAGTAAACTGGGGAAATCTGTTAATGGGTAAAACAACAGATGATCAGAGGGAGATGTTCAAAAAATAATTTACGGTGAGACAGAAGCAGCTTCTACCCCCGAGGGGCAAGAGCTCTACTTACCAAAAAACCCCAGCCATGGACGACTAAAGAGAGAAGGGACAACATCAAACTAAAAGAACAAGTACACAGAAATACAATAAATAGCACAAATCATGGTGATTGGGAGAAATACAAAGAACAACAAAGGGTGACAAAACAGACAGTAAGAGCTACAAAAAGGGAGTATGAAAAGAAACTTGTAAGGATTATCAAAATCAACACAATTTTTATTACAATTATCTGAGGAAAAAAATGGTCCGGAGCAATGTGGGCCCCTTGAAAACTGATAATGGTGACATTGTAAATGATAATAAAAAGGTGGACATGTTGAATAATTATTTTGCGTCAGTATTGACAGAGTGGAAGAGGATAGCAGGCCGGACATCCCAAGGAAACTAATATTGAGTCAGGGACGGGGACTCACCAAAATAACAGTAATGAAGAAAATAATGGCACTAAAGAGTAACAAATCCCCAGGACCAGATGGTTTCCAAGCCAGGGTTTTAAAGGAAGTAGGTGAGAACATTGCAGATGCCCAAACTATAATCTTCCAAAGTTCTCTCGATTTGGTAACCATTTCATCAGATCTGAAAATTGCACATGTCACTCCGCTATTTCAGAATGGTGAGAGAGGGAAACCAGGGAATTAGAGACCAGTTAGCCTAACATCTGTTGTGGGGAAATTACTAGAGTCTATAATTAAGGACAGGGTGACTGAACACCTTGAAAATTTTCAGCAGATTAGAGAGAGTCAGCATGGATTTGTGAAAGGTCGGTCATGCCTGCTGAACCTGATTGAATATTTTGAAGAGGTGATTGAAGTAGACAGGGGAATGTCTATGGATGTTATTTATATGGACTTCCAGAAGGCATTTATTAAAGTCCCTTATAAGAGTCTGTTAGCTAAAGTTGAAGCCCATGGAATTGGCTGAGTAGTGGGAGACAGAGAGTGGGGATAATGGGCAGGGACTCTAATTGGCAGGATGTGACTAACGCTGTCCAGCAAGGATCTGTGTTGGGGCCTCAACTATTCACCATATTTATTAATGACTTAGATGATGGGATAGAAAGCCACATATGCAAGTTGCTGATGACACAAAGATAGGTGGCATTGTAAGCAGTGTAGATGGAAGCATAAAATTAGAGAGATATTAATACATTAAGTGAATGGGTAAAACTGTGGCAAATGGATTTCAATGTAGGCAAATGTGAGGTCATCCACTTTGGACCTAAAAAGGATAGAACAGAGTACTTTCTAAATGGGGAAAAGCTAGAAACAGTGGAGGTCCATCGAGACTTGGGGATCCAGGTACATAGATCATTAAAATGTCATGAACAGGTACAGGAAATAATCAAAAAGGCTAATGGAATGCTGGCCTTTATATCTCGAGGACTAGAATACAAGTGGGTAGAAGTTACACTACAGCTATACAAAGCCCTGGTTAGACCACACCTGGAGTACTGAGAGCAGTTCTGGGCACCACACCTTGGGAAGGATATGTTGGCCTTGGGAGGAGTGCAGCGTAGGTTTACCAGAATGATACCCGGATTCCAGGGGTTAAATTACAAGGAGAGATTAAACAAATTCGGGTTGTATTTCCTGGAATTTAGAAGGTTAAGAGCTGATTTGATTGAAGTTTTCAAGATATTAAGGGGAACTGATAGAGAAAATCTATTTCTGCTGGTTGGAGAGTCTGGGACTACGGGGCAGAATGTAAAAATTAGAGCCAGACCTTTCAGGAGTGAAGTTAGGAAATACTTCTACACACAAAGTGTGTTAGAAGTTTGGAACTCTCTTCCACAAACAGCAGTTGATGCTTGGTCAATTAATTTTAAATCTGGGATTGATAGGTTTGTGTTAACCAAAGGTATTAAGGACTATGGGGTAAAGGCGGGTATATGGAGTAAAATCTCACTGAATGGTGGGCAGGCTCGAGGGGCTGAATGGCCTACTCCTGTTCCTGTGTTGCCAAGCTCTGGAATTTCATTCCTAAACCTTGCCGCCTCTCTACCACTCTTTCCTCCTTTAAGATACTCCTTAAAACCTACCTCTTTGACCAAGATTTTGGTTACCTGCCCCAATATCTCCTTATATGACTCGCTGTCAAATTTTGTTTGAAAATGTTCCTGTGAAATAACATGGGATGTTTACTATGTTAAAGGCACTATATAAATGTAAGTTATTGTCTGTGACCACTTACACTTTGAGACCAAATCGAGGTACCATTTACACTGTGACACCAAATCCAGGGACCACTTACACTGTGGCACCAAATCCAGGGACCACTTACACTGTGACACCAAATCGAGGTAACATTTACACTGACACCAAATCGAGGTACCATTTACACTGTGGCACCAAATCGAGGTACCATTTACACTGTGGCACCAAATCCAGGGACCACTTACACTGAGGCTATAAATGGGAATCAGAGAGCCTCAGTGTGGAGAATGGTCATGGTGGTGAAACCAGCTCTAGTGAGGGTGAAAGGCGGGTAATGGATGAAGATATGATGGTGGAATCAGATGGTGATTGGTGGGGCCTGGTGACAGGTTATTGTCAGAAACCCTTTTCAGGCAGGCTGATGACTGGATGTAATCTGCACAATACCTGGATCCGCCTGTTCTTGTCCAAAATCGCAAAGTCTAATGTCCGTGATGTCTATTTCTGTGAGAATTGTAGAGATGTGAAAGAAGAGAGGAAATCAGGCTCGGGCCAGAAAGAAGGTTCCTTGAATGAACAATTCATGAGGCTGTTTTGTGACTCGTCTGCATGAGGTTCTAACACATGAAATGGAAAAGGACGCGTCTAGTGACACTGGCGTTGTCAATAGTGGTTTCTAACCTTAATCACTATTTCCTAAGCCTAATATCCTCTCGACTACCCCCAAGCACTGACCCCAATCCTGACCACTAACCCCAATCCTAACCAATAACCACTAGCCCCAACCACTAACTCCAATCCTAACCAATAACCACTAGCCGCAACCACTAACTCCAATCCTAACCAATAACCACTAGCCCCAACCACTAACCCCAATCCTACGCCTTAACCCCAGCCCCTGACCAAGGATTATTGACAGGGATCAATGGAGGAGCTAAAGAGCTGATAAAGGAAGTATTTGAAACAATTATCTCGATTAAAGAAATAGTGCAAGGTATGTTAGTAACAAGAGATTAAATCAAAGAGACCATCAAAATCAGCAATGACAATTACAAAGATCAGAACATTTCTAAGGCTGTCACATGCAGTATGTGTGGAGTTTTTTTTTAAATCGGATCCAAGAGATGTTAAATGATACAGAAAATAACAGACTTCAAATCTTATGCAAGGCAGTTCTGTAAAGGGGTGGTTCAAAGGAATTTCAGATGAGTGTAAAGTGAGACACTACAGTTCAGTCTATGACACCCACAAGCCATGTACACAAATGGAACAAGTTTGGGGTTTGATGTGGTAGAAGGTGAACTAGATGAGAACTGAAATAATCCAGAGTAAGAAAAGGGCCAAAAATGGAACAGTCAGTAACAGAACATCAATTAGTCTCCTCTTATCATGGAGAAATCAAATATTAGACAAACTCTGTGTTTGAAACAAAGCTGATTTATTTAATATTTGTCCAGAATATTAATCTCAAGCCCAGTTATTCTAGTTATTAACATCAGCAGAAACAAAGCCCAATTGCCAGAGTGAACATGGTTCAGTCCTGGATGTGATTAACAGCACCAATAACAGCAGAATCCAACCCCTGCAGTCAGTTGTGAACTCGCTGGTGTCTCAGCAGAGTGCATGACTGAGTGAATCCCTTCCTACACACGGAGCAGGTGAATGGTCTCTCCCCAGTGTGAGTGCATTGGTGGGTCAGCAGGTCGCTTATGTTCTTAAAGCTCTTCTCACAGTCAGAACATCTAAATGGTCTCTTAACAGTGCGAACAAGTTGGTGAGTCAGAAGATGGGATGACTGAGTGAATCCCTTCCCACACACAGAGCAGGTGAACTGCCTCTCCCCAGTGTGAACTCGCTGGTGTATCTGGAGATGGTATAACTGAGTGAATCCCTTCCCACATTCAATACACGTGAACAGCCTCTTGCCAGTATGAACGCTCTGATGCATCTGGAGTTTGGATAACTCTGCGAATCCCTTCCCACACATGGAGCAGGAGAACAGTTTCTCCCCAGTGTGAACTCGCTGGTGTCTATGGAGGCTGGATGACTGAGTGAATCCCTTCCCACATTCAATACACGTGAACGGCCTCTCCCCAGTGTGAACTCGCTGGTGTATCTGGAGCTTGGATAACTCTGCGAATCCCTTCCCACACACGGAGCAGGTGAACGGCCTCTCCCCGGAGTGAGTGCGCCGATGAGTTTCCAGCTTGGATGGATAATTGAATCTCTTCCCACAGTCCCCACATTTCCACGGTTTCTCCGTGGTGCGGGTGTCCTTGTGTCTCTCCAGGTTGGACGTTCGGTTGAAGCCTCGTCCATGCACAGAACACATGTACGGTTTCTCCCCGCTGTGAATGGTGCGATATTTTTTCAGGTTGTGTAACTGGTTAAAGCTTTTTCCACAGTCAGTGCTCTGGAACACTCTCACTTGGGTGTTGGTGTCTTGGTGCTTTTCCAGTCACACTGATGTTTGAAATCTTTTCCCACAGACAGAACAGACAAACATTCCTCCTTCCACATTCAAAGTCCGATGATATTCAAGTCCTGATGAATGGAGTGACTCTGTCAGATCTTGATGTGATGTTTGGTTTGAGTTTCCCGTCTGTAAATCCTCCCCTTCTAACACCCTGTAAAAGGAGTTTACAAAAGTCATCACTGGAAATACAGGATAGAAATTCAGAACAGACAATTCTAGTTTCTATGGAACATTCTTTCCTCTCTTGTTCCCCCACAGCTGTAAATCCCTATCCCACACACTCTCCCTCCTCCCTGTGCTGAAATCCAAACCCATCGCACCATCTCCAACATTTCTTTCCTCCACTCCCAGTTTTCCCCCTCCCTCTGCTCTGGTTGGGTTCAGTTCTACACCCGCTGTGTGCAGAGTGAGAATAAAATCAATGAGTCAATGATTGTCTCTCCTGGTCACTGGGACCTTAAAGCCCCGCCCACTCTCTGTTCCTGTACCAAGATTGCCATGCATGCGCCGTGCTGCAGGTGGAACTGGTCCGTCTTCACTCCCCCAAGATGGCGGCACGTAAATAATGAGCGGTTTTGATCGAGCAAGTAGGGAGAAACTGTCCTCTCTGGCAAGTGGGTCGGTAACCAAAGGTCACAGATTTAAAATCGTTGCTAAAAGAACTAGAGAGAAATGAGGAGAATTATTTTCACACAGAGGGTTGTTAAGATCTGGAACGCATCATCTGAAAGGATGCTGGAATCAGGTTCCACAGGAACTTTCAAACGGTAATTGGACATGTACTTGAGAGGACTAGTTTGCAGAGTTCTGGGGATAAAGCTGGGGTTTGGGACTAAATTGGACAGCTCTTTCAAAGAGCCGGCACAGACACGATGGGCCGAATCACCTCCTTCTGTGCTGTTAGATTCTATGATCAGTGTGAAGACGCTGGTGTCTCTTAAGGTCCTTCGAGCTTTTAAAGCTCTTCCCACAGTCAGAACATTTAAAGGGTCTCTCGTCAGTGTGAACAAGCTGGTGTGACAGGAGGGTGGATGACCGAGGGAATCCTTTCCCACACATGGAGCAGGTGAACGGTCTCTTACCAGTGTGGAGGAGCTGGTGTCTCTTCAGCTCCCCGGAGCTTTTAAAACTCTTCCCACAGTCAGAACATTTAAAGGGTCTCTCGTCAGTGTGAACAAGCTGGTGTTACAGGAGGGTAGATGACTGAGTGAATCCCTTCCCACACACAGAGCAGGTGAACGGCCTCTCACCAGTGTGGAGGAGCTGGTGTCTCTTCAGCTCCCCGGAGCTTTTAAAGATCTTTCCACAGTCAGAACATTTAAAGGGTCTCTCGTCAGTGTGAACTCTCTGGTGTCTCTGCAGGTTGGAGGGCTGAATGAGTCCCTTCCCACACACAGAGCAGGTGAGCGGTCTCTTCCCAGTGTGTAGGTTTTGGTGTGTCTTCAGCTCCCTGGAGCTTTTAAAGCTCTTCCCACAGTCAGAACATTTAAAGGGTCTCTCGTCAGTGTGAGCTCGCTGGTGATGCTTCAGATACTGGGGGCTTTTAAAGCTCTTCCCACAGTCAGAACACTGAAATGGTCTCTCATCAGTGTGAGCTCGCTGGTGTCCCTTCAGTTCCCTGGGGCTTTTAAAGCTCTTCCCACAGTCAGGACACTGAAATGGTCTCTCATCAGTGTGAACAAGCTGGTGTCCCTTCAGTTCCCTGGCGCTTTTAAACCTTTTCCCACAGTTACGACACTGAAATGGTCTCTCATCAGTGTGAACAAGCTGGTGTTGCTTCAGATCCTGGGGGCTTTTAAAGCTCTTCCCACAGTCAGAACATTGAAATGCTCTCTCATCAGTGTGAACAAGCTGGTGTTGCTTCAGTTCCCCGGGGTTTTTAAAGCTCTTCCCACAGTCAGAACACTGAAATGGTCTCTCATCAGTGTGAACAAGCTGGTGTCCCTTCAGTTCCCTGGCGCTTTTAAAGCTCTTCCCACAGTTAGGAAACTGAAATGTTCTCTCATCAGTGTGAGCTCGCTGGTGTTCCTTCAGATCCCTGGCGCTTTTAAAGCTCTTCCCACAGTCAGAACACTGAAATGGTCTAACATAGAAACATAGAAGATAGGAGCAGGAGTAGGCCATTTGGCCCTTCGAGCCTGCTCCGCCATTCAATGAGATCATGGCTGATCATCCAAATTCAGTACCCTGTCACTGCCTTCTCCCCATATCCCTTGATCCCTTTAGACTCAAGAAATATATCCAACTCCGTCTTGAATATATTTAATGAACTGGCCTCCACCGGCCTCTGTGGCAGAGAATTCCACAGGTTCACGACTCTCTGGGTGAAGAAGTTCCTCCTCATTTCAGTCCTAAATGGCTTACCCCTTATCCTAAGACTATGAACCCTGGTTCTGGACTCCCCGGCCATCATAAACATCCTTCCTGCATCTAGTCTGTCCAGACCTGACAGAATTTTATAGGTTTCGATGAGATCCCCTCTCAATCTTCTAAACTCCAGTGAGTATAAGCCCAATCGACACAATCTCTCCTCATACGTCATTCCTGCCATCCCAGGTATCAGCCTGGTGAATCTTCGCTGCACTCCCTCCATGGCAAGAACGTCCTTCCTCAGGTAAGGTGACCAAAACTGCACACAATACTCAAGGTGCGGTCTCACCAAGGCCCTGTACAACTGTAGCAAGACATCTTTGTTCCTGTACTCGAACCCTCTTGCTACGAAGGCCAACATACCATTTGCCTTCTTAACCGCCTGCTGCACCTGCATGCTTACCTTCAGCGACTGGTGCACAATAACACCCAGGTCTCTTTGCACTTCCCCTTCTCCCAATCTATTGCCATTCAAATAATAATCTGCCTTCCTGTTTTTGCCACCAAAGTGGATAACCTCACATTTATCCACATTATAGTGCATTTGCCATGTTTCTGCCCAATCACCCAACCTGTCCAAATCGTACTGGAGTTTCACGACATCCTCCTCACAGCTTACCCTCCCACCCAGCTTTGTGTCGTCTGCAAATTTGGAGATATTACATCCAATTCCCTCGTCCAGATCATTAATATATATTGTGAACAGCTGGGGTCCTAGGACCGATCCTTGCGGTACCCCACTAGTCACTGCCTGCCACTCGGAAAACAACCCGTTTATTCCAACTCTGCTTTCTGTCCGCCAACCAGTTCTCTATCCAAGTCAATACCTTGCCCCCAATCCCATGTGCCTTAATTTTGCACGCTAATCTCTTATGTGGGACCTTATCGAAAGCCTTCTGAAAGCCCAAATATACCACATCCACTGGTTCTCCCTTATCTATTTTACCAGTTACATCTTCAAAAAATTCCAGTAGATTAGTCAAGCATGATTTACCTTTTGTAAATCCATGTTGACTTTGTCCGATCCTGTCACTGCTTTCCAAGTGCTCTGCTATTACATCTTTTATGATAGACTCCAGCATTTTCCCCACTACCGATGTCAGGCTTACCGGTCAGTGTGAACAAGCTGGTGTTGCTTCAGTTCCCCGGGGCTTTTAAAGCTCTTCCCATACTCAGAACATTTAAATGGTCTCTCATCAGTGTGAACTCGCTGGTGTTCCTTCAGATGCCTGGGGCTTTTAAAGCTCTTCCCACAGTCAGAACACTGAAATGGTCTCTCGTCAGTGTGAACTCGCTGGTGTGTTTGCAGGTGGGATGAACAAACAAATCCCTTTCCACACACGGAGCAGGTGAACGGACTGTCCCTGGTGTGACTGCGCCATTGAACTTCCAATGCAGACGGGGAACTGAATCCCTTCCCACCATCCCCACCTTTACCCGGTTTCTCCCCGGTGTGACAGTGCATGTGTCTCGCCAGGTCAGGCGATCGGCTGAATCCGCGTCCACACACCGAACACGTGTGCGGTTTGTCATCGCTGCGATCGCTGCTTTCTCCTTCCATGTGCAAAGGCCGATGATATTCAGATCCTGATGAATCGAGCAACTCTGTCAGATCTTGACGTGATGTTTGGTCTGAGCTTCCCGCCTGTAACTGCTCCACTTCTATAACCCTGTATATTGAGATCAGAAAAGGATCACAGACAAACTGTTGTTTAATTTTCCCCTTTCCCACCCTAGGGGCAGTGAAGCTGATTTTCAGGCCCCAGCTGCTGCACAGGTTGGTTGAAAAGATCAGCAGTAATGGCGGCTGCAATACCCACAAGCCCCCACACTCCAGAAAGCGCCCTGTTGACTCTGAGTCCCGCCCATGTGCTCATGGCCCCCGCGCTCTCCCTCCTGCTCCACAGTCGCCCGTTCCGATCGGTCCGCAACGCGCATGCTCAGCACACAAAACCCCGCGGTTGGAACATCGGGCGCGCATGCGGAGCCGCAACATCTGGTACGCATGCGCGGCTCAGGTGGGGGCGAGTCGGTGTTTCGCCTCAGCCGCCAGGGAGGTGCGCATACGCAGGATGACCCAACATTCTTCCTGTCAGCAATCACTCCCTCGTTTCTTTAATAAAAACAGAAAATGCTGGAAATACTCAGCAGGTCAGGCAGCATCTGTGGAAAGAGAAACAGAGCTAATGTTTCAGGTCGATGACCTTTCGTCAGAACTGCTTGTTCTTTAGTGTCAGCCAGTGGCTCAGTTGGTAGCACTCTCGCCTCTGTATTAGAAGGTTGTAGGTTCAAGTCCCACTCCAGAGACTTGAGCACAAAAATCTAGGCTGACACTCCAGTGCAGTACTGAGGGAGTGCTGCACTGTCGGAGGTGCCATCTTTTGGATGAGACGTTAAACTGAGGCCCTGTCTGCTCTCTCAAGTGGATGTAAAAGATCCCATGGCACTATTTCAAGAAAGAAAGACTTGCATTGATATAGTGCTTTCATGACCACCAGATGTCTTGAAGTGCTTTACAGCCAATGAAGTACTACAGTGAAGTAGTCACTGTTGTAATGTGGGAAAGAGCAGGGCAGTTATCCCCAGTCTCCTAGCCAATGTTTATCTCTCAATCAACATAAAAAGATAGATTATCTGGTCATTATCACATTGCTGTTTGTGGGAGCTTGCTGTGCGCTAATTGACTGCCGCATTTCTTACATGACAACAGTGACTACACTTCAAAAGTACTTAATTGGCTGTAAAACACTTTGGGATGTTCAGTGGTGGTGAAAGGTGCTATATAAATGCAAGTCTTTCTTTCTTCACTGGTCTCAGCGACCTCTTCTGACTGTTGGTTGATTGACATTACAAGAGGATTTGAGTACAGGATAAAGAAGTCTTACTCCAATTATATAGGGCCTTGGTGAGACCACACCTGGAGTATTCTGTACAATTTTGGTCTCCTTACCTAAGGAAGGATGTACTTGCCACAGAGGGAGTGCAATGAAGGTTCACGAGATTGATTCCTGGGATGGCGGGACTGTCGTATGAGAAGAGATTGAGTAAACTAGGCCTGTATTCTCCTGAATTCAGAAGAATGAGAGGGGATCTCATTGAAGCATACAAAATTATTACAGGGCTTGATAGGGTGGATGCTGGGAGAATGTTTCCCTTGGCTGGGGATTCTAGAACCAGGGGCCACAGCGTCAGGATAAAGGGTCGGCCATTCAGGACTGAGATGAGAAGAAATTTCTTCACACAGAGGGTGGTGAATCTTTGGAATTCTCTACCCCAGAGGGCTGTGGAGGTTCAGTCATTGGGTATATTCAAAACAGAAGTCATAGAATCATAGAGTTATACAGCACAGAAAGAGGCCCTTCGGCCCATCGTGTCTGTGCCGACCATCAATCCCTGTCCAGTCTAATCCCATTTTCCAGCATTTGGTCCATAGCCTTGTATGCAATGGCATTTCAAGTGCTCATCCAAATGCTTCTTGAATGTTATGAGGGTTCCTGCCTCTACCACCCTTTCAGGCAGTGAGGTCCAGATTCCAACCACCCTCTGGGTGAAAAAGTTCCTCCTCAAATCCCCTCCAAACCTCCTGCCCCTTACCTTGAATCTATGCCCCCTTGTTATTGACCCCCCTACTAAGGGGAAAAGTTCCTCTTTATCTACCCTATCTATGCCCCTCATCATTTTGTACACCTCAATCAGGCCCCCCCTCAGCCTTCTTTGCTCCAAGGAAAACAACCCCAGCCTGTTTAGTCTTTCTTCATAGCTGAGGCGCTCCATCCCAGGTAACATCCTGGTGAATCTTCTCTGCACCCTCTCCAAAGCAATCACATCCTTCCTATAGTGAGGCGACCAGAACTGCACACAGTACTCCAGCTGTGGCCTCACCAGCGTTTTGTACAGCTCCATCATAACCTCCCTGCTCTTATATTCTATGCCTCGGCTAATGAAGGCAAGTATCCCATATGCCTTTTTAACCACCTTATCTACCTGTTCTGCTGCCTTCAGGGATCTATGTACATGTACAGCAAGTTCCCTCTGACCCTCTGTACTTCCTCGGGTCCTACCACTCATTGTGTATTCCCTTGCCTTATTTGTCCGTCCAAAATGCATCACCTCGCACTTTTCAGGGTTAAATTCCATTTGCCACTTTTCCGCCCATCTGACCAAGCCATTTATATCGTCCTGTAGCCTGAGGCTTTCCTCCTCGCAATTTACCACCCCACCAATTTTCGTGTCATCTGCAAACTTACTGATCATACCTTTTACATTCTCATCCAAATCATTTATGTAGATCACAAACAGCAAGGGTCCCAGCACCGACCCCTGAGGCACCCCACTGGACACAGGCTTCCAGTCACAAAAGCAACCTTCAACCATCACCCTCTGCCTCCTGCCACTCAGCCAGTTTAGGATCCAACGCGCCAAGGCGCCCTGGATCCCATGGGCTCTTACCTTCTTGACCAGTCTCCTATGCGGGACTTTGTCAAAAGCTTTACTGAAATCCATGTAAACCACATCCACAGCATTTCCCTCATCCACACACCTAGTCACCCCCTTGAAAAATTCAATCAGATTGGTCAGACATGATTTACCCTTGACAAAGCCATGCTGACTATCCCCGATTAATCCTTGCCTCTCCAAGTGGAGACTAATTTTGTCCCTCAGAATTTTTTCCAATAATTTCCCTACCACAGATGTTAGGCTCACTGGCCTGTAATTCCCTGGTTTATCCCTGCTACCCTTCTTGAATAATGGTACTACGTTAGCTGTTCTCCAGTCCTCTGGTACATCCCCTGTGGCCAGAGAGGTTCTGAAAATTTGTGTCAGAGCCCCTGCAATCTCCTCCTTTGCCTCACACAACAGCCTGGGATACATCTCGTCCGGGCCTGGGGATTTATCCACTTTTTGGCCTGCTAAAACCACTAGTACCTCCTCCCTCTCGATGCTAATATGTTCAAGTATGTCACAGTCCCCTTGCCCGATTTCTATGTCTACATCGTCTTTCTCCATAGTGAACACAGATGCAAAAAATTCATTTAAAACCCCACCTACATCATCTGGCTCTACACACAGATTGCCACTTTGGTCCCTAATGGGCCCTACCCTTTCCCTGGTTATCCTCTTGCCCTTAATATACTTATAAAACATCTTAGGATTTTCCTTTATTTTGCTCGCCAGTGTTATTTCATGGCCCCTCCTCGCCCTCCTAATTTCTTTTTTAAGTATGCCCCTGCACTTTTTATACTCCTCTAGGGCTTCCTCCGTCTTTAGTCTTTTGTAACTGCCAAAAGCCCCCCTTTTTTTCCTAATGCATTTTTGTATATCCCTTGTCATCCAAGGTTCCCTTTGCTTGTTGGTCCCACCCTTGACCTTTACAGGAACATGTTGGCGTTGTACTCTCTCTATTTCCCTTCTGAAAGTCTCCCACTGCTTTGATGTGGATTTTCCTATAAGTAGCTGCTCCCAGTCCACTTTGGCCAGATCCTGCCTTATCATATTAAAATCGGCCTTTCCCCAATTTAGAACCCTTATTTCCGGGCCGTCTTTTGTCTTTTTCCATGACCACCTTAAATCTCACCGAATTATGGTCACTGTCGCCAAAATGCTCTCCTACTGACACTTCCACCACTTGCCCGGCTACATTCCCTAGAATTAGGTCCAGTACCGCCCCCTCTCTTGTAGGACTTTCTACATGTTGGCTCAAAAAGCTCTCCTGGATGCACTTTAAGAATTCTGCACCCTCTAAGCCTTTCACACTCTGACTATCCCAATTAATATTGGGGAAGTTGAAATCCCCCACTATTATTACCCTATTATTTTCACACTTCTCTGAGATTTGCCTACATATCTGTTCCTCTATCTCCCCCTGACTGTTTGGGGGCCTATAGTACACTCCCAGCAAAGTGCTTGCCCCCTTTTTGTTTTTAAGTTCTACCCATATGGCCTCATTAGAGGAACCCGCTAATATATCACCCCTCCTTACAGCAGTAATTGATTCCTTAATTAATATTGCAACACCCCCTCCCCTTTTACACCCCCCTCTGTCTCGCCTGAAGATTCTATACCCCGGAATATTGAGCTGCCAGTCCTGACCCTCCCTCAACCATGTCTCCGTGACAGCAACAATATCGTACTCCCATGTGTTCAGCAACAACTTCAGTTCATCCACCTTATTTGCAAGACTCCTTGCATTAAAGTAAATGCCTTCCAGCCTTGCCATATTCCCTTTTGCCTTCACATATTTGCTCTGCCTTCCCAGCTGACTTGTTTTTTCCTCCGTATTTGGCTGTAAATCACCCCCTACTATAGTTCCACTCTGTATCCCATCCCCCTGCCAAGTTAGTTTAAACCCCCCCCAGCAGTGCTAGCAAACCTCCCCGCAAGGATATTGGTCCCCCTCTGGTTCAGGTGTAAACCGTCCGACTTGTACAAGTCCCACCTTTCCCAGAAGCAGACCCAGTGATCCAGGAAACTAAAGCCCTCCCTCCTGCACCATCCCTTTAGCCACGCATTCATCTGTTCTATCTTCCTATTCCTATACTCACTAGCACGTGGCACCGGGAGTAATCCAGAGATTACAACCTTTGAGGTCCTGCTCTTTAATCTTCCACCTAGCTCCCTAAATTCTTGCTGCAGGACCTCATCCCTCTTTTTACCTATGTCGTTGGTACCAATGTGGACCATGACCTCTGGCTGTTCACCCTCCCCCTCCAGAATGCCCTGCAGCCGCTCAGTGACATCCTTGACCCTGGCACCAGGGAGGCAACAAACCATCCTGGATTCACATCTACGATAGATTTCTGACCAGTAAGGGCATCAAGGGATATGGCGATAGGGTGGGTGAATGGAGTTGAGGCAGAAGATCAGCCATGATCTCATTTAATGGCGGAGCAGGCTCGAGGGGCCGAATGGCCCTCTACTGCTCCTATGTAAAGAACTAGATGTAATATCTCCAAGTTTGCAGACGACACAAAGCTGGGTGGGTGTGTGTGTGATGTGAGGGGGATGCCAAGAAACTCCAGTATGATTTGGACAGGTTGGGTGATTGGGCAGATGCATGGCAGATGCAGTATAATGTGGATAAATGCGAGGTTATCCACTTTGGTGGCAAAAACAGGAAGGCAGATTATTATCTGAACGGCAATAGATTGGGAGAAGGGGAAGTGGAAAGAGACCTGCGTGTCCTTGTGCACCAGTCGCTGAAGGTAAGCATGCAGGTGCAACAGGCGGTTAAGAAGGCAAATGGTATGCAGTCAGAATCAGGGGAATTTGCAGTCAGAATCAGGGGAATTTATAATGGGGAAGAAAGAAATGGCAGACCAACTAAATACATATTTTGTTTCTGTCTTCACAAAGGAGGACACAAAAAACCTCCCAGAGATGCCGGGGAACATAGGGTCTGATGAAAGGGGGGAACTGAAAGAAATCAGTATTTGTAGGGAATTGGTGTTAGGAAAATTGATGGGACTGAAGGCCAATAAATCCCCAGGGCCTGATAATCTACATCCCAGGGTGCTTAAGGAAATGGCCCTAGAAATAGTAGATGCATTGCTGGTCATCTTTCAGAACTCGATAGACTCTGGAACGGTACCCATGGATTGGAGGGCAGCTAATGTTACCCCACTATTCAAAAAATGTGGTAGAGAAAAAGTGGGGAATTATAGACCGGTAAGCCTGACATCGGTAGTGGGGAAAATGCTAGAGTCCATTATAAAAGATGTAATAGCAGAGCACTTGGAAAGCAGTGACAGGATCAGACAAAGTCAACATGGATTTACAAAAGGTAAATCATGCTTGACTAATCTACTGGAATTTTTGAGGATGTAACTGGTAAAATAGATAAGGGAGAACCAGTGGACGTGGTGTATTTGGACTTTCAGAAGGCTTTCGATAAGGTCCCACATAAGAGATTAGCGTGCAAAATTAAGGCACATGGGATTGGGGGCAAGGCATTGACTTGGATAGAGAACTGGTTGGCGGACAGAAAGCAAAGAGTTGGAATAAACGGGTCTTTTTCCGAGTGGCAGGCAGTGACTAGTGGGGTACCGCAAGGATCGGTCGTAGGACCCCAGCTGTTCACAATATATATTAATGATGTGGACGAGGGAATTGGATGTAATATCTCCAAATTTGCAGACAACACAAAGCTGGGTGGGAGGGTATGCTGTGAGGAGGATGTCGTGAAACTCCAGTACGATTTGGACAGGTTGGGTGATTGGGCAGAAACATGGCTAATGCACTATAGTGTGGATAAATGTGAGGTTATCCACTTTGGTGGCAAAAACAGGAAGGCAGATTATTATTTGAATGGCAATAGATTGGGAGAAGGGGAAGTGCAAAGAGACCTGGGTGTTCTTGTGCACCAGTCATTGAAAGTAAGCATGCAGGTGCAGCAGGCGGTTAAGAAGGCAAATGGTATGTTGGCCTTCGTAGCAAGAGGGTTCGAGTACAGGAACAAGGATGTCTTGCTACAGTTGTACAGGGCCTTGGTGAGACCACACCTTGAGTATTGTGTGCAGTTTTGGTCGCCTTACCTGAGGAAGGACATTCTTGCCATGGAAGGAGTGCAGCGAAGATTCACCAGGCTGATACCTGGGATGGCAGGAATGACGTATGAGGAGAGATTGTGTCGATTGGGCTTATACTCACTGGAGTTTAGAAGATTGAGAGGGGATCTCATCGAAACCTATAAAATTCTGTCAGGCCTGGACAGACTAGATGCAGGAACGATGTTTCTGATGGCCGGGGAGTCCAGAACCAGGGTTTATATTCTAAGGATAAGGGGTAAGCCATTTAGGACTGAAATGAGGAGGAATTTCTTCACCCAGAGAGTGGTGAACCTGTGGGATTCTCTGCCACAGAGGCCGGTGGAGGCCAGTTCATTAAATATATTCAAGACGGAGTTGGATATATTTCTTAAGGCTAAAGGGATCAAGGGATATGGGGAGAAGGCAGGGACAGAGTACTGAATTTGGATGATCAGCCATGATCTCATTGAATGGCGGAGCAGGCTCGAAGGGCCGAATGGCCTACTCCTGCTCCTATCTTCTCTGTTTCGTAGCGAGAAGGTTCGAGTACAGGAACAAAGATGTCTTGCTGCAGTTGTACAGGGCCTTGGCGAGACCACACCTTGAGTATTGTGTGCAGTTTTGGTCGCCTTATCTGAGGAAGGATGTTCTTGCCATGGAGGGAGTGCAGCGAAGATTCACCAGACTGATACCTGGGATGGCAGGAATGACGTATGAGGAGAGATTGGGTCGATTGGGCTTATACTCGCTGGAGTTTAGAAGAATGAGAGGGGATCTCATTGAAATTTATAAAATCCTAACAGGACTAGACAGACTAGATGCAGGATGTTCCCGATGGTCGGGGAGTCCAAACCAGGGGTCACAGTCTAAGGATAAGGGGTAAGCCATTTAAGACAGAGATGAGGAGGAATTTCTTCACCCAGAGAGTGGTCAACTGTGGAATTCTCTACCACAGAAGGCAGTTGAGGCCAATTCATTAAATATATTCAAGAAGGAGTTAGATATATTTCTTAAGGCTAAAGGGATCAAGGGATATGGGGAAAAGGCAGGCACAGGGTACTGAGTTTGGATGATCAGCCATGATCTCGTTGAATGGCAGAGCAGGCTCGAAGGGCCGAATGGCCGACTCCTGCTCCTATCTTCTATGTTTCAATGGTTATCCCTCAATTAACATAACAAAATGATAGATTATCAGATTGCTGTTTGTGGGAGCTTGCTGTGCGCTAATTGACAGCTGCGTTTCTTACATTACAACAGTGACAACACTTCAAAAGTACTTCATTGGCTATAAAGCGCTTTGGGACGTCCGGTGGTGGTGAAAGGCGCTATATAAATGCAAGTCTTTCTTCCTTCACTGGTCTCACCAGCAACCTCTGCTGGCTGACGGTTGATTGACAGCCGAGAGTCCGCGCATGCGCAGTCAGGACGGCGGTTTCAGCCAAGTCCGGCACAGCGACCCCTCCCGCTCACCGAGGATAATAACCGCGCATGCCCGGAGTAGACCAACCCCCTTCCGCCACTCGGAGCTGTGCCTGCGCACTCGGATCCTGTCGGACGGAGTCGGCGTGGGGCATTCCAGGTAAAGGCCACTGGGACCCTTAAGCCCCGCCCACTCCCTGTTCCTGTACCAAGATGGCCACGCAAGCGCTGTGCTGCTGGTGGAACCAGCCTGTCTTTCCTCCACCAAGATGGCGGCGCATAGCCCGGGCCTATCACCGAGAAAAAGCCTCACCGCTGCCGTCCGGTGGAACACAGACTGGGCCGCTGAATCTCATTTGGGCCTCAGGCCGTTCTCCAACTTTATAAACCCTGCGGCGCGGCCTTCCCGCAGTTTATTAATCTCCCGACCCTGCTCCTGCCGACCTGCAGCTCCACCCTACGACTGCGCGAGGCTTTCTTTGTAAAGTCGGTGAGGGACACGTGACCCGGGTCCATGGCCTGATTGACGGGAGCTTCCAACCAATAGTGAGCGAGCGGGGCGGGGCTGGAGGAGCGAGCCGGTGGCGGGTCCTCCAAACAATCGGGGAGCCCGAGGGGCGGGACTAGCGCCGGCTGATTGTCTGATCCGCAGGGCAGCGAGTTTCTCCAGTCCCTAGTTCAGGGCCCGGGGCCAGTGGAGGCTGTGGGCCTTTATTCCCCTTATTTGACACAAGGCTCTTTGTCTCACAACACACTGGCTCAGGTTTTAATACAGACTTTTTAAATTCATGAATAAAAGCAGATAAACCCCGTGCTTCTGTGGAACAAACTTTCTAATATTTTATAGAATCATAGAATGGTTACAGCACAGAAGGAGGCCATTCGGCCCATCGAGCCTGCTCCGCCATTCAATAAGATCATGGCTGATCATCCAAATTCAGTACCCTGTTCCTGCCTTCTCTCCATATCCCATGATCCCTTTTGCCTTAAGAAATATATCTAACTCCTTCTTGAATATATTTAATGATACTTATCCAATTCCCTTTTGAAAGCCGTGATTGAATCTGCCTCCACCACCCTTTCAGGCAGTGCATTCCAGATCCTAACCGCTGCGTAAAAAAGTTTTTCCTCATGTCGCCTTTGGCTCTTCTCCCAATCACCTTAAATCTGTGTCCTCTGGTTCTCGACCCTTCCGCCAATGGGAACAGTTTCTCTCTATCTACTCTGTCCAGAACCCTCATGATTTTGAACACCTCTATCAAATCTCCTCCCAACCTTCTCTGCTCTAAGGAGAACAACCCCAGCTTCTCCAGTCTATCCACGTAACTGAAGTCCCTCATCCCTTATCCCTGGAACCATTCTTGTAAATCTTTTCTGCACCATCTCTAAGGTCTTCACATCCTTCATAAAGTGCGGTGCCCAGAATTGGACACAATACTCCAGTTGAGGCCGAACCAGTGTTTTATAAAGGTTCATCATAACTTCCTTGCTTTTGGACTCTATGCCTCTATTTATGAAGCCCAGGATCCCGTATGCTTTTTTAACCACTTTCTCAACCTGCCCTGCCACCTTCAACGATTTGTGCACACATACCCCCAGGTCTCTCTGTTCATGCACCACCTTTAGAATTGTACCCTTTAGTTTATATTACCTCTCCTCGTTCTTCCTACCAAAATGTACCACTTCGCACTTTTCTGCATTAAATTTCATCTGCCACGTGTCTGCCCATTCCACCAGCCTGTCTATGTCCTCTTGATGTCTGTCACTATCCTCCCCACTGTTCTCTATACTTCCAAGTTTTGTGTCATCTGCAAATTTTGAAATTGTGTCCTGTACACCCAAGTCCAAGTCATTAATATATATATATCAAGAAAAGCAGTGACCCTAGTACCGACCCCTGGGGAACACCACTGTGTACCTTCCTCCAGTCCGAAAAACAACCGTTCACCACTACTCTCTGTTTTCTGTCACTTAGCCAATTCCGGATCCATGCTGCCACTGTCCCTTTTATTCCATGGGTTTCAACTTTGCTGGCAAGCCTATTATGTGGCACTTGTCGAACGCCTTTTGGAAATCCATGTACACCATGTTAACCGCATTGCCCTCGTCAACCCTCTCTGTTACCTCATCAAAAAACTCATTCAGAATCAGAGCGGCCGAGACCGGCGGACGTGCGGCCAGGGCCCCGGCACCAGGAAACCCAGGGTGCAGCGCCTCCCCCATCCGAGCCGCCGCTTCCCGGTTTCTTCAGCCGGTTCCACCGAGTCTGACTCAGGAAAAGGACAGGAACCAGGCTCCCAGAATGGCCCGCGGCCCTGGGGAGCATGCGCTCTCAGCGGGGAAATCAGCGCCTTGGATAGAGCGGTTTCTGGGACGCGGGGGATTGTGGGTGCTGTGGCTGCCATTAGTCAGTGGCTGTCGGGAAGAGTTTTATTGCAGGCTGGCGGAAGGTAGGTCCCTGGCCGCCTGTGTCGGCCTTTTTGTTGCTTCAGTTTGAGCTGGAGTGGAGATGGAGGAGAAGTTGCTGGCTTTAACCCTCAGTACTTCTGAGCCCAGGAGGACCCAACAATTTCCAATGTGAGACTGTCAAGGGAGGTGGATTCTGGGGGAGACTAGGTTGCTAAGCAGACACTGTCCCTACAATGTAAAAGAGTATTGTTTTAGGAGCAAGTATTTCTCTAGAGGCTTTTAATCCAGTTTACATCTACAGATTTGCTTTAATTCATTCTTGGGATGTGGGCGCCGCTCGCAAGAGCAGCAAACATGGCCAATCCCCAGTTGCCCGTTGGGAAGGTGGTGGTGAGTCACCTTCTTGAACTGCTGCAGTCCGTGTGGTGAAGGTACTCCTGTTGTATCCGTGTGTTAATGGAAACACGGAATGCAGGAGTTGGTTTATAGGTGTTTACTGAACAAAGTCGGGAGGTGAACTAAAAGATACAAGACACTATACAGGCTTATATAGCCCGAGTGGCCACTACCGGCATTACAGTACACAGGGGCTCTTAAAGGCACATACACCACAATTCCTCCCCTTTTAGACAACCAGTACATAACATTTTAAGTAATCATTAATTAAGATGTTTACAAGAACAATAATCTACACATTTGCTGCAGTTAATCAATTATAAGTCAGTCTCTCTGGAGGCTTCCTGACTCGGTCCGGATAACGCCTCGGTGGTGTAGTAGTTTTCGGTGGTGTAGTAGGTTCTTTTGGCAAGGTCGATTCGGCTTGAATGCCAGTGTCGGGTTCACCTGGTTCCAGTACCACCGGATCGGAGGTAGATACTATGGGTATCTCTGCTTCATCATTAGGCGTATAGAGTTGTGTAGGTTGTCCCTTTTCGGATGACTCTATGATCTGGTCAGCATGGCGCCTTATTATGTTTTCTCCAATGTCCACGGTATACATCGGCGGTCCTAGTCGTGTGCAAATAGCTCCAGGCTGCCATTTCTCGGTACGGTAGTCCCGGGCCAAAACTTGTTGACCTATCTGGAAGGTTCTAGTTGGCCTTTCATTCATGCTTTGAAATTGCCAGTTCTCTACGTCCCTTCTGATGTTTGGCTTGATCAAATCCAGCCGGCATCTTAGTCTTCTATTGAAAACATCATGGCGGGAGTTTGGTTTGTAACCACATGTGTTGCATTCCTGTATGCAAACAAGAAGTTATCTACCTTATGCTGTAGATTTATGTCTTCATTACCCATGGCCTTTATGGCCTTCTTGAAGGTCTGGACAAACCTTTCAGCCAATCCATTGGTGGCGGGATGGTATGGGGCGGACGTGTAGTGCTTAACCCCATTGTTTTTTAAGAACTTCCTGAATTCTTCAGACACAAATTACGGTCCATTATCAGAACAGATCTGTTCAGGCAGCCCATTCCTGGCAAATATGGTCCTTAATACTGTGATGGTTTTTTCCGTAGTGGTGGAGGACATCTTTATTACCTCCGGCCACTTGGAGTGTGCATCAACCGCGATTAAGAACATTGAGTCCATAAATGGACCAGCAAAGTCAATGTGTACCCTTTGCCATGGAGATGAGGGCCACTCCCATGGATGTAGAGGGGCTTGTGGTGGGGCGCTTTGGACCTTCTGGCATCCTAGACAGCCCTTGGTCATTTCTTCGATGTCTCCATCGATACCTGGCCACCACACAAACGCTCTGGCTAGGTTCTTCATTTTCACTCCACCCAGATGCCCCTCGTGAAGCTCCTTTAGCACTTTATCCTGGAGTTTGGGTGGAATCACCACTCTGGATCCACACATCAAGGTTCCTCGGCACACGGACAGCTGTTCTCTTCTTTGCGAGAATGCTGGCAACAGTGGTTCGCCATGTGCTGGCCATCCCTTCACCGTTAAATCGTAGACTCATGAGAGAGTCGGGTCATTTCTCGTTTCCTTTTCAATGGTAGAATTTGTTACTGGTAGACATTCCACTATGGTTGAGTGGAACATCTCCACTGGGTCCACTGTAGGTGCCTCTTCTACCGTTGGCAACGGTAGACGCGATAAACCGTAAGCATTTCCATGCTGTTTTGATCCTTTGTATTCTATGTCATATTGGTGTGCCCCTAGGAAAAGGGACCACCTCTGTAGCCTTTGCGCTGTCATAATGGGAACACCCTTTTTAGGGTTGAATATGGAAACGAGGGGTTGATGGTCAGTCAACAAGGTAAATTTTTGTCCGTGTAGGTAATGGTTGAATTTCTTCACTCCCCATACCAGGCTGAGTGCTTCCCTGTCGATCTGGGCATAGTTACGCTCAGCTGAGTTCAATGAGCATGACGCAAAAGCTATCGGCTGCTCCGAGCCATCAGGGAATCTATGCGATAATACCGCTCCTACGCCGTAAGGGGATGCATCGCACGCCAGTCTGATTGGTAGTGATGGGTTGTAATGAGCCAAAACTTCCTTGGACGTGATCAAGCCTTTGCATTTATGGAAGGCACGTTTACAGTCTTCGCTCCATTTCCAAATTACTCCCGTTTGTAGCAGTTCGTTAAGAGGGTGCAGAAGAGTTGACAAGTTCGGTAAAAATTTATGATAGTAATTTATCAATCCCAGGAACGACCTTAATTGTGAGACATTTTCAGGTGCTGGGGCTTTTATGACCACTTCAATTTTTTCAGGTGACTTATGCAACCCTTCTTCGTTAATTATGTGTCCACAATATGATATTTGTTTCTGGAAAAATTCGCACTTGGGGCAATTCGCTCGTAGGCCCCGTTCTCTCAGTCTAGTGAGCACCTGCTCCAAATTGGCAAGGTGCTCGTTGTCGTTTTCTCCTGTTACAAGGATGTCGTCTAGGTAGCATTGAGTCCCCGGAATCCCTTGCAGGACTTGCTCCATAGCTTTTTGCCAGATAGCTGGAGCTGATGCTACTCCGAAAACCAGTCGATTGTACTGGTACAGGCCTTTGTGTGTGTTTATTGTGAGATACTTTTTAGAGGCCTCCTCAACCTTCCTCTGTAGATATGCCTGTGCCAAGTCAATTTTGGTGAAATGTTTCCCTCCAGATAGTGAGGCGAAAATATCTTCTATCCTCGGAAGAGGATACTGTACCGTGTGAAGGAGCGGGTTTACAGTCACCTTGAAGTCCCCACAGATGCGAATTTTTCTCTGTTCTTCAGATTTATCATTATTCAACGTTTTCTTCATGGGACGATGGGTGTTGCCCACTCGCTCCAATCTATCTTGGATAACACGCCTGCCTTTTCCAAATTCTCCAGCTCTGCCTCGACTGCTGGACGAATTGCGTATGGCACCGGCCTTGCCTTAAAAAACTTGGGAATTGCCGCATCTTCCACTTTTATTGAGGCGGTGACGCCTTTCAAGGTTCCTAGTTCCTGTTGAAACACTTCTTTGGCATTGGCCAAGATGTCTTTTAATCGTTCAGGTATGATGTCATCATCATTTTTTTTCTTACTGGTCACCGTCAGTGCCTGAATGGAGTGCCAGTCTAAACGTATCTTCCTGAACCATTCACGTCCCAACAGCGGTGGACCACCATCTTGCAGAACGTATAAATACAACTTCTGTATTTCCTTGCCGTTGTATACAACAGGCACCCTTATTTTCCCTTTGGGGTATACTTTCTGCCCCGTATATGTTTTCAGGATAATCGATGTGTCTTTCAAAGGTATATGCGGAAATAGCCGCTCGTAATCCCGTCGACTTATGACGGTCAGAGCTGATCCTGTATCTAGCTCCATTTTAATTGGGGACCCCGCTATCGTGAGGGTAACCCAAATGGTCTGGTAATCTTCTTTGGCAATTACATTATTTAATTTGAGACAGCTTAGTCTCTTGTTTCCGGAGTCACTATCACTCTTCTGGTCTTCGGAGCTACTGTCCGTCATCATTTGTACCTTTCTGTACTTTTCTTTATTGATTTTTTTTCTGTCAGTGGATTTTTTGTTTCCAGATCGGCATACACATGCAATGTGTCCCATCTTTCCGCATTGCCTGCATGCTTTGTCCTTGAACCAGCAGTCCCTCTGGTCATGGGTGGATCTGCCGCAGCGATAACATCTCTCGAAACCCTGTGTCATTTCATGGGTGCCGAAGTCCTGTGGCTTTTGCTGTATCTCTGCAGCTCCTCTTGCTGCTGCTTTGTATGATACAGCCACACTGAAAGCCTTGTCCAGTGTTAAATCTTTCTCAGAAAGTAGCCTTTTCTGTGTTCCTTCACTTAGGAGACCGCAGACGAATTTGTCTCGAAGAGAATCTGCCAGTCCTGCCCCGAATTGGCAGTGCTTTGACAGCTTCCTTAATTCGGTGAGGTAATCAGCGTTACTTTCATCCTTGTGCTGATTCCTCCTGAAGAATTTGAATCATTCCGCTATCAGCAGCGGTGTTGGGTTTAAGTGCTCCTGTAGGGTATCAACAATCTCCTTAAAATTCTTGTCCATCGGTTTGGCTGGAGTGATTAAGTTTCGTAACAGCCCGTATGTCCTTGCGCCCATTAGATTTAGAAGTACCGATGCCTTTTTATCATCCTCTATTTCATTCGCTGTGCAATATACCTCCAGTCTTTCCACATATGTGGTCCAATCCTTTACATCACTATCGAAAGCAGTAATATTGCCACTCTTAGGGATCCTGAAAAAAAAATGGCGCCTCCCGCGCTTTCCTTTCTTCCCTACCGAGAAAAAATGGCGCCTCCCGCGCTTTCCCGCCGCTGCCTCTGCTGACAACGCTGTTCTCCACGGTTTTTATTTATACAGATATTTTTTAATAGTTGGAGACTCGTTCCCGCCGGACTCTCTGGGACTTTTCCCTCCCTTTGCTTGGTCCGAACGCCGACCTGCTTTGCAGCGCTGGCCGTCTCCCGAGTGCTCCACCCTCCGTCTCTGTTTGCCTCCGCCTTCGCTGCTCGGCCCCGCTGCAGAGCCAGCCGATCGAGCCCCAGCCCGCCGCCCAGGAAGGATTATTGCAGTACCTGCCACCAGCCCGGCTAGCTGGTGAAACCACAGTTTTTTCTTCTTTTTTTTTTTCTTCGACCTTCATCTGAGGAATCGATCTCCTTGAGGTGCTGCCGAATTGCAGGTAAGTCCATTTCCAATTTGCCGCCACTGTTGTATCCGTGTGTTAATGGAGACACGGAATGCAGGAGTTGGTTTACAGGTGTTTACTGAACAAAGTCGGGAGGTGAACTAAAAGATACAAGACACTATACAGGCTTATATAGCCCGAGTGGCCACTACCGGCATTACATTACACAGGGGCTCTTAAAGGCACATACACCACAACTCCCACAATGTTGTTAGGTATGGAGTTCGAGGATTTTGACCCAGCAACGATGAAGGAATGGTGATATATGTCTTAAGTCAGGATGGTGTGTGACTTGGAGAGTAACTTGGAGATGATGGTGCTCCCATGCAACAGCTGCCCTTGTCCTTCTAGGTGGTGGAGGTTGTGGGTTTTGGATGTTCTGTCAAAGTTCTGGTCGAGTTGCAGATGTATAAAGTCCATCTCCTTTGCCCCCCTCCCCCCTCTCCCTCTCGCCTCCCATAGAGGCCAGAGTCGTGTGTAGGCCCAGACCAGGTGGCGGATTCCCTTCCCTGAGGGACATTGGTGAACCAGTTGGGTTTTTATGACAATCCGGCAGCTTTCATGGTCACTTTTTTCTAGTGCCGGCCCCACAAATGACCAGATTCATTGAGCTCAATTTTACAACCTGGCTTTGGTTTCTTGTGGGTTCTCTCTCACGCTCCCTGTTTTAAATTAATTTTACAGGGTATTAGAAGGGGAGGATTTGCAGACGGTTAGCTCAAACCAAACATCACACCAAGATCTGACAGAGTCAGTCGACTCATCGTATCTGAATATCACTGGCCTCTGAACATGGAAGCAAAAACACCGTTCACAGCGGGGAGAAACCGTACACGTGTTCTGTGTGTGGATGAGGCTTCAGCCAATCCTTTGGCCTATTGACACACAAGTGCATTCACACTGGAGAGAGGCCGTTCACCTGCTCTGAGTGTGGGAAGGGATTCACTAATTCATCTCACCTACTGAGACACCAACGAGTTCACACTGGGGAGAGGCCGTTCACCTGCTCTGAGTGTGGGAAGGGATTCACTAATTCATCTCACCTACTGAGATACCAACGAGTTCACACTGGGGAGAGGCCGTTCACCTGCTCTGAGTGTGGGAAGGGATTTACTAATTCATCCCACCTACTGAGACACCAGCATGTTCACACTGGGGAGAGGCCGTTCACCTGCTCGGTGTGTGGGAAGGGATTCACTCAGTCATCCAACCTGCTGAATCATCAGTGCGCTCACACTGATGAGAGACCTATTAAATGCCTGGACTGTGGGAAGTGCTATAAAAGTTCCTGGGAACTGACGTACCATTAACGTGTTCACACTGACGAGAGACCGTTTAGGTGTTCTCACTGCGGGACTGGGTTCAGGCAATCATCTGAACTCACTGTCCACCAGCGAGTTCACACTGGGGAGAGATCGTTCACCTGCTCCATGTGTGGGAAGGGATTCACTCAGTCATCCACCCTGCTGACACACCAGCGAGTTCACAAGTGACCGCAGAGGTTGGATTCTGCTGTTCTTGCTGCTGTTAATCACATCCAGGATTGAACTATGTTCATTCTGACAATTGGGTTTTGTTTCTACTGATGCTAATAACTCCTGTAACTGGGCTGGAGTTTAATATTTTGGATATATGTCAAATAAACCAGCTTTGTTTTAAACACATTGTTGTAGATTTTTGTCTTTCCCACCTGAGTGTTTAGTATCACCTGCCTGGAGCTCAGAAAGGACAATCTGGGGGAGGATCGTACGGCGGGAACAGAACTTCAGCCTGGACACAGTCCTTCAGGGCCACACTGAGAGGGGAAAACGGCACTTTGGTCTTTCTCGTCTCTCTCCACTGACAGCAAAGTCTCCGTGTGAGTTAATCTCGAGGCCTGTGAGAAATGTGTCCCAGCCGCTCTCTGCCATGGTTCAGAGCTCCTAGGCACGGAACAGGAGGCTCCTTCAGGAATGTACCCCAGTGGGTTTTTTTTAATGGCCTTATTAACGTGTGTCGCTACTTTTAGTGATTTGTGTATCTGTATCCCTGGATCCCTCTGCTCCTCCAGCCCATTTAGATTTTTAGGAGGAAAAATTCGGTGGCACCCCCTTTGGGTCGCTAACGTCGCTGGGGCTAATTTTAGCCCCGAAAAAGTTAGCACCCCTGTGCATTAAATTCAGTGGTAGCGCCCCAGGCAGGAGGCGGGGTGCTACTGGAAGTGCTCCCCTCCCTCTTGAGGCGCTACCAGTGAATTTCGCGGTGCTTCGTGCAACAGTGCCATGCCCGTTGGCACATAGCACCGTGTCATAGCAGACCTCCCTCCCCGATTAAAGGGGAGGAGCCTAGCACTGCGCACACCGGGGCCCTGCTGGGCCACCGGGGAGCGGGGTGTCGGATCAAGAGGAGCGCCGGGCTGAGCGATCGCGGACGACTCCCCGAAGAAGAAAGGGGAAGGGTGCAGGTGCTGGCAGTCGGCCAAAATAAAAAGTTGCCGCCCGACACCTGCTCTTTAAGTGGCGCCGCCGCGGCTGCAGAATCGACCCCTGACCCTGTTGGACATATTGTTCAGCGATAGGTCAGGGGTCGCAACCCAAGGTTGCAGCCAGGGCACTGCGCACGGCGATGACGTCATTGCCAGCGGTGCAGTGCCGCGGGGCACTACCGGCTACCGCCGCCGCTAACCTCCCGCTGAATATCGCGGGGGGCGCAAAGCAACCCAATTTCTCCCCTTTGTTGTCCAAGTAGTGTGTGGCCTCCTTATTCTTCCGACCAAAGCACACCACCTCGCACTGATCTACAGTGAAATTCATTTGCCAATTACACGCCCATTCTGAAATTTATTAATGTCTTCTTGCATTTTGTCTTCCTCAGAATTAACTCTGCCTCCCAATTTGGTGTCATCGACAAACTTTGAAATTGTTCTTCTGATACGCGAGTCCAAATCGTTTATGTAAATGGTGAACAATAGTGATCCCAGCGCCGCTCCCTGTGGAACACCACTTCCCACCTTTTGCCCGTCTGAGTAGCTACTCCCAACCCCTACTCTGTGGCCTAGAAATTGAGTTTGCGCTGCGCCAGGGCTTTAGCGCCGGAAGTTAGCGCCGGCGCTAAGTCCCTTTGCGCGCGCCAAAAATTCAGTAGCGCCGCGCCCAAACGGCTGCCGGCGCTACTGAAGGGTTTTAGCGCCTGAAAACTGGCGCAACGCGCCGCATTGCGGCGCTATTCCGGCGCTGCGGCGCCCGCTGCGGTGCGGCAGGCTCGGGAAGTGCAGGCCTCCTCCTTCCGTTAAGGAGGAGCTGCCTGCACCCGGCCGCGGCCCGCGCAAATCTCTGCAAAAATGAGCCCGGCACCTCGGACAAGTGCCGGGCTTGCATCTGTTCCGGGGGGGGGGGAGGGAGAAGTCCGGGGAGGGAGCTGCGGGCAGGCGGCCGGCGGGAAAGCGGCCAGCCGCCGCGCCTCCTAAAAGCGCCGGCGCAGACTCCGGCAGCACTCGTTTGCCGGAGTCTTAGTTGCGGCTGCCACTGGCGAGGCGGCCGCAACTGAATTTCGGCTTGGGGCCGGGTTACCACGGCAACCGGGACGCTGCGCACACCGATGACGTCATCGGTGCCGGCGCAGCGCTACCGGTCTACTGCCGCGGAAGGGCCCCAGGCAATTTAGGAACCGGCGCCAATTGCAGCGCTAGGCCCTCTAGCGCCGCAAAATCGGTGCTAAGGGCACTCAATTTCTAGGCCTCTGTTTCCTGTTTTGTAACCAGCTTGTTATCCATAAACAGTATGTACGGTCTACAAGATGACCAAGGTCAGGCCGTGTGGAGTGAAGGGCCAGGCAGCAGAATGGATGGAAAGATGGCTACAAAACAGAAATCAGGGGGTTGGAGTTAAGGGAAGTTTGTTGCGATCTTTCCATCCATTCTGCTGCCTGACCTTTGACTCCACACGGCCTGACCGTGGTCATCTTGTAGACCGTACATACTGCAGACACAGTGCAGCAGTGGGGGAGGGGGTGGATATTGAGTCCTGTGGCAGGGGCGCTGATGAAGTGGATTTCTCTGTCCGTGAGTTTTGAGGCATCGCTAGTGGCGTTTTTCACCACTTTCCACCTTTAAAAAACCTTGCTGCCAGTTTATTAAAGCCATTAACAGCCTCTCGGGTGGGACACACCAATAAATGAGGGCTTGTAGGTTTCCCTCAGAATGACAGGCCTGAACCCGAGTTAGAAAACATTTAGTAATTAAACCAGACTGGGCGGGGCCTGATGTGCGAGTTAGTAACGGAAAATTGGAGGCCAGCGTACTTCACACCAGGGCTGAGGACCCGGGGACTCGGGTTTCTGTATCATTTATTTATTAATTTAGTTTATTGCCCAATCTCAATCAGACTGGCGGGTCATCTTGCTGTCCAGCGGAGGCGAGATTCCCCAATGGAGGGCTCTCTAAGTGGGGGTCCTTCCCTGCATCATTGGGGATCTGGGGTGGAGACTGTTGCAAGGAGCTGTCATGTGCAACAGTTTTTAATCTCCTTTCCGGACTCCAATGCCAGATGTGATGTTTGCGGCCTTGAGGAGTCCATGGGCCGTGTATATATTCAGTGTACGAGGTTGCAGCCCCTGTATAGTTACCTGAAGGGGCTGCTCCTCAACTCTTGGTTACACTTTAGCCCCACGCTCCTAATCTTTGGCCGCCCGGTGCGGAGGGGGGTGGGTAAGTCGGAGGATCTTCTCCTGGTCTTGTTCTTGGGCCTGGCGAAAACAGCAATTTGTAGGTCCAGGATGGGCGGGGCCCATGGGGGAGGTTACTCTGGCTGCCTGCCTCTCTCCCGTGGTCTTGTCCCTGCCTGGGTGGCCCTGGAGAGGGAGCAGGCGGTGGCCACCGGTTCACTTGATACCTTCCCCGACCGGTGGGCACGGAAAGTATCAAGAGGCGATAATCGATCCTCACAATCACATTGTGATTTAATTATTAATTGTGTGTGTGTCACAAATACATTTCTTCTATTTTGATACAAAAGCTCTACTAGACATGTTAAACTACTAGTTATTTAATCAGGGCTGCAGCTGCTGAAAGGTTGACTGTACTGAGGTTTGTGGCCAGAGCTGGCAGACGTGTTGTTCTGAAGTCTGATGTCTCACACCTGAAGAGTCTGTTTATGTCGTGTTGTAATGACCTTTTTCTGTTGCCTGGTGTCAGAAATAGAAATCAAAGGGAGATGATGCCCCACTCTGTTAATCAACTCTTTGACACATTCCCATGCATTTCCTTTATTAATTTACAAAGATCACAACTCCATTAGTGAACAATGGATTGCCAGTCTGCCACTTTTTAGTGAGGCTTGAAAGGATTCGCTGTGAAGCGACACCTGCCCATCTGTCTGTGTGTCACTGTGTTTGGATTGTGTTAGACAACAGTCCTAATATGTCACCTACATACATTACAATTTTTGAAATGTTAGATTGCACTTAGAAGAAGTTGAGTTTGAATCTGACAATTCTGAAATTGGGAGCTGTTAATGATTTCTGTTTTTCACATAACTATATAGTGATGTGATCAGTCAAAGCAAATTAAAAGATGGTGCTATTTACTGAACACAACGGAATAATTCTACAAGGATGTTATCACAGTCTTCCTCAGTATTAACTACACCCCCCAATTTAGCGTCATCTGCAAATTTTGAAATTGTACTTCTGATTCCCGAGTCCAAATCATTCATGTAAATGGTGAACAACAGTGGTGCCAGCACCGATCCCCGTGGAACACCATTTCCCACCTTCCGCCCATCTGAGTAAATACCTTTAACTCATCCCGTCACTGTAACTGGACTTGTCTCCATTCCCGTGCCGAGGGGATTGCTGTACCAGACGGGAGGGGCAATACTTGGGGACTCTCGATTCTCCACCAATTCCCATTCCCCTTCTTTCTGGTGGATAATGGAGGTGCCACTGTGTGTAATGTGCAAGTCAGTAAGAATTGTCAGCGAGGATTAATCAGCACTTTCTAATTGGAGATGTTAATCAGCGGAACCTTTCAGACACTGAATTGTAGATTTTGTACCAAAGATCAATTTAGGATTGAAGTAAAAGTTCATAATTTTACTGTAAAATAATTCAGCGACTCTCATCAGAAATTAAGGGGAAAGATCAGACAGCGGTTCTTAAACGGACACTGCAGCCCCGATAAGTCAATCAGCTATATATCCAGAATATTAAACTCCAGCCCAGTTATAGGGGTTATTAACATCAGCAGAAACAATCCCCAACTGTCAGAATGAATATGGTACAGTCCTGGATGTGATTAAGAGCACAATCCAAACACTGCAGTCACATGTGAACTCGCTGGTGTGTCAGCAAGTTGGATGAACGATTAAATCCCTTCTCACACACGGAGAAGGTGAACGGCCTCTCCCCAGTGTGAATTCGTTGGTGTGTCAGCAGGTTGGATGATTGATTAAATCCCTTCCCACACTCGGAGCAGGTGAACGGCCTCTCCTCAATGTGAATTCGCTGGTGTGTCAGCAGGTTAGATGATCGATTAAATCCCTTCTCACACACGGAGCAGGTGAATGGCCTCTCCCCAGTGTGAACTCGCTGGTGTGTCAGCAGTGTGGATGACTGATTAAATCCCTTCCCACACATTGAGCAGGTGAATGGCCTCTCCACGGTGTGAACTTGCTGGTGTATTAGCAGGTGGGATGACCGAGTGAACCCCTTCCCACACACGGAGCAGGGGAACGGCCTCTCCCTAGCGTGAACTCGCTGGTGCAGAATGCGGTTGGATGACTGCTTGAACCTCTTCCCACAGTGAGTGCAGCTGAATGGTCTCTCGTCAGTGTGAACTCGCTGATGTGTCTGCAGAATGCACAAGCGAGTGAATCCCTTCCCACACATGGAGCAAGTGAACGGTCTCTTCCCAGTGTGACTGCATTGATGAGTTTCCAGCTGGGACGGGTAATGGAATCCCTTCCCACAGTCCCCACATTTCCACGGTTTCTCCATGATGCGGGTGTCCTTGTGTCTGTCCAGGTTCGATGATCAGTTGAAGCCTCGTCCACACACAGGACACATGTACGGTTTCTCCCCGCTGTGAACGGTGTGATGTTTTTTCAGGCTGTGTAACTGGTTGAAGCTCTTTCCACAGTCAGTGCACTGGAACACTCTCACTCGGGTGTGTGTGTCTTGGTGCTTTTCCAGTCACACTGATGTTTGAAATCTTTTCCCACAGACAGGACAGACAAACATTTCTCCTTCCACATTCAAAGGCCGATGATATTCAGGTCCTGATGAATGCAGTGACTCTGCCAGATCTCGCTGTGATGCTTGGTTTGAGTTTGCGGTGTGTAAATGCTGCCCTTCTCACAGCCTGTAAAAGGAGTTTACAAAAGCCATCACTGTGAGTCCAGGATAGAAATTGACAAGATTCTCTCCTCCTGGTTCCTGGCCAAGGGGGCTGCGCATGCGCCCTGCTGCCTCCCTGAGCCTCTCAAGATGGCGGCCGTTAACCCGGGCCTGTCACCGGGAGAAAGCCCTGCAGCTGCTGCCCCGCTCGGGGCAAATGCCCGGCCCGGAGGCTCTTGTTCGGGGCCTGAGGTCCACCCCCGGTGTGTGTGAAGCGGATAATGTTGAGTGTTTTAATAATGGGGCCTGGGGCCGCACCCGGGGTGTGTGCAGCACGTGTCCCCCCGGGGTTTATTTTTTTTTATGTATAACAAACTTTATTTACAGCCAAGTTAAAACATACTGATCTTTTAATCATTTTTTCTTTCTGTAATATAGTACATCTAAAGCAACATGAATCCAACAATCAGCCAAGAAGCTTCTTGGGCTGAAATATAAATTATTCAAAAGCCCAGAAAGAGTCCAAAAGAACACAAAACATAAGCATTCTATTTTTGTAAAAGTATCAATACTTTGTAGTACAGCACTTTCAAAAAGACTGACATGCCATAGTAACATAGAAGATAGGAGCAGGAGTAGGCCATTCGGCCCCTCGAGCCTGCTCCGCCATTCAATGAGATCATGGCTGATTATCCAAATTCAGTACCCTGTCCCTGCCTCCTCTCCATATCCCTTGATCCCTTTAGCCTTAAGAAATATATCTAACTCCTTCTTGAATATATTTAATGAATTGGCCTCCACTGCCTTCTGTGGTAGAGAATTCCACAGGTTCACCACTCTCTGGGTGAAGAAATTCCTCCTCATCTCTGTCCTAAATGGCTTACCCCTTATCCTTAGACTGTGACCCCTGGTTCTGGACTCCCCGGCCATCGGGAGCATCCTTCCAGCATCTAGTCTGCCCAGTCCTGTTAGAATTTTATAAGTTTCAATGAGATCCCCTCTCATTCTTCTAAACTCCAGCGAGTATAAGCCCAATCGTCCCAATCTCTCCTCATACGTCATTCCTGCCATCCCAGGTATCGGTCTGGTGAATCTTCGCTCCATGGCAAGAACATCTTTCCTCAGATAAGGCGACCAAAACTGCACACAATACTCAAGATGTGGTCTCACCAAGGCCCTGTACAACTGCAGCATGACATCCTTTGTCCTGTACTCGACCCCTCTCGCTACGAAGGCCAACATACCATTTGCCTTCTTAACCACCTGCTGCACCTGCATGCTTACCTTCAGCGACTGCTGCACAAGGACACCCAGGTCTCGTTGCACTTCCCCTTCTCCCAATCTATTGCCGTTCAGATAATAATCTGCCTTCCTGTTTTTGACACCAAAGTGGATAACCTCGCATTTATCCACATTATATTGCATCTGCCATGCTTCTGCCCAATCACCCAACCTGTCCAAATCATACTGGAGTTTCTCGGCATCCTCCTCACAGCACACACGCCCACCCAGCTTTGTGTCGTCTGCAAACTTGGAGATATTACATCTAGTTCCCTTGTCTAGATCATTAATATATATTGTGAATAGCTGGGGTCCAAGGACCGATCCCTGCGGTACCCCACTAGTCACTGCCTGCCACTCAGAAAAGACCCGTTTATTCTGGGCCTGATAATCTACATCCTAGGGTACTTAAGGAAGTGGCCCTAGAAATAGTTGATGCTTTGCTGATCACCTTCCAGCATTCGATGGAATCTGGAACAGTACCCATGGATTGAAGGGTAGCTAATGTTACCCCACTATTCAAAAAAGGTGGTAGAGAGAAAACGGGGAATTACAGACCGGTAAGCCTGACATCGGTAGTGGGGAAAATGCTAGAGTCCATTATAAAAGATGTAATAGCAGAGCACTTGGAAAACAGTGACAGGATCGGACAAAGTCAACATGGATTTACAAAAGGTAAATCGTGCTTGACTAATCTACTGGAATTTTTTGAGGAAGTAACTGGTAAAATAGATAAGGGAGAACCAGTGGATGTGGTGTATTTGGACTTTCAGAAGGCTTTCGATAAGGTCCCACATAAGAGATTAGCGTGTAAAGTTAAGGCACATGGGATTGGGGGCAAGGTATTGATTTGGATAGAGAACTGGTTGGCAGATAGAAAGCAAAGAGTTGGAATAAACGGGTCTTTTTCCGAGTGGCAGGCAGTGACTCGTGGGGTACCGCAGGGATCGGTCCTTGGGCCCCAGCTATTCACAATATATGTTAATGACCTAGACAAGGGAACTAGATGTAATATCTCCAAATTTGCAGATGACACAAAGCTGGGTGGGCGTGTGTGCTGTGAGGAGGATGCTGAGAAACTCCAGGATGATTTGGGCAGGTTGAGTGATTGGGCAATAGCATGGCAGATGCAATATAATGTGGATAAATGCGAGGTTATCCACTTTGGTGGCAAAAACAGGAAGGCAGATTATTATCTGAATGGCAATAGATTGGGAGAAGGGGAAGTGCAACAAGACCTGGGTGTCCTTGCGCACCAGTCGCTGAAGGTAAGCATGCAGGTGCAGCAGGCGGTTAAGAAGGCAAATGGCATGTTGGCCTTCGTAGCGAGAGCGTTCAGGTACAGGAACAAGGATGTCTTGCAGTTATACAGGGCCTTGGTGAGACCACATCTTGAGTATTGTGTGCAGTTTTGGTCGCCTTATCTGAGGAAGGATGTTCTTGCCATGGAAGGAATTCAGCGAA
This sequence comes from Somniosus microcephalus, assembly GCF_052327205.1. Taxonomy (NCBI): domain Eukaryota; kingdom Metazoa; phylum Chordata; class Chondrichthyes; order Squaliformes; family Somniosidae; genus Somniosus; species Somniosus microcephalus. The sequence goes on from NC_140990.1 coordinate 80,164,354, forward strand.
GATTCTCCAGGCTGATACCTGGGATGGCAGGAATGACGTATGAGGAGAGATTGGGTCGACTGGCCTTGTACTCGCTGGAGTTTAGAAGAATGAGAGCGGATCTCATTGAAACGTATAAAATTTTGACAGGACTGGACAGACTAGATGCTGGAAGGATGTTCCCGATGGTCGGGGAGTCCAGAACCAGGGGTCACAGTCTAAGGATAAGGGGTAGGCCATTTAGGACAGAGATGAGGAGGAATTTCTTCACCCAGAGAGTGGTGAACCTGTGGAATTCTCGACCACAGAAGGCAGTAGAGGCCAATACATTAAATAAATTCGAGAAGGAGTTGGATATATTTCTTAAGGCTAAAGGGATCAAGGGGTATGGGGAGAAAGCAGGGACCAGGTACTGAATTTGGATGATCAGCCATGATCGCATTGAATGGCGGAGCAGGCTCGAGGGCTGCATGGCCTACTCCTGCTCCTATCTTCTATGTTTCTATTCCAACTCTTTGCTTTCTGTCTGCCAACCAGTTCTCTATCCAAGTCAATACCTTGCTCCCAATCCCATGTGCCTTAACTTTACACGCTAATCCCTTATGCAGGACCTTATCGAAAACCTTTTGAAAGTCCAAATACACCACATCCACTGGTTCTCCCTTATCTATTTTACCAGTTACATCCTCAAAAAATTCCAGTAGATTAGTCAAGCACGATTAACCTTTTGTTAATCCATGTTGACTTTGTCCGATCCTGTCACTGTTTTCCAAGTGCTCTGCTATTACATCTTTTATAATGGACTCCAGCATTTTCCCCACTGCCGATGTCAGGCTTACCGGTCTGTAATTCCCCATTGTCTCTCTACCACCTTTTTTGAATAGTGGGGTTACATTAGCTACCCTCCAATCCATGGGTACTGTTCCAGATTCCATCGAATGTTGGAAGATGATCAGCAAAGCATCAACTATTTCCAGGGCCACTTCCTTAAGTACCCTAGGATGTACATTATCAGGCCCTGGGGATTTATCGGCCTTCAATCCCATCAATTTCCCGAACACCATTTCCCTACAAATACTGATTTCTTTCAGTTCCTCCCTTTCATCAGACCCTATATTCCCCGACATCTCTGGGAGGTTATTTGTGTCCTCCTTTGTGAAGACAGAACCAAAGTATGTATTTAATTGGTCTTCCATTTCTTTGTTTCCCATTATAAATTCCCCGGATTCTGACTGCAAGGGACCTAAGTTTGGCTTTACCAATCTTTTTCTCTTCACATATCAATAAAAGCTTTTACAGTCAGTTTTTATGTTCCCTGCAAGCTTACTCTCATACTCTATTTCCCCCCTCTTAATTAATCCCTTTGTCCTCCATTGCTGAATCCTAAACTGCTCCCAATCCTCAGGTTTACTGCTTTTTCTGGCCAATTTATATGTCTTCTCCTTGGATCTTATGCTATCCCTAATTTCCCTTGTTACCCACGGTTGAGTCACCTTTTTTGATTTATTTTTATGCCAAACAGGGATGAACAAATTCTGTAGTTCATCCATGCGATCTTTGAATGTTTGCCATTGCCTGTCCACCGTTAACCCTTTGAGTGACATTCCCCAATCAATCCTACCCAACTTGTGCCTCATACCATCATAGTTTCCTTTATTTAAATTCAGCACCCTAGTCTCTGATTCAACAACTTCACTCTCCATCTTAATGAAGAATTTTATCATATTATGATCGCTCCGCCCCAAGGGGCCTCGCACAACAAGATTGCTAATCAATCCTTTCTCATTACATAATACGCAGTCTAAGATGGCCTGATCTCTAGTTGGTTCCTCGACATATTGGTCCAGGAAACCATCCCGCAACCACTCCAGGAATTCCTCCTCCACAGTATTGGTACTAATCTATCTATCTATCTATCTATCTTATATATATATATAAAAGGATACATCTGTCTGTCTGTCTGTCTGTCTGTTTGTCTATCTGTCTATCTGTCCTTCGGTGTGTCTGTCCGGCTATACACTCTAAAGTTATAGAGCGTACCTACACGTGTGTTACATCAAAAGAAAGCTTACGATTCCGGAACGGTCATAAGCGTATTTACGTTTTGGCAAGACAAAAATTGCGCCCGCGGTATCCAAAAAACGTTCAAAATTCCGCTCATTAGCATCCCATTATCTGCTCATTAGCATAGAGTGACATTAAGGTTGACCAATCGTACGGTCGAGCGAGCCGACGGTCGACCAATCGCTGCATGGCGGGGGCAGGTTTGTCGCACGTGCGGGCGGGCCCTCCTAGAGTCGAGTGACAGGACGATTGACCAATCCTATGCTTCGGTGACAGGACGATTGACCAATCGGTGCGTGTGTGGGCGGGCCTTATCGTTCTGAACCGAGGTGAGTGGCCGCCATCTTGATTCCAAACTGTTCATTTCTTTTTCCCGCTTTCTGTGTGTTTCTTTTCAAATCTACATTACCAGCAAAAAAAAAGTTGCTTTTAAAACACAAATTGTTTTTTAAAAAAAATAATTAATTTGTAAATCTTTTCTCTAACCTCTATAATTTTCCTACCTTTCACTGTTTTTCCAGGCCCGGGGCCTAGGCTTCTCCAACTGCCAGCAGCGCAACTCCAGTCCCAGGCTCCCGGCCTAGACAGGGAGCAACACTGGCAGAGGGAAGAGGGTTTGCTGCCTCAGCTCCATTCCCGGGGTCGGTAGGTGGGGAGGCTTCATAAGCAACTGGGGTAGGTCGCAAGCCCCGAATAATAATCTGAAGATCCTGTGTTTGCAGCTGAGGGAATTTCTTCTGCTGACAGCCCCAGGTTAACGGCAGCCATCTTTGTCAAGGAGGGTGAAAAGTTTCAGTGCGACGCCATTTTGATTCAGTGTGTAACAGAGTGCATGCGTGGCCATCTTAGTACAGGAACATAGAGTGGGTGGGGCTTCAGTGCTCCCAATCGGGTCCTGGTGACCGGGACAGACAATTCACTGTGTGGGCGGGGCCTAATCTTTCCAACTGAAAAGCAAGCGGCGGCCATTGTTTGTGATACAACACACTGACAGGTGAGGACCCCTTTTTTAATAAAAAGATTGGTGAGGTTGTAAAGTGTATGTTATAGAAAGATTTACCAAAAATGTTTTATAAGTACTTTAAGTTTCATGTTTCAAGGTATTAAAAGGTAGGCTGGGCCATGTCAGTGCAGGGGCCCGAGGCCGAGGCCTAGGCTTCTCCAACGGCCAGCAGTGCAACTCCAGTCCCAGGCTTCTGGCCCAGACAGGGACCAACACTGGCAGAGGGGAGAGGGTCTGCTGGCTCCCACCCTCCCTTCCCCCCTCCTTCCCCCACACCCCCTTCCCCCCCACCCCTTTCCCCCCTCCCTTTCCGCCCCTCCCCTCCCTCTCCCCCCTCCCTTTCCACCCCCCCACACCCCCTTCCCCCCCACACCCCCTTCCCCCCCACACCCCTCCCACCTCCCCTTCCCCCCACAACACCGCTTCCCCCCCACATCCCCTCACACCCCTCCCACCTCCCCCTTCCCTCCCCACCCCCCCTTTCCCCCATCCACACTTTCCCCCACCCCTTCCCTTCCCCTACCCCCACCCCCCCTTCCCCCACCCCCCTTCCCCCTCCCCCACCCCCTCTTCCCCTTCCCCCTCCCCCACCCCTTCCCTCCCCTCCCACCCCCTTCCCTTCCCCCCTCCTTCCCTTCCCCCTTCCTTCCCTTCCCCCCCACCCCACCTTCCCCCTCTTCCTTCCCTTCCCCCCACCCCCTTCCCCCTCCCACCCCCCCTCCCCCCCACCCCTTTCTCCCCCAACCCCCCCACCCACCCCTTTCTCCCCCAACCCCCCACCCACCCCTTTCTCCCCCACCCACCCCTTTCTCCCACCACACCCTCCCACCCCCGCCTACCCCACCCTTCTCCCCCACCCACCCCACCCCTTTCTCCCCCACCCTCTCTGTCTCTCTCTCCCCCCTCTGCCTCTCTCTCCCTCTCTCTCATTCCCTCTCTCCCTCCTTTGCTCTCTGTCTCTCCCCTTCCCTCTCTCTCCTTCCCCCTCTCTCTCCTTCCCTCTCTCTCTCCCTCCCTCTCTCTCTCTCCTTCCCTCACTCTCCTTCCCTCTCTCTCTCTCTCCTTCCCTCTCTCTCTCTTTCCTTCCCTCTCTCTCTCTTTCCTTCCCTCTCTCTCTTCCCCCCGTCGCTCTCTCTCTTCCCCCCGTTGCTCTCTCTTCCCCCCGTCGCTCTCTCTCTTCCCCCCGCCGCTCTCTCTCTTCCCCCCCATCGCTCTCTCTCTCTTCCCCCCCGTCGCTCTCTCTTTTCCCCCCCATCGCTCTCTCTCTTCCCCCCCATCGCTCTCTCTCTTCCCCCCCATTGCTCTCTCTCTTCCCCCCCCGTCGCTCTCTCTCTTCCCCTCAGTCGCTCTCTCTCTCTCTTCCAACAACAACATGCCCTCGAAAAAGCCTCGGCCCTGCCGGGCACTCCAGCTAGTCTATATATAAAAGTGGTACTTCTGTCTGTCTGTCCTTCTGTCTGTACGGCTATATACTCTCAAGTTATAGAGCGTACCTACACGTGTGTTACATCGAAAGAAAGCTTACCATTCCGGAACGGTCATAGGCGTATTTACTTTTTGATCGGACAAAAATTGTTCGCACATTATACAAAAAACCTTCAAAATTCCACTCATTATCATTGATTGACGTCAAGGTCGACCAATCCTGTGCCGTCATGATTGACCAATCCTACAGTTTAGTCACCTGATGGTTGACCAATTGGCGTGTGTGTGGGCGGGACTAATCGTTTTCATCTCAGGGATCTGTCAGCCATTATACAGCAGCCAGGGCAGCTCAAAACTTTCGTAATCCAGGTCAGTTTCTTTTTAAAAAAAAATAAGATTTACCAAAAATGTTTTATAAGTACTTTAACTTTCATCTTTGAAGGTATTAAAAGCTAAAAATGTTTAGCTTAAAAAACAATGCAAAACGGGCCTTGGCTTCTCCAACTGCCGACAGCCCAAATCCAGTCCCAGGCTTCCGGCCCACACATCCACCAGGCCCAAAAAAGGCCTGGAAACTGCCGACAAACCAAATCCAGTCCCAGGCTCCCGGCCCACACATCGATCAGCCCCAAAAAAGCCTTCGCAATGCGGGGCTCTCCTGCTAGTATATATAAAACGATATGTCTGTCTGTCTCTCTGTCTGTCCGGCTATACAATCAAAAGTTATAGAGCGTACCTACACGTGTGTTATATCAAAAAAAAGCTCATCATAAGGGGACTCTTGTAGGTGTATTTACTTTTTGGTCGGACAAAAATTCTTCACACATTATACAAAAAACCTTCAAAATTCCACTCATTATCCACTCATTAGCATTGACTGACGTCAAGGTTGACCAATCCTGTGCCGTGATGATTGACCAATCCTACAGTTCAGTCACCTGATGGTTGACCAATCGGTGTGTGCGTGGGCGGGACTAATCGTTTTCATCTCAGGGATCTGTCAGCCATTATACAGCAGCCAGGGCAGCTCAAAACTTTCATAATCCAGGTCAGTTTCTTTTTTATAAAAAATAAGATTTACCAAAAATGTTTTATAAGTACTTTAACTTTCATCTTTGAAGGTATTAAAAGCTAGAAATGTTTAGGTTAAAAAACAGTGCAAAACGGGCCTAGGCTTCTCCAACTGCCGACAGCCCAAATTCAGTCCCAGGCTTCCGGCCCACACATCCACCAGGCCCAAAAAAGCCCTGGAAACTGCCGACAACCCAAATCCAGTCGCAGGCTCCCGGCCCACACATCGACCAGGCCCCAATAGGCCCTCACAACGTGCGGCTCCCCTGCTAGTTTGGTTATATTTGTCTCAGCAAAGAAACAATCAACTGATTTCCCTTTCCTTGATTACATGCAACTCAGTATTTCAGTTAGCAATGGTTTATCAAATACAGAAAATAAAATGTTGATAATTTATGCCCGCTCCCCGAGTTCGGGGTGTGAGCAGCCCGCGTCCCCCCGGGGTTCATGAACTTGCTCCCTGAGCTCGGGGTGTGAGCAGCCCGCGTCCCCCCGGGGTTCATGAACCCGCTCCCTGAGCTTGGGGTGTGAGCAGCCCGCGTCCCCCCAGGGTTCATGAACCCGCTCCCTGAGCTTGGGGTGTGAGCGGCCCGCGTCCCCCCAGGGTTCATGAACCCGCTCCCTGAGCTTGGGGTGTGAGCAGCCCGCGTCCCCCCGGGGTTCATGAACCCGCTCCCTGAGCTTGGGGTGTGAGCGGCCCGCGTCCCCCCAGGGTTCATGAACCCGCTCCCTGAGCTTGGGGTGTGAGCGGCCCGCGTCCCCCCAGGGTTTATGAACCCGCTCCCTGAGCTCTCTCACCTGATGTGTCAGCGGCTGCTGCCAAGGTCCGCGCATGCTCAGCTCACACTGCCCGGGTGATTGACGGGAGCTCTGGACCAATAGGAAGAGCGGGGCGGGGCCTGGAGGACCGAGCGGGTGGCGGGTTCTCCAACGGAATGTGTGAGGGGCGGGGCTTTGCCTTTGAACCAGAACAAGAGATGGTGAACTGAGCATGCGCGGGAGAGGCTGATTGTTGGGTGGTGAAGCGGAAGCCGAGAGGCTGCAGCAGGTAAAGGCGGGTTAATGAACCCCGGGGGGACGCGGGCTTCACACACACCGAGTGCGGCCCCAGGCCTGATTATAAGAGCAGTGAACATTATCCGCCTCCACCCGCGGGTTCCCGTTTCACTCCGGCCCGAATCTCAACAAAGCGCCAAACTCCGGGACAGACAGGAAGTGAGTCAGGGAGCGTCTGTAAATGGAGGAGTAATAGTGACTGGTCAGGGAGCGTCTGTAAATGGAGGAGAAATGGTGACTGGTCAGGGAGCATCTGTAAATGGAGGAGAAATGGAGACTGGTCAGGGAGTGTTTGTAAATGGAGGAGGAATGGTGACTGGTCAGGGAGCGTCTGTAAATGGAGGAGAAATGGAGACTGGTCAGGGAGCGTCTGTAAATGGAGGAGAAATGGTGACTGGTCAGGGAGCGTCTGTAAATGGAGGAGAAATGGTGACTGGTCAGGGAGCGTGTGTAAATGAGGAGAAATGGAGACTGGTCAGGGAGCGTCGGTAAATGGAGGAGAAATGGAGACTGGTCAGGGAGCGTCTGTAAATGGAGGAGAAATGGAGACTGGTCACAGAGCGTCTGTAAATGCAGGAGAAATGGAGACTGGTCAGGGAGTGTTTGTAAATGGAGGAGAAATTGTGACTGGTCAGGGAGCATCTGTAAATGGAGGAGAAATGGTGACTGGTCAGTGAGCGTCTGAAAATGGAGGAGAAATGGTGACTGGTCAGGGAGCGTCTGGGAGAAATCATTCAGCATTTTTTGGGGGTTGTGTGAACAAATATATCAGTGATTTTAATGAGACTCTTTCTGTGTCCCAGCTCCTGTAAATACTGGCTGTAAAGGGGCCGGTCTCTCAGGAGGCTCCACACCGCTGGCTGCTCATGTGTCAGTGATCTCCCATCAGATTAATGTGCTTCTGCTGTGTGTGTTTAATAAAGTGCCGAAGCCCTCACTGCAACACTCTCACATATCCCACCTGCAGTGTAATGTCCGTGCTGTGTGCTTCCTGTCCAATATTCCCCTGATCCCTGGCTCTCCTGTTGCACCAACTCGGTATAATGGGACAAGAAGTGCCAGCTCAAGAGATTCCCAAATCAGGGACGGAATGAAAGGTTCAGACATGTGGAATGTTAATCTTACACAATGCGTGAGATGCTGAGCACCCGCCCAACATTTCACCACCACACCTTCTTTTAAATAGTTTCTTCCATTTCTCTTCTGAAGCCATTATTTTATGACAGAGTCTGGGCCCCGCAGGGTGCTGGCTTCCATTCCATCATGAGTTTAGAACTGAACCCATCAGAGTCAACACCTTCAGGGGGAGGAAGAAAAGTTGATTGAAAGGAAAAATGTTGGAGATGGTGCGATGGGTTTGGATTTCAGCACAGGGAGGAGGGAGAATGTGTGGGATGGGGATTTACAGCTTTGGGGAAAAAGAGAGGAAAGAATGTTCCATAGAAACTAGAATTGCCTGTTCTGAATTTCTATCCTCTACTTACAGTGATGGCTTTTGTAAACTCCTTCTACTGGGTATTAGAAGGGGTGGGTTTACAGATAGGAAACTCAAACCAAACATCACCTCAACATCAGTGTGACTGGAAAAGCACCGAGCCCCACACACTCGAGTGAGAGTGTTCCAGTGCACTGACTGTGGAAAGAGCTTTAACCAGTTACACAGCCTGAAAAAACATCGCACCGTTCACAGCAAGGAGAAACCGTACAGGTGTTCTCTGTGTGGACAAGGCTTCAACAGATCGCCCAACCTGGCGAGACACAAGGACACCCGGACCACGGAGAAACCGTGGAAATGTGGGGACTGTGGGAAGGGATTCAATTACCTGTTTGAGCTGGAAACTCATCAACGCAGTCACACCGGGGAGAGGCCGTTTACCTGCTCCGTGTGTGGGAAGGGATTCATTTCCACATCCCAGCTGGAAACTCATCGCTACAGTCACACTGGGGAGAGGCCATTCACCTGCTCCATGTGTGGGAAGGGATTCACTCAGTCATCCAACCTGCTGACTCACCAGTGAGTTCACACCGGGGAGAGGCCGTTCACCTGCTCCATGTGTGGGAAGGGATTCACTAATTCAGCCCACCTTCTGAGACACCAGCGAGTTCACACTGACGAGAGACCTTTTAAATGTTCCGACTGTGCGAACTGCTTTAAAACCTCTGAGGAACTGATTCAACACCAGCGAGTTCACACTGATGATAAACCATTCAGTTGCTCTCACTGTGGGAAGAGGTTCAGGTATTCATCCAATCTCATTGTACACCAGCGCACTCACACTGGGGAGAGGCCGTTCACCTGCTCCATGTGTGGAAAGGGATTCATTAAATCATCCAACCTGCTGACACACCAGCGACTTCACACTGGGGAGAAGCCGTTCACCTGCTCCGTGTGTGGAGAGGGATTCACTTCTTCATCCAGCCTGCTGAAACACCAACGAGTTCACACTGGGGAGAGGCCGTTCACCTGCTCCGTGTGTGGGAAGCGATTCACTTGTTCATCCGGCCTTCGGACACACCAGTGAGTTCACACCGGGGAGGGCCTGTTCACCTGCTCTGTGTGTGGGAAGGGATTCACTCAGTCATCCAACCTGCTGAGACACCAGCGAGTTCACAAGTAACTGCAGGGCTTGGATTCTGAAGTTATTGCTGCTGTTAATTACAGCCAGGACTGAACCATATTCATTCTGACAGTTGTAGTTTGTTTCTGCTGATGATAATAACCCTATAACTGGCTGGAGTTTAATATTCTGGATATATAGCTGATTGACTTGTTGGGGCTGGAGTGTCCCTTTAAGAATCATTGTGATCGTTCCCCTTAATTCAGGACTTTCATAAGAAATTATTTGACAATAAAATTATGAATTTTACTTTAACCCTAAATTGACCTTGGTACAAAATCTACAATTTATTGTCTGAAAAGTTCCACTGATTAACATCTCCAATTAGAAAGTGCTGATTAATCCTTGCTGACAATTCTTACTGACTTGCACATTACACACAGTAGCACCTCCATTATCCACCAGGAGGAAGGGGAATGGGAATTGGTGGAGAATCGAGAGTCCTCAAATGTTGCCCCTCCCGTCTGGTACAGCAATCCCCTCGGCATGGGAATGGAGACAAGTCCAATCTAAGTAATGGGCTGAGTTTAATCTTTCTGGGCCCGTGGGATTGGTTTATATCAGACAGGAGGAGATTGGTGTCAGTGACTGTGGGATTGGTTTATATCAGACAGGAGGAGATTGGTGTCAGTGACTGTGGGGTTGGTTTATATCAGACAGGAGGAGATTGGTGTCAGTGACTGTGGGGTTGGCTTATATCAGACAGGAGGAGATTGGTATCAGTGACTGTGGAGTTGGTTTATATCAGACAGGAGGAGATTGGTGTCAGTGACTGTGGGGTTGGCTTATATCAGACAGGAGGAGATTGGTGTCAGTGACTGTGGGGATTGGTTTATATCAGACAGGAGGAGATTGGTGTCAGTGACTGGGATTGGTTTATATCCGACAGGAGGAGACTGGTGTCAGTGACTGTGGGGATGGTTTATATCAGACAGGAGATTGGTGTCAGTGACTGTGGGGTTGGTTTATATCAGAGAGGATAAACTAGTCAAAGTTGGAGAAGATATGGTATTCCTATATTTAACGACTGTGGTAGGAATTTTGTAATGCACTCATAGGATGTGGGTGTTGCTGGATCGCCCAGCATTTATGGCCTATCCCTAGTTGCCCTTGAGAAGGTGGTGGTGAGCCGCCTTCTTGAACCGCTGCAGTCCGTGTGGTGATGGTCCTCCCACAGTGCTGTTAGGGAGGGAGTTTCAGGATTTTGACCCAGTGACGATGAAGGATCGGCAATATATTTCCATGTCGGGATGGTGTGTGACTTGGAGGGGAGCTTGGAGGTGGTGGTGTTCCCCTGCGCCTGCTGCCCTCGTCCCTCTAGGTGATGGAGGTGGCCGGTTTGGGATGTGCTGCTGAAGAAGCCTTGGCGAGTTGCTGCAGCGCCTCTTGTCGACCAGAGGTTCTCAACCGGGGTCCGTGAGGTTTCAAGGGGTGGGCCCAGAAACTCTCTCCCTCTTTCATTCTTTCTCCCACAAGCAGCCCTCACACCGGGCACCGGCTCAGTTCCCATTGAGCAGCCGCGGGGGAAGCGATGTGGGGCGCGATGGGGCCAAGGCTGCAGATGCCGCCCCTTCCTCGCTGCCAATTGGGTTGATCCAGATTCCCATCATCTCCATCCAGCTTGTTGCCCCCATCTCCCCACTACAAATCCAGGCTGGGTTTTATTGGAGGGTGGGGCCATTCCCAATTCCAGGAGCCCAGCCCGATGAACACCTTCTCCCACTGGAACAGGAGCAGTGCGCAGGCGAAGTTTGTGGGACCCGCAGCTCCAGCCGCCGCTCGCCCTCACACCAGGCGGCGCCACTGAGCAGGACAGCCCGCGTTCATGGGGATTGGTCCAGTCAACCGTCAATTAAAGGCCAGCAGCCAATCCGCTTGGCCCAAGTCCCGCCTCCAACCGCCCTCCATTGTTGGGGCGAAATTCAAAGCGCCGCGAGCGGGAGCTCAAACTGTCAATCAAAGGTCAGCCCCGCCCACTGCACCCTGCTCACTCTCCGATTGGTGGCTGCCGGGGTGGGCGGGGTGATAAAGGGCCAATCAGTGCACTCCCAGTGCAGGTACAGCACGGGTTAGATACAGAGTAAAGCTCCCTCTAGACTGTCCGATCAAACACACCCAGGGCAGGTACAGCACGGGTTAGATACAGAGTAAAGCTCCCTCTACACTGTCCCATCGAACACTCCCAGGGCAGGTACAGCACGGGTTAGATACAGAGTAAAGCTCCCTCTACACTGTCCCAGCAAACCCTCCCAGGAGAGGTACAGGGGCATGTTACCGATACCTCCCCTGGATACCAAGGCTAGGAGAGGCACTCTGGATAATATGGGGAGCTGGGACTTGTCCATGAGAGTAACTGACCGGTTGAGAACTGAAATAATCTAGAGTAATGATTGGGTGTTAGTCGTGTCTCAGTGGGAGCACTCTCTCTCTCTCTCTCGCTCTCTCTCTCTCTCTGTGTCTCAGTGGGAGCACTCTCTCTCTTGTCTCTGAGTCAGGAGGTTGTGGGATCAAGTCCACCTCCAGAGCCTTGAGTTCACAATCTAGGCCGACACTCTAATGCAGTACTGAGGGAGCGCTGCACTGAAAGAGGTGCCGTCTTTCGGACGAGACGTTCAAGCGAGGCCCCATCTGCCCTCTCAAGTCGACATAAAAGATCCCATGATGTTATTTCGAAGAGCAGGGGAGTTCTCCCTGGAGTCCTGGCCAACATTTCTCCCTGAACCAACATCACTAAAACTGATCATCTGGTCATTATCACAGTGCTGTCTGTGGGATCTTGCTGTGCACAAATTGGCTGCCTGATTTGCTACATTACAACAGTGACTGCTCTTCAAAAGTACTTCATTGGCTGCAAAGTGCTTTGGGATGTCCTGAAGTTGTGAAATACAAGTCTTTCTTTAACAAAGGAGAAAAGGCCCAAAATGGAACAGTCGGTAACAGGACATCGATTAGTCTCCTCTTATCTTAGAGACGCCAAGGACTCGATACAAAGTGTGTTTGAAACAAAGCAGATTTATTTGACTTATTTCCAGAATATTAAACTCCAGCCCAATTAGAGGGGTTACTAACATCAGCAGAAACAAACCCCAACTGTCAGAATGAACATGGTTCAGTCTTGGATGTGATTAACAGCAGAAATAACAGCAGAATCAAACCCCTGGAGTCACTTGTAAACTCGCTGGTGTCTCAGCAGGTGGGATCAATGAGTGAATCCCTTCCCACACACAGAGCAGGTGAACAGCCTCTCCCCAGTGTGAACTTGCTGGTGTCTCAGCAGGGTGGATTACTGAATGAATCTCTTCCCACACACGGAGCAGGTGAATGGCCTCTCCCCAGTGTGAACTCGCTGCTGTCTCAGCAGCTGGGAGCTGTACAGAGCTCTGGTTAGAACCCATCTGGAGTATTGCGTTCAGATCTGGGCACCGCACCTCAGGAACGATATATTGGCCTTGGAGAGGGGTCGCGGCGCAGATTCACCAGAATGATATCGGTGCTAAAAGGGTTAAATTTCTTCAAAAAACTCAAGCAGGTTTGCAGGACGTGACCCACCCCACGTAACGTCAGGAGGTGGGTCATTGTCTCCAAGGCAGCAGGGGAGTCACAACCACAAACAGAGGCGGGCAAATGGAATCTGACGTTTTCTGCATCAATGTGTCTGGTTCTGTTCCATGGAGGAGCCGCCAGATTTCCACTTTCACCCACCCCCCGCCCTCCGATCTGCAAGCTCCCTGACAGCCCTGGTTTAGCAGTTGGACAGATGAGACCCGGCCATCAAAATGGCTCGGTCCTCTCGCCTAGGACATTTGACAGGCAGCACCATCGCACCGCTCGCCCGGTGTCCACCCAGAATGAAAATCAGCCCCAAGAAGTCTAAGCTCAGCAATCTCAGCAACGTCAAACACATCCAAGATCCCCGATCAGCTGCAAGAGAAGGATCGACATTCCATTCTTGCCCATGTGCCAGTTGCAATTGAGCCTTTCTTTGACAATGAGCCTGACTGAATGATCTGCTCTGTGGTGTGTAATGGACTTGGGAAGCCAATCATATTTGGAAATATGAACTGAACCCTGTATTTATTGAAAATATCAAATCTACCTTATTCAGCTGACTGATGCATCTCAATGGCAAGAGCATTGCGATAATAAAGGTTTGCAAATCAGAGCTGAATTTGATATCTCCAATAAAATCAACCTCAATGTTTCACAAATCCGAGATGTTCCAAGAGTTTTCAATGTGGAGGACCAGACTGGGTGATGATAAATATTTGGACATCTCCAAGCACACTGCCTGACGCTAGATTGTCCTCCACATTACAAGCTGTCTTATCCTCTTCAGCAATGCACATCTTCAAATGAGAGAAAAGGTCGTCGTGTGTCTGGGTTTCTTCCTGCACAATGGACCTCCAGTTTGTTCCCATTTGCTCACTGCATGTGAAGAGATCACTGCTTTGCTATCAGATCACAGGCCAAATGTCAGAATTAAAGCAATTGTGGTGATAAGAGTAGCTGGAACATTATTCAGGATCAGAAACAAACTATTGTCAGGAGAAATTTGCCTGGGTTGTGTTTGGAAACAGCAGGGGGTGATTTTAACCTCACGCACCCGGCGGGAAACTAATGCGATCAGATCAGCCGCTTGTTTTACACACCGCCCGATTTCACTTTCGACTGAAATCATTGGAGAGCAAAATCGGGGAAGGTGTAAAACGGGCAGGAAAGTCAATCCCGTCAGGTGGGGGAGGTTCAAGTTACCCCCAGCATATCCGAACTAGAAGGACAACTACTAAAAATGGCCAAAAGGACAATAAAATAACAATGGAAACAGCCTGAGCAGTTCCGCAGCAACAGGAATCCCCAAATGGGAAGCTTTCTGCTTTCTAACCTCGTACACTATTTATCTACAAAGTACATCTCTAATTATCATCAACAGCAAGCTGCAATATCACTTATTGGAATATGATTGTTTGACTAAGTAAGAGTTTAGCCAAAGAACTACCTGCAGTTATTTTAGAAATAAAGTATTTTCTTACTTTAAGCAAATCCTTTGAATTTTCTTTTGCCGTTTACTTTTTGTTGTGTGTTTTTTTCTCTTTAGGTCCCTGCACACAACCAAAGCATTCTCAGCTGAGGGAACAGGTGGGCAGCTTGCTCTGACCCTGCCGTTCTACTGTGACCCGTGGGATCTCACCCTCCAAATGGACTTCATTGTGGGGACACGCTCACTTTCTGTTGACAGTCCAGTGGAGATTAAGGATTTGCAGTGTGAGGGAGAATGGGCAAAAACCCACATCCCACCATTCTTTGTTTTTTCTTAAATTCATTGATGGGATGTGGGCGTCGCTGGCTAGGCCTGCATTTAGTGCCCATCCCTAATTGCCCTTGAGAAGATGGTGGTGAGCCACCCTCCTGAACCGCTGCAGTCCATATGGTGTAGGTACACCCACAATGCTGTTAGGAAGTGTAGTGTATGTAACTGTTCTACCTTTAAGAGAACTATTGTATGTAACCGTCCACCTTTAAGAGAACTATTTTAGGTGTGGCCCTACTTTATCTTGGCTGCTGTATACTGTAATACTGACAGTGACCACACCGGTATATAAGTGCTGTGTCAGGATTTATTGGGCAGATTCGCCCTGACCTTCGAATAGTAAAGTCCTGTTAAAGTTACTCTTGTAGTCTGTGTATTAATTCGCCATAATACCTCCAGACTTTACAGTGGCGACGAGTTCGATCTTACCCTGCGGCAACAATACTTCCGAAGCAGTTAACGAGCGTCGAGAAGAGGCACCCGCCCTCGTCGTTCTGCTGAGAGAAAACTCGAGTCTGCAGAGCAAGGAAGAAGGAAGAATTCAGACACGAAGCCTTCCATCAGCAAGAGGCACTGATTGTCCCTTCTGCCATGGTGGTGAGTGAGCCGATCAGCACGAGAAGCAAGTCGGCCACGGTGACTGTGAGTAAAGGGAAAATAAAAAAAATAAACGGAGGATAAGGGCGGTGAACTCGACCACGGTCGGGGGAAAGGAGCCGGACAGAAGTCGGGCCCAGAGGCGCTGAGACTGGGGCAGCGTGGAGCACGGAAGCCGTGGTACAAGCGGGCTGGGAGACGCAACGGCGTCGTGAGACAGCTAGACCGCGACCGGCGAAAAAGGCCGGGCAGCTACCGAGGCCACGAGGCGCTGCGACCGGGATCGTAAGGCGCGGGAAGATATAAAAATAAATAAACCGCGGTGAACTCAGCCGCAGCCGGGGAGGAAAGCACCGGACTGCGAGAGGGCTGGGAGGCGCGATTGGAGTGAAAAAGGCCGGGCAGCGACCGAGGCCACGAAGCGCTGCGACCGGGATCGTAAGGCGCGGGAAGATATAAAAATAAATAAATCGCGGAGAACTCAGCCGCAGCCGGGGAGGAAAGCACCGGACTGCGAGAGGGCTGGGAGGCGCGATTGGAAGCCGCTGAGGGAGAGACAGAGCCCGAGCGAGTGGGAGAGACAGAGCCCGAGCGAGGGAGACTGAGCGAGATCCAGCCCAGCGGCTGAAACTGTTCGCCGTCAACGGGTTGTACCCAGCGCCGGTTGCCCTGCCGAGAAAAGGGAACAAGGAACGCACTGAAGCCGACGCGCAGGCTGCGAACCCCGAAAGCCAGGGGTCGTCGCCCGAGGGAAAAGCTTACCCCTCCCGCCAGGGGAAGAAACGCGGGAAGCCGCCAGTAGGCGGGGAAGAAGACAGAAGCGGGAAACCGCCATTTTGAAAGTGGGCGGGGAAAGAAGACAAGCGCGGGAAATCGCCATTTTGAAAAAAATAAGTTAAAGAAATATTTCGTTGTTGTTTCTCAGGAAGAATGTGAAGATGCCTAAGCATAATAACATCAACGGTTTCGATTCCGATGTGGAAGATTGGGCCACGTATGTAGAACGCATCGAGATATATTGTAAGGTCAATAAGATAGCAAATTATGACAAAGCTCTAACCTTATTAAACTCAATGGGTGCGAAGACATACGGGTTATTGAAGTATCTTCTATCACCAGCTAAACCGGTGGATCAGTCTTTCGCTAATATTGTTGCTGTCCTGAAGGATCATTTTAACCCCGCACCGCTGATGTTAGCGGAACGATCAAAATTTTACGTGAGAACGCAACGAAAAGAGGAAAGCAACGCGGAGTACCTGGTTGAACTGCGTAGGCTAGCAAAATACTGTCAGTTTGGGGTAAATCTGACAGAGGCACTGAGAGACAAGTTCGTGTGCGGGATGTCGAAGGAAGGAACACAAAAACGACTGCTCGAAGAGAACGATCTTACACTTGATAAGGCTGTCCTTATTGCAGCATCGCACGAAGCCGCAGCGAGAGGCACAGCGGAAATGCAGCGGAAGACAGCGGTACTCAGTGTGGATCAAATGACTTCGGGTACAACGAAATGTTATCATTGTGGGAAGACAACACACGACCAGAACCAATGCTGGTTTAAAAACCAGGAATGTAGAAAATGTGGCAAGCTTGGTCACATAGCTAAAGTATGCCGGTCAGGAAAGAAGACCAGCAATAATAAGTCACCGCAGAAGAAGTACAGAAAGGTACATAAGGTGACTGGGAAGAGTCCAGATGAACAGAATTCGGACTCAGACTCCAACAGCAAGGAACTGGGTAGTCTGAGGATTCACAATGTGAGTAAAGAAGCTGACCGACAAACTATCTGGGTCACACTACAGATTGCAAAAGTCCAAGTGAAGATGGAAGTGGACACCGGATCGGCGTTGACGGTCATGAATAAGCAAGATTACAAAAAGTTATTCAAACATAATCCCCTACGGGATACGGAGATAGTATTGCAGACATACACGGGGCACAAAGTATACCCCATCGGAAAGATAAAAGTCAAGGTGAGATACAAGGACAAAGATCACCAAGGGATGGACATGTATGTGCTGCCCAAGGGAGGTCCACCACTTCTGGGATGGGAGTGGATCAGGAAAATAAAGATAGACTGGCATTCACTAAACACAATGACGGTAGATTCCGGAAAGGAAGATGTCAAACCTGAACGGTTGTCCAGAATATTGGACGAAGCTAAAGAGGTATTCCAGCAAGGACTGGGAACACTGAGAGGAATTAAAGCAAAAGTCAAGATTGCAGAACATGCAAGCCCAAAATTTTTCAATGCCAGATCGGTACCTTACGCGATACGACCTGCTGTGGAGGCAGAACTGGAAGAGCTTGAACGTTCAGGGGTACTGTCTAAGGTGGACTGGAGTGAGTGGGCCACGCCCATTGTTCCCGTCATGAAGTCTTCATCAAGTAACAAGCCAGGGGGACCGGGAAAGGTCCGCATCTGCGGAGACTTCAAGATCACAGTTAATCCGGTGCTTCACATGGTACAATACCCGCTCCCGCGGATTGAGGATATCTTTGCTTCATTGTCTGGCGGGAAACACTTCACCAAGATAGACCTGGCACAAGCATACTTACAAATGGAAGTCGAGGAAGAGTCGCGCCAGTATCTCACAATCAACACGCACAGAGGCTTGTATCGTTATAATAGACTGGTTTTTGGAGTAGCTTCGGCTCCAGCAATTTGACAGAGGGCCATGGAGCAGGTCTTACAGGGTATTCCAAGCACGCAGTGTTACTTGGACGATATCCTGATTACGGGAGAAGACGAGGAGGAACACCTCACAAATTTGAAACTGGTGCTCACCAGGTTGAAGGAATATGGCCTTCGAGTTAATCGCCAGAAATGTGAGTTCTTCCAGAAACGGATCTCGTACTGCGGTCATGTCATTGACCAAGAGGGGCTGCACAAGTCACCTGACAAGATAGAAGCTGTCGTGAAGGCTCCCGCTCCGGAAAATGTATCACAGTTGAGATCGTTTCTGGGGTTGATTAATTATTACCACAAGTTTCTGCCAAATCTATCCACGGTGCTGCATCCGCTGAATGCTCTGTTGCGGAAAGAAATACCATGGAAGTGGAGCGAGGACTGTAAGAAGGCCTTTCGCAGAAGCAAGGCATTGATTACCTCTGAGGAAGTGTTGGCTCATTTCAACCCAACATTACCTCTTCGTCCAGCTTGTAATGCTTCCCCTTATGGAATTGGAGCAGTACTTTCACACAAGTTACCAAATGGCTCGGAAAGGCCAGTCGCATTTGCGTCCCGATCATTGACCTCCGCTGAGCGAAATTATGCTCAGATAGATAGGGAGGCCCTCAGCCTTGTGTGGGGAGTAAAGAAATTCAATCATTACCTGCAGGGCAAGAAGTTCACATTACTGACAGACCACCAGCCGTTGGTGTCCATATTCAACCCTAACAAGGCCGTTTCCACTATGACAGCGCAAAGGCTACAGAGGTGGTCCGTGTTACTTGGGGCACACCAATATGACATCGAATACAAAAGGTCCAAACAGCATGGAAATGCTGATGGGTTATCGCGCCTACCGTTGCCAGTAGTAGAAGAGGCGGCTACAGTGGACCCGGTAGAGATGTTCCACTCATCCATAGTGGAATGTCTACCAGTAACAAATTCGATGATCGAAAATGAAACAAGAAATGACCCGACTCTCTCACGAGTCTACGATTTAACAGTGGAGGGATGGCCAGCACATGGCGAACCAACGCTGCCCGCATTTTCGCAAAGAAAAGAACAGCTGTCAGTGTGCCGAGGAACCTTGATGTGTGGATCCAGAGTGGTGATTCCACCCAAACTTCAGCATAAGGTGCTAAAGGAGCTTCACGAGGGGCATCTGGGTGGAGTGAAAATGAAGAACCTAGCAAGAGCGTTTGTGTGGTGGCCAGGTATTGATGGAGACATCGAAGACATGACCAAGAGCTGTCTAGGATGCCAGAAGGTCCAAAACGCGCCACCACAAGCTCCTCTGCATCCATGGGAGTGGCCCTCATCTCCTTGGCAAAGGGTACACGTCGACTTTGCTGGTCCATTTATGGACTCAATGTTTCTAATCACGGTGGATGCACACTCCAAGTGGCCGGAGGTAATAAAGATGTCCTCCACCACCACGGAAAAAACCATCACAGTATTAAGGACCATATTTGCCAGGAATGGGCTGCTGGAACAGATCTGTTCTGATAATGGACAGCAATTTGTGTCCGAAGAATTCAGGAAGTTCTTAAAAAGGAATGGGGTCAAGCACTACACGTCAGCCCCATACCATCCCGCCACCAATGGATTAGCTGAAAGGTTTGTCCAGACCTTCAAGAAGGCCATAAAGGCCATGGGTAATGAAGACATCAACCTACAACATAAGGTAGATAACTTCTTGTTGGCGTACAGGAATGCAACACATGCGGTCACAAACCAAACTCCCGCCATGATGTTTTTCAATAGAAGACTAAGATGCCGGCTGGATTTGATTAAGCCAAACGTCAGAAGAGACGTAGAGAATCGGCAATTTCAGGGCATGAATGAAAGGCCAACTAGATCCTTTCAGATAGGTCAACAAGTTTTGGCCCGGGACTACCGGACCGAGAAATGGCAGCCTGGAACTATTGGGAAAAGGCTAGGGCCGCTGATGTATACCGTGGACATTGGTGACAGCATAATAAGGCGCCATGTTGACCAGATCATAGGGTCATCCACAAAGGACCAACCTACTCCACACAACCTTACACGGCTAATGTTGAAGCAGAGATACCCAGAGCACTTACCTCCGATCTGGTAATACTGGAATCAGATGAACCTGACACTGTCCTTCAAGCCGAATCGACCTTGCCAGAAGAACCTACTACCCCGCCGAAAAGTACTACACCACCGAGGCATTATCCGGACAGAGTCAGGAAGCCTCCAGAGAGACTGAATCTGTGAACTGTTTTGCATAAGTTGTATATATGTTATGATGTTATGTTAATGGGGAATAAGTATGTTGTAAGCTAAAAAGGGAGGATTGTAGTGTATGTAACTGTTCTACCTTTAAGAGAACTATTGTATGTAACTGTCCACCTTTAAGAGAACTATTTTAGGTGTGGCACTACTTTATCTTGGCTGCTGTATACTGTAATACCGACGGTGACCACACCGGTATATAAGTGCTGTGTCAGGATTTATTGGGCAGATTCGCCCTGACCTTCGAATAGTAAAGTCCTGTTAAAGTTACTCTTGTAGTCTGTGTATTAATTCGCCATAATACCTACAGGCCTAGAAATTCAGTGCACTTAGCACCGATTTTGCGGCGCTAGAGGGCCTAGCGCTGCAATTGGCGCCGGTTCCTAAATTGCCTGGGGCCCTTCCACGGCAGTAGACCGGTAGCGCTGCGCCGGCACCGATGACGTCATCGATGTGCGCAGCGTCCCGGTTGCCGTGGTAACCCGGCCCCAAGCCGAAATTCAGTTGCGGCCGCCTCGCCAGTGGCAGCCGCAACTAAGACTCCGGCAAACGAGTGTTGCCGGAGTCTGCACCGGCGCTTTAAGGAGGCGTGGCGGCCGGCCGCTTTCCCGCCGGCCGCCTGCCCGCAGCTCCCTCCCCGGACTTCTCCCCCCGCCCCCCCCCCCGGAACAGATGCAAGCCCGGCACTTGTCCGAGGTGCCGGGCTCATTTTTGCAGAGATTTGCGCGGGCCGCGGCCGGGTGCAGGCAGCTCCTCCTTAATGGAAGGAGGAGGCCTGCACTTCCCGAGCCTGCCGCACCGCAGCGGGCACCGCAGCGCCGGAATAGTGCCGCAATGCGGCGCGTTGCGCCAGTTTTCAGGCGCTAAAACCCTTCAGTAGCGCCGGCAGCCGTTTGGGCACGGCGCTGCTGAATTTTTGGCGCGCGCAAAGGGACTTAGCGCCGGCGCTAACTTCCGGCGCTAAAGCCCTGGCGCAGCGCAAACTCAATTTCTAGGCCACAGACTTTACAGGAAGGGAGTTCCAGGATTTTGGTCCAGCGACAGTGAAGGAACGGCGATACAGGTCCAAGTCAAGATGGTGTGTGGCTTGGAGGGGAACTTGTAGGTGGTGATGGTCCCATGCGTCTGCTGCCCTTGTCCTTCTAAGTGGTAAAGGTCGCGGGTTTGGAAGGTGCTGTTGAAGGAGCTTTGGCGAGTTGCTGCAGTGCATCTTGTAGATGGTACACACTGCAGCCACAGTGCGCCGGTGGTGGAGGGAGTGAATGTTGAAGGTGGTGGATGGAGTGCCAATCAAGCGGGCTGCTTTATCCTGAATGGTGTCGAGCTTCTTGAGTGTTGTTGGAGCTGCACTCATCCAGACAAGTGGAGAGTATTCCATCACACTCCTGACTTGTGCCTTGTAGATGGTGGAAAGGCTTTGGGGAGTCAGGAGGTGAGACACTCGCCGCAGAATTCCCAGCCTCTGGCCTGCTCTTGTAGCCACAGTATTGAAATGGCTGGTCCAGTTCAGTTTCTGATCAATGGTAACCCCCAGGATGTTGATAGTGGGGGATTCAGCGATGGTAATGCCATTGAATGTCAAGGGGAGATGGTTAGAGTCTCGCTTGTTGGAGATGGTCATTGCCTGGCACTTGTGTGGTGTGAATGTTACTTGCCACTTGTCAGCCCAAGTCTGAATGTTGTCCAGGTCTTGCTGCATATGGACACGGACTGCATCAGTATCTGACGAGTCTCGAATGGTGCTGAACAGTGTGCAATCACCAGCAAACATCCCCACTTCTGACCTTATGATGGAGGGAAGGTCATTGATGAAACAGCTGAAGATGGTTGGGCCTAGGACACTGCCCTGGGGAACTCCTGCAATGATGTCATGTGATTGAGATGAATGACCTCCAACAACCACAGCCAACTTCCTTTGTGCTAGGTATGATTCCAACCAATGGAGAGTTTTCCCCTTGATTCCCATTGACTTCAGTTTTGCTAAGGCTCCTTGATGCCACACTCGATTAAATGCTGCCTTGATGTCAAGGGCAGTCACTCTCACCTCACCTCTTGAGTTCAGCTCTTTTGTCCATGTTTGGACCAAGGCTGTAATGAGGTCAGGAGCTGAGTGGCCCTGGCAGAACCCAAACTGGGCGTCAGTTAGCAGGTTATTGCTGAGTAAGTGCCGTTTGATAGCACTGTCGACGACACCTTCCATCACTTTGCTGATGATTGAGAGTAGACTGATGGGACGGTAATTGGCTGGGTCGGATTTGTCCTGCTTTTTGTAGACAGGACATACTTGGGCAATTCTCCACATTGCCGGGTAGATGCCAGTGTTGTAGCTGTACTGGAACAGCTTGGCTAGGGGCGCAGCTAGTTCTGGAGCACAAGTCTTCAGTACTATTGCCGGAATGTTGTCAGGGCCCATAGCCTTTGCAGTATCCAGTGTCTTCAGCCTTTTCTTGACATCACGTGGAGTGAATTGAATGGGCTGAAGACTGGCATCTGTGATGCTGGGGTCCTCAGGAGGAGGCCGAGATGGATCATCCACTCGGCACTTCTGGCTGAAGATAGTTGCAAATGCTTCAGCCTTGTCTTTTGCACTCACGTGCTGGACTCCACCATCATTGAGGATGGGGATATTTTTGGAGCCTCCTCCTCCTGTTAACTGTTTAATTGTCCACCACCACTTTGTTGAGCTGGCATGCTGTGCCCGTCTCCGTTCATGACTGCTGATGTTCTTCAGTTTTTTGAAGCAGAAACAGTGTCCACAAAGAGCTACCTGTGCTTCAAAAGAGTCAAGCCGCTCGGCCAAACAGCCATGTGGACTTTCAGTACAAAATATAATCCATCGATCAATCGCTCACTCATTTCATTCATTTAGTAACGGCAGATTTTACTATCTTACACCACATTCTGTGTATTTAAGATAGTATCTGAGGACTATTTGAATTGATGTTGATAAATTATTGGGAGGGTAGAAGTGGTGCGATGCTCAACACTAAGAGTCGGACTGTTTCCGATTCACCAATTGAACACTTTGCTCTCACCAACGTGCGCGGTCCCTTTAAATGTGCTGCGCGGTTTCTCTCCCAGCGGCAGGAGCTGGTGAGCGGCCTGCGCGGGGCCTCGCCATTGCTGCGCCACCGTGCAGCCGCGCACCTTAGGGACAACATTGGTGTGCGGCCCTCAACAGCTCACCACAACTTGTTAAGTGGCCCTCCAGCCCCAATCACTGCCCAGCCCTGCCTGAAACCATCTTTAACGGGATTCTGCCTCCTGACGGAGCTGGGAAAGATTTTGCCATTATTACCACAATTGAGCACCTTTTTCTTTTCCAAAAATCTCTGAGCTTCTCTAATGGCTGCTTTTATCTCCCACAATTGTGGGTGATATTTCTCTCTATTCTCCTGTAAACTGAATTCCTCTTGATCGCAACTGGGTTCAATGTAAGATAGTTCAGTGAGTCAGGCATCATTCATCCCTAGACCTATGCTGGCCAGTGAAACCCCAGTCATTACCTTAGTAAGGATTCCACTGGTTCCTTGCCATATTTGCAGATGATACTAAGATGGGAGGGAAAGTAGTGAGTGAGGAGGACATAAAAAACCTGCAAGGGGACATAGACAGGCTAAGTAAGTGGGCAGAGATTTGGCGGATGGAATACAATACTGGAAAGTGTGAGGTTATGCACTTTGGCAGGAAAAATCGTAGAGCAAGTTATTATCTTAATGGCAAGAAACTGGAAAGTACTGAAGTACAAAGGGATCTGGGGGTCCTGGTGCACGAAACTCAAAAGGTTAGTATGCAGGTGCAGCAAGTGATTAAGAAGGCCAATGGAATGTTGGCTTTCATTGCTAGGGGGATAGAATATAAAAATAGGGAGGTATTGCTTCAGTTGTACAACGTATTGGTGAGACCGCACCTGGAATACTGCATACAGTTTTGGTGTCCATACTTAAGAAAAGACATACTTGCTCTCGAGTCAGTACAAAGAAGGTTCACTCGGTTAATCCCGGGGATGAGGGGATGGACATATGAGGAGAGGTTGAGTAGATTGGGACTCTACTCATTGGAGTTCAGAAGAATGAGAGGCGATCTTATTGAAACATATAAGATTGTGAAGGGGTTGTTTCGGGTGGATGCGGGGAGGATGTTCCTGATGATGGGTGAAACTAGAACTAGGGGGCATAGTCTTAGAATAAGGGGCTGCTCTTTCAAAACTGAGATGAGGAGGAACTACTTCACTCAGAGGGTGGTAGGTCCATGGAATATGCTGCCCCAAAAAGCTGTAGAAGCTACATCATTACATAAATTTAAAACAGAAATAGACAGTTTCCTAGAAGTAAAGGGAATTAAGGGTTATGGGGAGCGGGCAGGAATTTGGACATGAGGCTAGGTTCGGATCGGACATGGCCCTGTGGATAGCGGAGCGGGCCCAGGGGCCATGTAGCCTGATCCTGCTCCTATTTCGTGTGTCTAATTCTGTTAGATTCAGGAGATGGTTCTGTGATAGTAGATTGGCGGTTAGGATCAGATCAGCCATGATCTTATTGAATGGCGGAGCAGGCTCGAGGGGCCGATTGGCCTACTCCTGCTCCTATTTCTTATGTTCTTATGTTCTTATATATTTGTCAGGATACCAAAAGCCAGCTTTCTTACCGTCCACTCCTGGAGGCCCCACTCCCTGAGCCTACAACCTTCAGCAGGATCAGTGGTGGAGTTCCACAGCAGGAGTGAACCCAACTGTCAGAATGAACATGGTTCAGTCCTGGATATGATTAACAGCAGCATTAACAGCAGAATCCAACCGCTGCAGTCACTTGTGAACTCGCTGATGAATCAATAGGTGGGATGACTGAGTGAATCCCTTCCCACACACGGAGCAGGTGAACGGCCTCTCCCCAATGTGAACACGCTGGTGTGTCAGAAGGTTGAATGAAGTAGTAAATCCCTTCCCACACATGGAGCAGGTGAACGGCCTCTCCCCAGCGTGAACACGCTGGTGTGTCAGCAGGCTGGAGCTCTCAGTGAATCCGTTCCCACACACTGAGCAGGTGAATGACCTCTCCCCAGTGTGAACTCGCTGGTGTCTCAGTAGGTGGGTTGAATTCGTGAATCCCTTCCCATACACAGAGCAGGGGAACGGCCTCTCCTCGGTGTCAACTCGCTGGTGTGTCAGCAGATCCGTTTTGCTTTTAAAGCTCTTCTCACAGTCAGAACATTTAAAAGGTCTCACATTGGTGTGAACAAGTTGGTGTCTCTGTAGTTGGGATGACTGAGTGAATCCCTTCCCACACACGGAGCAGGTGAACGGTCTCTCCCCAGTGTGAACTCGCTGGTGTGTCAGCAGGTCACATGACTGAGTGAATCCCTTCCCACACACGGAGCAGGTGAACGCCCTCTCCCCAGTGTGAATTTGCTGGTGTGTCAGCAGGTCACTTGACTGAGTGAATCCATTTCCATACACTGAGCAGCTGAACAGTCTCTCCCCGGTGTGACTGCGTCGATGAGTTTCCAGCTGATACGGGTAATCAAATCCTTTCCCACAGTCCCCACATTTCCAGGGTTGCCCCCCGGTGTGACTGCGCTTGTGTTTTGCCAGGCCAGAGGATCGACTGAATCCTCGTCCACACACAGAACACGTGTACGGTTTCTCCCCGCTGTGAACGGTGCTTTTTGCTTCCATGTTATGTTTGATGATATTCAGGTCCTGATGAATAGAGTGACTCTGTCAGATCTTGATGTGATGTTTGAGTCTCATTTCCTGTCTACAAATCCTGCCCTTCCAATACCCTGTAAAATGAATATAAAACAAGAAAAAGGGAGTGTGAGAGAGAACCCACAAAAACACAAAGAGAGGTGGTGAAATTGAGCTCAATGAATCTGGGAATTTGTGGGGCCAGCACTAGAATAACAAGTAACGATAAAAGCTGCTGGATTGTCATTAAAATCCCAACTGGTTCACTAATGTCCCTCAGGGATATGGGGATCAGGCGGGAAAGTCAAGTTGAGGTCGAAGATCAGCCATGACCTTATTGAATGGTGGAGCAGGCTCGAGGGGCCGTATGGTCTACTCCTGCTCCTAATTCTTGTGTTCTTATGGAAGGGAACCTGCCACCCTACCTGTCCCACGACTTCTACCGCCTAGAAGGAAAATGGCAGCAGGTGCATGGGAACACCATCATCTGCAAGTCACACACCATCCTGACTTGGATATAGATTGCCGTTCCTTCATTGTTGCTGGGTCAAAAACCTGGAACTCCCTCCCTAACAGCACTGTGGGAGCACCTTCACCACACGGACTGCAGTGGTTCAAGAAGGTGGCTCACCACCACTTTTCAATGGGCAACTAGGGATGGGTAATAAATACTGGCCTTACCAGCGACACCCATACCCCAAGAATGAATAAAAAAATCTATATCTGTAAAATCGATTAAAAGCCTTTACAGAAATACTTGTTCCTAAAACAATACTCTTTTACATTGTCGGGACAGTGTCTGTTTAACAACCTAATCTCCCCCAGAATCCACCTCCCTTGACAGTCTCACATTGGAAATTGTTGGGTCCTCCTGGGCTCAGAAGTACTGGGGGTTAAACCCAGCAGCTTCTCCTCCATCTCCACTCCAGCTCAAACTGAAGCAACAAAAAGACCTACACAGGCGGCCAGGGACCGACTTCCGCATCCAGCGCCCGCCCTGATACAAGCCGGCTCTGGATTGGCGGCTCTGCTGTGTCGATCCAGTTGTGGTTTCCCTGTCCGGGTTTCCTGGTGCCGCGCTCATCAGTCACATGACAACCCATTGTTAGCGGAAGCGCGTCATCCTCGGTGCCAGGGACCACCTCAGGAGGAGAGAAGATGGCCACGCATGCGCCGTGCTGCAGGGGGAACCGGTCCGTCTTTCCTCCGCCAAGATGGCGGCGCGTAACCCGGACCTGTCACAGAGAAAAAACCTCACAGCTGCCGTCCAGTGGAACATAGACCGGGCCACTGGATCTCATTCAGGCCTGAGGCCGTTTTCCAACTTTATAAACCCTGCGGCGCGGCCTACCCGCAGTTTATTAATCTCCCGACCCCGCTCCCGCCGACCTGCAGCTCCGCCCACTGCGGGACACGTGACCCGGGCCCACAGCCTGATTGACGGGAGCTTCCGACCAATATGGAGCGAGCGGGGCGGGGCTGGATGAGCGAGCCAGTGGCGGGTCCTCCAACCAATCGGGGAGCCCGAGGGGCGGGACTAGCGCCGGCTGATTGTCTGATCTGCAGGGCAGCGAGTTTCTCCAGTCCCTTGTTCAGGGCCCGGGGCCAGGGGAGGCTGTGGGCCTTTATTCCCCTTATTGGACACAAGGCTCTTTGTCTCACAACACACTGGCTCAGGTTTTAATACAGACTTTTTAAATTCATGAATAAAAGCAGATAAACCCCGTGCTTCTGAAGAATAAACTTTTGAATGTTTGGGAGTAAAAAACAAGTTTTTTTCCCTTAGGGGAATTTGTTATTAGTTTCAGGAAACAACAACCACTTGTATTTATAAAGCGCCTTTAATGTAGTAAAATGTCCCAAGGCTCTTCACAGGAGCGTTATAAAACAAAATTTGACACCGAGCCACATAAGGAGATAGTCAGGCTGAAAGCTTGGTCAAAGAAGCAGGTTTTAAGGAGCATCTTAAAGAAGGAGAGAGAGGTAGAGAGATGGAGAGGTTTAGGGAAGGAATTCCAGAGCTTAGGGCCCAGGCAACTGAAGGCACGGCCACCAATGGTGGAGCGATTAAAATCGGGGATGCTCAAGAGGCCAGAATTTGACGAGCGCAGATATCTCGGGGGTTTGTAGGGGCTGGAAAAGATTAGAGAGATAGGGAGGGGCGAGGCCACGGAGGGATTTGAAAACAAGAATGAGAATTTTAAGGATGAGACACTTGAGGAAAAGCAGGGAGTGGGGGAGAGTCAAGCCCTTATGGGACAGGGTCGCTAATTCTGTTCTGCGACAGTTACTGGGACAGACTGTATCTCCCCCTCTCCTCCACACAGGGATTTGTGGTAGTTAAAGGGACAGCAATTCTTCTTGTTCTGTGAGATTGTAATTAAAGGGACACTATTCTGAGATGGCTGCGAACATTTAGTGTCGCCAGCCTTTCTAAAACCTCTTCCTTTCTTTGAAGATCTGTGTGAACTCGCTGGTGAGTCAGCAGGTTGGATGAACTCTGAAACCTCTTTGCACAGTCAGAACATTTAAAGGGTCTCTCATCGGTTCTGGGGCAGGAGGGATCTGGTTAACAGTGATCACAATATCATTAGGTTTAAAGTAGTTATGGGAAGGGACAAAGAAAAATCAGTGGTGAATATACCCAGCTGGAAGAGAGCCAATTTCAGTGATGTGAGAAAGGATCGAGCACGGGTGGACTGGAAACAAAGATTGTCCAGGAAAACAGTGAATGACCAATGGCAGGCCTTCAAGGCTGAGATAGTTCGGGTACAAACCAAGCATATTCCCATAAGGAGGAAAGATGGAGCGTCCAAAGCTCGAGCTCCCAATGACAAATGATATCGAGGTTAGAATAAAACAGAAAAAGGAGGTTTATGACAAATGTCAGGTACAGAATGTAGTCAAAAACCAGGCAGAATCCAGAGAGTGCGGGGGAAATTGAAACAGGATATAAGAAGGGCAAAGAGACAATATGACAAAAGATTAGCGGGTAACATAAAAGAGAACCCAAAAATCTTCTCCAAACATATGAAAAGTAAAAGGATAGTTAAAGGAATGGTGGGGCCGATTAGGGACCAAATAGGAGCTCATCATACGGAGGCAAAGGGTGTGGCTGAGGTACTGAATGAGTACTTAGCATCTGTCTCCACAAAAGAAGAGGATGAAGTTAATGCCGCAGTAGAGGAAGGGAGAGTAGAGAAATTGGATAAAAATAGATAGAAAGGAGGTGCTAAATAGGTTGTCATCACTCAAAGTTAACAAGTCACCCGGTCCAGATGTGATGCATCCTAGATTACCGAGGGAAGCTCGGGTGGAGATAGCAGAAGCTCCAACCACAATCTTTCAAACTCCCTCAGATATATGGGAGTGGTGCCAGAGGACTGGAGGATTGCAAATGTTACACCTTGTTTAAAAAAGGGGAGAGATAAACCTGGTAACTACAGGCCAATCAGTCTAATGTCAGTGTGGGTGAACGACTAGAGACCATTGTCAAGGACAAAATTAATTCTCACTTGGAGAAGCATGGGTTAATAAGGGGCAGCCAGTATGGATTTGTTAAAGGTAAATCGTGTCTGACTAACCTGATTGAGTTCTTTGATGAAGTAACAGAGGGTTGATGAAGGTAGTGCAGCAGATGTTGTATACATGGACTTTCTAAAGACATTTGATAAAGTACCACACAAGAGACTTACTCGGAAAATAGAAGCACAGGGAATTAAAGGGCTGATGGTAATTTGGGTATATAATTGGCTAAGGGAGAGGAGGCAGTGAGCAGTGCTGAGGGATGTTTTTCTGACTGGAGGGAAGTATGCAGTGGGTTCCCACAGGGGTCGGGATTAGGACCATTGCTTTTCTTGTTATATATAAATGACCTGGACTTGGGTATAGGTGTACAATTTTGAAGTTTACGGATGATACAAAACTTGGCAACGTAGTAAATAGTGAGCATAGTAGTAGCAGACTTCAGGAGGACAGAGACAGACTGTGAAATGAGCAGACACAAGGCAGATTAAATTAAATGAGGATAAGTGTGAAGTGATGCACTTTGGGAGAAACAACAGGGAGAGGCCGTATAATCTAAATGAAACTATTTTGAGGGGGTGCAAGAGCAGAGGGGCCTGGGGGTTCATATTCACCAATCTTTGAAAGTGCCATGGCAAGTTGGTGAGGGGTTCAGAAAGCGTATGGGATGCTTGGCTTTGTAAATAGGGCCATTGAATACAAAAACAAGGAAGTTACACTAAACCTTTACAAATCACTAGTTAGGAACATAGGACAGGAGGAGGCCATTCAGCCCCTCGAGCCTGTTCCACCATTCAATGAGATCATGGCTGATCTGCGATCTAACTCCATGCACCCGCGTTTGGCCCGTATCCCTTAATAGCTTTGGTTAACAGAAACCTATCAATCTCAGATTGAAAATTAACAATTGATCTCGCATCAGCTGCCGTTTGCGGAAGAGAGTTCCAAACTTCTACCACCCTTTGTGTGTAGAAGTGTTTCCTAATTTCACTCCTGAAAGGTCTGGCTCTAATTTTTAGACTATGCCCCCAGTCCTAGAATCCCCAACCAGCGGAAATAGTTTCTCTCTATCTACCCTATCTGTTCCCCTTAATATCCTGAAAACTTCGATCAGATCACACCTTAACCTTCTAAATTCCAGGGAATACAACCCTATTTTGTGTAATCTCCTCTCGTAACTTAACCCTTGAAGTCCGGGTATCATTCTGGTAAACCTACGCTGCACTCCCTCCAAGGCCAATATATCCTTCCTACGGTGTGGTGCCCAGAACTTCTCACAGTACTCCAGGTGTGGTCTAACCAGGGTTTTGTACAGCTGCAGGGTTTTGGCCTCAGCTGGAGTCTTGTGTACAGTTCTGGGCACCACACTTTAGGAAGGATGTCAAGACCTTGGAGAGGGTACAGAGGAGGTTGACCAGGATGGTACCAGGGATGAGGGACTTCAGTTATGTGGAGAGATTGGAGAAGCTGGGATTGTTCCCCTTAGAGCAGAGAAGGTTAAGAGGAGACCTAATAGAGATATTCAAAATGATGAGGGATTTTGATCGAGCAAGTAGGGAGAAACTGTTCACTCTGGCAAGTGGGTCGGTAACCAAAGGTCACAGATTTAAAACAGTTGCTAAAAGAACTAGAGGGAAATGAGGAGAATTGTTTTCACACAGAGGGTTTTTAAGGTCTGGAACGCACCATCTGAAAGGATGCTGGAATCAGGTTCCACAGGAACTTTAAAACGGTATTTGGACATGTACTTGAAGAGGACTAGTTTGCAGAGTTCTGGGGATAAAGCTGGGGTTTGGGACTAAATTGGACAACTCTTCCAAAGAGCCGGCACAGACACGATGGGCCGAATCACCTCCTTCTGTGCTGTTAGATTCTATGATCAGTGTGAAGACGCTGGTGACTCTTAAGGCTCTTAGAGCTTTTAAAGCTCTTCCCACAGTCAGAACATTTAAACGGTCTCTCGTCAGTGTGAACAAGCTGGTGTGGCAGGAGGGTGGATGACTGAGTGAATCGTTTCCCACACACGGAGCAGGTGAACGGTCTCTCACCAGTGTGGAGAAGCCGATGTCTCTTCAGCTCCCTGGAGCTTTTAAATCTGTTCCCACAGTCAAAACATTTAATGGGGTTCTCTCCAGTGTGAACTCGCTGATGTACCAGCAGGTTGGAGGACCGAGCAAATCCCTTCCCACACACAGAGCAGGTGAACGTCCTCTCCCCTGTGTGAACTTGCTGGTGTTGCTTGAGCTCCTGGGGGATTTTAAAGCTCTTCCCACACTCAGAACATTTAAAGGGTCTCTCGTTAGTGTGAACTCGCTGGTGTCCCTTCAGCTCCCCAGAGCTTTCAAAGCTCTTCCCACAGTGAGAACATTTAAAGGGTCTCTCGTCAGTGTGAAAAAGCTGGTGTGTCTGCAGGGTGGATGATTCAGTGAATCCGTTCCCACATTCGGAGCAGATGACTATCCTCTCCCCAGTGTGGAGGCGCTGGTGTTTCTGCAGATTGGATGACTGGGTGAATCCCTTCCCACATTTGGAGCAGGTGAACGGTCTCTCCCCAGTGTGAACTCGCTGGTGTTGCTTGAGCTCCCGGGGGATTTTAAAACTCCTCCCACACTCAGAACATTTAAAGGGTCTCCCGTTAGTGTGAACAAGCTGGTGTCCCTTCAGCTCCCCAGGGCTTTTAAACCTCTTCCCACAGTCAGAACACTGAAATGATAAACCTACGCTGCATTGAATGTTGGAAGATGATCAGCAATGCATCTACTATTTCTAGGGCCACTTCCTTAAGTGCCCTAGGGTGTAGATTATCAGGACCTGGGGATTTATCGACCTTCAATCCCATCAATTTCCCTAACACCATTTCCCTACAAATACTGATTTCTATCAGTTCCTCCCTGTCATTAGACCCTATGTTCCCCGACCTCTTTGGGATTTTATTTGTGTCCTCCTTTGTGAAGACAGAACCAAAGTGTGTATTTAATTGGTCTGCCATTTCTTTGTTCCCCATTATAAAATCCCCTGATTCTGACTGCAAGGGACATATGCTTGACTTCATCAATCTTTTTCTCTTCACATATCTATAATAGCTTTTACAGTCAGTTTTTATGTTCCCTGCAAGCTTACTCTCATACTCTATTTTCCCCCTCTTAATTAATCCCTTTGTCCTCCTTTGTTGAATCCTATACTGCTCCCAATCCTCAGGTTTACTGCTTTTTCTGGCCAATTTATATGTCCTCTCCTTGGATGTTATGCTATCCCTAATTTCCCTTGTTAGCCACGGTTGAGTCACCTTTTTTGTTTTATTGTTATGCCAAACTGGGATGAACAAATTCTGTAGTTCGTCCATCCAATCTTTGAATGTTTGTCATTGCATATCCACCGTCAACCCTTTGAGTGACATTCCCCAATCAATCCTACCCAACTCGCGCCTCATACCATCGTAGTTTCCTTTATTTAAATTCAGGACCCTAGTCTCTGAGTCAACTACTTCATTCTCCATCTTAATGAAGAATTCTATCATATTATGATCGCTCTGGCCCGTCAGAACTGCTTGTTGTTTAGTGTCAGCCAGTGGCTCAGTTGGTAGCACTCTTGCCGCTGAGTCAGAAAGTTGTGGGTTCAAGTCCCACTCCAGAGACTTGAGCACCAGAAACCTAGGCTGACACTCCAGTGCAGTGCTGAGGGAGTGCTGCACTATCGGAGGTGCCGATTTTTGGAGTAGACGTTAAACCGTCTGCTCTCTCAGGTGGATGTCAAAGATCCTATGGCACTATTTCGAAGAAGAAAAGCAAAGAGAGGGCATTAAAAAATATTGACAAGGAAAACAAGTGGAGCCTATTAGGGACTATAAAGGTAACCTGTATGTGGAAGCGGAAGACATGAATATGGTTCATAATGAATACTTTGCGCTTGTTTTCACAAAAGAGAGGGATGATGCAGACATTGCAATCAGGGAGGAGGAGTGTTGCAGTGGGGAAAGAGTTAAACTGACATCACTGGCAGTTTCACTGAATGGTGTAATAAAGACCATACTTTGCAGTAATAAGATTTTTCTAAGTTGCTGAATTGGCAGTTGAGATAACCTTGCCGGACATGGAACCATAAGAGGCCGAGAGGATGTAAGTTCTGTTCTGGCAGGAAAGTAAAACAATGAGTTGGAAGTAAAAGAGGCCGAGAGAGGCAGGAAAGGAGGACAACGAGTACCCCATCTGGCATAAACACAGGTCAGAGGTGCAACAACAGCTTGTGGGATAACGGCCGATAATAAAGGCGGTACTTTAATGTAACGCGGCATAGGCAACCAGTGAAGATGCAGGTGGGTCGGGATCCAATCGGGTGGCAGGAATGAATTGTGCATGAGATGGCCGTGTGTATTGTAATGTATAAAAATGTAGTGTTTGCTGCACCTATTTGGAAAGGTCTGGCTAAGACAGAGCAGACTGTTTCCCCACCGGTGCAATAAAGACAACTTGACCATCGATCTAAAACCTTGTGTCGAGTGTTGGTTTAAAATACTCCACAACAATTGGCGTCACAAACAGGATTCGAACCTGTGCGGGGATAGACAGTACACATGGACCAGGGTCCCGCAGGGGTTCCGGTTCCACAACAGTCCAAATATATTCCACCGTGTACTGAGTCAAGCCTTAGACGAGTTAGACCTATCAAAGTACCAGAGCGCCCTACTCCAATATGTCGATGACATAATCATTGCATCAGAGGATGCCAAAGGACACATGGGAGCAGTACTAGCCACCCTCCAGACACTTCAGAAAGCTGGCTTTAAATTGAACCCAAAAAGGCACAGGTTGGACTGTCCAAAGTAAAGTATCTGGGGCATGAAATGAGCCAGGGGTATAAGGCACTCCCGCAGGAATGAAAGGCAGCCATAAAAGACATGCCAAGGCCAGTGACCGTCCGGGGAGTGAGGAAAGTGTTGGGACTGTTTAACTACTGC
This sequence comes from Somniosus microcephalus, assembly GCF_052327205.1. NCBI lineage: Eukaryota > Metazoa > Chordata > Chondrichthyes > Squaliformes > Somniosidae > Somniosus > Somniosus microcephalus. Next base: position 80,198,567 of record NC_140990.1, read on the forward strand.
AGGAATTTTATATCAGACTTTGCAGGGAAAGCAGAGCCGATTCAATGGTTAGTTAAAGGGGGAGACCCGCCACTGATAAGATAGAATGGGAATCGGAGCAGGACGAGGCTTATGCAAAATTAAAAGCAGCCCTGACGTCCGCATCCGCACTAGGATTGCCAAATATAGTCAAACCATTCCATATATACTATAGTATAGATAGGAACTTCTATAATGCTGTAGTCACCCAAGAGTACGGGGGAGATATGAGGCCAATTGCCTATTACTCCACCCAACAAACCCCCATGGCTAAAGGAATGGTGAGATGCGTGGCGGCCCTCGACTGCGCTGCATGGGCGGTGCGGATATGCGAGCCCGTCACTATGTCAGGACAGCTGATATTACACATGCAACACACAGTGTGGACCTGCTAAACACAGGCAAAATGAAGGCTGTATCAGACAGAAGGAGGGCAGCTTGGGAAGCAGTATTGATACCCAAGGACAGATCAGTCCAGATTATAAGGGAACCTCGCAGAGGGAATGGTATCAGAGGGTGAGGCACACGAGTGTCAGTTAGTATTCGAAGAAGAGGTCAGAGGAACCGTATCAGAATCGCCGATTGAAAATCCTGAAAACACCTTTTATGTGGACGGATCTCGCCGATATATAAATGGGGAGCCACACACGGTTGGGCAGTAGTATCCGAGAATGGAGAAACAGTCGCAAAGGGAGGGCTTGAAGGAGGAACCTCAGCGCAGGTAGCAGAATTAGTGGCTCTCACGGAAGTATTGAAATTGGCAAAAGGAAAACGAGTAACTATATACACAGGCAGCAGGTATACGTTTGGGGTAGTACATGATTATATGATAGCGTGGAATAGGAGAGGATATGTAACCTCCGGAGGAGGACAAATACAGCATGAGGAGGTAGTGAGAGACCTAGTAGAAGCAGTAAAAGGAGTAGAAGAGGTAGCAGTGATTAAAATAAAGGTACACCACAAGATAGTGAGTGAGCAACAAAAAGGAAATATTCTAGCTGATCAGGCAGCAAGAGCAGCAGGTAGAATAACAGCAGAGGAAGTGAACATTAAAAGAATCCAAGAGGAGACCGAAATGGAGGAGCAGGAGCAGTGGACAAAGAGAGGCGCAGCCAAAGGTAGAGATGGAATATGGAAAAAGGATCACGGGGTGACCGGACTGACACCATATGAACTCAGGACTGGACGAGCAACGTGTCTGCCGGAAGGAGTAGCATCTGGTAGCGAGGGACTAGGATCCTTAAAAGATAAAATGAGGAAATACGTACAAACATTGGATAATCAATTGAAGGAGCTCAAACAAGAAGTTAAAGAACAACAAGACATCAGAGATAAAAATACACAAAAGCAGGGGGCCTCAGAGCCCCTACCCAAGGTGAGCGGGTATTTGTTAAAATATTGCCAGAGATCGGGATTCTCACCTAGATGGACCAGACCATTTGAGGTTATGACCAGCGATACGTGCGCATGTATAGATATGAGGGGAAAGGGTAGATGGAAACATTGGACCCAATTAAAACGGTACAACAATAACCCATCTGATCTTAAATCCCACAGGAACAATGGAATAAACACCGGAGATAAACTAACCTCTGGTGACGACCAGGCTTCTGTTTAATTTACAGGGAAACTTCACCATGAAGGTGGGATTACTGCTGGGACATAAAATAAGTGAAGGGACATCCCACATTACACGACAAGTACATGATGAAGAAGCACCATATTTTAATGGAACAATCACATTTGGAGTCTCATCCACGGCTCCCAATACACAGAAAGAAGAGACAAGTGAACCAAGGATACTACAATGTCCAGATATGAAACTTGGACCAATGAATGGACTAGTATTATTTACCGGGGGAGAACAATTGTATGGTAACATGAGACACGAAATGATACCAGTACTAATGAACTTAACCATGTTACAATGGCCAAGATATTGTGAAAGGTTTACTAAAACTAGAGAATTGTATGCATATATGATGAAGAATGTAATTAACCAAGCTGCTGATGCGACAGGGGCTACTAATTTTAGGGGACATGCTGCATTCCACCAAAGGATTAAGAGGAGCTTAGGAACCGATATACTCACGGGAATAAACATGGGGTCATCATTCATTAATGCCCTAGATATACAAGGAGTCCAAAGTAGTGTGGAACGACTACAAAGGGTAATACAGCAGATTTTAGAGAAGGAAACTGGTTTGGTTCGACAAGGATCAGAGCTGGGAGGACATACGATAAGGAAATTACTCGAGGGAATCAAGGTTATAGAGGACCATGCCAGCATTATCAACAAACTAAACCATAGAGATGAGGAACAGGCAAAAGACGGGGTAGGGAGAGGCTTGTGTCATGCCTATGGCCAATGGATCACCGGACAGTTAAAACATAATCTGGCACAGACACAGCGAGGCAAGGTACCAGACTGGATTAACAGCACACAGCTCTATGGCCTGAGCCATAATCCAGGCCCTCTGAGTGCTTGTACCCTCAAAGGGATGACCAGAGTACATCCGGTGCTACAAAAATGTAAAGCAGAAGTGACAGCAATGATAGGCATGGTACTCCTGATACCAGTGGTGGGACTAGACATGACTCCATACCCACAGTACCAGGTAACAAACATAGGCATAGTGAGGGGTGAGACATACCTCTAATACTATCCAATTGATACTGATGCCATCAGGAAGAATGGTACTATGAGAGGGGTCTCCCTAAACGGATGCCACGGGAAAGGCACGCTTACGATATGCCCACATCCGGTAGGAGAAGGCCCTAAGGATGAGTGCGGCTATAATAAGACAGAGGGGTGTGTGTTGGAATTATCACATGTTGATCACCATCACACCCGCTCGGGATATAGAGGCGAAGGGGAGTATTGTATAGCCACCACAGAGACTGAGTACCAATATAGTAACCTTGTACGTGCAATCACAATGCCTAACTTCTGCTTTACGCCAAAGATCCCTGTGACAATTGGACACACCAGATTGGTGTATGTACATTCAAAGGACGAGATAAAACTAAATGTGCCAGATAGTCTAAAGGACGAGTTGGTTAATTATGAAGATCCAGTCGGGGCCCCAATACCCCACCTGCAAGAGGATCTGCAAGAAATGAAAGAGGATTTAAGTAAGATGGTGAAACAATACATAGGCCTAGAAATTCATTATAGCCACTTTTGGGGCGGTAAAGTCGGGCGGCCGCTAAAGTTTGCGCCCGGCGCAAATTCGAGGCCACTTCGCCGATATTCATTAGCTTCAAATCCGGCCTCGGGTGACTGTCTGTGTGGAGTTTGCACATTCTCCCCGTGTTTGCGTGGGTTTTCTCCGGGTGCTCCGGTTTCCTCCCACAGTCCAAAGATGTGCAGGTTAGGTTGATTGGCCATGATAAAAATTGACCCTTAGTGTTAGGGGGGATTAAATACTTGGGGTTACGGGGTTACGGGGATAGGGCTTGGGTGGGATGGCTGTCGGTGTAGGGACCGGGTGCTAGGGTTTGGATGATCAGCCATTGTAGTGTATGTAACCGTTCTACCTTTAAGAGAACTATTGTATGTAACCGTCCACCTTTAAGAGAACTATTTTAGGTGTTGCACTACTTTATCTTGGCTGCTGTATACTGTAATACCGGGAGTGACCACACCGGTATATAAGTGCTGTGTAAGGATTTATTGGGCAGATTCGCCCTGACCTTCGAATAGTAAAGTCCTGTTAAAGTTACTCTTGTAGTCTGTGTATTAATTCACCATATAACCCACAGACTTTACAGTGACGACGGGTTCGATCTTACCCTGCGGCAGCGACACACCCGAAGCAGTTAACGAGCGTCGAGAAGAGGCACCCGCCCTCGTCGTTCTGCTGAGAGAAGACTCGAGTCTGCAGAGCAAGGAAGAAGGAAGGATTCAGACACGAAGCCTTCCATCAGCAACAGGCTGTTATTGTCCCTTCTGCCACGGCGGTGAGTGAGCCGATCAGCCAAGAGAAGCAAGTCGGCCACGTTGACTGTGAGTAGGGGGAAAATAAAAAGAAACGGAGGATAAGGGCGGTGAACTCGACCACGGTCGGGGGAAAGGAGCCGGACAGAAGTCGGGCCCAGAGGCGCTGAGACTGGGGCAGCGTAGGGCACAGAAGCCGCGGTACAAGCGGGAACGCAGCCGGTGTGAGAGACCGGGCTACAAGCGGGAACGCAGCCGGTGTGAGAGACCGGGCTACAAGCGGGCTGGGAGATGCAATAGCGTCGTGAGACAGCTAGACCGCGACCGGCGAAAAAGGCCGGGCAGCTACCGAGGCCACGAGGCGCTGCGACCGGGATCGTAAGGTGCGGGAAGATATAAAAATAAATAAAACCGCGGAGAACTCAGCCGCAGCCGGGGGAGGAAAGGACCGGACTGCGAGAGGGCTGGGAGGCGCGATTGGAAGCCGCTGAGGGAGAGACAGAGCCCGAGTGAAGGGGGAACGGGACCGAGCGAGGGAGACCGAGCGAGATTCCGCCCAGCGGCTGGAACTGTTCGCCGCCAACGGGTTGTCCCCAGCGCCGGTTGCCGGCTGAGAAAGGGGAACAAGGAACGCACTGAAGCCGGCGCGCAGGCTACGAACTCCGAAAGCCAGCGGTCGTCGCCCGGAGGAAAGCTTACCCCTCCCGCCAGGGGAAGAAACGCGGGAAGCCACCAGTAGGCGGGGAAGAAGACAGAAGCGGGAAACCGCCATCTTGAAAGTGGGCGGGGAAGAAGACAAGCGCGGGAAACCGCCATTTTTGGAAAAAAAAAAGTAACGAACAAATTCGTTGTGGTTTCTCAAAAAGATAGTGAAGATGCCGAAGCATGGTAACATCAACAACTTCGATTCCGAGGTGGAAGATTGGGCCACGTACGTAGAATGCATCGAGATATATTGTGAGGCCAATAAAATAGCAGATGATGATAAAGCTCTCACCTTATTAAACGCAATGGGGGCGAAGACATACGGGCTATTGAAGCATCTTCTATCACCAGCTAAACTGGCGGATCAGACTTTCGCTGAGATTGTTGCTGTCCTGAAGGATCATTTGAACCCCACACCGCTGATGTTGGCGGAACGATTCAAATTTTATGCGAGAACGCAACGGAAAGAGGAAAGCAACGCGGAATACTTGGTCGAACTGCGTAGACTGGCGAAATACTGCCAGTTTGGGGAAAATCTGACAGAGGCATTGAGAGACAAGTTCGTGTGCGGGTTGTCGAAGGAAGGAACACAAAAGCGACTGCTCGAAGAGAACGATCTTACACTTGACAAGGCTGTCCTTATTGCAGCATCACACGAAGCAGCCGCGAGAGGCACTGCGGAAATGCAGCTGAAGGCAGCGGTACTCAGCGTGGATCAAATGACTTCGGGTACAACAAAATGTTATCGTTGTGGGAAGCCAACACATGACCAGAACCAATGCTGGTTTAAAAACCAGGAATGTAGAAAATGTGGCAAGCTTGGTCACATAGCTAAAGTCAGGAAAGAAGACCAACAACAGAAAAAAGTCACCGCAGGAAAAGTACAGCAAGGTACACAAGGTGGCTGAGAAGAGTTCAGATGAACAGAATTCGGATTCAGACCCGAACGGCCAGGAACTGGGTAGTCTGAGAATTCACAATGTGAGTAAGGAAGCTGACCTACAAACTATCTGGGTCACACTAAAAGTAGCCGGAGTCCAAGTGAAAATGGAATTGGACACAGGATCAGCCCTATCAGTCATAAATCGAAGGGATTACAACCGGCTATTCTCACATATACCCTTGAGAGATACCAAGATCGTATTGCAGACATACACGGGGCATAAAGTATACCCCATGGGAAAGATACAAGTCAAGGTGAGAGACAGGGGCAAAGAACACCAAGGAATGGACTTATATGTACTACCTGAGGGAGGTCCACCACTTCTGGGACGGGAGTGGATCAGGGAAATAATCATGGAATGGCACTACCTAAAAGCAATAACGAGTGAGAACTCGGTGAAGACAATCAGCTCAGACTCTGAAACGGATGACGACAAGACCAGCCCAGGTGCGAAAGAAAAGTCTACAATGGACTTGCTGACTAAGGTTGGAAAAATGAAGGAGTGCATAAATACTGATGCTTCAAAGGAGAACAAAGTTTCAGAACAGAATTCCACTGAACAACAACAACATAGTTTGGCAGAGAATTCTGAGTCTGTCCAGTTTACAGACATGCACAAGTCTGAGGAACACTGGGCTCGAACTCAACTCCATTTCAAATTACAACAGCAATTAGAACAATTGAGTTGCCGTCTTGAGCAAGAGATAAAAGCAATGAAAACGTTCTTTGACACAGAGTGGGAGAATCTGGAAAGACAACAGGAACAGCTGAGGGAGAAAAGGGAGCAGGAGCACACAAACCGTCTGCGCAAGGAGGCCAAACGAATCAAAGCTGATTCGGTTTCTGAAGGTGCGTGCTCTAATCTGGTGGAGCAAGATGTTCAGCAACTGAAGGCGCTTGTTAGCAGATTGCAGGCAGAAAAGGCTGAGTTGGTCGCCATGAATTCCGAGCTCCTACTGAAGTTGGGTGCAGCATCACCGGACGATTCATTTGTGGAAATTCGAATGGTGGAGGCTGCGGATGATGGCGAAGTAGAAACAGCAAAGGAGCCCCAGGGCAAGGTTATAAACAGCCCTGCAGCTACTGGGAAACGGATGAGGTCAGAAGAGTCAACGGTCAGCCAACTCCTTCATATGCTGAGGGACAAGACTCTGAAATGGGAACAATTTGGACATGAGTCTAAATCTTCAAAGGAGAGGGATTTGGAGCTCCCAAAAGTTATTGGAATAGCTGAGGTTGCAACACAGACTGAGAAGATGGCAGCAGAGCAAACCTTGGATGCCAAAAGTACGCTGATTCACGTCAATGTTGAACAACAGAATGCTGAAACAGCTGCTCCAGTAGAGGGATTGAATAATACAATCAATCAATCTCCCAATGAAGTTGAAGTATTGAAATCACGAATGAGGTCATTAGTAAAAGACTTGCAGGAAGCCCAGAAAAAGCTGGATGAAACTGAACGCATGAAGAAGTCTCTTCAGGAAAGATGTCTGGATTTGGAACAAAAGCTGGCTAACGTCCAGCTGGGTATGGAGGAAATAGAAGACCCTCTCGCTGGCCTAGCTCAGAACGACACCGAATATTACCATGACCTGTTGGACGACACCGAATATTACGATGACCTGCTCTGCCCAGCTTGTGATGAAAACTCCCAAAGTGCAGAAACCATGAAGAATCACCTAAAGTCTAAGGAACATCGGGAGATGGTGGCGCTACTACGGAAAAAGGAGGACGAGAAGGAGGAACGGGGCATGCAGCTGGCAGCTGACAGTGGAGCCCAGAGAGTCTCCAAGAAGCAGAAAAGGAAAAGATGAAGCAGAAGATGATGACCATCTGAACCATTATCACCTCTACCAGGTCACGCACGTGGTCTCTCCGTACGGAGCCAAATCAGTTTGGAAGTAGAAAAACTTCCCAAGGTACTCAAGCTTTTAGAAGTCAACAATGCTGGTTCAGAAGTGACGGAAGTTCAAGCTGTTAAGTCCAGTGAAGGACTATTGGATGAGTCACTCCAGCAACGTGAACTGTTTCCCGCAGAGACTGAATCTGTGAACTGTTTCCCGCAGAGACTGAATCTGTGAACTGTTTCCGCAGAGACTACATCTGTGAACTGTTTTTAGATGAAGTTGGATATATGTTATGTTTAATGGGGAATAAGTATGTTGTAAGCTAAAAAGGGAGGATTATAGTGTATGTAACCGTTCTACCTTTAAGAGAACTATTGCATGTAACCGTCCACCTTTAAGAGAACTATTTTAGGTGTTGCACTACTTTATCTTGGCTGCTGTATACTGTAATACCGGGAGTGACCACACCAGTATATAAGTGCTGTGTAAGGATTTATTGGGCAGATTCGCCCTGACCTTCGAATAGTAAAGTCCTGTTAAAATTACTCTTGTAGTCTGTTATTAATTCACCATATAACCCACAGACTTTACAGCCATGATCTCGTTGAATGGCGGAGCAGGCTCGAAGGGCCGAATGGCCTACTCCTGCTCCTATCTTCTATGTTTCTATGTTTCTATGTTTCGCCTTAAGAGTTTGCTCGAGCACTAAAACTGGCGATGCACGGCTCTCTTTAGGCGCTAAGCCGGAGGTGCTGAGCGATACCGCCGAGGCCGGGCGCAGCGCAGGTGCGGCCATTTCTTGATTGACAGCAGACACCCTGGCGCCGGCCAGCTCTTAAGGGGGAAGGGTCGACTTGGTCTGCTGCCACGCCCTGCACACTGGAGCCCTCCAGTTAGGCCTGAACACTGCTGCTGGACCCATACAGCGCCTCAAAGTATGGAGAAGGCCCGTGAACGAGCGCAGCGCTTCTCAGAGCTTGATCTGAGGGTGCTGGTTAGCGCTGTGGAGAAGAGACGCCATATTTTGTTCCCAGACAATGGGAGGAAGCCGCCGACCCGCGTCTACCGGAGAGCCTGGAGGCATGTCGCCACCAGGGTGACATCGAACAGTGAGGTCCCCAGGAGCGCGGTACAATGCCACAGGAAACTAAATGACCTCGCCAGGATTGTCAGGGTGAGTACCCTTTCCAGTGTCCTCCTCATCCTTGCATGTGCACCTCACATTATGGGCAAAGGGACCTGAAAGCCCTAATGGCCAGCCCTCATGCAGCAGCTATGGGTCAGTCATGAACATCAATTGCACATTGTACACTTAACACACTGGCCAGGCTATTCGACCATGGGAGGCAGTGCACACAAGATCAGGGCTACACACTGGCCAGGCTATTCGACCATGGGAGGCAGTGCACACAAGATCAGGGCTACACACTGGACTTAGAGGCCGTCCTTTCTCTTGCAGGCCAAGCTGGCCAATAATAAGAGGAGCCGGACTGTGACTGGGGGAGGCGGACCCCAGATCCAGCCGCTCACCGAGCTGCAACAGCGCGTGGAGCGCATCATGGGTGCCCGGGTGATTGGCCCCGTTGCATCTGGAGATGCCGACCCTGTTCTGGGCACCAATGGTAAGGACATCATTTTTTGGACCTCTCTCGTCCCACTTGCGCATCAGATCTACATCCTTTGCCACTGTCCGACCAATGCGCTGAATGCCACCACTCATGCATCCCTCGCTGACGCCCTCTCCTCACTCTAAAGCTACTCTTGTGCCTTCCTGCTTTCAGATGGTGAGGAGGAGGTCCCTGAAGTTGCCAGTGACAGCCCCTCAGAAGAGGAGGAGGAGGAGGAGCAAGAGGAAGGCGGCCCATCAGGGGAACCCTCAGCCGCGGCAAGCCATGCCACTGTAGGGGAGACGTCTTCCCTGGAGGGGAGCATGGGGGAAGGGTTGGAGGGGAGTGTATCTCCTGGGACCAGCGGCCTGCAGAAACGCGGGAGGGGGGTGGAAGCTCAGCGGCCTTCTCCCCAGAGGGGGGAAGGGTCGGAGGGGAGTCCAATTGCTGGGCCCAGTGGCGTCCAGCAACACAGGAAGGGTCGGCCAGCTCGGCGGCCTTCTCCCCAGAGGGAGAGTCCGGCCTCCAGTCCGGAGACGGTCAACGCCGAGGAGATGCGCCGCCTCGAGGACATGTCCGCGGACTCGGAGCGCCGGCACACGGAGCTCATGGGGGTAGTGGCACGGATGCCTGAGGCCATCGAGTCCCTGTCTCGGAGTGTGACCGAATTCGGGGCCTCACAGGCCACCAGTTTGGCGGAATTCGGGGCAGGTCAGGCAGCGACTGGCCAGGTGATCAGTGGTGCCGTGCAGTCACTGGCTGCTCTGATGCGGTCACAGAACAGGGCAACATGGGCACTCACTGCTGCCACACTCGCTGTGTCAGCCAGGCATCGCCAGGGCACCCGGCGCGCTGCAGCAGCACAGTGGTCTGTCCCTCGGCAGATTGCTGCGCATGCTGCAGTGCTAGCCCGGCCGAGTGCCAGTGTCTCAGGCGACCAGCGAGCGCCTGCCATCCGCCAGCTTGCCCCCATTGCTCCAGCCGCCACTGCCACTCCCCCAGTGGAGCTGCCATGAGCTGCTGCAGTGACTGATGCTGGCCAGCCACAGCTGCAGCATTCACCAGCCGGCCCCTTGAGGGCCAGACCTCGTCTAGGCCGACCCCCAAGGGCATCTGCCGTCACGACATGTGCCCCTCAGGAGCCTGCCCCCAGCCTTGCAGCAGCCACTGGCCTCACTTTGAGGAGGAGCAGCAGGGCGTGCAGGGGCCGGCAAAGTTTGCAGAGGGCATCGCCCTCGCGGGACACAAAGTAGAGGGTGTGTCCAAATGTTGTGTTTTGTGGAATGGTTGTTTTTTGAAGGCCGAGGATGAGGCCATTTTTATTTACATCTTTGGTTAATCCTCCCCAGGCTGTGGGAGTGACTCATGTGTGTGAGTGTTTTTTGGAGGTTTCGTGTGTTCTTGGTTTTCATGTGGGAAGGGCCCTGAGTTTGTACAATAAACCATTTTATTTATTCACATTGTCCATGTTTGATCTTTGAAGTGTTTGTTGCCTTAACCGGCTGAGGGCTTGCGCAGCGGCTGCAATCATGTTCTATCATTGGCACAAGCCATTCCCTGACAGGGGGCCTAGAAGTGACGTTCAAAAAGCCGCCGACGGGCGGCCCTTGGACCTTCTGCCTCCCTCCTGGGCTGGTACTCCTCGTCCTCCTCCTCCTCATGCTCCTCCTGCTCCTCCTCCTGAGGTGGTGGTCCAACGTGAGGTGGCAGTGCCTGAGTCCTGCGGATAGCCAGGTTGTGCAGCATGCAGCAAACGACGACGAATTGGGAGACTCGCTCCTGCGAATACTGGAGGGCTCCCCCGGAGCGATCCAGACAGCGGAACCGTTGCTTCAGGACGCCGATTGTTTGTTCGATGAGGTTCCTGGTCGCTTGATGGCTCTCGTTGTATGCCTCTTCAGCAGGGGTCGTGAGCGCGCGGAGCGGGGTCATGAGCCAGGTACACAAAGGGTAGCCTTTGTCCCCGATAAGCCATCCTCTTGGGTGAGGCTGTGCCTGGAACATGTCAGCCACAGTTGTCTGTCGCAAGATAAAGGCATCGTGGCTGCTGCCTGGAAAGCGGGCATTGACAGCTAGGATGCGCTGCCTGTGGTCACACACCAGCTGTACGTTGAGGGAATGGTAGCCCTTCCGGTTGCGGTAATCCTCGGCATGCTCCAGAGGTGCCCGCAAAGCCACATGCGTGCAGTCAATGGCACCCTGCACCATGGGGAAGCCCGCTATTCTTGCAAATCCCACTGCACGCTGCTGCTGCTTGTCCAGGGTCATGGGGAAGGAGATGAATTGACGTCTCCTTCTGAAAAGGGCATTGGTCACCTGGCGGATGCAGCAATGCACGGCGAACTGGGAGATGTTAGCGATGTCCCCAGTAGCGGATTGGAAGGAGCCGATGGCATAGAAGTTGAGAGCCACCGTCACCTTCACTGCCACCGACAGATACGTCCTGCGCATCAGCTGTGGACGCAGATCTCTGTGAAGCAGCTGGCAGATGTCTGTGGCCACCTCCCTTCTGAATCGCAGCCTCCTAACACACTGCGCGGCAGACATGTTGAGATAGGAGAACTGCTGGCGGTATACCCTGGGTGGGTAAGGCCTCACTTGGCGACGCCTGTTGCCCCCTCTGTGTCTAGCCAGGGCTGCCACTCTCTCACGGCGTCTGTAAGCCCTTCCGACATAAGGCTGAAACTCAGCGTTGGCACCCAATGCAGCCCCCATAATATGCTGGCAAACACTGAGATCTCAATGAAGGCAAAGAGAATTGCACAGCTCTGGCCTGAAGCCAAAAAGACCTGTCCTAGTGTTGGGCCAAAGCAGTAAGCTCTCTTCCTTGGTCTCTCTCCAAAAATCCGTTGCACAAGAGTGAATGCTGCAAAATGGCTGCCATTTATAGTGCAGGGTAAGTGCCCTTTAATTTGCGCTCCCCGCGGCCCGCCTCGGCTGTGTACCGTTCCACTTCACAGTCGTTAGGGCCGCCCGGCGCACAATGGGGCGGCGCGAGTGAAGTTCCAGTTCCGGGGGCACAAAGGGCGTTGCACGACGAAATGACGTCATGATCTGCGCGCGCAGCTGAGCGCGCGCAAAGACTTTGCGCCAGCGCTAAATGTCTACTGAAGTTGGGGCGAGGCGCAGATCGCGCAGCGCCCGGGCGCTAAGCGCCTAGCGCTCGAGATCTGCTCCTCCTAAGGCGCTAACGCCTGGCGCAGCCAACTGAATTTCTAGGCCATAGTGTTGCAAAGGAATCTTGGGGAATTAGAAAGGGACATAGAGGTAGAGCTACAGGACGTCCCATGGTATGAGAAGCTGTGGGATTGGGGAATGAATGTCAACATACACCCATGGATCCGCATAATTTCTCATATATTAGTGATAGTACAGTTAGTCATGGCTATAGGATGGGGAATAGCAGCATGCACCGCTTGTAAAAAGAAACGGATCTAACAAAGAGCTAAAGCGAGACGGAAAACACAAGTTTGCTCTAAACATGATGGGTATGCAGGGCCTCCCGAACCAGCGCCTGATCACCGCATGGGGCTGGAGGCACAGCGATGCTTATACATGTGGTTTAACTTGGGCAAGGGCCAAGTACCAAAAGGGGGGATTGCAGTGGGGAAGAGTTAAACTGACATCGCTGGCAGTTTCACTGAATGGTGTAATAAAGACCATAATCTAATGGGCTTTTTGCAGTAGTAAGCTTTAAGTGGTAGAGAGAAAACGGGGAATTACAGACCTGTAAGCCTGACATCGGTAGTGGGGAAATTGCTGGAGTCCATTATAAAAGATGTAATAGCAGAGCACTTGGAAAACAGTGACAGTATCGGACAAAGTCAACATGGATTTACAAAAGGTAAATCGTGCCTGACTAATCTACTGGAATTTTTTGAGGATGTAACTGGTAAAATAGATAAGGGAGAACCAGTGGATGTGGTGTATTTGGACTTTCAGAAGGCTTTCGATAAGGTCCCGCATAAGAGATTAGCGTGTAAAGTTAAGGCACATGGGATTGGGGGCAAGGTATTGACTTGAATAGGGAACTGGTTGGCAGACAGAAAGCAAAGAGTTGGAATAAATGGGTCTTTTTCCGAGTGGCAGGCAGTGACTAGTGGGGTACTGCAGGGATCGGTCCTTGGACCCCAGCTGTTCACAATATACATTAATGATCCAGACAAGGGAACTAGATGTAATGCCTCCAAATTTGCAGACGACACAAAGCTGGGTGGGCGTGTGTGCTGTGAGGAGGATGCCGAGAAACTCCAGTATGATTTGGACAGGTTGGGTGATTGGGCAAAAGCATGGCAGATGCAATATAATGTGGATAAATGTGAGGTTATCCACTTTGGTGGCAAAAACAGGAAGGCAGATTATTATCTGAATGCACTTCCCTTTCTCCCAATCTATTGCCAATGAGACCTGGGTGTCCTTGTGCACCAGTCGCTGACGGTAAGCATGCAGGTGCAGCAGGCGGTTAAGAAGGCAAATGGCATGTTTGCCTTCGTAGCGAGAGGGTTTGAGTACAGGAACAAGGATGTCTTGCTGCAGTTATACAGGGCCTTGGTGAGACCACATCTTGAGTATTGTGTGCAGTTTTGGTCGCCTTCTCTGAGGAAGGATGTTCTTGCCATGGAAGGAGTTCAGCGAAGATTCAACAGGCTGATACCTGGGATGGTAGGAATGACTTATGAGGAGAGATTGGGTCGATTGGGCTTGTACTCGCTGGAGTTTAGAAGAATGAGAGGGGATCTCATTGAAACTTATAAAATTCTGACAGGACTGGGCAGACTAGATGCAGGAAGGATGTTCCCGATGGTCGGGGAGTCCAGAACCAGGGGTCACAGTCTAAGGATAAGGGGTAGGCCATTTAGGACAGAAATGAGGAGGAATTTCTTCACCCAGAGAGTGGTGAACCTGTGGAATTCTCTACCACAGAAGGCAGTCGAGGCCAATACATTAAATATATTCAAGAAGGAGTTGGATATATTTCTTAAGGCTAAAGAGATCAAGGGGTATGGGGAGAAAGCAGGGACCGGGTACTGAATTTGGATGATCAGCCATGATCGCATTGAATGGTGGAGCAGGCTCGAGGGGCCGAATGGCCTACTCCTGCCCCTATCTTCTATGTTTCTAAGTTGATAACATAGTCGGATGTGGAAACCATAAGAGACCTAAGAGGATGTACGTTCTGTTCTGGCAAGAAAGTAAAACAAAGTAAAGCCCTGAAGGACGTCGCTTTTAACCGGGTCCATACCCAGACTCCAAGAGGACCCCCCCCCCGACCACCAGAGATCAGCGGGGTACATATCAGGAACACTACAAAGACCACCAACACACCAACCGAGACCAGAGAGGATCCCCATGCAAAACAACAATATCAGACCTGCACCACTCCTGTCCCACAGGGGAATAGGACCGCTCCCAGCCAGACAGAGGGAGAGATGCACAGGACGTACGCAATACCTCAGACAGAAACAATCCATTAAGAGACAATAAGCAGATGTGCAGCAGCATCTACTTCCGCCTTATGGATCAAGGACTAATTAATAGAAAGAACTGTAACCAAATTGTATTAACTTTTATAGACAACTGAAGTGATCTTTTTTCCCCCCACACTTAGACACGATAAACACGTACCACTCTTTAACCTATCATAGTAAAAGATCAAACTTAACATGAAATCCTTATATATTTCAACCTGGAATACCCAAGGTCTACGCTCTTCAGTGCGAGAAGTGAAGAGTAGGACCCCAGAGTTCATAGATGAAACTAAAGACCTAGATATTATCATTTTACAGGAAACTTGGTATAAAGGAAAAGGACACACTGGCTGTCCCCAAGGGTACACTGAGCTGGTGGTCCCCTCCAATAAATTACCAAGTGTAACCCAAGGCAGAGACTCCGGAGGCATACTGATCTGGTTTAAAACAGAACTTAAGAATTACATCAAATTTATAAAAAAGGGCGAAAACCATATGTGGCTCAAACTTGAGAGGGAGATTATCTCAAACACCCAAGATGTTTACATTTGCGCACTTTATATCCCCCCAATCGATTCCCCGTACTTTAAAGAGGACACCTTCTCCAACATGGAGGGGGAAATTATCCAATACCAGGCCCAGGGGAACGTGTTGATCTGTGGGGACCTCAATTCAAGAACGGGCGAAGAACCAGACTTCACCAATAATCAGGGAAACAATTACGTTTTCGGGAATAACCACTTTGACATCCCTTCCCTTCCATACAGGCATAACTGCGACAAGCAGTCAAATACCAACGGAAAACAGCTACTACAGCTCTGTCGAAACCTGGGTCTGTACATTGTCAATGGTAGGTTCATAGGAGACCTCCTAGGAAGATCGACCTATTGCTCACCTCTTGGCTGCAGCACAGTAGACTATATGATTACAGACTTAGACCCATCCTCTTTCAGAGCATTCACAGTAAAACCACAAACAACACTGTCAGATCACAGTCAAATTACTATGTTCCTCAAAAAGACAGAAACAAACACAACCCAGTAAACTGTACAACACCAAAAAATCGTACAGATGGGCCAAAAACGACACGGAAAAATACCAGAAAACAATTAGCAATGCATCAACCCAAGCTCTCTTAGACACCTTTCTGGATAGCATATACACTCACAATAAAGAAGGCGTAAACCGGGCAGTTATTAAACTAAACAATATTTTTGAGAATTTGGCAACAAATGCAAACTTGAAAGCTCGCAAGAACAAACCCAAAACAAAAAACTATGAAAAATGGTTTGACCGAGATTGCCATAACATGAGGAAAAAACTTAGAAAAATATCAAACCAAAAACACAGACATCCAGAAAACGAGGAATTACGCCTTACTTATTGTCAGACACTAACACAATACAGAAACACACTCAGAACCAAAAAAGAGCAATATATTAAGAATACACTCAGCTCCATGGAGGAATCCATTGATTCCAATTGTTTCTGGGAAAACTTGAAAACACTACACAAAAAACAACACGACGATTTGGCCATTCAAAATGGGGACGCATGGGTAAACCACTTTGAAAAATTATACCAGAAAAACACACTAAGACCAGAGCAACACCAAATATGCAAAAAACCTGAAAAGCTAGAAATGGCCATAAAAGATAACCAAAACCCGCTAGACGCCATAATAACAGAAAAAGAACTTCTTTAAAAACTCAAGGACCTGCGACCAGGAAAAGCTTGCGGGACAGACGGCATACTAAACGAGATGATTAAACACACAGACGACAAAATGAAACTGGCTATCCTAAAACTCTTCAACTTGGTTCTGAGTGTCGGTTATTTCCCGGATATCTGGAACAAAGGACTCATAACGCCCATATACAAAAGTGGGGACAAAATCGACCCAAACAACTATCGAGGCATCTGTGTAAACAGTAACCTGGGGAAGGTATTCTGTAGCATCATAAACAAAAGACTTATAAACTTCCTTGAGGAGCACAATGTCTTGAGTAAAAGCCAAATTGGATTCCTGCCAAACTATAGAACATCCGATCATATCTTCACCCTACAGACCCTAATTGACAAACACGTTCACCATAACAAAAGCAAAATCTACGCATGCTTTGTAGATTTCCAGAAGGCTTTCGACTCCATCTGGCATGACGGTTTATTCCTGAAACTTATCGAAAGCGGGGTAGGAGGGAAAACATATGATGTAATTAAATCAATGTATACAAACAACAAATGTGCTGTTAAAATTGGAGACAAACAAACAAACAAAATACTTCCCACAGGAGCGGGGGGTGATGCAGGGCTCGCCAATCTCACCGACACTCTTTAATATTTACATAAATGGACTGGCAAAACTACTTGAACAATCTACAGCACCCGGCCTCACCCTATATGAATCCAAGGTTAAATTCCTCCTCTATGCAGACGACCTGGTTCCGCTGTCACCAACTAAAGAGGGTCTACAGCAGAACCTGGACCTGCTGGAGTCGTACTGCCAGACTTGGGCCCTGACAATAAATCCCCAAAAAACCAAAGTCCTTGTGTTCCAGCAAAGATCCAAACATCAGGGACCCAAAATAAATTTCACAGTAGGAACAACCAAAATTGAACAAACCACTAACTACACATACTTGGGCTTAAAAATCAGTTCTACGGGAAACTTCAAACTGGCTGTGAATGAACTGAAAGAGAAAGCAAGAAGGGCTTTCTATGCCATCAAAAAATCAATCCAAATAGAAATCCCAATTAGCATTTGGCTCAAAACTTTCAAATCAGTAATTGAACCAATTGCACTCTATGGCAGTGAGGTATGGGGACCGCTAACTCAACAAGAATTCGCAAAATGGGACAAACACCCAATTGAGATCCTACATGCAGAATTCTGTAAAAGTATCCTCCGGACTCAAAGGAAAACAGTAAACAATGCATGCAGGGCGGAACTAGGCCAATATCCATTAATAATCACTATCCAAAAAAGAGCCACCAAATTTTGGAATCACCTACAAATGAGCAACCCCCAATGCTATCACTACGACGCCCTGAAATGCCAAGAGCTGACCATAAAGAAGAATACCCTCAGTCAACTAGTCCTGGGACTCAGTGAAGTAACTACTAACAATACTAACAATAACCAGCCCCAGGACAGTGACAGGGTAACACAAAGAATTCGACCCAACACAATCGTCGCTAAGCAAAAGGAAAAATATCTGACATATTGGGCAGAAACAACAAAAACCCAAAGCAAACTCAATTGCTACTTGGCCCTAAACAGACAATACAACATAGCTGATTACCTGACCATGGTAAAGGATAACAAACTGAGAAGAACCTTGACAAGGTACAGACTTAGCGAACATAGCCTAGCGATCGAAAAAGGCAGACACAGGCAGACCAGGCTGCCAAGAGAAGACAGGATATGCTCTCACTGCAGTCAGGGAGTAGTGGAGACAGAGATGCACTTCCTCACAGCCTGTGGAAAATATCAGGACATCAGGGAGAATTTCTACCAAAAATTCTCACAAATATGCCCTGAATTCAGAAATCTGAATGACAACCAAAAACTCCCATTCCTACTGGGAGAGGAGAGAAGCTGTGTAACACTGGCGGCACACTATGTTACAGCTTGCCATGAACAGAGGGACAACCAGTAAACTAAGAAAAGAATATATATAAACAATGCGAATGTATATTTATACACTCAGGGATATACCTGTTTATACACTGTATGAATAGAACTGCGTTTATGTGCTCAACCATAAATGTATTTTGATGCTTTGGCAACATAAGATGTAACTTATCATGCCAATAAAGCGATTTGAATTGTGAATTGTGAATTGTGAAAGAGGCCTAGAGAGGCAGGAAAGGAGGACAATGAGTCAGAGGTACAATGTTGATGAGACCCATCTGGCATAAACAGAGGTCATAGGTACAACAACAGCTTGACATACACTTTTTGGATAATAAAGGTGGTACTTTAATGTAACGCGGCATAGGCAGCCAATCAGTGAAGAAGCATGTGGGCCAAGGTCCAATCGGGTGGCAGGAATGAATTTTGACATGTGTATTGTAATGTATGAAAATGCAGTGTTTGCTGTACCAATTTGGAAAGGTCTGGCTAAGACAGAGCAGACTGTTTCCCCACCGGTGCAATAAAGACAACTTGACTATTGATCTAAAACCTTGTGTCGAGTGTTGGTTTAAAACACTCCACAACAGTGTAGTCACAGGCAAATTATTCTAAAGAGCTTTTAAAAGCTACATGATACGGGACTGAAGATATTCCTCAAACAGAGGGGGGACAATTCCCAGGGACATGATGGTTTCCATCCAAGGAATCTGAGGGAAGCCAGGGGAAGGAATAACGGAGGGTCCCTGAGTATAAACTGGCTGGCGCCTCTCCCTACATTACAACAGTGACAGCAATTCAAAATCAATGAATTGGCCATCAAGCGCTTTGGGCATCCTGGGGTCGTGAAGGGCGGCAAATAAATGCACCCTCGCCTCTGAGTCAGAGGTTGTGGGTTCAAGTCCCACTCCAGAGACTTGAGAGCAAAAATCCAGGCTGACACTCCAGTGCAGTGCTGAGGGAGTGCTGCACTGTCGGAGGTGCCGTCTTTCAGATGAGACGTTAAACCGATGACTCATCTGCTCTCTCGGGTGGATGTAAATGATCCAAGGGCAGTATTTCGAAGAAGATTAGGGGAATTATCCCCGGTGTCCTGGCCAATATCTATCCCTCAATCAACATCACTAAAAAAACAGATTATCTAGTCATTATCACATTGCATAGAAACATAGAAAACAGAAAAATAGGAGCAGGAGTAGGCCATTCGGCCCTTCGAGCCTGCTCTGCCATTCAATATGATCATGGCTGATCACCTATCTCAATACCATATTCCCGCTCTCTCCCCATACCCCCTGATGCCTTTTGTGTCTAGAAATCTATCTATCTCTTTCTGTGATAGAGAATTCAACAGCTTCACCACCCTCTGAGTGAAGAAATTTCTCCTCATCTCAGTCCTAAATATCCTGAGCCTGTGACCCCTCGTTCTAGACCCCCAGCCAGGGAAAACATTCTCCCTGCATCCAGACTGTCTAGTCCTGTCAGAATTTTATGCGTTTCAATGAGATCCCCTCTCATTCTTCTAAACTCTAGTGAATACAGACCTAGTCGACCCAATCTCTCCTCATACGACAGTCCTGCCATCCCAGGAATCAGTCTGGTGAACCTTCGCTGCACTCCCTCTATGGCAAGTACATCCTTTCTTAGGTAAGAAAGCAAAACTGCACACATCACTCCAGGTGTGGCCTCACCAAGGCCCTGTATAACTGTAGTAAGACATCCTTGCTCCTGTACTCAAATCCTCTTGCAACGAAGGCCAACACCATTTGCCTTCCTAACTGTTTGCTGCACCTGCATATTTGCTTTTAGTGACTGGTGTACAAGTACACCCAGGTCCCTTTGTACATGAACATTTCCCAATCTAACACCATTTAAATAATACTCTGCCTTTCTGTTTTTTCTACCGAAGTGGATAACTTCACATTTATCCACGTTATACTGCATCTGTCATGTATTTGCCCACTCACTCAACTTGTCTAAATTGCCTTGAACCCTTTTTGCATCCTCCTCACAACTCACAATCCCACCTAGTTTTGTGTCGTCAGCAAACTTGGAAATATTACATTTGGTTCCCTCATCCAAATCATTGATATATATTGTGAATAGCTGGGGCCCAAGCACTGATCCCTGCGGTATCCCACTAGTCACCGCCTGCCACCCCGAAAAAGAACCATTTATTCCTATTCTCTGTTTCCTGTCTATTAACCAATTTTTAATCCATGCCAGTATATTACCCCCAATCCCATGTGCTTTAATTTTGCACACTAACCTCTGATGTGGGACTTTAATCAAAGGCCTTCTGAAAATCCAAATACACCACATCCACTGGTTCTCCCTTATCTATTCTACCAGTTACATCCTCAAAAAACTCCAGCAGGTTTGTCAAACACGATTTCCCTTTCATAAATCCAGGTTGACTCTGTCTAATCCCATTGATATTTTCTAAGTGTCCTGTTATCACATCCTTTATAATCGAGTCCAGTATTTTCCCTACTACTGATGTTAGGCTAATAGTGGGGTTACATTTGCCACCCTCCAATCTGCAGGAACTGTTCCATAATCTATATAGAATTTTGGAATTGCTGTTTGTGGGATGTTGCTGTGCGCTAATTGACTGCCGCTTTTCCTACATTACAACAGTGACTCCACTTCATTGGCTGTAAAGCTCTTTGGGATGTCCGATGGTCTTGAAAGGCGCTATATAAATGCAAGTCTTTCTTTAAGTTCTTTGTTTCTCTTTTTCACTCCATTTTGACCCAGACTGTCTCGCAATGGAGGGGTTATCATAGAATCATAGAAATTTAGGGCACAGAAGGAGGCCATTCGGCCCATCGTGCCAGAGCCGGCCGAAAAACAGCTTTCCAGCCTAATCTCACTTTCCAGCTCTTGGTCCGTAGCCCTGCAGGTGACAGCACTTCATGTGCATATCCAAGTACTTTTCAACTGAGATGAGGATTTCTGCATCTACCATCCTTTCAGGCAGAAACTTCCAGACACCCACCGCCCTCTGAGTGAAAAAAGTTCTCCTCACCTCCCCTGTAATCCTTCTACCAATTACTTTAAATCTATGGCCCCTGGTTATTGACCTCGCTGATAAGGAAAATAGGTCCCTCCTACCCACTCTATCCAGGCCCCTTATAATTTTATACACCTCAATCAAGTCTCCCTCAGTCTCCTCTGTTCCAAAGAGCAGTTAGTAACAGAGATTGGAGAAGTTTGGGGCTTTTTTTTGCACTGAAGCAGCATAGGATGAGGGCCAGCCAAATGGAAATCCTCAAGACCATGAGGGTTATTGATCAAAGGCAGATGACAGATTCCTCTCCGGGCAACTCAAAGTCCGCATGTGCCGCACTTGTTGGGCTTTAGAACGCGCATGCTCAGGGGCAGCAGTGTCCCAGGACCAGCTGCTAGTGGGCATGCTCAGGAGTAGCAGAATCCCAGGACCAGCTGCTAGTGGGCATGCTCGGAGGCAGCAAAGTCCCAGGACCAGCTGCTAGTGCGCATGCTCAGGGGCAGCAGAGTCTCAGGACCAGCTGCTAGTGGGCATGCTCAGGGGCAGCAGAGTCCCAGGACCAGCTGCTAGTGGGCATGCTCAGGGGCAGCAGAGTCTCAGGACCAGCTGCTAGTGGGCATGCTCAGGGGCAGCAGAGTCCCAGGACCAGCTGCTAGTGGGCATGCTCAGGGGCAGAGTCCCAGGAGCAGCTGCTAGTGGGCATGCTCAGGGGGCAGAGTCCCAGGACCAGCTGCTAGATGGCATGCTCAGGGGCAGCAGAATCCCAGAACCAGCTGCTAGTGGGCATGCTCAGGGGCAGCAGAGTCCCAGGACCAGCTGCTAGTGCGCATGCTCAGGGGAAGCAGAGTCCCAGGACCAGCTGCTAGTGGGCATGCTCAGGGGCAGAGTCCCAGGACCAGCTGCTAGTGGGCATGCTCAGGGGGCAGCGGAGTCCCAGGACCAGCTGCGAGTGGGCATGCTCAGGGGCAGAGTCCCAGGACCAGCTGCTAGTGCACATGCTCAGGGGCAGCAGAGTCCCACGACCAGCTGCTAGTTGGCATGCTCAGGGGCAGAGTCCCAGGACCAGCTGCTAGTGTGCAGCTCAGGGGGCAGCGGAGTCCCAGGACCAGCTGCTAGTGGGCATGCTCAGGGGGCAGCGGAGTCCCAGGACCAGCTGCTAGTGGGCATGCTCAGGGGGCAGCAGAGTCCCAGGACCAGCTGCTAGTGTGCAGCTCAGGGGGCAGCGGAGTCCCAGGACCAGCTGCTAATGGGCATGCTCAGGGGCAGGGTCCCAGGACCAGCTGCTAGTGCGCATGCTCAGGGGCAGAGTCCCAGGACCAGTTGCTAGTGGGCATGCTCAGGGGCAGCCGAGTCCCAGGACCAGCTGCTAGTGGGCATGCTCATGGGCAGACCCCCGGCCCCAGCTGCTAGTGCGCATAGAACCATAGAAGATAGGAGCAGGAGTAAGCCATTCGGCCCCTTGAGCCTGCTCCGCCATTGAATGCGATCATGGCTGATCATCCGAATTCAGTACCATGTCCCTGCTTTCTCCCCATACCCCTTGATCCCCTTAGCCCTAAGAAATATATCCAACTCCTTCTTGAATATATTTAATGAACTGGCCTCCACCGCCTTCTGTGGTAGTGAGTTCCACAGGTTCACCACTCTCTGGGTGAAGAAATTCCTCCTCATTTCTGTTCTAAATGGCCTAGCCTTTATCCTTAGACTTTGTCCCCTGGATCTGGACTCCCCGGCCATCGGTAACATCCTTCCTGCATCTAGTCTGTCCAGTCCTGTCAGAATTTTATAAGTTTCAATGAGATCACCTCTCATTCTTCTAAACTCCAGCGAGTACAAGCCCAATCGACCCAATCTCTCCTCATACATCATTCCTGCCATCCCAGGTATCAGCCTGGTGAAGCTTTGCTGAACTCCTTCCATGGCAAGAACGTCCTTCCTCAGATAAGGCGACCAAAACTGCACACAATACTCAAGATGTGGTCTCACCAAGGCCCTGTACAATTGCAACAAGACATCCTTGTTCCTGTACTCAAACCCTCTCGCTACGAAGGCCAACATACCATTTGCCTTCTTAACCGCCTGCTGCACCTGCATGCTTACCTTCAGCGACTGGTGCAGAAGGACACCCAGGTATCGTTGCACTTCCCCTTCTCCCAATCTATTGCCATTTAGATAATAATCTGCCTTCCTGTTTTTGCCACCAAAGTGGACAACCTCACATTTATCCACGTTATATTGCATCTGCCATGTTTCTGCCCAATCACCCAACTTGTCCAAATCATCCTGGAGTTTCTCGACATCCTCCTCACAGCACACATGCCCACCCAGCTTTGTGTCATCTGCAAACTTGGAGATATTACATCTAGTTCCCTTGTCTAGATCATTAATATATATTGTGAATAGCTGGGGTCCAAGGACCGATCCCTGCAGTACCCCACTAGTCACTGCCTGCCACTCGGAAAAGGACCCGTTTATTCCAACTCTTTGCTTTCTGTCTGCCAACCAGTTCTCTAGCCAAGTCAATACCTTGCCCCCAATCCCATGTGCCTTAACTTTACACGCTAATCTCTTATGCGGGACCTTATCGAAGGCCTTCTGAAAGTCCAGGTACACCACATCCACTGGTTCTCCCTTATCTATTTTACCAGTTACATCCTCAAAAAATTCCAGTAGATTAGTCAAGCACGATTTACCTTTTGTGATTCCATGTTGACTTTGTCCGATCCTGTCACTGTTTTCCAAGTGCTCTGCTATTACATCTTCTTTAATGGACTCCAGCATTTTCCCCACTACCGATGTCAGGCGTACCGGTCTGTAATTCCCTGTTTTCTCTCTACCACCTTTTTTGAATAGTGGGGTAACATTAGCTACCCTCCAATCCATGGGTACTGTTCCAGATTCCATCGAAGGTTGGAAGATGATCAGCAATGCATCTACTATTTCTAGGGCCACTTCCTTAAGTACCCTAGGATGTAGATTATCAGGCCCTGGGGATTTATCGGCCTTCAATCCAATCAATTTCCCTAACACCATTTCCCTAGAAATACTGATTTCTTTCGGTTCCTCCCTTTTATCAGACCCTATGTTCCCCAACATCTCTGGGAGGTTATTTGTGTCCTCCTTTGTGAAGACAGAACCAAAATATGTATTTAGTTGGTCTGCCATTTCTTTGTTCCCCATTATAAATTCCCCTGATTCTGACTGCAAGGGACCTATGCTTGACTTCACCAATCGTTTTCTCTTCACATATCTATAAAAGCTTTTACAGCCAGTTTTTATGTTCCCTGAAAGCTTACTCTCATATTCTATTTTCCCCTTCTTAGTTAATCCCTTTGTCCTCCTTTGTTGAATCCTAACTTGCTCCCAATCCTCAGGATTATTGCTTTTTCTGGCCAATTTATATGTCCTCTCCTTGGATCTTATGCTATCCCTAATTTCTCTTGTTAGCCACGGTTGAGTCACCTTTTTTGTTTTATTTTTGTTCCAAACTGGGATGATCATTTTCTGTAGTTCATCCATGCGGTCTTTGAATGTTTGCCATTGCCTATCCACCGTCAACCCTTTGAGTGACAGTCCCCAATCAATCCTACCCAACTCGCGCCTCAGACCATCGTAGTTTCCTTTATTTAAATTTAGGACTCTAGTCTCTGAATCAACTACTTCATTCTCCATCTTAATGAAGAATTCGATCATATTATGATCGTTCTGACCCAAGGGGCCTCGTAGAACAAGATTGCTAATTAATCCTTTCTCGTTACATAACACCCAGTCTAAGATGGCCTGATCTCTGGTTGGTTCCTTGACATATGGGTCCAGGAAACCATCCCGTAAACACTCCAGGAATTCCTCCTCCACAGTATTGTTACTAATTTGGTTAGCCCAATCTATATGTAGATTAAAGTCACCCATGATGACTGCTGTGCCCTTATTGCACGCTTCTTTAATTTCCCTTTTAATGCCATCCACGACCTCCGCCTTACTGTTTGGAGGTCTATATACCACTCCCACTAACGTTTTCTGCCCCTTGGTATTTCTCAGTTCTACCCATACAGATTCCATATCATCAGAGCTAATGTCCTTCCTTACAATTGTGTTAATCCCTTCTTTAACCAGTAATGCTACCCTACCTCCCTTTCCTTTTTGCCTATCTTTCCTGAATATTGACTACCCCTGGATGTTGAGTTCCCAGCCTTGGCCATCCTTGAGCCACGTTTCCGTAATCCCAACCAAATCATATTCGTTTACCTCTATTTGTGCAGCCAATTCATCCACCTTATTACGAATGCTCCTCGCATTAAGACACAAAGCCTTCAGGCTTGTTTTTTTAATGCTCTTAGACCTATTAGAATTATTATTTACAGTGGCCATGTTTGATTTAATCCGTTGATTTCTCTGACTGCCACTTTTGTTTTTCTCCTTCCTTTCTTTTGCTTTTATCCTTGTTTCCCTTTCCTCTGTCCCCATGCTCAGGTTCCCAATGCCCTGCCTTCTTAGTTTAAACCCTCCCCCAGAGCACTAGCAAACACACCCCCTAGGACATTGGTTCCAGCCCTGCCCAGGTGCAAACCGTCCGGTTTGAACTGATCCCACCTCCCCCAGAACTGGTTCCAATGTCCCAGGAACTTGAATCCCTCCCCCTGGCACCTTTCCTCTAGCCACGTATTCATCTCAAATATCCTTCTATTTCTACTCTGACTAGCACGTGGCACTGGTAGCAATCCTGAGATTACTACCTTTGAGGTCCTATTTTTAAATTTACCTCCTAACTCCCTATATTCAGCTTTTATAACCTCATCCCGGTTTTTACCTATATCGCTGGTACCTATATGCACCACAACAACTGGCTGTTCACCCTCCCCTTCCAAAATGTTCTGCAGCCGCTCTGAGACATCCTTGACCCTTGCACCAGGGAGGCAACACACCATCCTGGAGTCTCGTTTGCGGCCGCAGAAACGCCTATCTATTCCCCTTACAATTGAATCCCCTATTACTAAAGCTCTCCCACTCTTTTTCCTCCCATCCTGTGCAGCAGAGCCACCCCTGGTGCCAGGAAGTTGGATGCTGCTGCCTTCCTCTGATAAGCCATCCCCCCCAACAGTACTCAAAATGGTGTATCTGTTTGAGAGGGGGATGTCCACAGGGGACCCCTGCACTACCTGCCTGCGCCTAGTACTCTGCCTGTTGGTCACCCATTCCCTTCCTGCCTGTCCAACCTCTACCTGCGGTGTGTCCAACTCGCTAAACGTGCTATTCACGACGTCCTCAGCATCGTGAATGCTCCAGTATGCATCCAATCGCAGCTCCAGTGCCGAAATGTGGTCTGTCCTTAGCATCCTCAGGGGAAGCAGATTCCCAGGACCAGCTGCTAGTGGGCATGCTCGGGGGGCAGTGGAGTCCCAGGACCTGCTGCGAGTGGGCATGCTCAGGGGGCCCAGATTCTGAGGACCAGCTGCTAGTGGGAATGCTCAGGGGCAGCAGAGTCCCAGGACCAGCTGCTAGTGGGCATGCTCAGGGGCAGCGGAGTCCCAGGACCAGCTGCTAGTGGGCATGCTCAGGGGCAGCGGAGTCCCAGGACCAGCTGCTAGTGCGCATGCTCAGGGGCAGCAGAGTCCCAGGACCAGCTGCTAGTGGGCATGCTCAGGGGCAGAGACCCAGGACCAGCTGCTTGTGGGCATGCTCAGGGGCAGAGAGGACCAGCTGCTAGTGGGCATGCTCAGGGGCAGCAGAGTCCCAGAACAAGCTGCTAGTGGGCATGCTCAGGGGCAGCAGAGTCCCAGGACCAGCTGCTAGTGGGCATGCTAGGGGAGCAGAGTCCCATAACCAGCTGCTAGTGGGCATGCTCAGGGGCAGCAGAGTCCCAGAACAAGCTGCTAGTGCGCATGCTCAGGGGGCAGTGGAGTCCCAGGACCAATTGCTAGTGGGCATGCTCAAGGCCAGTGTCCCAGGACCAGCTGCTAGTGGGCATGCTCAGGGGCAGCAGAGTCCCAGGACCAGCTGCTAGTGGGCATGCTAGGGGAGCAGAGTCCCATAACCAGCTGCTAGTGTGCATGCTCAGGGGCAGCAGAGTCCCAGGACCAGCTGCTAGTGGGCATGCTCAGGGGAGCAGAGTCCCATAACCAGCTGCTAGTGCGCATGCTCAGGGGCAGCAGAGTCCCAGGACCAGCTGCTAGTGCGCATGCTCAGGGGGCAGTGGAGTCCCAGGACCAATTGCTAGTGGGCATGCTCAGGGCCAGAGTCCCAGGACCAGCTGCCAGTGCGCATGCTCAGGGGCAGAGTCCCAGGACCAGCTGCTAGTGGGCATGCTCAGGGGCAGCAGAGTCCCAGAACCAGCTGCTAGTGGGCATGTTCAGGGGTAGCGGAGTCCCAGGACTAGCTGCTAGTGGGCATGCTCAGGGGCAGCAGAGTCCCAGGACCAGCTGCTAGTAGGCATGCTCAGGGGCAGAGTCCCAGGACCAGCTGCTAGTGGGCATGCTCAGGGGCAGAGTCCCAAGACCAGCTGCTAGTGGGCATGCTCAGGAGCAGTGTCCCAGGACCAGCTGCTAGTGCACATGCTCAGGGGCAGCAGAGTCCCAGGACCAGCTGCTAGTGGGCATGCTCGAGGGCAGCAGATTCCCAGGACCAGCTGCTAGTGGGCATGCTCAGGGGCCCAGAGTCCCAGAACCAGCTGCTAGTTGTACAGGGCCTTGGTGAGACCACATCGTGAGTATTGTGTGCAGTTTTGGTCGCCTTATCTGAGGAAGGATGTTCTTGCCATGGAAGGAGTTCAGCGAAGATTCACCAGGCTAATACCTGGGATGGCAGGAATGACGTATGAGGAATGATTGGGTCGATTGGGCTTGTACTCGCTGGAGTTTAGAAGAGTGAGAGGGGATCTCATTGAAACTTATAAAATTCTGACAGGACTGGACAGACTAGATGCAGGAAGGATGTTCCCGATGGTCGGGGAGTCCAGACACAGGGGACAAAGTCTAAGGATAAGGGGTAAGCAATTTAGGACAGAAATGAGGAGGCATTTCGTCACCCAGAGAGTGGTGAAACTGTGGAATTCTCTACCACAGAAGGCAGTACAGGCCAAGTCATTAAATATATTCAAGAAGGAGTTGGATATATTTCTCAAGGCTAACGGGATCAAGGGCTATGTGGAGAAAGCAGGGACCGGGTACTGAATTTGGATGATCAGCCATGATCGCATTGAATGGCGGAGCAGGCTCGAGGGGCAGAATGGCCTACTCCTGCTCCTATCTTCTATGTTTCTATGTTATGTTTCTAGTGGGTATGCTCAGGGGCAGCGGAGTCCCAGGACCAGCTGCTAGAGTGCATGCTCAGGACCAGCTGCTAGTGGGCATGCTCAGGGGCAGAGTCCCAGGAGCAGCTGCTAGTGCGCATGCTCAGGGGCTGCAGAGTCCTAGAACCAGCTGCTAGTGGGCATGCTCAGGGGCAGAGTCCCAGAACCAGTTGCTGGTGGGCATGCTCAGGGGCTGCAGAGTCCCAGGACCAGCTACTAGTGCGCATGCTCAGGGGCAGAGTCCCAGAACCAGCTGCTAGTGGGCATGCTCGGGGGCAGAGTCCCAGGACCAGCTGCTAGTGGGCATGCTCAGGGGCAGAGTCCCAGAACCAGCTGCTAGTGGGCATGCTCGGGGGCAGAGTCCCAGGACCAGCTGCTAGTGGGCATGCTCAGGGGTAGAGTCCCAGGACCAGCTGCTAGTGGGCCTGCTCAGGGGCAGCGGAGTCCCAGGATCAGCTGCAACTGCGCATGCTCAGGGGGCAGCAGATTCCCAGGACCAGCTGCTAGTGGGCATGCTCAGGGGCAGCAGAGCCCCAGGACCAGCTGCTAGTGGGCATGCTCGGGGGAAGCAGAGTCCCAGGACCAGGTGCAAGTGCACATGCTCAGGGGCAGCAGAGTCCCAGGACCAGCTGCTAGTGGGCATGCTCGGGGGCAGAGTCCCAGGACCAGCTGCTAGATAGCATGCTCAGGGGCAGCAGAATCCCAGAACCAGCTGCTAGTGGGCCTGCTCAGGGGCAGCGGAGTCCCAGGATCAGCTGCTAGTGCGCATGCTCAGGGGCAGAGTCCCAGGACCAGCTGCTAGTGGGCATGCTCAGGACGAGCAGAGTCCCAGGACCAGCTGCTAGTGCGCATGCTCGGGGGCGACACTCTGGCTAACGGTCGTTAACGGTTGAAGAGTCGGAATTACCGGCGGAAAGCGAGTTTTCTCAGCTCGACGGACAAGCGGAGAGAGCTGGGGAAATAAATGACGGTAAACACAAACCTGGAAGTCCGAGATTCCCGAGAAGCGAACGGAGCGGATTTAGCCTCACGGAGTGTGTCAGACTTCCTCAGAGTAATGTAACCGGGGCCTCAGTGATGTCATCGCCTCATGGGCACGCCACCCGGGCCCAGGCCTGATTCACGGGAGCTTCCGACCAATAGGGAGCGAGCGGGACGGGGCTGGGGGAGCGACCCAGCGGCGGGTCCTTCATCCAATCGGGGAGCCTGAGGGGCGGGACTAGCGCCGGCTGATTGTCTGATCCGCAGGGCAGCGAGTTTCTCCAGTCTTCCGATCTAATCTTCCGATTCGGCACTTTGCAGCCTTCCGGACTCAATATCGAGTTCAATAATTTCAGATCATAACCTCGGCCCCTATTACTTTTTTCCTTTAAATTTTTTCCACCCCTTTGTTTTGGTTTCTTTTTTTCTCCCCCCACACCCCCCTCCTTTCCTTTTGTTTCACTCTCTCACCTGGCAGCTGTCCTTATCCTGCCAGTACACTTCACACCTAATCTCAGCTGCCTTTTGTCTCCACGGGCCCATTACCATCTCATCTGGCTTCGCATACTTTTTATTGTCTCTTTCACTTCTTTTGTTCGATCGCAGCTTTGCTTTCGATCTTTTTATTTTCTTTCCAGTTTTGAAGAAGGGTTTCAACCCGAAACGTCAACTCAAATTTCTCTCCACGGATGTTGTCTGACCTGCTGAGTTTTTCCAGCATTCTCTGTTGGTATTCTCCAGTCCCTTGTTCAGGGCCCGGGGCCAGGGGAGGCTGTGGGCCTTTATTCCCCTTATTGGACACAAGGCTGTTTGTCTCACAACACACTGGCTCAGGTTTTAATACAGACTTTTTAAATTCATCAATAAAAGCAGATAAACCCCGTGCTTCTGTGGAACAAACTTTCTCATATTTGGGAGTAAAAGTACAAGTTTTTTCCCCTCTGGGGAATTTATTAGTTTCAGGAAACAACAACAACCACTTGTATTTATAAAGCGCCTTTAATGTAGTAAAATGTCCCAAGGCTCTACACAGGATCGTTATAAAACAAAAATTGACACTGAGCCACATTAAGAAGATATTCGGGCAGATGACCAAAAGCTTAGTCAAAGAGGTAGGTTTTAAGGAGCATCTTAAAGAAGGAGAGAGAGGTAGAGAGACGGAGAGGTTTAGGGAAGGAATTCCAGAGCTTAGGGCCCAGGCAGCTGAAGGCACGGCCACCAATGCTGGAGCGATTAAAATCGGGGATGCTCAAGAGGCCGGAATTAGAGAAGCGCAGATATCTCGGAAGGTTGTAGGGGCTGGAAGAAATTACAGGGATAGGGAGGGGCGAGGCCACGGAGGGATTTGAAAACAAGGATGAGAATTTTAAGGATGAAATACTTGAGGAAAAGCAGGGAGTGGGGGAGGGTCAAGCCCTTATGGTACAG